>NC_069499.1:1440982546-1442182546 GCF_027579735.1 Bombina bombina | reverse complement strand
TTTAGGTTCTTTATGTTGGACGGAGCAATCTGAAAGAAGGACAAAGTTAATGGACAACTATATAATTGTAGAAACTTTTAAAATGTGGGATAGACTGATGACTGTGTACCCATTACTTTCTTCCAAGCCTTCACCCCTAACACCGCTTCTAGGGAACCCAGAATTCCTTCCAGGTCTAGAAATGAATAAACTAAACCCTTTAGATAGGCTAAGTAATTTACCTTTTTACACTCTCACTGAGGCTGGGTCATTGCAATCTAGATCGAAGCTCATAGAAAATAACTTACATGTTTTTCGTAATTGGTACTTCTACTTGCAAGCTCACTCATTTCTCCAATCTCATAAAGGGAAAAATAATTTGACACGTTCCCCAACAAACTTTGAAAAATTATGCATTTCAAAATCCCCTACTAGACACTCCCTATCTATAATTTACAACATACTGCAACAGGTCCCGATAGGCACAGAATATCACTATCTGAAACAATGGGAAAAGGAATTTAAAATCAATATACCCCCTAGAGATTCATGTAAAATATTTAAAAGAACTATGAAAGCTTCTACATCGGCCAAGATATTAGAAATCAATTTTAAGATTCTGCACCGCTGGTCTTATACCCCTGCACGCTTAAAGACATTATACCCACAAAGATCTGACTTATGCTGGCGATGCAAAAAAGAGGTCGAGAACATGGGACATATTTGGTGGAGTTGCAGGAAAATCACCCTCTTTTGGAGAGATGTAGTAACCCATACAGAAAAGATACTGGGATCAAACATCCCATTAGATCCTTTACTGTGGCTTTTAAATAAACCTCCCAAACAATTACCTGCAACACGCCTAGCTTTATTTCAAATCATTTCTAATAGTGCCAAAGTACTAATTGCTCAACATTGGAAGCAAGAACAAATCCCCTCTATAGCTCTATGGGTAGATACTATACATAAAACCCTACAGCTTGAGGAGTACCATTATATGAAAATAATGAAACAAGACTTCTTTCATGAGATACTTTTTATTTGGGAAGAGTACATATATAGCAAGTACAATAAATGATGTACGACATGGGATACACATCTTGGATGTAAACGTGAACGAGCTATTTGAATAGGTTCTGCGCTTTAGCGAATAGCCATAAATCTTTTCTTTCTATATTTCTTTTCTCTTTCTTTCTGTATTCAAAAAAAAAAAAAAGAGGAGGTTAAAGTAACCACTTTTGGCCATGTCAACATTAACGATTATAATATGTAATATTGTCTATAAACAAGATGTGATTTAACATGTCCATACAATGTAACTGCATCAATGTTTAATGTTACCTCAATAAAAAAAAAAAAAAAAAAAAAAAATATCTTAAGTCCAAAAACCCCCCCACTAAATTACAGAAATTAATAAAATAATTACAAGATTTTTAAACTAATTACACCTAATCTAATTCCCCTAACAAAATAAAAAAGCCCCCCCAAAATAAAAAAAGCCCTACCCTACACTAAATTACAAATAGCCCTTAAAATGCCTTTTGCAGGGAAAAAAAGTTACAACCCTCCCAACATTAAAATCCACCACCCACACAACCAACCCTACTCTAAAACTCACCCAATCCCCCCTTAAAGAAACCTAACACTAACCCCTTGAAGATCACCCTACCTTGAGATGTCTTCACCCAACTGGGCCGAAGTCCTCCACAAAGCCGGCAGAAGTGGTCCTCCAGGTGGGCAGAAGTGATCCTCCAGACGGGCAGGTCTTCATCCAGGTGGAATCTTCTATCTTCATCCATCCGGCGCGGAGCGGCTCCATTTTCAAGACATCCGACACAGAGCATCCTCTTCTTTCGATGTCTTCTTGATGAATGAATGTTCCTTTAAATGATGTCATCCAAGATGGCGCCCCTTGAATTCCGATTAGCTGATAAAATTCTATCAGCCAATAGGATTTTTCCTACCTTAATTCCAATTGGCTGATAGAATTTTATCAGCTAATTGGAATTCAAGGGACGCCATCTTGGATGACATCATTTAAAGGAACATTCATACATCAAGAAGACGTCGAAAGAAGAGGATGCTCCAAGTTGGATGTCTTGAAGATGGAGCCGCTCCGCGCCGGATGGATGAAGATAGAAGATGCCGTCTGGGTGAAGACTTCTGCCCATCTGGAGGATCACTTCAGCCCGTCTGGAGGACCACTTCTGCTGGCTTCGTGGAGGACTTCGGCCCAGTTGGGTGAAGACTTCTCAAGGTAGGGTGATCTTCAAGGGGTTAGTGTTAGGTTTTTTTAAGGGGGGATTGGGTGGGTTTTAGAGTAGGGTTGGTTGTGTGGGTGGTGGGTTTTAATGTTGGGGGGAATTGTATTTTTCTTTTCAGGTAAAAGAGCTGATTACTTTGGGGCAATGCCCTGCAAAAGGCCCTTTTAAAGGCTATTTGTAATTTAGTGTAGGGTAGGGCTTTTTTATTTTGGGGGGGCTTTTTTATTTTGTTAGGGGGATTAGATTAGGTGTAATTAGTTTAAAAATCTTGTAATTTTTTTTATTATTTTCTGTAATTTAGTGGGGGGGTTTTTGAACTTTAGATAATTTTTTTTAATTGTATTTAATTGTATTTAGTTTAGGGAATTTATTTAATTATAGTGTAGTGTTAGGTGTAATTGTAACTTAGGTTAGGCTTTATTTTATAGGTATATTTGTCTTTATTTTAACTAGGAAGTTATTAAATAGTTAATAACTATTTAATAACTAGTGTACCTAGTTAAAATAAATACAAAGTTGCCTGTAAAATAAAAAATAAACCCTAAGCTAGCTACAATGTAACTATTAGTTATATTGTAGCTATCTTAGGGTTTATTTTATAGGTAAGTATTTAGTTTTAAATAAGAATTATTTAGTTAATGATAGTAATATTTATTTAGATATATTTAAATTATATTTAAGTTAGGGGGTGTTAGGGTTAGGGTTAGACTTAGGTTTAGGGGTTAAGAAATTTAATATAGTGGCGGCGACGTTGGGGGCGGCAGATTAGGGGTTAATAAATGTAGGTAGGTGGCGGCGGTATAGGGGGATAGATTAGTGGTTAATAAATATAATGTAGGTGGCGGCGGTGTAGGGGGCGGCAGATTAGGGGTTAATAAGTATAATGTAGGTGGTGGGGGCTCCAGGAGAGGCGGTTTAGGGGTTAATAATTGTATTTACTTACGGCGGGGTCCGGGAGCGGCGGTTTAGGGGTTAAACACTTTATTTAGGTTGCGGCAGGGTCCGGGAGCGGCGTTTTAGGGGTTAAACACTTTATTTAGTTGCGGTGGGTGCTTTAATAAATACAGGGAGTGCAGAATTATTAGGCAAATGAGTATTTTGACCACATCATCCTCTTTATGCATGTTGTCTTACTCCAAGCTGTATAGGCTCGAAAGCCTACTACCAATTAAGCATATTAGGTGATGTGCATCTCTGTAATGAGAAGGGGTGTCGTCTAATGACATCAACACCCTATATCAGGTGTGCATAATTATTAGGCAACTTCCTTTCCTTTGGCAAAATGGGTCAAAAGAAGGACTTGACAGGCTCAGAAAAGTCAAAAATAGTGAGATATCTTGCAGAGGGATGCAGCACTCTTAAAATTGCAAAGCTTCTGAAGCGTGATCATCGAACAATCAAGCGTTTCATTCAAAATAGTCAACAGGGTCGCAAGAAGCGTGTGGGAAAAACCAAGGCGCAAAATAACTGCCCATGAACTGAGAAAAGTCAAGCGTGCAGCTGCCAAGATGCCACTTGCCACCACCTGTAGGTAGGTGGCGGCGGTATAGGGGGATAGATTAGTGGTTAATAAATATAATGTAGGTGGCGGCGGTGTAGGGGGCGGCAGATTAGGGGTTAATAAGTATAATGTAGGTGGTGGGGGCTCCAGGAGAGGCGGTTTAGGGGTTAATAATTGTATTTACTTACGGCGGGGTCCGGGAGCGGCGGTTTAGGGGTTAAACACTTTATTTAGGTTGCGGCAGGGTCCGGGAGCGGCGTTTTAGGGGTTAAACACTTTATTTAGTTGCGGTGGGTGCTTTAATAAATACAGGGAGTGCAGAATTATTAGGCAAATTAGTATTTTGACCACATCATCCTCTTTATGCATGTTGTCTTACTCCAAGCTGTATAGGCTCGAAAGCCTACTACCAATTAAGCATATTAGGTGATGTGCATCTCTGTAATGAGAAGGGGTGTGGTCTAATGACATCAACACCCTATATCAGGTGTGCATAATTATTAGGCAACTTCCTTTCCTTTGGCAAAATGGGTCAAAAGAAGGACTTGACAGGCTCAGAAAAGTCAAAAATAGTGAGATATCTTGCAGAGGGATGCAGCACTCTTAAAATTGCAAAGCTTCTGAAGCGTGATCATCGAACAATCAAGCGTTTCATTCAAAATAGTCAACAGGGTCGCAAGAAGCGTGTGGAAAAACCAAGGCGCAAAATAACTGCCCATGAACTGAGAAAAGTAAAGCGTGCAGCTGCCAAGATGCCACTTGCCACCAGTTAGGCCATATTTCAGAGTTGCAACATCACTGGAGTGCCCAAAAGCACAAGGTGTGCAATACTCAGAGACATGGCCAAGGTAAGAAAGGCTGAAAGACGACCACCACTGAACAAGACACACAAGCTGAAACGTCAAGACTGGGCCAAGAAATATCTCAAGACTGATTTTTCTAAGGTTTTATGGACTGATGAAATGAGAGTGAGTCTTGATGGGCCAGATGGATGGGCCCGTGGCTGGATTGGTAAAGGGCAGAGAGCTCCAGTCTGACTCAGACACCAGCAAGGTGGAGGTGGAGTACTGGTTTGGGCTGGTATCATCAAAGATGAGCTTGTGGGGCCTTTTTGGGTTGAAGATGGAGTCAAGCTCAACTCCCAGTCCTACTGCCAGTTTCTGGAAGACACCTTCTTCAAGCAGTGGTACAGGAAGAAGTCTGCATCTTTCAAGAAAAACATGATTTTCATGCAGGACAATGCTCCATCACACGCGTCCAAGTACTCCACAGCGTGGCTGGCAAGAAAGGGTATAAAAGAAGAAAATCTAATGACATGGCCTCCTTGTTCACCTGATCTGAACCCCATTGAGAACCTGTGGTCCATCATCAAATGTGAGATTTACAAGGAGGGAAAACAGTACACCTCTCTGAACAGTGTCTGGGAGGCTGTGGTTGCTGCTGCACGCAATGTTGATTGTGAACAGATCAAAACACTGACAGAATCCATGGATGGCAGGCTTTTGAGTGTCCTTGCAAAGAAAGGTGGCTATATTGGTCACTGATTTGTTTTTGTTTTGTTTTTGAATGTCAGAAATGTATATTTGTGAATGTTGAGATGTTATATTGGTTTCACTGGTAAAAATAAATAATTGAAATGGGTATATATTTGTTTTTTGTTAAGTTGCCTAATAATTATGCACAGTAATAGTCACCTGCACACACAGATATCCCCCTAAAATAGCTATAACTAAAAACAAACTAAAAACTACTTCCAAAACTATTCAGCTTTGATATTAATGAGTTTTTTGGGTTCATTGAGAACATGGTTGTTGTTCAATAATAAAATTAATCCTCAAAAATACAACTTGCCTAATAATTCTGCACTCCCTGTAGATGCCTTTGGGTTGTCTATTAAAAAATATATATACATGTCAAGGGATATTCAGGGATTCCTGACAGATATCAGTGTTCCAATGTAACTATGGATAATTTTGAGAAAAAAAATGGTTTGGAAATAGCAAAGTGCTACTTGTATTTATTGCCCTATAACTTGAAAAAAAAGCAAAAAAACATGTAAAAATTGGGTATTTCTAAACTCAGGACAAAATTTAGAAACTATTTAGCATGGCTGTTTTTTTGTGGTTGTAGATTTGTAACAGATTTTGGGGGTCAAAGTTAGAAAAAGTATATTTTTTTCATTTTTTTCAACATATTTTATACATTTTTCTATAGTAAGTTATGATATGATGAAAATAATGGTATCTTCAAAAATTCCACTTAATGGCAGGAAAAACGGTATATAATATGTGTGGGTACAGTAAATGAGTAAGAGGAAAATTACAGCTAAACACAAACACCGCAGAAATGTAAAAATAGCCCTGGTCCTTAAGGGTCAGAAAATTGAAAAATGGTCTGGTCCTTAAGGTGTGAATTTTTTGCTTGCAAAATTAGCACATATACATTTTCAGTGTAGTCACTGCCCCCAGGTTGATAAGAGAGATGACATGTTGGCAACTTAGCCTGCATTCTGCCTGTTTGGAGCATAGGAAAATCAGACTCTGGCCTCTAGTTATCAAGGTCTGTCGGATCAGGTCCGACAGACCTCGCTGAATACGGCGAGCAATACGCTTGCCGTATTCATCATTGCACCAGCAGCTCACAAGAGCTGCTGGTGCAACGCCGCCCCCTGCAGACTCGCGGCCAATAGGCCGCCAGCAGGGGGTGTCAATCAACCCGATCGTACTCGATCGGGTTGATTTCCGGCGATGTCTGTCCGCCTGCTCAGAGCAGGCGGACAGGTTATGGAGCAGCAGTCTTTGTGACCACTGCTTCATAACTGCTGTTTCTGGCGAGCCTGCAGGCTCCCCAGAAACACGGGGCATTGAGCTCCATTCGGAGCTTGATACATATGCCCCTAAGTCTGGATCATGGTGCTTGCAAAATAAATGGTGTAAGTAAACACTTAAAGGGACATAAAAAACTTTGGAAAGGCCAGGTGTGAAAATTCGGAGCTTGATACATATGCCCCTCTCTGTTTATCTAGTCTATTCACAAGATTATCCTTCCTGTAGAGACTACAGCCTCCTTGTAGAGCAGTGACAGGAAGCAATGGAAATGGTACAAATAAAGTTTACAAAAGAAATAAAAGGTAAAATCAATGTAAAATTGTGAGTAATACATATTGCAATGATTTCTATTAAGTATAATTCACTGATCAGTGCTTTTGTATTACAACAATGAAAAAGACTGTTTCAGATCCCTTTAAAAAGTCTTCACTGAAGTTGGGTGACAGTTCCACATCAACTACAAAACTTCAAAACAGAATAACATTCTTACAGGCGTAGGACTTTAGACAGCAGATCAGCATGTTTTCTGTCACTCTCAGGCTTTAGTGCCTTGTACAAGCATACACTGTTAAACATGTCAATTGCCAATTGTCAGTTGCAGGTAAGTGAATTATTGATTGTGAGGAAAACCTGGACTGAATTTCTCTCACGCAGCTCTCTGTCACATCCAAACTGGGTAATGAATTATTGGCCTGTAATATTTTGTTGACGTACATTTCAATACAACCATTAACATGCTATAATTTGAGAAACATACTGATATTCCATTTCACACAATACCTTTAACTCTGTTATAGTATCCAGAAGGGAAACGTAAGGAGAGAGATGCTGCTTCATTTTTATCTACTCTATTGTCAATTTTTTTTTTTGGTATGTATTAGGCTCCATGTACTAAGCGGTGGATGTTGCTTTGGATCCCTTGAAGATGATTTGTAAACTCTCTGCCACCTCAGATGTTGCAGTCATATATCACCCTGAACTTACTTGTTCCAAGGTCGCCACTTGAAAGAAGACTTAACCGCATGGGACAGGACCTTCTCCGTGGGACTTCAGGAACGGTGAGTACCAATCTAGGGGTTAGACTTAGGTTTTTTTTATTTATTTTTTATTTAGATTAGGGTGGGCACTTTGTACAAGAGCTAAATGTCCTTTTGAGGTCAATGCCCAAACAAATGCCCCTTTCAGGTCAATGGGTAGTTTAGGTTTTTAAGTGCTAGGTTCTTTTATTTTGGGGGTTTGGTGGGTGGAGGGGGGTTACTGTTAAGGGGACTTATACTTTTTTCTTCTGCAAAAGAGCTGTTTATCCTGGGGCAATGCCCTGCAAAAAGCCCTTTTAATGGCTACTGGTAGTTTATTTTTAGATTAGGTTTGTTTTTATTTTGCGGGGCTTTTTATTTTCATAGGAATTAGGTATACTTTTTTAAAATTTGATAATTTTGTTTTTTAATTTAATTTAATATTTTAATTTAGTTTATGTGTAATGCAACAAGCACTTAAAAACAGCTCTAGCACAGAGCTATGAAATGGCTCAGCACTAAAGGGATAAAACAAAGGCTTTTTTATTGTTATGAAACTAAATAAATATATCCTTTTTAATGGAATGCAAATCACTAAAGACCTTGTTAATTTCTAATGAAGCAAATCCCAAACTTCTACATTTATTTATTCTAGAATATTTTCCCCTGAGTTTTATCAAGCATAATAACAATGATATATAAATACTAGCTTAATGTGTTGGTATATTTTATTGGCAGGTACATGACTCAAGTAGATCTATCTAGTGATGGACTTCTATGTATCTTATTTTGGTAACATCTGCATCCAAACAATTTCTTTTTGGTGAGTTTAAACCTATATATCTTAAGATGTTCCTTAAAGCTGATACATTTATTAACAAGTAAAACATTACAGAAAATACTTTTTAGCGTACATACAATTAACCCTTCAGAAACCCCTTTTTTATTGCGTTTTTTTTGTTGTTAATTTTTTTTAGCAGAACAAACACTTAACATCAGTTTTATTGTATGCCTAACCTGCAAATAGCAATGTAAGTATTTAACCTTAAAACTTTGCAAACATTTTGCAATTACATTTTAGCTTCAATTTACCTTTCCCAAGCACTGCACAGGTTTGTTCTCCAGTAAAAATGAATACAAATTAATACAAATTAGAAATAAAATGTAATTATATATGCAATGTTTCCATTACATTACATATTTTTATACCATTTTATTTGATAGAATACAAAATAGCTCTAAAGATATTTAATGTTAAGTCTAGTAATTGAAGTTGATTTCATTCCAGTCTGATAAAAATTCCCTTTCAAAATATAATTAAAAGGACAGTATACTGTATAATTGTTATCTTAATGTGTTTCCAATGACTTGTTATATCAGCTGCCGACTATAAAATCTATGAGGAATTACTTATTTTGGTTTGTTTTTGTATATGAAATAGCTGGTTTGATCTAGGCCACCGCAACACATAAAAATGGGTTGATCTTTCAGAGAAATCATATCTTATGTTATTACTTTCTGTACACACACACATTTATTTATATCATCTCTGTCTGTATTCCAAAACCCAGTACCTAGAGAGAAAAATGTAAAATTTATATTTGATTTCTAATCTCTTCTACCCCTCAGCCCTCACTGGGAGTGTAATTTCATATAGTGGCTATGTTTACCAGAGGCAAAAATCAGTTATTTCAAATGCTGGAATTGTTATACATACTGTAAAAAAAAATAAAAAATATATATATACTGTATATATATATATATATATATATATATATATATATATATATATATATAGTGGATTATTTATAATATTTTACAGTATGTATAATAATAGTAATAATTATTAATATTTTATATGTAATATTTCAATAATGTACATGGAAGTTAGTGTTTCTTTATATGCGCAAACCCGACACAGCGTTATACCTAAATCGTGAACATTACACTTATTTAAAATTTCTATGCTCTGACCAAAGAAAATAATGTAATTTTTATTACTAAATATATATTTCTAATACATCTATCTGATAATGTTAATGTAAAATAGATTTCCATACCTATATATCTATAGGAATAGAAATATATATTTGCACTAAAAATTACAGCTAGTTAGCGCATGAGTGAAAGTTGTAAGTTTTTTTCTTCTGTATTTTCCATTGACAACTATGGGGAGAATAAGTAAACTTATACTTTTTACTTTTAACTTGTCATGCGTGCAACCTGAAATGTACAAACAGTATACTTCCAATTAACTTTACTCTAGAACAAAAGCACTATATAGCGCTTCACTTGTAAACTGGCCCTATATATCTATTAGACTTGTACAGCCCAGAAAAATGTGGTTTGTCTGAATCTTTCGTAACAAATAATCAGATAAATTATTTTCCCCGAATATTAGGTTGCTGCACTATTTGGTATTTGTTAAGTGTTAAGCTAAACAAATACTGAATATTTGTTAAACATTTACATTCGTTTTCTTTAAACTAGTGACGTGTGGGGAGGTCAAAGGCTGGTGAAGCAGTGGCTATGATATGCCCGAGAAACACACTAACTCTCTCACACACTTTCTCTCTCACACTTTCTCTCACACTCTCTCTCTTTCTCTCTCTCACACACTCTCTCTCACTCTCTCTCTCACACACACTCTCTCTCACACACTCTCTCTCACAACACTCTATCTCTCTTACACACACACACACACTCTCTCTCTCTCACACACACACACTCTCTCTCACACACACACACTCTATCTCTCTCACACACTGGCTCTCTCACACACTGTCTCTCTCCCACACACTCTCTCCCACACACTCTGTCCCACACACTCTCTCCCACACACTCTCTCCCACACACTTTCTCACACACACTCTCTCATAAACACTCTCTCTCACACACAAACAGTCACTCACATACACTCACACACTCTCTCTCTCACACTCTCACACATACTCTCTCTAACACACACACACTCTCTCACACACATTCTCTCTCACACCCTCTCTTACACACACTCACTCACTCACACACACTCTCTCCAATACACACTCTCTCACACACTCTCTCTCACACACACTCTCTCTCACACACACTCTCATACTCTCTCTATCACACTCTTTCTCTCTCTCTCTCTCTCTCTCTCTCTCTCACACACACTCTCATACTCTCTCACACACTCTCTCTCACACTCACTTTCTTCTACACTCTCTCTCATGTTCTCTCTCTCTCTTACACAGTTTATCATTCTCTCTCACACAGTCTTTCTCTCTCACACACACACAGTCTTTCTCTCTCTCACACACACACACAGTCCCTTTCACATTCTACTTATGCTCTCCATTTATCATCAGATCACTTTGCCACCAAACAACCACCTCATCTCGTGTCTCTCTTCTCTGTCACTGTGCTTGAACTTCTGAATGTGCTCTGTCTATAACCAATTTCCCCTTACACTAATTAGCAGTAATTAGAGGAATAATCCCCACAACATGAACAAAGTAGTTTTACACAAAGGAACATTGTTTGAAAATAGAATATATATTAAAATGCTTTTTCTTTCATGTAATTGGCAAGAGTTTATGAGCTAGTGACATATGGGATATACAATCCTTCCAGGAGGATCAAAGTTTCCCAAACTTCAAAATGCCTATAAATACACTCCTCACCACACCCACAATTCAGTTTTTACAAACTTTGCCTCCTATGGAGGTGGTGAAGTAAGTTCTTGGTGTTCTTCTCATAAATTCTCTTGGCATTATTTTAGAATTCCTAGAATTTTACAGTTTCTTCAGGATGGTTTGGATAAAGGTTTTTCTGCAAGTTCCTTGAAGGACAAATCTCTGTTATTTCTGTTTTATTTCACAGGAAGATTGTTAAACTTGATTTGTGCAGGCTTTGGTTCGTATCAAGCCTGTCATTAAATCAATCTCTTCTCCTTGGAGTCTTAATTTAGTTTTGAAGGCTTTACGGGCTCCTTCGTTTGAGCCTATGCATTCTTTCGACATTAAACTACTTTTTTGGAAAGTGTTGTTTCTTTTGGCCATCTCTTCTGCTAGAAGAGTTTCTGAATTATCCACTCTCTCTTGTGCATCTCCATTTCTGATTCTTCATTAGGATAAGCCGGTTTTGCGGACTTCATTTATATTCTTACCTAAGGTTGTGAATTCTAACAACATTAATAGAGAAATTGTTCTCCCCTCATTGTGTCCTAATCCTAAGAATTCTTTAGAGAGATCCTTACATTCTTTAGATGTGGTAAGAGCTTTGAAATATTATGTTAAAGCTACTAAAGATTTCAGGAAGACTTCTAGTCTATTTGTTATATTTTATGGTTCTAGGAAAGATCAGAAGGCTTCTGCTGTTTCCTTGGCTTTGTGGCTAAAGCTTTTGATTCATCAAGCTTATTTGGACTCGGGTCAAGCCCTGCCTCAGAGAATTACAGCTCATTCTACTAGATCAGTCTCCACTTCGTGGGCCTTTAAGAATGAAGCTTCAGTTGATCAGATTTGCAAAGCAGCAACTTGGTCTTCTTTGCATTCATTTACTAAATTCTACCGTTTTGATGTATTTGCTTCTCCGGAAGCAGTTTTTGGTAGAAAAGTTCTTCAGGCAGCTGTTTCAGTTTGATTCTTCTGCTTATGTTTTAAGTTTTTCTTTTCATTTCTGAGAATAAACTTATATTTTGGGTTGTGGATTAATTTTTTTCAGCGAAAAATTGCTGTTTTTATTTTACTCCTCCCTCTCTAGTGACTCTTGCATGGAGTTCCACATCTTGGGTATTGCTATTCCTATCACTAGCTCATGGACTCTTGCCAATTACATGAAAGAAAACATAATTTATGTAAGAACTTACCTGATAAATTAATTTCTTTCATATTGGCAAGAGTCCATGAGGCCCACCCTTTTTTATGGTGGTTACGATTTTTTTGTAAAAAGCACAATTATTTCCAAATTCCTTTGTTGATGCTTTTTACTCCTTTCTTTATAGCCCCACTTCTTGGCTATTCATTAAACTGAATTGTCAGTGTGGTGAGGGGTGTATTTATAGGCATTTTGAGGTTTGAGAAACTTTGCCCCTCCTGGTAGGATTGTATATCCCATACGTCACTAGCTCATGGACTCTTTCCAATATGAAAGAAATTAATTTATCAGGTAAGTTCTTACATAAATTATGTTATTTTACATACAACAAAGATAAAGTGATTTTAAATGTTACATAAACTAAATATCTATCACATAAACAGATTGTAAAGGGACAGTAACCACAGTGAGATCTTTACATAAATGTTTAGTTATAAATAATAAAACAACTGCATTAGTTAATTGTTTATTTTGCCTCCCTTTCATGTAATGTAGCTCTGAAAATTTAGAAGTTTCTAATTCTCAGAAATTAAATGCAAACTGCTGATTTCTCAAGGCTAACTCAGTTACATATCAGTCCCTTGTTTGCTTTATCAGAGAACAAGTGCAAATTAATGTACTTTATACTAACTTTATGACAGTGACTAACCTTATTGTCTGCAAACTTAATCTCAGATTGGCTACTTCAAATAAGACAAAAAGGTGGATGGAGTTTGGCTACAGAAAACTGATTGCAGTACAAAGGATCACTTAGATTACGAGTTATTCGCACTATAGGGAATTTATCGAACGCAACAAAAGTTGCGTTATTTAACCCTCTATAATGCAGTCATTACAAGTTTTGAAACAGTGGGCTTGTGCATGCGATATGGTTGCGTTGAGCTCCATACCGCACAAAATACAAGCTTTGTTTTGACATGCTCGTGCATGCTTCCCCCATAGATATCAATGGGGAGAGCGGGTTTGAAAAAACCTAACACCTGCGATCGCGGAATGAAAAGCTTGGTAACGCAGCCCCATTGATGTCTATGGGGAAAAAAAGTAACGTTTAACACCCTAACATAAACCCCACGTCTAAACATCCCTAATCTGCTGTCCCCGACATCACTGACACCTACATAATGTTATTAATCCCTAATCTGCTGCTCCCAATATCACAGCCACCAAAATAAATCTATTAACCCCTAATCTGCCACTCCCAACATCACAGCCACTAAATAAAGTTATTAACCCCTAAACCTCTGGCCTCCCACATCACTACAATAATAATAATAATAATAATAATAATAATACAATAATAAAACTATTAACCCCTAAACCGCCAGCCCCCCCACATCGCAACAACATAAATTAAACTATATTAACCCCTAAACCTAACCCTAACTCTAACCCTAAACCTAACCCTATCGGTAACCCTATCCCTAACCCTAACACCCCCTAACTTTAACATAATTAAAATAGAGCTAAATTAAAGTTACAATTATTAACTAAATAATACCTATATAAAACTAAAAACAAACTTATCTGTGAAATAAAACCTATCGGCTAGATTACGAGTCTTGCGTTAGCCTTAAAAAGCAGCGTTGAGGGGTCCCAATGCTGCTTTTTAATGAACGCTGGTATTACGAGTCAGGCAGGAGAGGGTCTACCGCTCACCTTTTTTCCACAATTTTAGCTTACCGCAAATCCCCTTACGTCAATTGCATATCCTATCTTTTCAATGGGATTTTCCTAACGCCGGTATTACGATCGCCTGAAAAAGTGAGCGATAGACCCTCTCCTGGCAAGACTCCTACCGCATATAAAATTCAGTAGTTAAGAGATTTATGGGCTAACGCCGTAACATAAAACTCTTAACTAAAGTGCTAAAAAGTACAATAACACCCATAAATTATCTTTTAACCCCTAAACTGAGTCCCCCCCCCCACATCGCAAACACTTATGTAAAATGTTTAACCCCTAATCTGCCGACCGGACATCGCCGCCACTTTAATAAATATATTAACCCCTAAACCGCCGCACTCCCGCCTTGCAAACACTAGATAAATTGTATCAACCCCTAATCTGCCGTCCCTAACATTGCGACATCTACCTACATTTATTAACCCCTAATCTGCTGACCCCAACATCGCCGCTACTATATTAAATTTATTAACCCCTAAATCTATATCTAACCCTAACCCCCCCTAACTTAAATATAATTTAAATAAAACAAAATTAAATTACTACAATTAAATAAATTAATGCTATTTAAAACTAAATACTTACCTATAAAATAAACCCTAAGATAGCTACAATATAATCAATAATTACATTGTAGCCATCTTAGGGTTTATTTTATTTTACAGGCAACTTTGTATTTATTTTAACTAGGTACAATAGTTATTAAATGGTTATTAACTATTTAATAACTACCTAGCTAAAATAAATACAAAAGTACCTGTAAAATAAACCCTAACGTAAGTTACAATTACACCTAACAATACACTATATCTAAACTAATTACCTAAACTACCTACAATTAATTACAATTAAATTAAATCAACTAAATTACGAAAAAACCACTAAATTACAGAAAATAAAAAAGAATTACAAGAATTTTAAACTAATTACAGCTAATCTAATACCCCTAATAAAATAAAAAAGCCCCCCAAAATAATAAAATTCCCTACCCTATACTAAATTACAAATAGCCCTTAAAAGGGCCTTTTGCGGAGCATTGCCCCAAAGTAATCAGCTCTTTCACCTGTAAATAAAAATACAATACCCCCCCAACATTAAAACCCACCACCCACACACCCAACCCTACTCTAAAACCCACCCAATCCCCCCTTAAAAAACCTAACACTACCCGCTTGAAGATCACCCTACCTTGAGTCGTCTTCACCCAGCTGGACACAAGTGGTCCTCCAGAGGATCCGAAGTCTTCATCTTATCCGGCCAGAAGAGGACCTCCAGACCAGCAGAAGTCTTCACCCAGACGGCATCTTCTATCTTCATCCATCCGGAGTGGAGTGGGTCCATCTTCAAGACATCCGATGCGGAGCATCCTCTTCATCCGATGACCGACGACTGAATGACTGGTCCTTTAATTGACGTCATCCAAGATGGCGTCCCTTGAATTCCGATTGGTTGATAGAATCCTATCAGCCAATCGGAATTAAGGTAGGAAAAATCCTATTGGCTGATGCAATCAGCCAATAGGATTGAAGTTCAATCCGATTGGCTGATCCAATCAGCCAATAGGATTGAGCTTGCATTCTATTGGCTGTTCCAATTTTTCCTACCTTAATTCCAATTGGATGATAGGATTCTATCAGCCAATCAGAATTCAAGGGACACCAGGTTTTTTTTAAGGGGGGATTGGGTGGGTTTTAGAGTAGGGTTGGGTGTGTGGGTGGTGGGTTTTAATGTTGGGGGGGGTATTTTTTTTTTTACAGGTAAAAGAGCTGATTACTTTGGGGCAATGCCCCGCAAAAGGCCCTTTTAAGGGCTATTTTTAATTTAGTATAGGGTAGGGAATTTTATTATTTTGGGGGGCTTTTTTATTTTATTAGGGGGATTGGATTAGGTGTAATTAGTTTAAAATTCTTGTAATTCTTTTTTTATTTTTTTGTAGGTAGTTTAGGTAATTAGTTTAATTATAGTGTAGTGTTAGGTGTAATTGTAACTTATGTTAGGGTTTATTTTACAGGCAAATTTGTACTTATTTTAACTAGGTAGCTATTAAATAGTTAACAACTATTTAATAACTATTCTACCTAGTTAAAATAAATGCAAAGTTGCCTGTAAAATAAATATAAATCCTAAGCTAGCTACAATGTAACTATTAGTTATATTGTAGCTAGCTTAGGGTTTATTTTATAGGTAAGTATTTAGTTTTAAATAGTAATAATTTATGTAATTGTAGTAGATTTATTTAGATGTATTTAAATTATATTTAAGTTAGGGGGGTGTTAGGGTTAGACTTAGATTTAGGGGTTAATACATTTATTATAGTGGAAGCGACGTTGGTGGTAGCAGATTAGGGGTTAATAAATTTAATATAGTTGCGGCGGAATTGGGGGGCAGATTAGGGGTTAATAACTATAATGTAGGTTTCGGCGATGTTGGGGGCAGCAGATTAGGGGTTTATAAGTATAATGTAGGTGGCGGCGGTGTCCGGAGCGGCAGATTAGGGGTGAATAGTATAATGCAGGTGGCTGCAATGTCGTCAGATTAGGGGTTAATAAGTGTAAGATTAGGGGTGTTTAGACTCGGGGTTCATGTTAGGGTGTTAGGTGCAGGGATAAAATTAATTTCCCCATAGGAAACAATGGGGCTGCGTTAGGAGCTGAATGCTGCTTTTTTGCAGGTGTTAGGTTTTTTTTCAGCCAGCTCAGCCCCATTGTTTTCTATGGGGAAATTGTGCACGAGCACGTTTTGCCAGCTTACCGCTACCGTAAGCAACGCTGGTATTACAGTGAGATGTGGAGTTAAATTTTGCTCAACGCTCACTTTTCTGAGGCTAACGCCGGCTTGCAGAAAACCTGTAATACCAACGTTGGCTTAAGTGAGCGGTAAGAAAAAATGGCTCGTTAGCCTCGCACAGCCTTACCGACAAAAACTCGTAATCTAGGCGTAAGATTGCTACAATATAACTAATAGTTATATTGTAGTTAGTTTAGGTTTTGTTTTTTTTTCACAGGTAAGTTTGTATTTATTTTAACTATGTAGACTAGTTAGTAAATAGTTATTAACTATTTAATAACTACCTAGTTAAAATAAATACAAACTTACCTGTGAAATAAAACCTAAGCTGCCTTACATTAAAACCTACCATTACAAAAAAATAAAAAACTACCATTACAAAAAATTAAAAACGCTAAAATTTTCAAAAAATAAAAAGACCTTCCATTACAAAAAGTAACAAACAAAATTATCCAAAACAATTAAAATGATTTCTATTCTAATACCCTTTAAAACAAAAAAAACACCCCAAAATAACTTTTGTGGGCCCTTGAAAGGACCTTTTGTAGGGCATTGCCCTAAATGTAACAGGTCTTTTGCTAAAAAAGAAAATCAAACACCCCCTAACAGTATACAAACCCCACCCCCAAACCCACAAAATAATAATAAAGTAAAACCTAATCTATCCATTGTCCTGAAAAGGGCATTTGTATGGCCATTGCCCTTAAAAGGGCATTCAGCTCTTTAATGACATGCCCAACCCCTAATCTAAAAATAAAAGCCCACCCCAAAATGAAAAAAAATTACACAAAATAACAAATTAATTATCCAAAATAATAACAATTATTCCTATTCTAATACCCATTTTAAATAAGAAAACACCCCAAAATAAAAAAAAAACCTAATTTATAATAAACTACCAATAGCCCTCAAAAAGGCCTTTTGTAGGACATTGCCCTAAATTAAACAGTTCTTTTACCTGAAAAAAAATACAAAGACACACTAACATTACAAACCCGCACCCCCTCAAACCCACAAGATAAAAAATAACTATCTATAGAAACCTAAACTACCCATTGCCCTGAAAAGGGCATTTGTATGGGCATTGCCCTTAAAAGGGCATTTAGCTCTTTTGCATTGCCCTAAAAAGGGCATCAAAAATCCTTAAAAAAAAACCTAACTCTAATCCCTCTTTAGTTACTCACAGTTGCTGAAGTCCCGCTTGAAGGATCTTCATCCTGGTGGCTCCATTTTTATCCCAGCGGCTCCATATTCATCCAAGCGGCTCCATCTTCATCCAGGCAGAATCTTCTATCTTCATCCCAGCAGCGTCTTCTATCTTCATCCAGGTGGTGATGAGCGGGTCCATCCTGAAGACATCAGACACGGAGCATCCTCTTCATACGGTCGCCGCAGTATACTGAATCTTCAATACAAGGGACGCGTTTCAAAATGGCGTCCCTTTTTTTCCTTTTGACTGATTTGATTTTGGAAATTCAAATCACCCAATAGGAAGAGAGCTACTGAAATCCTATTGGCTGTTCAAAACAGCCAATAGGATGAGAGCTTCTGAAATTCTATTGGTTGTTCAAATCAGCTAAATGCCCTTTTAAGTATAATGCGCATACAAATGCCCTTTTCAGGACAATGGGTAGATTAGGTTTTTGTGAGGTTTCTTTATGTTGGGGGTTGGTTAGGTAGTGGGTTTTACTGTTGGGGGGGGGTCTTTGTATTTTTTACAGGTAAAAGAGCTGTTTAAATTAGGGCAATGCCCTACAAAAGGCCCTTTTAACGGCTATTGGTAGTTTATTGTAGGCTAGGTTTTTTTTTATAGGGCTATTAGATTAGTTGTAATTCTTTTTTTTTTTTAAACTTTTGTTTGTTATTTTTTTTTATTTTTTGTAATTAGCTAATTAATTAGTTTATTTTTAAAATAGTGTTAGGATTTTTTTAATGTGTAATATAGTTTATTTAATTGGTAGTTAATTTAATTTTAGTTTAATAGTTATATTAGTTTAATTGTTAGTTTAAACTTATTTTTTTTAATTTGACCGGTAAGTTTTAATTTAATTTAAGATAGGGAAATTGTAATTTTAACATAAAGTTAGGGGGGGGTTAGGTTTAGGGGCTGCAATTTAAATTAGTTTATTGCGATGTGGGGGCTTGCGGTTTAGGGGTTAATAGGTTTATTGTAGTGGCGGTGGAATTAGGTGTTAATAACTTTAGTATAGTGGGGTGATGTGGGCGGATGGCAGATTAGGGGTTAATACTATTTAAATAGTGTTTGCAATGCGGGAGGGCGTTGGTTTAGGGGTTATTAGCTATATTATAGTGGTGATGATGTCGGGGAGCGGCAGATTAGGGGTTAATCATTTTAATTAGTGGCGGCGATGTCGGGAGCGGCAGATTAGTGGTTAATAACTTTAATATAGTATTTGCGACGCGAGAGAGCCTCGGTTTAGAGGTAAATAGGTAGTTTATGGGTGGTGTACTTGTAACACTTTAGTTATGAGTTTTTTGTAACAGTTTTGTTGCGTAAAACTCATAACTACTTCTCTGAGATTGCGAAACGGATCTTGTCGTTATATGGTGTAGAGCAAGCTTTTTAGCCTCACCACAAAACTCGTAATTACTGTGCTAAGGAAGTCCCATGAAAAAACGTAATTTTTACATGTGTGGTACTGACGTTGTGTTACAGTCTAAAAGGCTTGCGGTACAGCTACTGTATATGGCTGCGGTGCTTTTTTTGAACACTGAAATTACCATTTTTTTCAGCGTTAAAACACAAACGCACAACTTGTAATCTAGGTGTAAGTCTAGCTCATAAATAAAAAAAAAAATGTATTGAACCCTGTTCTAATATTTTTATTTTTTTTTATTGAGGATTTTCAAACAGTACAGTAGATGGTACAATCATAAATGTTACAATATGAGATACAAAAACATAAACCATACATTAGTAATACACATTGAAGTTATGGATTGAAAAAGCAAGTGATATGAGCCTCTGAATCCTCCATTTTATAATGATCATAGCTTATTGAGGAGACTACTGAGCCGACCACATACGGGTCATATGGTTATGAAATTGAAAACATTTAGGGTAGTCTGATAGAAGGTCCATCTTGGACCGAATGTAAAGTAGTAAATGCAAAATATATTTAAGGGGGGGGGGATTACCAGCGGACAAAGAGCCGCTCTGCGTTGAGAAAAAAAGGGGGAAAGGGAAATTGGGGGGCGTGTCAAATACAGTGTAAGAAAATGAAAAAAAAATAGTAGGTAGGTACAATGTAGACCGGACCAGCATAATGAGAACAAACAAATAATATGCATAATAGCAATAATATAGACAGCCCATAACTAGGCCTCCAAACTATTGAGATAACTGTTGGCTATATATAAACATAGAAAACGTTCATCTTAAGAACAGAAAGATACATAAGAAAATATATATAAAAAAAAAAATTATCGCAGGGCTACTGCACAACAAATCAAAGAGATGGTTCAAGTAGGCTATGTAGGTATTCCACTACAATCAAAAGCATAATATTTCTAAACCTTAAGGAACTGGTGAGAGGAAAAGAGTCATTAAGGAACTACAAGGAAACAAGTAAAAGTAGTATAGATTATTAAAATTTACACAAATAAAATGAAAAATTAAAAAAATATTAAGCATATTGTAATATTACTTAAAAGTAGGATGTGATGTACGGAGTAGATCAACCTACCGCATGTTCTGCGGGGTCGTTTGGAATCTATACCTAAGAGTATTATGGATAGGGGGAATGGGCTCTGCACCTAGAGATTAACTAAAGGCAAATATAGCCCGTGTCAAATAAGTTATAAAGTTCACTGCATCTGGGGGGGGGGTGGGGCACTATGATCCTGAATATGGCTGCACGGAATAAAAGGCATATATTGTGCTAATATAAAAAACAGCGCCGCCTGGTAAACTCAGCTCAGCATGAAGATTGTAATGCTATGTTGCCCATACAATTAGTGCTAATGATAAAGATATTTTGCGAACCTAGGTGAAGAATCTATGGTACAATACTAGATTAAAGGGCTAGTACATGAATAATAAAAAACATAGATTCTAACTATATAGGAGAGTTGCTAAATACTTACATATGTATGATGCTTTAAGCTATTTATAGTGTGAATATGCCTTATTATACCACATTATAGGTAGGATGCAGGTATGGGGAGAATCACATGTCAAAGCCATCTCCTTTATACTAAATATCTCCAACAGAGCTTAAGATGTATAAACAAAGTATGTAGCCTATGTATTCCTCTTATGCTGGGGAACTAAGGACTCACAGTAGAGAGCGTACTAGAAACCCACCATGCCTATTTCAGTATGGGGTTATATCAAAACGATGGGCATATCTGTTATGAACAGTGTAATGCTTAAAACCTGGGATAGTGTAGTGATAAATATCCATAGATATACTCCCTATAATGCACTAATGTCTTAACAGTTATGGTATACAGAGGATATACATAATATAGTATACTGAGACCGGTATAGCATAGGGTAGCTCTACAAATAAGTTGAACACTTTTGGTTTCTTCAGTAAGCAGGCACTAGATATAAAAGCAGGGAAAACAAGTATTTAGTGAAATCTCCATATGTAATTATAGAGGTATGGAGGCTATACAAAAACATCTGTTATGAGTCTTAACATGTACTATACAGCGACACTACTCGGCCATCTAGATTATTGCTTGGCATAGACAAAATCATCTGTAAATATGCACAGGAATATGTGAGATGACATCTAAGAGATAGATATTCTAACCATGCATGTAAAGTGCTGTGCTATCTATAGTCCTAGATCTAAAGTCTAGTTATACTAATAGTGTAAATAGCTAGGTAAAGCTACTTGGTTCAAAAAATATGGAGATAAGGTTTGATAACATGTTTAGCTTCAGGTATATATAAGAGTGCATCTGCTGTAAGAACTATACTTTAAGGCTGCTGCAGCAAATATGTCTCCGAATAAACACCATAACCCCACTATACATCCTGTTCCACTGTCCTAAAAACTGCAGGAAAACTATAGCTGTCATTAATATAAATTGCTTATATAGTGCCCGCTATGAAAATAAAAACAATGGCCCATAACTCTTAACTATAGGGGCCGTGTAAAACTGTAAACAGGTAACAAACATTATGCTATGTAGATAGAAATATTATTTGACAAAATTAAAAGCTAGCAATACACACACAAAAAAACAAAACAAAAAAAAGCAGTGAAACATAAACTAACAACTGTGTGCAAGACATATCGTATGTTGTATTGTCCTCTTATCCTTGGGAAGCATGAGTTTTAACCTACTCCCCTCGGTGGGTGAGAGTATGAAGAATACCTCTGCCGTAAAGGGAAAAACGTTCTAGACACAGGGAGCATGATCTTAGAACCAGGGCTATGTCCAAGTAAAAGCACCATGTAGTATCTTGAGGGGACAAGAATGTTAATCAGGGTCTCAAAAGCCTGGTTGTCAGTGTGAGCTATAGAGAACGCTACTCCCATTAAGACTAAAAGTGCATTCAGATTCATTGCGAGGCAGAGTGCCTCTGGAGTATGCTCCCGTAGACAATCAGGGATCAGACAACCCCACAGCGGGTCAGCCTCAACTCCCCTAAAGGTCTTCAAAGTCACATCTCCCACATTCTTGTGGAAACATAGATCCAAAGAATATACATTTTACTTGTCATCAGTGGCCCAAATAAATAAGGAGAAGTTACACCTCTCATCCTACCAGAAAAACAAAGATGAGTATCCTCCAATCATCAACATCAGACAGTTTAGCTGCATACATATACACATGGGGGCACACAAGGACATGCAAACAGGTACACAAATACAGACACAGAAATACATGCAAACACAAAGGGATAGGACACAGAGGGACACAGGCACACAAACATGAACACAGGGAGACACACACACACACAAACATACACAGAGGGACACACACTCACCCAGGGAGACACACACACAAACATACACACAGGGACACACACTCACCCAGCGACACACACACAAAAACATACACACGGGGGGACACACTCACACATTCACACACACAAACATGCACACAGGGACAACACACACAAATACTCACACATACACAGGGACACAAACACATTCACACAGGGACACACATAAGCATACCCACACTCACACAAACATACACACAGGGGCTCCCACCCACACATACACACAGGGACACACATGTTCACACAAACATACACACAGGGACACAGACTCACACAAACATACACACAGGGACACACACAAACACACAGGAGGGCACACAACGACACACACAAACATACACACAGTGACACACACACAGGAGGGTACACAAGGACACATACAAACATAAATACATTGACACACACAGGAGGGCACAAAAGGAGACACACAAACATACACACAGTGACACACACAGGAAGGCACACAAGGACACACACAAACATACACACAGTGACACACACAGGAGGGCACAGAAGGAAACACATAAACATACACACAGTGACACACACAGGAAGGCACACAAGGACACACACAAACATACACATAATGACACACACAGTGATGCATACACACAGGAGGGCACACAAGGACACACAAACATACACACATTGACAAAAAAGGACCCACACAAACAAACACAGTGTTACACACACATGAAGGAGGGCACACAAGGACACACACAAACATACACACATTGACATGCACACAGGAGGGCACAGTAGGACACACACAAACATACACACAGTGACACACACAGGTACACAAGGACACACACAAACATACACATAGTGACACACACAGTGACACATACACACAGGAGGGCACACAAGGACACACAAACATACACACAATGACAAAAAAGAACCCACACAAACATAAACACAGTGTTACACACACATGAAGGAGGGCACACAAGGACACACACAAACATACACACATTGACATGCACACAGGAGGGCACAGTAGGACACACACAAACATACACACAGTGACACACACAGGTACACAAGGACACACACAAACATACACATAGTGACACACACACACAGTGACACATACACACAGGAGGGCACACAAGGACACACACAAACATACACACAGTGACAAACACACACAGGAGGGCACACAAGGACACACACAAACATACTTTGATACAAACACACAGAGGAGGCACACAAGGCAACAATTGTTTGGGGAGTCTGTAACTCTCAGCTGCAGACTTGTTCAAACCTGCAACCAAAAGGGCTCCAAATCTCATATTCAAATCAGCCAATAGGATTTCAGTAGCTCTCATCCTATTGGCTAATTTGAAAATGTCAGCCAATAGGAATGCAAGGTACCCCATTTTTAAACGGGTAACTTGCATTCAAGCTTCAGTGTACGGCGGTGATAATATGAAGGGGACGCTCCACTCTGGATGTCATCGCCGGTCCTGGACAGCTCCACTCCGTGCCTCTACAGCTCAGCACCACTGGGATGAAGATAGAAGATGGTCCTGCGATGGAGGAAGATGTCACCATCTGGATGAAGACTTCTCGTTGAATGGATGAGGATGGATGACCGGACTTCAGGAACCGTGAGTAGATATTCTGGGGTTAGTGTTGACTTATTTGAACAGCCAATAGGATTTCAGTAGCTCTCATCCTATTGGCTGATTTGAATTAAAAAAATCAAATCAGTCCATAGGAATTCAAGGGACGCCATATTTAATTGTGTACCTTTAATTCACTATTCAGTGTACGGCGTCAATCGTATAAAGGGGATCCTCCACACTCCATGGCTCTGCAATCGCCGGTCCTGCTCCGTGCATCTACGCTCTGCTCCGGATAAGTCTTGGACGAGTAAATAAGAGGTTCCTGCTTAGAAGAAGACTTCACTGCCGGACTTCAGGAACCAATCGCTGCTTGGAAGAAGACTTCACCACCTAGAACAGGACCTTCTCCGCCGGACTTCAGAAACCGTGAGTACCAACCTGGGGGTTAGATTTAGGCTTTTTGTTTAAATTTTGGGTTTTTTTTTTTTTTTTTTTTTTAGATTAGGGTTATGGGCCTTCTTAAAAGAGCTAAATGCCCTTTTAAGGCAATGGCCATACAAATGCCCCTTTAGGCGCAATGGGTAGTTTAGCTTTTTTAATGCTAGGCTTATTTATTTTGGGGGGTTTTGTGGATGGGGGGTTTTACTGTTAGAGGGGGGACTTAATGGGTTTTTTTTAAGGAAAAAAGCTGATTTCTTTAGGGCACTGCAAATTATCACAAAAAGTCCAACACACACTGCTATATTAGGTGCACACTATAGCTAGGTACTGCACAACCCAGCACAAAGTAATCCAGATTATAAAGAATAGCAGCACTCCAATGGCATTTTCTTATGTATTTATTTCATAGCCAAGAGCACTGCCCTGCAAAAGGCCCTTTTAAGGGCTATTGGTAGTTTAGTATTAGATAAGGGGGTGTTTTTATTTTGGAGGGCATTTTTATTTTGATAGGGATTAGATATCATTTTTTTATTTTTTATAATTTTATTTTTTATTTTCTGTAATTTTAGCTTTTTTATTTTCTGTAATTTTATCTTAATTTAAAATTATTTTTTTATTTTTAAAGTAATGTTAGGTTTTTTTATTTTAATTGTAATTTAGTTTTAGTTTAATTTATCTAATGGGGTTAATTTAGGGGGTGTTAGGTTAGGGGGCTTAGTGTTTAGTTATTTGTGTTGTGGACTTTGGCAGTTTAGGGGTTAATAGATTTATTAGCATTGCATTGTGTGGGTTTGGCGGATTAGGGGGTTAATAGTTTAATAGGTTTATTGCGTTTTGGGTTAATGGCGGATTAGGGGTTATTAGTTTTAATAGGGACTTTGCGAAGTGGATTAATTGCAGTTTAGGGGTTAAAACATTTATAAGGTAGATTGCAATGTTGGGGTTGGCGGATTTAGGAGTTAATACTTTAATTATTAGTTGCAATGTGGGTTTTATGGCGGATATAGGGGTTAATATACTTTATTAGTTATTGAGGTGGGGGATTGCAGTTGACAGGTAGATAGATATTGTGCATGCGTTACGTGTTAGTCTATATTTTCAGGCAGTTACGGGAGTTACAGTGCTCACATACTCAGCGCAAGGCTTGCTTCGGCTGCCTTTGTGTGGCGAGGTGAAAATGGAGTAACATTTCTCCATTTTCGTCACGTAAGTCCTTGCGCTGAATATGTGATACCGATTTGTGACGCGGTTCTATGATAGTGTATGGGAGTAAAAATTGCGTCCGACAGGTGAAATACATGTGCCGCATTTATATGCGGCGCTGTATATGTGATACCAAAATCGCGTAAAAACTGGCGGGGCCGGCTTTTGCATGTGATGACGCAATATGTAATGAAGCCCCAAAAGGAAGCTGACATGCTGAGAACTTAAATTGACAGTAAACATTATCCAAGACATTGCATAATTCAGACAACAGCTTTTACTGGCATGAGAACATGCTACATTACAATTAATTGCGATCGGGTGTGCTGTAGACATTGAGCCTGTGACACGCTGGTTAAAAAAAACATCGGTGTCAAAAAAGGATGGCTGCGCTTACAAGGCAAGTATAACTTTTGCTGCTAAATTATGTATTTTTAAATAATTTTACATAGGAATGGCTATCCTTATGTTGCATAATTCTACACATAATACAAACTTATGTAACATCCTAGACAATGTTTATTGTCCCTTAAAGATGCTTTCTCCCTCTTCTGACCATGGTCAAGATAATGACTTTATGTTTCTGTAGCATTCCCTGGAAATTAAGTTGGATCATGTTTCCATAGAAGATTGATGACATCAATCTATAAATGCCGTTCTATAAAGACACCAACCTTCTTGTGGGACTGTGACAGGAAGTAATTGACTCTGCATAAATTAAATTAAAATATATAAACAGAAAAATCCTTTTAAAATGATGAAAAAAAAATACTGCTAAGGGATTTTTTTATAACAACAATGAAACAGCAATTTTTTATATCCCTTTACATCCTAACATCCTACCTATATATATATATATATATATATATATATATATATATATATATATATATATATATATATATATATATATTATAGATTATTTAAAGGGACATTAAAAGCAAACATTTTCTTTCATGATTGAGAAAGAGCATGCAATTTTAAACAACCTTCTAATTTACTTTTACTATCTAATCTGCTGATTGGTGGCTGCACATAGATGCCACCCTTGTGCATTTCTATTTCTTCAACAAAAGATATCTAAAGTATGAAGCACATTAGATAATAGAAATAAATTGGAATGCTGATTAAAATTGTATTCTCTATCAAAATGATGAAAGCAAAAATGTGGGTTTCTCTATACTTATCGTACTTGACCTCTCTGCTGCCTTTGACACCATTGACCATCCCTTCCTCCTGATCTGATCTCTCTTGGTCTCTGTGACACTGCCCCCTCTTGGATCCACTCTCATCTCACTGACAGGTCTTTTCTGTCTTACTTGCTGGTGACTCCTCCTCTTCATTGCCTCTGTCTGTTGGAGTA
Source organism: Bombina bombina (assembly GCF_027579735.1). Classification (NCBI taxonomy): domain Eukaryota; kingdom Metazoa; phylum Chordata; class Amphibia; order Anura; family Bombinatoridae; genus Bombina; species Bombina bombina. The sequence goes on along the minus strand of NC_069499.1, from coordinate 1,442,155,058 downwards.
AGTCAAGGCTTTGTCCTGTGTCCTCTACTCTTCTCTGTTTATACTTTCTCACTGGGTAAACTTATCAACTGCTATGGCTTCAAATATTGCTTCTATGTTGATGATACACTTATCTACCTCTCCACTCCTGCTCTCTCTTCTTCTGTCCTTTCTCATATTAGCGACTGCTTATCTGGCATTTCTTCCTGGATTGCCTCTCACCACCTAAAAATCAACATGTCCAAGACTGAGCTCCTTCTAATGCCCCCTCTAATTCTATTTTGTTTTCTAACTTCTCTATAACTGTTGGTGGCACCACTATCTCCCCTTCATCTCAAGTCAACTGCCTCAGAGTTACACTTGACTCAAATTTGTCCTTCATACCCTACAACCAATTTCTCTTCATTCTGTTGCAACAACCAACACAATATCTCCAAAATGTGTCAGTTTCTGAGCTCTGCTAAGGAGCTAATCTATATTGTTAATTTCCCAACTTGACTACTGTAATAACCTAAACTAACTAACTGGCCTTCCTATATCCTGCCTTTCCCCCTTCAGTCCATCCTAAATGCCTCTGCTAGGCTAATCCACCTTTCCTGATGCTCTGTATCCGCTGCACCTCTCTGCGAGTCCCTTCAATGGCTACCCATTAACAGCAGAATTAAATTCAAAATCCTCACCCTGATCTACAAAGCCCTTACCAACGCTACCTCACTACTTGTCCTCACCAATCAAGAAATATACTCCAGCCTACCCCCTAAAATCCAAGAATTACCTTCACCTTGCATCTTCTACCATCACCTCCTCCCATACTAGACTGAAGGACTTCTCTCATGCAGAACCAATCCACTGCAATGCACTTTCTCTTGCTGTCCAACTTTCTCCTAGTCTTTCCTTCTTTAAATACTCCCTAAAGTCCTTTTTGTTCAGTGAAACCTATCACTCAAATCAGTAATAAATTAATTCCACTTGCCTAATAGTTGCCCTCATCTAACTACACACTCAAACCATTCTCTCCTTTGCAGTCCCCACCTCCTGTTTCTCACCCTCCTACCCTTCTAGATTGTAAGTTCCCACAGGAATATGGCCCTTAATTCACCCTGTATTTGTTTGATACATTTTGTCCTGTGTCTTAAAAATATTGTATCATTGTTTTACTTTTAGTTTTGTACCAATGGAAAATAGTGCTTCATAAATAAAGAATAATAATAAATATGCACTGATACATTTTATTGTTAACTAGGGTAACTAGTAAAAAAAATAACTGGATATTTAACAGTATAAAAGAAAAAAAGAAATAAACATGTTAATTATTATTATTTATGTTTCCATTGCAGCTTTTTTTTCGCATAAAAAATGGAGGACAGTAACATGACCAAGGTGACAGAATTTATTTTGCTGGGATTCTCTAACTTTCAAGAGCTACAATTGCTTCTGTTTAGTGTAATATTATTAACTTACATTATTTGTGTCACTTGTAACATTGCTATCATTGTTCTTGTTAAAACGGACAATTCTCTTCACACGCCAATGTATTTTTTCATTAGTAATTTTGCTATTTTAGAAGTTATGTTTGTGTCAGTTGCAATTCCAAAACTCCTCACCAGTCTCATTTCATCAGATAAGAAAATATCTTTCAGTAGCTGCTTTTTACAACTGTATTTTTTCCATGCCCTGGGTGCAACTGAATGTTGTCTACTTGCAGTTATGGCTTTTGATCGAGATTTGGCTATTAACAATCCTCTGAGATATTCAGCGTTAATGACTAATGAATTTTGTATTGGTCTTTCATTATTCCCATGGTTTGTTGGATTCACTGTTGCTTCCATTCTCACAATCTTCACAGCCAGATTAGAATTCTGCGGTCATAATGTGCTCAACCATTTCCTGTGCGATATGGCACCATTACAGAATTTGGCTTGTTCCAACCCTTACTTCAGTAATATGATTACAAGTACAGCAGCTGTTGTACTTGTCATTTTTCCATTTTTTATCATCATGGGATTTTATATTCATATTATTATCACCATATCTAGAATTAAAAGTACTGAAGGTAAACGTAAAGCGTTCTCCACCTGCTCTTCCCATCTGACAGTATCTAGTTTATTCTACAGCTCAGTCATAGTTGTTTATATTAGACCTAAGGGAAGTAAATATGATAAATATCTAGCTATTATTTACACAGTCATTATTCCAGTTATTAACCCATTTATTTATACATTAAGAAACAAAGATGTAAGGACAACACTTATAAAGTCAATAAGACAGCTTTTCAGTTTGAATTTAGATTAAATAAAACTTTGCAATGTATAATCTAAATCTAAAAAATAACATTTTGGTAGAGAGGGCAATAGGATAATTAATTACATGGGCATTAAACAAAAATAATAATGCTGGATAGACTAATGTATTCAATAAAAAGATTAGCCTGATATTAACACGTTGCAGAATAAAAAATAAAAAAATATTAGTAGTTTACATTTTGAAAAATTGAAATATCTCCATAAAACAATGGGCTATAACTATGTTATAATATAGGTTGGCTTTTCTGCTGGGACCAAACAATGATAATTTGGAATAAAGTAGTGTTACATCTGGAGTCTGCACTTTTACTATTTTTAACAGGACCTGGAAAGTCCAAAATTTACAATGATATGGGAAAAATTTGTAAAATATACTATTTTTTTATACAACATATTATTAATAATTGTTATTATTACAATCTCAAATTATTAAGTGTCTCTAATGAAGTAGGTTACACACAACATTATTTTTATGCTGTTTACTGGATTTGAGAAAGAATTAAGGACATTCAGGAAAAATAGTTTTTCTTCTTCTTTGTTTCTCTGTTTGCAAGTTCTGCCTTAATAGAGTTTTTAAACCTTTTTCTATATTATAGACATTCCAATTGTATAAACATCTTAATCTGACTGAAAATATATATAAACTGTTAGAAAATTCTCTGACAGAAACCATAGGGCAGTAAATTAATTAATAATATTCTGGTATAGAAGCCAGAATACCTTTGTTGAGTGTGACTATACATCTCAAAAGGAAACGGCAAAGTTAATGTATGATGTTATGTGTCTAACTCTATTTCCCAATAAATTAACATGTGTCCCCCTTTTACTGCTCCTTCTCCTTATCTACCCATCAAAAACTACTTCCACACACATTGTCATCTCTTCTTCATTCAAAAAGTTATATTCAACCTTTGTATCATACAGAATCACAATCACAACTTATAAGTTATACACAAACTGAATTATTGCAGACTAGTGGGAAAACCTGCCCAGAGGGCAGTCTATTGTGATGACGAACCACTGAACCAGCTCTCTCTCTCTATCACCTCTCTTTTTCTCTCCCCCCTCTCTTTTGCTCTCTCTCTCTCCCCTCTCTTTTGCTCTCTCTCCCCTCTCATTGGCTCTCTCTCCCCTCTGTCTATGTGTTGTTAATAAAAAAAAAAAAAAATGAACTACAGAAAAAAATAAACAAATAAAACCTAATCCCTATGAAAATAAATAAGCCCCCCCAAAATAAAAACACCCCCTAATCTAATTCTAAACTACCAATAGCCCTTAAAAGGGCTTTTTGTAGGGCATTGCCCTAAGATAAACAGCTCTTTTGCAGTTACCAAAAATTATAAGTCCCCCCTAACAGTAAAACCCACCACCCACCAAACCCCCCCAAAATAAATAAACCTAACACTAATAAACCTAAACTATCCAATGCCCTGAAAAGGGAATTTGTATGGGCATAGCCCTTAAAAGGTCATTCAGCTCTTTTGCTGCCCATCCCTAATCTAACAAAAAAATATATATATATTTTTTTAAAAAACTAAGTCTAACCCCAAAAAATTAAACCGAAGTTTAAATTAAACTAACATTACAGAAAATAAAAAAATCCAATATTACAGAAAATTAAAAAAACAAATTACCAAAGTTTACAAACCTTTGTATCATACAGAATCACAATCACAACTTATAAGTTATACACAAACTAAATTATTGCAGACTAGTGGGAAAGCCCACCCAGAGGGCAGTCTATTGTGGTGATGGAACCACTGAACCACCCTGCCATTTTTGGAAGGGCAGTCTATTGTGGTGACGGGACCACCCTGCCATTATCGGAATCCACCTGGATGCAGCTTATGCTGCATCCAGGTATATTCTGAAAAAAGCAGGGTAGTGAAAGAATCCTGTTTAAATCAGCCAATAGGATTTCAGTGGCTCTCATCCTATTGGCTGATTTGAATTTGAAGAAACATGAAAGTTTTTTTTTTAACTTGACTGTCCCTTTAAGAAAACCAATCTGCATATAGTTACAAGGAACATATATATATATATATATATATATATATATATATATATATATATTTATATAAACATCATAGGAAATTCTTTCCTTACAAAAGTTCTGGATAAATAGTGACCACAACACGCTACTGCACTCTAGGTCTATTTACTCACGTAACCACCCAGTATGCGGGAGATCCTTTCGGCATACTATGTCACGGTACGTTGGAAGAAGGAGGTCATTCAAAGTGAGGCTGGATAACACTTGCAAAGGGGGAACATTGTATAAGTATTAATACATCTGAAGCCCCAGGTGGTTACGTGAGTAAATGGACCTAGAGTGCTGCAGCGTGCTGCGCTCTCTATTTGTCTGGGACTTTTGTGAGGAAAGAATTTCCTATAATGTTTATATCTATATGTTCCTTGTAACTATATGCGTATTGGTTTTCTTAAGTGCCCCATATGTAACAGGTTTATAAGATAACATATGCTTTTTTTATCCAATACAGATTGGAGTAGAAATTGAAAATAAACCTAAATACTGTATATGCATATAAGTGCTTGTTAATCTCTTTTAAAGGGTAGTAATGTATATAATGTTGCTTCTTTCTGATTTATTGTCTGAACTATAGATGTTAGATTAGAAGCAAGAGTACATATTGAGCCATATTATCTCAAATTAAAAATATACGATTTTGGATATAATAGTTTCCTAAAGTACATTTTGTTCTATAAATATTGGTAAAATAATTTGATTCCGTTCAGAACTTGATGATCAGAATCATACTGATTCATATTCCCATATGCTGTTGTTTATATACATCACTACCTTCAATGGATGAATGAATTATAGTGAACTGGGTCACATGATTTATGATGTATGTGGTATTGCAGCACTCAACTTGGTTGATGGTAAATATATATCCTTGTCTAATCATCATCACAGTGATTCAAAATTTCTAAATACAATAAATACTAAGTAATAAAATAAGTGCAATCATTTTAAGGTGAAAGTTTTGAAACATTGCTGAGTGATAAAATACATTTAAAACATTTTTTTTGATAATATAATAAATGGTAAACATATTATCTTTATACAGTAAGTAAAAAGGGATTTTGAATGAATATGGAACATTGGTGTGAAAGAAAGAAATAATAATGCAAATAATAATAATAAAATGTATTGTTCAAATAAAATGAATGCACAATTATGTGTCAGTGCTAGGGGAGTATAATTTATTGATTCAGAAATAACTGCATATATAAATACGATATATGACTCACGTTATTTTTTGTTACTAAAGAAGTTTTTTTAAATCTGCACTAACAAGTGTATCTGTTTGACTTGATATTTTTATTGACTTGAAAACTATTGCATTTGTGAAATTCAAAACTAGAATGTTTATTTTTATTTGAAGTTAGAATAATCACTTTATGATTATACATTATTTTAGCAATTGTTTTTCATTAAAGGTCATATTTTAACATTTTTTGTTTATTACTATCTATACTATAATCGAATTTGTAACGCGTCCCTCGCCAGTTGTGCACATATCTTTAAAGGAATCAAACAGTACTGTAACAAGAAGAAGACAGCGCACCTCCGACTCAAGGTAATATTTTATTGGATACAAATAGACACACACTAGTAACGTAACTTACTAGAAATGAGTTAAAAATAGGCCCCAATGGGAAACACAGGATATAGTAGTCCACAGTAGTCAGCTGAAACGGCGTTTACTCAATAAAGTTCCCGGCCGGTATCAGTAGAATGCGACTGGAAGATTACGTCACAGGCTGCTTCCCAGGAACGCTCTCGCAACAGCTCCTACGGATCGCTGTATAGACCAAAAGACCTCAACGCATTTTGCCGGTGACAACCCGGCTTTCTCAAGAGTGTCTGGTCTATGTTGTGAGTATCTTTAAATATCGGAGGAATACAATCAAAATTGATCAATAAAAGTTCCATTTTCCTAACCTGATAGTCCCATTCTCATATAGTAAATGAGCAATATAATGTACATAAAAAGAAGTTTATAAAACACCCTTGTGAAAGAAAATGTTAAAATATGATAATAATAAGCTGAACTTAATTCCATCAGTAGTATATTTCAATTGATCAGCACAAAGAGAGAACCATACAGTAATCAAAAATAGAATGATAACTGAAACATACTTAATATAATCTAGCATCATAAAATTTCTAAAACTAATGACATAAAAACGATCTAAAAAAAACATTATAAAATCTTTAAGAAGAAAATTCATTACTTCTAATTCCTAATGATAAGCCTATATTATATTAACATAACCATATACGATTGTACTCTGAGTTAAAAGTACCACTTGTAAAACATGCAAATTCATATTAGGAGTTTACTAAAAAGTTCATACATATTATATACACTGAGCTTTAAAGGGGTTATTACAATATAGATCACATGCTGGGTGTCATATAAATGCTTGTACATCCAGATCAATGTTTAATCCTAAAGGCGCTAAACTCTTCAGTCTAAAAATCCATTCTGTTTCTTTTCTCCTTAAGCATAGCAGCCTATTGTTAGTGCCAGGGGGCACCCAATCAATAATTTGTATTTTTAGATCTTTGTTGCTTCCCCCATGTACTGTCGTAAAATGTACCGGAACACTATGCTTATCAAAGTTGGTTTTAATATTATAAAGATGTTTACTGAACCTTTTAGAGGTTTTCCTTTTTGTACGCCCAATGTAAATATGGTCACACTTGCAAGACAATAAATAAACTGTATAAGTTGTCTGACAGTTACATCTATGTTTCATATTGAAAGACTCAGAGCCGTTATAATTAAAAAAAGTATCTCCTTTTCTTATGAAGGGACACATACAGCAGTTTGATTTATTGCATTTGAAAGTCCCCCTAGGGGCTGAGAGCCAATTTTGTAAACTGCCATTGCAAGCGGATTTATTAATGTTTTTAAGTTTGCTTGGTGCAAGGTGATTCTTCAAATTCCTATTTTTCTTAAAAGTAATCATTGGTCTGTCTCCTATAATGTTGCCCAAAATGGGGTCAGACTTTAATATACCCCAATGTTTATTTAAAACTCTTTTGATAACTGGTGCCCCTTCATTAAAATTAGTAATAAAATATATAGGCTCCATATTTGATGCATTATCTGGGGCATGATTATGTTGATTCTGTGGTTCAAACTTCCTTTTTTGTAATAATTTCTCTCTATCCAGATTTATTGCCTTAGTTTTTGCTCTATCTAAGATATCCCTGCTATATCCCTTTCTACTAAATTTCTCATCCAAAAGAGCACCCACACAAAGTATTAAGATAAAAAACATAACCGCCCGTACTAGGTATTAATAAAAAAAACAAAAACCTTAAATCGCTAAAGTCCCACAACAGAAACTACCTAACCCTTACACTGCCAAACTCCCACAACACTGCCTAAGTAATTTACCATATTAACGCCTAAACCATCAAACCCTACAGCACCAACTAACTAATTATACTATTAACCCCTAAAGCGACAAACCCCCACATCGCAATAAACCAAATTAACCTATTAACCCCTAAACTGCCAACCCCTTACATCACAATAAACCTACTTAACCTATTAACTTTTAAACTGCCAACATACCACAATGCAAATAACTAATTAAATTACAAAGCCCCCTAACCTAACAACCCCTAAATTAACCCCATTTACTACTAAATTACACTTAAAATAAAAAATCCTAACATTATATTACTAAAAATGTATCTAACATTACAAAAAAAATAAAAAAGTCTAACATTACAGAAAAAAATTAAATTAACAAAAATTAAAAAATTAAACCTAACCCCTATGAAAATAAAAAAGCCCCCCTAAAATAAAGACACCCCATAATCTAAACTAAACTACCAATAGCCCTTAAAAGGGCCTTTTGTAAGACATTACCCTAAGTTAAACAGCTCTTTTACGTTAAAAAATACTAAGTCCCCCCTAACAGTAAAAACCACCCACCCACCAAACCCCCAAAATAAAAAAACTAACAATAAAAAAACCTAAAGGGGTATTTGTATGGGCATTGCCCTTAAAAGGGCATGCAGCTCTTTTACTGCCCTTAAAAGGGCATTCAGCTCTTTTACAGCCCATTAAATCCATAATCTTAAAAATAAAATAAAAAAATAAAAATAATTCCTAAGACTAAGACCCAAATAGGTACTCACGGTTGCTGAAGTCCGGCGGAAAAGGTCTTCTTCCAGGCAGCTCTATCATCTTCTATGTTTGTCCAGAGCAAAGGCGGTGTGGAGCAGAGGTGCGGAGCTGGCTTCCCTGATGCATGGATCCTCAGCGGGGGTCCTCAGTGTCGGTCCTCAGCGGCAGTCTTTAGTGGCAGTGGTCCTCAGCAGTGTGGAGGGTCCGCTTCATGTGTTCGTCTGTCGCACACTGAAGAATGAATGCAAGGTACCCCATTATTATTGGGGTACCTTGCATTCCTATTGGCTAAAATTTTGAAATCAGCCAATAGGATGAGAGCTACTGAAATCTTATTAGCTGATTTAAACAGCAATAAGATTTTAGTAGCTCTATTCCTATTGGCTGATTTCAAAATTTCAGTCAATAGGAATGCAAGGTACCTCAAATTAATTGCGGTACCTTGCATTCAATTTTTAGTGTACGCCAGAGATTGGATGAAGAGGAGCCTCCATGCTGCTGAATATAGCTGCTGCTGAAGACCACCGCTGAGGACCGCCACTGAGAACCGCCGCTGAGGACCGCTGCCCTGGATTTGCCTTCGCACAGGATGAAGATAGAAGATGACGGAGCCGCCTGGAAGAAGACCTTCTCCGCCGGATTTCAGGAACGGTGAGTACCTATTTGGGGATTAGTTTTAGTTTTTTTTTTAATTTATATTTTTTTATTTTTAAGATTTGGGATTGAATAGGCTGTAAAAAAGTTGACTGCACTTTTAAGGACAGTAAAAGAGCTGTCAAAGCAATTACAAAAAAATAAAAAAGCTACGATTACAAAAAAAAAAAAATCTAACATTACAAATAAAAAAACTAATTATTAAACTTTAAAAAAAATAAACCTAATCCCTGTGAAAATAAAAAAGTCCCCCAAAATAAAAACATCCCCTAATCTAATGCTAAACTACCAATAGCCCTTAAAAGGAATTTGTATAGGGCATTGCTCTAAGTTAAACAGCTCTTTTACATTAAAAATAAACAAAGTCCCCCCCTAAAAGTAAAAAACCTCCACCCACCAAACCCCCTAAAATAAAAAAAAACCTAATACTACAAAACCTAAACTACCCATTGCCATGAAAAGGGCATTTGTATGGGCATTGCCCTTAAAAGGGCATTTAGCTTGTTTGCACTGCTCTTAAAAGGGCATTTAGTTCTTTTCAAAAGTGTTCCAAAAAAACCTAAGTTAAAAAATAAAAACCCCAATTTTTAAAAAAAAACACTAAAGCCCCAAATAGATGCTCACATGTCCTGAAGTCCGAAGGAGAAGGTCTTCTTCCAGGCGGGTCCATCATCTTCATCCTCAGCTAAGGCGGCGCAGTGTTTCCAGATGTGGCAATCCTCAGATGCGGCGATGGTCCTTGGCAGCAGTGCTCCTCGGAGGCGTGGAGGTTCCTTTTCATGCGATCATCTGCTGCACACTGAAGATTAAATCCAAAGTACCCCATATTTATAGGGGTACCTTGCATTCCATTTGGCTGACATTTTCACATCAGCCAATAGGATGAGAGCAAGTAAAATGTTAATGGTTGGTGAAATGTCAATAATATTTCACTTGCTCTCATCCTATTGGCTGTTAACCAGCCAATAGGATGAGAGCAAGTGAAATATTATTGGCTGGTGAACAGCCAATAGGATGAGAGCATGTGAAATCCTATTGACTGATCACCAACCAATAAGATTTCACTTGCTCTCATCCTATTGGCTGATGTGAATATGTCAGCCAGTAGGCATGCAAGGTATCCTAATAAATATAGGGTACCTTGGATTTAATCATCAGTGTGTGACGGACAATCGCATGAAAAGGAACCTCCACGCCGCCGAGGAGTACCGCCGCCAAGGACCATCGCCGCCAAAGACCATCACCGCCAAAGACCATGGCCACCTCTGAGTATCGCAGCATCTGGAAACTCTGCTCCGCAACTCTGCTCTGTGCCGCCTTCACTGAGGATGAAGATGATGGACCCGTCTGGAAGAAGACCTTCTCCGCCGGACTTCAGGACCTGTGAGTTACCTATTTAGGGCTTTAGTATTTTTTTTTATTTTTTTACTTTTTTTTTTATTTTCTGTAATGTTAGTTTTTTAACTTAGGGTTTTTTATAGGTTAGAAGGTTTAATCTTCTTATTTATTTGTGTTGTGGGGTTGGTGGTGTAGGAGTTAATAGTTAAATTTGTTTACTGCATTAGTGGTGGGTGGCGGGTTAGGGGTTAATAGATTTAGTTGATAGTTTGCAATGTTAGGGTTAAGGTTGGTAGTCTAGATTTAGGGATTAATAATTTTATTTATTTTATTTTTAAAACAGTGCAGGTGGTTAGATTTTTTTTAAATACTTATTGTGGGCGGTTATTTTTTATTTTTTTTAAATACTTATTGCGAGTGGTTATTTTATTTTTTAAATACTTATTGCGGGCGATTAGTTTTTGTTTTTTTAATACTTGATGTGGATGGTTAGTTTTTATTTATATACTTATTGCGGGTGATTAGTTGTTTTTTTTAATACTTGATGCGGGCGGTTAGTTATATACTTATTGTGGGCGATTAGTTGTTTTTTTTAATACTTGATGCGGGTGGTTAATTTATGTTTTTGTAATGCTCCGTTTGCCTTTGCTACATCCCGGTGGATTCCGAAAATGGCAGGGTGGTGAAAGAATCCTCCTTCGGTGGATTCTTTCACCACCCTGCCATTTTCGGAATCAACCTATATGCAGTTTTGCTGCATCCAGGTGAATTCTTTTTGCCTCATGCTGCCAACATTCCATTGAGGATGAGTGTGCAAATGCCGACGGCGACGGACATTACAAATGCAATTATAGTATTGATTACAGAAATTGCTTAATAATCATAGTAGTACAAACAAGAGAATTGTTCTCCCTGTTAACAGCAGACTAGACCCCTTTTGGTTCATTGGTTGCAATATAAAAAAGAAAAAAACATGAGAATGTGATTATAAAAGGGTAGGTTTCTTTAAGGACCTTATGTAGTCAGGACTGCATTATAAAACAAGAATAATACTATATAATCTAAGAGATATAAGAAGAATATAGATTAAAGGCCAGTACTCGACCAACATCTAGTATTAGGAAATATAAACAGCACATTACAGTGATAACAGAATAAAAGGGGTAAAGGGAAGAAGTGCCAGAAAGTCAGCTGATTGCACACAAATATGTTATAAAAATATACAGTTTTATTGGTCTACACAAAAAGAAAAAGAAAAAAAGAAAATAATGAAATAAAATACCCCTGGTGGTGTACAATTTTTTTTTTTTTTTTTTTAAAACTAGTAGATAAAATTTGAGAGATGTACTGTTAAAAAAGATTTCTGCTATTTAAGATAATTAGATGATTCAACATGTAACACAGTCTATCACCTATTTGAGGTACATCAGAGCGCTCTGAAACTACCCACTAAACGTTTGCAGCTAAGGATCAGTTGTTGACGAAAAGCCGATAATCCGTGATTGCGATTGGCCATAAAACTCCTTACGTGACCCCGACGTCACGATCATTCCCTAAGCGAGCAACCAGGTGAACGGTGTGGCATGCTAGAGAGGAGACAGGCAAGCGGAGAAAGTGTAACTTTCAAATTTCGGTGAGTCCTCTTATGAATGATTATTCTTAGCAACCGCATTCTTTGTGTTATTACTTACGGCATATGGGACTGTCTTCAATACCACTAAAGAGTGGCAACATATATTTGCAACATCTTATCGGTGTATACCACCAGCAAGACTGATTAGGTCACACACAGTGACTTCTGTATATGTGATACTTGTGTTCCTCACATAGCGGATAACATTTGATTGCATCAGAATACCATTGCCAATTGTATACTGCCACCCAATCAGGGTTACAAGAGACTTTATTTAGCTCCAACACTGAAACCTAACCAGAATTTAAATAGCAGAAATCTTTTTTAACACTACATCCCTCACCTTTTATCTACTTGCTAGTTTAAAAAAAAAAAAAATCATTGTACACCACCAGAGGTATTTTATTTGATTTCATTATTTTCTTTTTTTCTTTTTCTTGTTGTGTAGACCAATAAAATTGTATATTTTAATAACATATTTGTGTGCAATCAGCTGCCTTTCTGGCACTTCTTCCCCTTACCCCTATTTCCACTAACCCCAGAATATCTACTCACGGTTCCTGAAGTTCGGACATCCATCTCTATCGAGGCAGCGGGAAGTCTTCATCCAGGCCAATAGGATGAGAGCTACTGAAATAGGATCAGTAGCCAATAGGATTTCAGCAGCTCTCATCCTATTGGCTGTTTTGAACAGCCAATAGGATTTTAGAAGCTCTCATCCTATTGGCTGATTTGAATTTGAAGAATCAAATCAGCCAATATGAATGCAAGGTACGCCATTTTTAAATGGGTACCTTGCGTTCAACGTCAGTTTACGGCGAAGATCGTATGAAGAGGACACTCTGCGCAGGATGTCATCGCCGGTCCTGGATAGCTCCGCTCCGCACTGCTGGGATGAAGATAGAAGACGATCTTGCGATTGATGAAGATGTTGCCGCTTGGATGAAGACTTCTCGCTGCCTGGATGGAGATAGATGTCTGGACTTCAGGAACCATTAGTAGATATTCTGGGGTTAGTGGTGTTTTTTTTGGGGTGTTCTTTTTTAAGATTAGGGTTTGGGCAGTGTAAAAGAGCTGAATGTCCTTTTAAGGGCAGTAAAAGAGATGAATGCCCTTTTAAGGGCAATGCCCATACAAATACCCTTATGGAGCAATGGGTAGCTTAGGTTTTTTTAGACTTAGGGTTTTTATTTTGGGGGGTTGGTTGGGTGGTGGGTTTTACTGTTGGGGGGACTTTGTAATTTTTTTTGTATGTAAAAGAGCTGTTTAACTTAATAAGATTATTAATTAATGCAGTTTGACAAATATTTGTCAATTCTTTTAAGGGCTATTGATAGTTTATTATAGGTTAGGGGTGTGTGGTTTTTTTTTGGGGGGGAGGGGGCTTTTTATTTATATAGGGCTATTAGATTAGGTGTAATTGTTTTTATTTTGCATAATTTTGTTTATACTATAGTTAAGAGTCCTTTAGTCATGGAAGAGGGGCATACAAGTCAGGGCCTGATGCAAATGTTGGTGGTAGGAAACTCTATTATTAGGAAGGTTGATATGGTAATTTGTCAGAAAGAAAGTAATTAAAGCGCCAAAGGACAAAGGCCGGGTCTAAGTTAAGAATAATATATCATTTATTCAGTACAATAAAAAGATAAAAATATATACCATAAATACATAAAATAATAATCGAGGATCCAAGATTTTACAATAAGTTAAAACCAAAATATAAAAAATAGAAACAATTCTTGACTTGACAGTCTTGTGGATTGTCTAGTAATGTGATACGTATTATTCCAATATAAGAAATAATGGGTACAATCAATGTGTCTGCTGGTGGGTAATAAAGTGTATTTTGAAAGTGCGTTCAAATAAAATTATGAGTTACAGTGCCAAGTAGAGATAAATAAATAATTAGTGTATCTTCAAAAACGAGTGTTCAAATCATGTGTTGAAAAAAAAATCCAGTGTTGAAAAAAATCCAAACAAATGATGGTAAAAGAACAGTGTAAACAAACGTTGAAAAAAGAACAGTTAAATAAACAATCTTTACACAAATAGCAATCTTATAATGTGTGATGTTAATCATACATAAAGGGTGAAAACAAGATTGTGAAACATGATGGCGAACTCCAAGAAAAAGAAAAATAGCAAAAAATGAAAAAAGAAGAAAAAAGAGAAAAATAATAATATCCTGAAAACTGTGAACAGTCATACAGCCATGGGAAATGTCAGAATGAAAAATGTGTACTTGTTCGTGGTTTTTCTCCCAGTGTTATTTCTCCCAGTATGAGGTGCAATAAGACTCCTAAGTGATGACTCAATCGGTCAGTTCAGTTTTCTGCAATATTTGATCCTTTCTGTCAAGAAACAAGAGCAATAATAGTGCAGAAGTTTTTCACAACTTATTCCTATCAGAGTGTCACTTACCAGTCGACGCGTTTCGGTCATGCATTGACCTTTATCAAGACTGGTTTTACCTACTTCTTTGGGTCTTTTTATACCCTGTTCAATTACTAATTTTTCCATATTTTCATGCTACCGGAAGTGGAATTTACCACTTCCGGATTCGGGCAGCGATAATTGTTTTGTATCTTATTTTGTTAAACTTATCTGTTGCTATTATATTGTTCTAATAAAATTAGGTGCTTGTATCTTAGGCGTGTGTAATTTGGGGCATTTGTTTAGTATTTCGTTTTAGTTCTTACTCCCGATTTTCTTGTAATCTGATTGGTCAGATGTTGGGGCGTATTCTCTATACTTATTACTATTGGCTATTAGTTGTATGGTCTAAAAACGACAGTGAGCCTCGGTTTCGTAGGTGGGCACTGACAGCCTATTACATAAAGGGGTGTGTATTGTATCCATTCATCTATTCGTTCCTATCCTTAGTTTGTTGATAATTATAAAGGCGATTTAGCTATATGTGATCTGAAATATGAATGGTGATATGTTGCGTACAATAATCACTTTCTTTGCTATTCTTAGTGTGATGCTAATTGTGAAGAAGTCTTATTTCAATGTACGGTCCGGGATGTGGTTAATATGAAAACTATGTTAGACATTCAAAGTCAAAACATTAAAAATATTATAAAATACAAACTTACTTCATACATTATACATTCTTAGCATTTATTTTGCAACAGTGTTTGAATGTTATAGTTAGCAATGGTACACATAATTTAACCCCTTAATGACCACAGCACTTTTCCATTTTCTGTCCGTTTGGGACCAAGGCTATTTTTACATATTTGCGGTGTTTGTGTTTAGCTGTAATTTTCATCTTACTCATTTACTGTACCCACACATATTATATACCGTTTTTCTCGCCATTAAATGGACTTTCTAAAGATACCATTATTTTCATCATATCTTATAATTTACTATAAAAAAAATTATAAAATATGAGGAAAAAATTGAAAAAAACACACTTTTTCTAACTTTGACCCCCAAAATCTGTTACACATCTACAACCACCAAAAAACACCCGTGCTAAATAGTTTCAAAATTTTGTCCTGAGTTTAGAAATACCCAATGTTTACATCTTCTTTGCTTTTTTTGTAAGTTATAGGGCCATAAATACAAGTTGCACTTTGCTATTTCCAAACCATTATTTTTCAAAATTAGCGCTAGTTACATTAGAACACTAATATCTTTCAGGAATCTCTGAATATCCATTGACATGTATATAATTTTTTTTAGTAGACATCCCAAAGTATTGATCTAGGCCCATTTTGGTATATTTCATGCCACCATTTCACCGCCAAATGCGATTAAATACAAAAAATCGTTCACTTTTTTACAAATTTTTTCACAAACTTTTGGTTTCTCACTGAAATTATTTACAAACAGCTTGTGCAATTATGGCTTAAATGGTTGTAAATTCTTCTCTGGGATCCCCTTTGTTCAGAAATAGCAGACATATATGGCTTTGGCGTTGCTTTTTAGTAATTAGAAGGCTGCTAAATGCCACTGCGCACTACACGTATATTATGCCCAGCAGTGAAGGGGTTAATTATGGAGCATGTAGGGAGCTTCTAGGGTTAATTTTAGATTTAGTGTAGTGTAGTAGACAACCCCAAGTATTGATCTAGGCCCATTTTGGTATATTTCATGCCACCATTTCACCGCCAAATGCGATCAAATTAAAAAAAACATTAAATTTTTCACAATTTTAGGTTTCTCACTGAAATCATTTACAAACAGCTTGTGCAATTATGGCACAAATGGTTGTAAATGCTTCTCTGGGATCCCCTTTGTTCAGAAATAGCAGACATATATGGCTTTGGCGTTGCTTTTTGGTAATTAGAAGGCCGCCAAATGCCGCTGCATTTCACACGTGTATTATGGCTAGCAGTGAGGGGGTTAATTATGTAGCTTGTAGGGAGCTTGCAGGGTTAATTTTAGCTTTAGTGTAGAGATCAGCCTCCCACCTGAAACATGAGACCCCCTGATCTCTCCCAAACAGCTCTCTTCCCTCCCCCACCCCCCAATTGTCCCCGCCATCTTAAGTACTGGCAGAAACTCTGCCAGTACTAAAATAAAAGCTATATTTGGGTTTTTTTTTTTTTAGCATATTTACATATGCTGCTGTGTAGGATCCCCCCTTAGCCCCCAGCCTTACTGATCCCCCACCAAAGAGCTCTCTAACCCTCCCCCTCTGCCTTAATGGGCGCCATCTTGGGTACTGGCAGCTGTCTGCCAGTACCCAGTTTAGTGAATAATGTGCCTTTTTTTTAAAATAAAAACCCTTTTCTGCAGTGTAGCTTCCCCCCCCCCCCCCAAGATCAACCCCCACCCCTTCCACATCAATTAGCTGTTATTTACACTTTCAAAAAGTTAATTCAAGTACTTTTTAAACTTGATTTTTCTGTAGTGTAGCGGTTCCCTCCCGCTCCCGCCCCGTGCACGCGCCCGCCCGCCGCCCCCCGTGCACGCGCGCGCTCCCGTGCGCGCTCCCGTGCGCGCTCCCGCCCCTCCCGCCCCCGATCCCGCCCCCCTCCACTCCACTGGGCACATCGATGGCCGCCCACCCGCCTCCCAGACTTGCTCCCACCCACCAACGATACCGGCCACCGATGTCCGGTGCAGAGAGGGCCACAGAGTGGCTCTCTCTGCATCGGATGGCCAAGGGGGGTTATTGCAGGATGCCTCCATATCGAGGCATCACTGCAATAACCGGAAAGCAGCTGGAAGCGAGCAGGATCGCTTCCAGCTGCTTTCCACACCGAGGACGTGCAGGGTACGTTCTCAGGCATTAACTGCCTTTTTTTTGAGGACGTACCCTGCACGTCCTCGGTCGTTAAGGGGTTAAAGGTGCACTGACAGATTTGTAATATATGAAGTTTCAATATTTTATTATTTCTTTTTTCAATCTTATTTCAATATCCCTATGCTTTGTCATTTGTATTTATTCATTTTCAGATTCACAGATCTTTTTTACAAGAGGATTGGATCTTATAAATCTTCTCATTAAATATTTTTAGATATATGTCGCTAATTACTGATTTTAAAACTTCTTTCTGATTATCCGACTCTATGGTAAATTTTTTCAGGGGACTGGGTCATCCATTCTTCTATAATAAACTAGATGTTTTGTCCTTTGTTTATGAGTTCTCTTGCTGTACTAGTGGGTTTTGGGATCAGAATGAGTTATGGCCAATAGGTGTATCCACCTTTATTGGGTATTGGAGGGCCAAACATAGGAGCCAAATGGTTATGATATTAAAACACCCATGTCTGGTCTTCTATTTATTAATTATTTTTTTCTTTTTTTCAAAAGGTTTCAGTGGGGATGTGTTTGAACATAAATCCCATTCATTAAAGCTGATATAATCAATAGAATTTTCTACACAATAGAATTTTTTATCATCTAAGGTGTTTTTAAGTGTCCTCATATATATGTGTAGTGGTAAACATTAATAGGATAAATTGGGATCATTAAATGTTTTCTAGGGTAATCGGATCTTTTTGATGAACCAATGTTTAAGTTAGCAATCTGATATATTTAACTAGTCCATTCGCTTTGGGGCTAGATAAGCATTATAAGAGATAGTGTCATGATTCCACCTTAAATCCCTTTGTCCACCTTTTCTATTCACCTATAAAAGGATATCAGACACACCTGTTTAATGCTTGATTATTGAAGTTGTGTTTCTGAAGAACTTCCTGTTCCTCCGTTTCTACTCTCTCAAGCCTTTAACTAATTTTTGAGAATCATCTACATTGGATCAAGTTTTCACTTTCAAAGTGTATCTCAAGTGATTATATCTTCCAAAACTTACTTCTCCAAGGTATTTATCCCTTGCCGTAATCTAAAGCCTGAATCTGTGACGTCATCTCACACGCTGTATCACAGGATCCGTACAGCACTCGCATCTTGCAGCCTCCTCCTCTCTGACCTGTTCAGTGAATGCTGCCTAATCAATAACGCTGCTTCCCAGCTGTGTCTTCGATACATTTCAGTCTCCGATCAGGTACAAACTTCCTCAAGCTCATAAACTGTTTTTTGCCTCAAGTAAGATTATCTTATAACTTACAAAGTATATTTTGTCAATTCAAGTTTACATATTATAATTAGCGGATACATATT
Source organism: Bombina bombina (assembly GCF_027579735.1). Taxonomy (NCBI): domain Eukaryota; kingdom Metazoa; phylum Chordata; class Amphibia; order Anura; family Bombinatoridae; genus Bombina; species Bombina bombina. Next base: position 1,442,136,389 of record NC_069499.1, on the reverse strand, counting down.
TTTTCTATCTTTTTGCTTACCATTTTTGTCTCCTATTTTTCTCTTGTGCGCACAGAGTGTATTATTTTTTGTCATTAATACAGCCTGTCTCTTGTAAGACAAATCTTATTTCTGAGTGAGTTTACTCCAAGAATCTTTTTCCTCAGATTTTCCACTCTGTATTATTTTTTACACAAATCATTTATCAATTACTAATATTAAGTTGCTTTATTCCATGAGTTTAACTTATTCAAAACTATATTTGTTAAATATTGGAAAAAAGCTACAAATCTATTTTTATTTTCCTGGAGACATGACAGAATAATCAAGCCTTAAAAAAAAAAAAATATATAAAGTTATTCTTAAATATGGATCCTGCAGCAATGGCAAATGAAATAACCAGTTTAAATCAAAAGGTGGAGATATTAGCTCAGGGTTTAACAGAGTTAAAAAATGAAAATAACACTTTGAAAAGTATTATGAATGACTTTATTACACAAAAGGCAGCTGAACACCCTGAACCAAAGATTAACCCACCAAGTGTGTTTGCTGGTGTACGCACTCGCTTCCGTGAATTTCGCAAAGCATGCTTACTCATGTTCTCTATGAAACCTAAAACATATTATTCTGATAGAGTAAAAGTATGTACTGTGATCTCATATTTAAGTGGGGAACCCAGATTATGGGCTGACAAATTTTTTGAGGCTAATGATCCCATTTTAGGTTCACTGGAAGATTTCTTTAACGCAATGGCTTTATTGTATGAGGACCGCAACACCCAACTCACTGCTGAAAATAACTTAAGAACACTTAAGCAGGGCAAACGGCCAGTTGAGGACTACGTCGCTGAGTTTCAACTATGGGCTACGGAGTCTCAGTGGAACTCAGTCTCTCTACGCAACCAGTTTCGTCTGGGACTATCAGAACATTTGAAAGATGAGTTATCTCGTATTGAGTTCCCAGACACGCTTGAGTCTCTCATAAAGATCTCTATTTCAATGGATAGGAGATTCAGGGAACGCCGTGCTGAAAAGGTACCACCTGAACCATTTCCAAATAAGTACCATCAACCACATGTACAACAACCTTCTTCAAATCCTGTACCTATGGAAATTGGCACAATTAAGGGTCCTCTAACATACGAAGAAAAACAAAGAAGAAGAAGTTTAAATCTTTGTATGTATTGTGGAAACAAAGACCACACAGTGTCCACATGTCCAACTCTAATACGCCAGAAGAGGGGTAAGATATTGATAGTTAACCCTCAAATTAATTCTAAAATGATATCACACTTAACCATTTCATTGTCTTTGCAGTGGGATCAACATCTTCTGCTGAATGAGGCCATGATCGATTCAGGGGCGTTTGGCATGTTCATGGATCAAACTTATGTTACAAAAAATAAAATACCCAGAGTGTTAAAGCAATTCCCTATTCTTGTCAAAGTTATTGATGGTTCCACTCATTTAAAAGGTCCAATAACACACCACACTATTCCACTACTCACTACTACAGGTAATGGACATACTGAATATATCACATTCGATATACTACCTAACTCTATCCATCCTATCATTTTAGGATACCCTTGGTTGCAGTTGCATAATCCAAGTATTGATTGGGTAACCAATAATATACAATATACATCTCAGTACTGTACCAATACTTGTTATCCTACAATCTCTATAAACCACATACAACCTCAACTACCCCCAGAATACCTTGAGTTTTCAGATGTGTTTAATCTTAAAGAGGCAGAAAATCTACCACCACATAGGCCATTCGATTGTCCTATAGACACTAAACCTAATACCACCATACCTTTTGGTAAAATATATCCTATGTCTAATAAAGAATTACAATACCTTAGAGAATATCTCGATGAAAATTTAAGAAAAGGGTTTATATCCACTTCCACTTCTCCAGCAGCAGCTGGAATGTTTTTTGTGACCAATAAAGACGGTACTATACGTCCTATTATAGATTACAGGGGTTTAAATGAAATTACAGTAAAGAATCGCTACCCACTTCCACTCATCCCTGAACTCTTAGAAAGATTAACTGATGCTCAAATCTTTACCAAACTAGATTTGAAAGGTGCGTATAATCTCATACGCATAAGGAAAGGGGATGAGTGGAAAACAGCTTTTAAAACTCGTTATGGCTTATATCAGTACAATGTCATGCCTTTTGGCTTGACAAATGCTCCAGCAACTTTTCAGTTTTTTATAAATGAGATATTCAAGGATTTATTAGATATCTGCGTAGTGATATATCTAGATGACATTTTAATTTATTCTAAGAACATAACTGATCACATCAAACACGTACGATGGGTTTTAATGAGGTTAAGAGAGCATCATCTTTATGCTAAATTAGAAAAATGTCAATTCCATGTAAAGACAATCAAATTTCTGGGTTACATCATCTCCCCAACTGGCATAGAAATGGATCCTGACAAAATAAAGGTTGTTTTGGATTGGCCTGTCCCTACCAACTTAAAATCTCTCCAAAAGTTTCTTGGTTTTTCCAATTTTTACAGAAGATTTATTCAGGGGTATTCTTCCATAGTCCAACCCTTAACTAAATTGACAGGAAAAATTAAATTCTGTTGGACTACTGAAGCACAAGAAGCTTTCGAACATCTGAAAAAATGTTTTACTTCAGCTCCCATCTTACAGCTTCCTGATCCAGATGCAGATTTTACCTTAGAAGTTGATGCCTCAAATGTTGGTGTTGGGGCAATTTTGTCTCAACGACGCATTGGATCACAAGTTAACCATCCTGTTGCCTTTTATTCCCGACTCTTGACTCCAGCAGAAAGGAATTACTCTGTGGGTGACCTAGAACTTTTGGCAATAAAAGTTGCCATGGAACATTGGAGGCATATTCTTGAAGGCACATCCAAACCTTTTTTAGTACTTACAGATCACAAGAATCTACAGTACCTAAAGAAAAACAAAACTTTATCTTCACGTCAGGTCCGATGGTCCCTTTTTCTAGATCGCTTTAACTATCTCATCCACTACCGTCCAGGATCAAAAAACACTCAAGCAGACTCTCTATCCAGAACTTTTCAGAATGTACCTGAAAAGGAAGAGGCACAAAATATCATACCCACTCACAGATTCTTAGCCTCCATTACCTCATTCCATTCTGATCTACTAAATGCTCAACTCAAAGATTCCACAATCCCTTCAATCTGTATTAAAGATTCTAAGACTGGTTTATATCATTATCACAAACTTCTGTATGTACCACCAACATTAAGAAAACAATTACTTAATCATTTCCATAATCTTCCATTAGCAGGACATCCGGGTATTACTAAAACCCATGAATTGTTGAATAGAGAATATTGGTGGCCGAAAATGAAACAAGATATTTGTAGCCATATCACTGACTGTCAAGTTTGTTCCCGAACCAAACGACCTTCGCATAAACCATTCGGTTTGTTGACTCCTCTGCCAATACCTGACACTCCTTGGCATATGATATCAATGGATTTCATTGTAGAGTTACCACCTTCGAAGAACTATACCTGTATCCTAGTAGTCGTTGATCACCTTACTCGTATGGGACATTTCATTCCACTTAAGAAGATACCCTCTGCAACAACCACTGCTACCTGTTTCATCAACCATATCGTAAAATTACATGGTCTACCACTTTCAATAGTTACAGATAGGGGAACTCAGTTCACCTCCAGATTCTGGAGGGAATTGTGTCGTCTATTGAAGATCACCCCCAGATTCACAACAGCTTTTCATCCGCAATCTAACGGTTTGACAGAACGACTAAATCAAACGTTAGAGCAGTATCTTCGGTGTTATATATCTCAAGTTCAAGATGATTGGTCAGACTGGCTACCAATGGCGGAATTCGCTTATAATAATTCGATTAACACTTCTACTAAAATGACACCATTTTTTGCTTCTTATGGTTATCATCCGAGAACAATACCCACTTCTAACATCACCTCATCTTCTCCCTATGCTGTCGAATATATTACTGAACTGAAAAACTCCATACCTTTATTGAAAAAACATCTGGAGAATGCAAAAGATAAACAAAAGTTTTATTTTGACAAGAAACATATACCACCCCCATCATATAAACCTGGAGATCGTGTATGGTTATCCACGAAAAATATAAAACTGAAAGTTCCCTGCAAAAAATTGGCAAACCAATTTATAGGTCCCTTCAAAATTAAGAAAATACTAAATCCTAATGCAGTCGTTCTCCATTTGCCAGCTCATCTACGGATTCATCCTTCCTTCCATGTGTCTCTCTTGAAACCTTATTCTGGTACATTAGACTCACTACCCGGGACTGATTCCTCTGATACGGATTTGTGTGCAGATCAGTCTGAATTCGAGGTGGAAAAGATCTTGGATTCCCGCAACCGTTGGAGACGAGTTGAATATCTGGTCCGTTGGTTGGGATATGGTCCTGAAGATGACTCTTGGATTCCCTTACGTGATATTCAGGCTCCAGAGCTCTTACGTGAATTTCATCTTCACAACCCTTCCAAACCTGGGTCTCTGCTCCCAGGAGGTCCGCCTTGAGACGGGGGATCTGTCATGATTCCACCTTAAATCCCTTTGTCCACCTTTACTATTCACCTATAAAAGGATATCAGACACACCTGTTTAATGCTTGATTATTGAAGTTGTGTTTCTGAAGAACTTCCTGTTCCTCCGTTTCTACTCTCTCAAGCCTTTAACTAATTTTTGAGAATCATCTACATTGGATCAAGTTTTCACTTTCAAAGTGTATCTCAAGTGATTATATCTTCCAAAACTTACTTCTCCAAGGTATTTATCCCTTGCCGTAATCTAAAGCCTGAATCTGTGACGTCATCTCACACGCTGTATCACAGGATCCGTACAGCACTCGCATCTTGCAGCCTCCTCCTCTCTGACCTGTTCAGTGAATGCTGCCTAATCAATAACGCTGCTTCCCAGCTGTGTCTTCGATACATTTCAGTCTCCGATCAGGTACAAACTTCCTCAAGCTCATAAACTGTTTTTTGCCTCAAGTAAGATTATCTTATAACTTACAAAGTATATTTTGTCAATTCAAGTTTACATATTATAATTAGCGGATACATATTTTTTCTATCTTTTTGCTTACCATTTTTGTCTCCTATTTTTCTCTTGTGCGCACAGAGTGTATTATTTTTTGTCATTAATACAGCCTGTCTCTTGTAAGACAAATCTTATTTCTGAGTGAGTTTACTCCAAGAATCTTTTTCCTCAGATTTTCCACTCTGTATTATTTTTTACACAAATCATTTATCAATTACTAATATTAAGTTGCTTTATTCCATGAGTTTAACTTATTCAAAACTATATTTGTTAAATATTGGAAAAAAGCTACAAATCTATTTTTATTTTCCTGGAGACATGACAGATAGATTAGAGATGATATATAAAGGGAGAGGTGTTACACATAGATTCTGATGTTTATTCATCTGTACTTTCATTTTCACCAGATTAATGTGGGATATTTGTGACGTTATTCATAAGTTTCCTGTCCATAATCATAGCAAAGAAAGTGATTATTGTACGCAACATATCACCATTCATATTTCAGATCACATATAGCTAAATCGCCTTTATAATTATCAACAAACTAAGGATAGGAACGAATAGATGAATGGATACAATACACACCCCTTTATGTAATAGGCTGTCAGTGCCCACCTACGAAACCGAGGCTCACTGTCGTTTTTAGACCATACAACTAATAGCCAATAGTAATAAGTATAGAGAATACTGTTCTTTTTTCAACGTTTGTTTACACTGTTCTTTTACCATCATTTGTTTGGATTTTTTTCAACACTGGATTTTTTTTTCAACACATGATTTGAACACTCGTTTTTGAAGATACACTAATTATTTATTTATCTCTACTTGGCACTGTAATTCATAATTTTATTTGAACGCACTTTCAAAATACACTTTATTACCCACCAGCAGACACATTGATTGTACCCATTATTTCTTATATTGGAATAATACGTATCACATTACTAGACAATCCACAAGACTGTCAAGTCAAGAATTGTTTCTATTTTTTATATTTTGGTTTTAACTTATTGTAAAATCTTGGATCCTCGATTATTATTTTATGTATTTATGGTATATATTTTTATCTTTTTATTGTACTGAATAAATGATATATTATTCTTAACTTAGACCCGGCCTTTGTCCTTTGGCGCTTTAATTACTTTCTTTCTGATTATCTACTCATTTGACCGCTAGGGGTCAATTTATTAAAGCTAAGGGTCCCTTTAGCATTAGGCGCTTAGTGTTAACCTATATTAACTATGGTAATTTGTCATCCAGACCCTTTAAATAGAACAGTTTGCTGTCTTCCAGGGGCTGGTGTTAGGCATATTGGGCGCCATGTACTAAGGCGTCAATTTTTTTCGCACAGACCGTATCGAAATAACCCGCCGGCATTCGCACCATGCGGATGGCACTTCGTTACATGAATGTACTAAAAACCAAGCCGTAAAATTTTGCGTCTATTGTGTGTCGAAGACAATCGAATTATTGATAACTTTGAAGCTTCGTTCGGCGCGAAAGAGCAAAGTTAAGAAGCAGTCTGCGACCTGATTGGTTTAGTTCTTTACCCACGTGACGATCTAGGTGTCATAATCGTCAGACAAGCGGCAACGTCTGGCTGCTGACATGTATAAGAATGTGCATTTTCCCAGAAATCTTATAATATTGTTTATTTACTTTTCGGTATTCACTTTGACAAGATGGCTTGCTCCGGAGATTCTGCTACTTCTAAGAAGACTCGCAACCCTAACTTCTCGCATCAACAGAATGTTGTACTTGTTGATCTAGTACTCGAATATTATTCTATAAAAATTAGACTTCACAGATTGCCACTCTTCTGGAGTCGCTGGAAGGCACACGTACCTTGGAAAGACGACCATCAAAGCATCAATAACTTTGGTTAGGTGCCTCGAAAAAGCAGACTGGCTGATGCCAATTATAACGCTAGACACAGCTTGGAATGAACCAGTGGCAAAAAAGTGTAAGGCTGCCAACAGTTTTAATAGTCCGGGTATGGCTTGTGAACGCGCTGTCATAGGTTCCAGGTATTCTGCTATTTCATAGTAAAGTTCCATAATAGCTTCTCTGTCCAAACGGAATCTCTGGATAATCTCTCGATCAGAAATGCTTTCCAAACCCATATGTGGAAGGAAAACTCTAGGGACTCTGATTCTTCTACCTCTCCTTCTTTGCAAGTTGTCAACCGGTGCCTGTATAGCCCTTCTTCCTTGTAATTGAATTAATCGGAAAAGAAACATGTGTAAAAGTGTCTCCATCTTCATTCAGTGATCCAAAAACCAATAATGCTACAATAGTAGTCTAGTCCTTTCACTTAAGTACTTCTACCTGGCGTCAGGTTGAGACGCCCTATAGTTTTCTATTGTATTCGCTACCTAAATGGTCGCGAAGCAAATCACGCGAAGTTACAGTGAAAGTTGGAGCGGACGGATTAGTTGTAACATTCATAATTTCCGATTACAGCGAATTTACGTGCAATCGAACATGTAGTAAGTGGAAAAAGGCTTCGGAATGATCAGTTGCGTAAAATTACGATCGCTGATGAAAATAGTGGTTTTTCGACCAGATCGCAGATTGGTACATACGAGAAGCAGATCGTGAGAGAATTTTTACGCGGAAATACAGACGGACGATCACTTCGAAGCTTAGTACATGGCGCCCTTTGTGGAGCTTATTGATAGATTGTTAGAGGGATATGGGTCTGATCCTGCATTCATGGAACATATTGGTACTAATGAAGGAATCAGCAGGGGGATGGAGAGTCCTAAAAAATTATTTCAGGGAGTTAGGTAGCAAGCTTAAAGCAAGCTTGTGCTAACTCAGTAAGGCAGAAGAAGCTAAGGTCTGTTAATTCATGATTAAAAACATGGTGTAAAAATGAGGGGTTTCACTTTTTAGAGCACTGGACTGACTTTTCACTTGGGTACAATTTGTACAGTAAGGATGGATTGCACCTGAATGACATGGGTGCAGGTGTGTTGGGGAAATGATGGTAGCACATTTAAAGAATATTTTTTAACTAGGAAAAGGAGGGGAGGGTCACTTAGAACACAATAGAACAGAGAGATCAGTCTGTGAATATGTCACTCCTATAGGAATGTAACAATGCATGCAAAAAAGCAATCAAATTAGTCAAAATTGAAAATTAAAAATTAATTGCAAAGGATTCTAAGTCTAACCCTAAAATGTTCTTTAAGTACATAAATAGCAAAAAATCTAAGAAGGACAATATAGGTACATTAAAATGTGTGGAGGGTAGCATGATTAATAGTGACAGGGAGAAGTCTGAGGTACTAAACCAGTTCTTTTCTTCAGTATACACAAAAGAAGAACCAATGGAGGATACTTTAGAACAAACTAGAACATGCCAGCACATACCATTAACTGGGTTATGTATAGAGGATATCAGGAAAAAACTGGATAATATTACGGTAAATAAAACTCCAGGCCCAGATATCCAAGTGTGTTAAGGGAACTTAGCACTGTTATAGACAAACCTCTACTCTTAATTTTTCAAGACTCATTATCCTCAGGCATGGTCCCCCAGGATTGGTGGAAAGTTGATGTGGTGCCACTCTTCAAAAAGGGAAGCAGGGATGATCCAGGAAGCTATAGACCAGTTACTCAGACATCAATAGTGGGGAAGATATTTGAAGGGATTATAAGGAATTATATTGATGAGCATATTTGTGTAAACAAGATTATGAGTTCAAATCAGCATGGTTTTATGAGAAATAGACCATGTAAAACTAATCTAATTAGATTCAATGAGGAAGTAAGTAAAAATATAGATAAAGGGGAATCAGTTGATGTGATATATTTAGATTTTACAAAGGCATTTGATACAGTGCCACATGAGAGATTAATGCACAAAATTAAGGGACTGGGAATATCTGAAAATGTTAGCTCATGGATAAATAACTGGATAAAAGATAGGGAGCAACAAGTAGTAGTGAATGGATCATACTTAGATTGGACAAAGGTAATAAGTGGAGTCCCCCAGGGATCAGTACTGGGCCCTGTTCTTTTTAATATTTTTATAAATGACTTGGAGCAAGGATTAAATAGCGACATCTCTATTTTTCCAGATGATACTAAGTTAAGTAAGGTCATTAGGTCAGAGCAGGATGGAGTTTCGTTACAAAGGGATCTGCAAAAATTAGAAGTATGGGAAGGTAAATGGAAAATGAGATTTTATATGGGAAAATGCAAGGTTCTACATTTTGGAAGTAAAACTAAGCAGGCAATTTATTATTTAAATGGGACAATAGTTAGCCAAACAGAGGAGGAAAGGGTACACAATGCAGGGCAGCGGCTTGAAAGTCTAATAAGATATTAGCATGTATTAAAAGAGTCATTGATTCAAAGGAAGAAAGCATAATTTTGTCACTATATAAATCCCTGGAAAGACCTCACCTTGAGTATGGAGTGTAGTTCTGGGGACCGATCATAAAAAAAAAGATACTGCAGAACTAGAAAAGGTTCAGAGAAGGGCCACAAAGCTAATAAGGGGAATGCAGAATTTAAGCTATGAGGCGAGACTAGCCAAACTGGGTTTGTTTTCTTTAGAAAAAAGGTGCATGAGAGGTGACAAGATTACTTTATTTACAGCTTCCCAGTGTAGGGGTGTGAAATCTCACCACCTTTAATAATGCTATTACACTGTGCACATCCCAAAAATGGAAATGTGCCAATCCAGGGTTTGCCCAGAAACCGCTGGGTAGTATCCTCACTGGTCCCTGTCTGACAGGCCCGTACTAATCTCCTACCGATGGTATTACCCTTCCTATAGGCAACTCATGGGAAATGCTCAAATTCCTTTATATTAGGGCATGGCTCCCTTAAAACCTATCAATTCTTTTTCAGAACTCTGTACACCTGGTCACTCATAGTGCTTAAGGTGGTGACAAATGCCATCCTATTTGGATGAGGTTCCTTCCATCTACTACTACTCTCACTGACATTCTCTTGTATTGAGTTAAGTTCCTGTTTTTTCTAGCCCCTTTTAATAAATTTCCTGAGCATCTGCCCCAATCTTTCCTGTGTTCTCACAGGATTAGAAACAATCCAGTTCACCGGAATCATCTGTGATTTCGGGACACTTTGAAAAACTCTAGGTGGATGGAAACTATCTCTGTGTAAAAGTGTTTTTCGGTATGTTGGTTTTGTATACAAGTCAGTCTCCAACTTATTATTACCATTTTTATACACTAAAGTGTCAAGGAACTCAATTTCATCTGTGTCAATTGTACTGCTAAATTTAAGGAAGGGGACATCCCTCTCAATATCTTCCCTAAATTGCATTAATGTCTCTGGGGTGCTCCGCCACCGGATGAACAGGTCATCAATGTAGCAGAACCACCCCAGACAGATTTCCTTGTACAGATAGTGAGGATAAACAAACTTCTCCTTTATTACATCCATCACTAAACAAACATAGGATGGGGCCACATTGGACCCCATCGCTGTGCCGTTGTTCTGCAAGTAGAAATAATTCTCAAACATGAAAAAAGTATTAAGAACAAGCTCCAGCAGTTAAATCAGAAAATCACATTGCATATCATTGTATTCCCCACTCTGGGACAGGGCCCCCCATACACTGCCATCTCCCACAGAGTGGGGAATGACAGTATACAGGGAAGTCACATCCTAGGTGGACAATAATACACCCTCCAGATCATCATACTGTTGAATCTTATCAATAAAGTCCATAGTGTCCTTGATGTAGGACTTTCCATTGGCCACCAGGGGAGAAAGGACTTTATCCAAGAATTGAGCAGTGGGACTCAATAATGAACCTATCCCAGCCACAAATGGCCATCCTAGAGGATCCACCAATCTTTTGTGGATCTTCAGCATCACATAAAATACTGGAATGACTGGGTGTGGGGCTAATAAGAACTCAGCAAACTTCTGATTGATCATATCCCTCTGAAGTTCCTTATCAACTGTGTTTTTCAACACTCTGATTTTCATAGAGGGGTCCCTCTGTAATTTCTCATATGCAACCCTATTACTTAGTTGTCGATGGACTTAAGCCCTGTATTCATCAGTGTCCATAATGACAAGGGCCCCCACCCTTATCAGCCGGCTTAATCATGATGCTTTTATCCTCCAGAAGGGATTTAAGGGCCAATAGTTCCCTATGTGTAAGATTTGTGTGGAAACCCTTCTTATGGTTCTTGTTGGTAAGATTTCTAAACTCATTCTCTACTAATATAACGAAAGTCTCGACTGCTGGATTGTGTCCTGGGGGATTGAAATAGTTTTTCTTACATAATCCCAAATTGCCCAAATCAAAATTAGTGTCCATTCTTTCCTCTGGGGTGTGTGTAAATACCCTATCAGGGCTATTGAAAAAGGTCTTAAGCCTAAGTAATCTGGCAAACGAATCAGGGTATTCAGTGGGGCAAAAGGATAGCCCCTTACTTAACAACAATAACTCATCCACTGAAAGTTCTTTAACAGACAGGTTAACTACATTTACCTCCTCCTCCTCTGGTTGGTCTGTGATCTCGTGCCCATCCCTCCACCTCCTTCTGCTCCTCCGGGTCCGCCGGTGCTGCCTCTTGGGGTGCTAAACCCCCCTCTAAAAAAAAGGCTGTCAATGTTGCATCTGCAGCCTGGCCTATGCCAGAGATCTTGTTGTCAGACCCTGTGGAGGACAAAGGGGCAAGTAGCCTCGAAATGTTGCTCTGTTTAAAAAGGTTTCCCATTTTGGAGTACTACCTTCCTTTGTCATTTTTGGATATTCATTGGGGCATTTTTTTGGGGGGGCCCTGAAGGTTTGAGCACCCATTCATCTATACCTAATAAGAATACAACATTTGGTCATAAATGAAGGAGTGCTAATTCATATGGACTGTTTTAATATACTGTGCCCTCATCGTGCATTTTAGCACTGCTAACAATTAAGTTTCTTCATTGATTTTGGGATTTACCTTTTTTATCATGTCAAGTGAAACTGGCATGTTTGCATACATGGAGGAGGAAGCAGCATGGATTGCTACCCATACAGTGAGACCTAGAGAGTTCCTGACAGCCCCTGATAAGGAAATTCAAAAAAGATAATTGGAGCGACTTATTAAAAGGTAGGTTAACCTTCAACTCCACTTCTCCACCATAGCAGAGTATTACCGTGTAAAAAGGATACCGAGAGGGATGCAATCCTCCCTCCAGCTACCCTTCTTTGCAGATAACCCAGAGTTTTGTACAAAGTATCAGCAGATCTTGATTAAGAGCTTGATGGACATCATGATATTAAATATTGAGTTCTCAAACTTGGAGCTCAATACCCTGGGATCTGCGATAGCTTTTCAACAGGACAAACTCCGTTATACTGCAGGTGAGGAGGAATACAAAAAGGCAGTACACGATATCAAGGATGCGACTGGAAACTTCAAACAGGAAGTTGAAGAACGCAAGTGCCGGAAGTTCTGGCACCACGAACAGGATTGCGCGACCGGAAGTGCATACCGCTAGAACTGAGGCAGGAGATGACCTGAAAATACCTATGCCCACAGGCCTTGCACAGGTTCACTCCTATCTTTCTCACAGGTCTTTTTCTGTATCATTTGCCGGTGACTCCTCCTCTCCTATGCCTCTGTCTGTTGGAGTACCTCAAGGATCTGTTCTGGGTCCTCTACTCTTCTCCATCTATACTTCTTCGCTGGGTAAACTTATCAACAGTTATGGCTTCAAATATCACCTCTATGCTGATGACACCCAGATCTACCTCTCCACCCCTGCTCTCTCTCCCTCTGTCCTTTCTCATGTCAGTGACTGCTTATCTGGTATTTCTTCCTGGATGGCCTCTTACCACCTAAAGATTAACATGTCCAAGACTGAGCTCCTTCTTATCCCCCCTCAAGCTCTACACCGACTTCTGACTTCTCTATCCCTGTTGACGGCATCATCATTTCCCCATCGCCCCAAGTCCGCTGCCTCGGAGTCACACTTGACTCAAATCTATCCTTCGTCCCCCATACCCAATCGCTTTCTACATCCTGCTGCAACCATCTACGCAATATTTCAAAAATGTGCCCTTTTCTGAGCGCTGACACCACAAAGCAAATAGTCCACTCCCTTGTTATCTCCCGACTTGACTACTGCAATAACCTACTCGCTGGCCTTACTCTTTCCCACCTCTCCCCCCTTCAATCCCTCCTAAATGCCTCTGCCAGGCTGATCCACCTTTCCCGTCAATCTGTATCTGCTGCACCTCTCTGCAAATCCCTTCATTGGCTCCCCATTCACAGCAGAATTAAATTCAAAATTCTCACCCTTACATACAAAGCTCTCACCAACGCCGCTCCCCTCTACCTATCCTCTCTAATACACAAGTACACTCCAGCCCATCCACTAAGATCCAACAATGACCTGCTCCTTGCATCCGCAACTATCACCTCCTCTCATGCAAGACTGCAGGACTTCTGTCGTGCAGCACCTACCCTCTGGAACACTCTCCCTCGTGCTGTCAGGCTTTGCCCTAATCTGTCTTCCTTTAAATGTTCCCTGAAGACTTTTCTGTTCAGGGAAACCTACCACCCAACTCAATAATAAATTAATTTCACTTACCTAACATTTCCCTCATCTAACTCTGTATTAACATCTTTCCCAATCTTGCAGTCCTCACCTCCTGTTTCTCAACCTCCTACCCTTCTAGATTGTAAGATCCCATGGGAATAGGGCCCTCAATCCCTCCTGTATGTGTAAATTTTGTCCTGTCTCTTAAAAGTCTTGTATTGTTTTATTTAAATTAATTATATCCATGGACAGCGCTGCGGAATATGTTGGCGCTTCATAAATAAAGTATAATAATAATAATGCCGGCTCCGACACTGGATCCTCCACAGGGTCTGACAACATGATCTCTGGCATGGGCCAGGCTACAAATGCAACGTCGACATCCGCTTTTTAGAGTGGGGTTCAGCACCCCCAAGAGGAAGCTCCGGCGGACCTGGAGGAGCAGAAGGAGGTGGAGGGATGGGCATGAGAACACGGACCAACCAGAGGAGGTAAATATAGTTAACCTGTCTGTTAAAGAACTTTCAGTGGATTAGTTATCGTTGTTAAAGGGACACTGAACACAAATGATTTATTTTGTGATTCAGATAGAGCATGAAATTTTAAGCAACATTCTAATTTACTCCTATTATCAAATTTTCTTCATTCTCTTGATATCTTTATTTGAAATGCAAGAATATAAGTTTAGAGTCCGGCCCATTTTTGTGAACAACCTGGGTTGTTCTTGCTGATTGGTTGATAAATTCATCCACCAATAAAAAAGTGCCGTCCAGAGTTCTAAATAAAAAAAAAAAGCTTAGATGCCTTCTTTTTCAAATAAAGATAGCAAGAGAATGAAGAAAAATTGATAATAGGAGTAAATTAGAAAGTTGCTTAAAATTGCATGCTCTATCTGTATCACAAAAGAATAAAATGGGTTCAGTGTCCCTTTAAGTAAGGGGTTAACTCTGAATACGCTGACCCATTTTTTTCAGATTACTTAGGCTTAAGGCCTTTTTCAATAGCCCTGATAGGTATTTACACACCCCAGAGGAAAGAGTGGGCATTAATTTTGATTTGGGCAATTTGCGATTACGTAAGAAAAGCTATTTCAATCCCCCAGGACACAATCCAGTTGTGGAGACTTTAATTGCATTAGTGGAGAATGAGTTTAGAAATCTTACCAACAAGAACCATAAGAAGGGTTTCCACACAAATCTTACACATAGGGAACTATTGGCCCTTAAATCTCTTCAGGAGGATAAAAGCATCAGGATTAAGCCGGCTGATAAGGGTGAAGCCCTTGTCATTATGGACACTGATAAATACAAGGCTGAAGTCCATCGACAACTAAGTGATGGGGTTGCATATGAGAAATTACAAAGGGACCCTTCTAGGAAATCATGAGAGTGTTGAAAAACACAGTTGATAAGGGACTTCAGAGGGATATTATCAATCAGAAGTTAGCCGAGTTCTTATTAGCCCCACACCCGGTCATTCCAGTATTTTATGTGATGCCAAAGATCCACAGAAGTTTAGTGGATCCTCCAGGATGGCCAATTGTGGCTGGGATAGGTTCCCTATTGAGTCCCACTGATCAATTCTTGGATAAAGACCTTTCTTCCCTGGTGGCCAATGGAAAGTCCTACATCAAGGACACTATGGACTCTATTGATAAGATTCAACAGTATGATGATCTGGAGGGTGTATTATTGTCCACATGGGATGTGACTTCCCTGTATACTGTCATTCCCCACTCTGTGGGAGCTGGCAGTGTGCAGGGGGCCCTGTCCTAGAGTGGGGAATACAATGATATGCAATGTGATTTTCTGATTGAACTGCTGGAACTTGTTCTTAATAATCATTTTATCATGTTTGAGAATAATTTCTACTATCAGAAGAATGGCACAGTGATGGGGTCCAATGTGGCACCATCCTATGCCTGTTTAGTGATGGATGTAATAGAGGAGAAGTTTGCTTATCCTCACTATCTGTACAAGGAATTCTGTGTGGGGTAATTTTGCTACATTGATGACCTGTTCATCCTGTGGCGGGGCACCCCAAATACATTAATGCAACTTAGGGAATGCATTGAGAGGGATGTCCCCTTCCTTTAATTTAGATGAAATTGAGTTCTTTGACACTTTAGTGTATAAAAATGGTAATAATAAGTTGGAGACTGACTTGTATACAAAACCAACATACCGAAATACACTTTTACATAGAGATAGTTTCCATCCACCTAAAGTTTTTCAAAGTGTCCCGAAATCACAGATGATTCGGGTGAACAGGATTGTTTCTAATCCTGTGAGGAGACAGGAAAGATCAGGGCAGATGCTCAGGAAAGTTATTAAAAGGGGCTATAAAAAACATGAACTTGACTCAATACACGAGAATCTAAGTGAGAGTAGTGGTAGATGGAGGGAACCTCATCCAAATAAAATGGCCTTTGTCACAACCTTTAGCACTGTGAGTGACCAGGTGTACAAAATTCTAAAAAAATTAATTAGTATGTTTTAAGGGAGGCATGGCCTAATATAAAGGAATCTGAGCTTTTCCCATGAGCTGCCTATAGGAAGGGTAATACCACCAGTAGGAGATTAGTAAGGGCCTATCAGACAGGGACCAGTGAGGATACAACCCATCGGTTTCTCTGGCAATCCCCGGAATGGCACATTTCCATGTTTGGGGTGTGCACAGTGTAATAGCGTTATTAAAGGTGGTGAGATTTCACACCCCTACACTGGGAAGCGGTATAAAATACCAGGCTATTTCACTTGCAATTCCACATACGTGGTCTATGCACTCAAGTGTCCATGTGGTCTTCTGTATGTAGGGGAAACTACCCAAAAAGTAAAGGACTGTGTGTACCAACACAAATTCAACATCAGAAATGATAAAATGGCCCATCTCCCTTTTCCCTCCCATTTCCTAGGGGATTAAATAGGGAGTTTGACCTCATGCCCCTTATATAAAGAGGTATACACTTGGTTCATTTATATTTTCTTAACAGACAGTATAAATTCCTTTATAGATTAAAATCCCCTAATTTAATGTGCTGCTTTAAATGTTTTTTCAGTGTGGGCCTTTTTCAGTTAGGCTATCTAGGGTTAAACTAGAGAACATTACTTGTTATGTGATGTCATCATGATGTAAGTTAAGCACATGACCCTATGAAGCAGTGAGGATCGGTCACCCTGTGTATGTGTTATATATAAATTGTTTTAATTTGCCATTATGTATCAGCGGGTCCACCGGCGCTTCCTCTTGGGGGTGCTTAACCCCCGTCTAAAAAAGATGAATGTCAATGTTGCATCTGTAGCCTGGCCCACGCCAGATATCATGTTTTGTTAGACCCTGTGGAGGACAAAGGGGCAAGTAGCCTCTGTTAATAAAGGTTTCCCATTTGGGAGTGCTACCTTCCTTTGTCATTTTTGGATATTCATTGGGACCTTTTTTTGTTGGGGGGCTGAAGTTTTGAGCACCCATTCATCTATACTTAATAAGAATACATCATTGGGTCATTTATGCAGGAGTGCTAATTCATATGGACTGTTTACATTTAAGATTACTTTATATAAATATATTCAAGGCCCATATAAAGAGATGGCAGAAGCTCTGTTTATTCCAAGAAAGTTGTTTGTGACAAGAGGTCACAATTTAAGGTTGGAGGAAAGGAGATTTAATTTCCTGCAACAGAAATGTTTTTTCACTGTAAGAGCAATAAAATTGTTGAACTCATTACCAAAGAAGGTAGTGAATGCTAATACCCTAGATACATTTAAAAATTGTTTGGATACATTTCTGTCTGGAAACAAAATTCATGGATATGATTGCTTGTATTAAATGGGTCATCTTTTCGTAGAGCTTATTGTAAGTATTTTATATTTGTATAGGTTGAACTTGATGGACTTCTGTCTTTTTTCAACCTCATCTACTATGTTACTATGTTATTTTTTGTAATCTAGTTTTTTTATTTTTCGTATTTTTAGTGTTTTTAGTCTTTATTATTTTTTGTAATGTTAGAGTTTTTACATTTTTTTTTGCAGTATTAGGATTTTTTAAATGTGTAATTTAGGTTTCTTATTTTTTGTAGTGTTAGTTTTTTTTAATTTGTAATTTAGAAATTTTAATTGGTATTTTTTTAATTAGAATAGTTAGGTTAATATATAGTTTAATCTTAGGTTTTTTTAATTGTGCAGGTATGTTTTTATTTATTTTAAGATAGTTATATTGTAACTTTTAATTTAAAGTTAGGGGGTTTTAGGTTTAGGGGTTAATAGGTTTAGTTTATTAGTTATGATGTGTGGGGCCGGCGGTTTAGGGGTTAATAGGTTTATTTGGTGTTGCGGAGTGGCGGATTAGGCGTTACTAAATTTATTTAGGTGTCAGCGAAGTCGGGGCGGCGGATTTGGGGCTAATAACTTTTATTAGTGTCGGCGATGTCGGGGAGCGGCGGGTTAGGGGTTAATAACTTTTATTATTGTTGACAATGTCAGGGAGCGATAGATTAGTGGTTTATAACTTTTATTAGTGTCGGCGACGTCAGGGAGAGGCAGATTAGGGGTGTTTATGTTAGTGTGTTAGGTTTAAACGTAACTTTCTTTCCCCTATAGACATCAATGGGGTTGCATTACGGCGATTTGCCATTCTGCGATCGCAGGTGTTCGTTTTTTTCTAACACTCTCTCCCCATTGATGTCTATGGGGGAAAGCGTGCACAAACACGTAAACTCAGCCCCTGGCTTTTGTGCGGTATGGATCGTAATGCACCATACCGCACTGCACAAGGAGGTTTTTCAGTAATGGTAGCGCTATGGAAAGTGCGGTACCGCTCCTTTTTTTGCGTTAGTTATGCACCCTGTTTATCGCAAAACTCATAATCTAGGTGCTTGTTAGTTGGTATATGATTATTTATTCTGGTTTGGTAATGAGGCCATCTAGTGGCCAGTAAAATGAATTAACATCTTACTTAGATATGTTATTATTATCATTTTCTACGCAACTAAATATTAATATGCAAGGGAAGACTTCACTTCTCTAGAAAATATCTGTAAATAAAAAAGCATCTTTGATGTCATTTTTTATTTATGCATATGATGGTGCTTTACACAATATATATAATGTTTTCTCTTTCCCATGGTCTCGGCTGCTGACCGCGAGAAAACTCAAATTAGACATGTAGGGGCCGAATTACTAAGCTGTGGATGCAGCTGCTTCCGCGCAGTTAAAGAGCAGTGGTCTTAAGCTCTTTCACAGATCAGTGTTCTTGTTCTATATATCAGAAGCATCAAGTTAGTATTGACACTTAAGTATGCAAAACAACCATTAAAGGAACATAAATGTAAAATTAAACTTTCAGGTCCAGATTATTAGTGAAGCGCTATTTGTCGCTTTTGGTCATGTGCTGGGTTGCACTCGTATTACAAGTTGAAAGTAAAAAGTTATCGAGCACTTACATGATGCGTGCAAAAACCCATACTTGGAATATCACATGCACGATAATCTATTCCCCCATAGAAGTCAATGGAAAAAAAAACATAATGTACACTCTTGCGCTAACCTGAAAGCATATTCTCAAGTGCGCTAACCCGACATTAAAATATGAATATTTCACATTCTAATGTTCTAATGATTCATAAATACATATTTCTACATATATCTGATGCTAATTTGGTACAATATATATATATATATATATATATATATATATATATATACACAAAACAGAGGAATGGACCACACTCACAGACTGGACTGGGTATACATCCTAAGCCACTGTAAACTCCACAGCCCTTAACACTAACACACAGCTGCACAGTTCCCAGCAATCCAAGCAGTTAACCCCTGAGCAGCCTGGGTGATAGGCCCTTAGGGAAGTATTACAAATATTATCCATACAAAACACAGAAAACCTGGCATTCGTCAGCAGATACACAGTAATGTTTAAAAGCAAAACTGGTGGAAGTCAGTTACATTTGGCGCCAAAGGATCATGCCCAGAATCACGTCAAGGTCTCCCCCTTCCTGGGACCCTAACCAGCACTCTCTTTATATATATATATATATATATATATATATATATATATATATATATATATATATATATATACATGATTAAATATCAATATGTATTTGTTTGTATATATGTGTGTATATGACTGTACATATATATATATATATATATATATATACACATGTAAATACATAATCACAGATGTTTACACATATATATATATATATATATATATATATATATATATATATGTGTGTGTGTGTGTGTGTGTATCTATGTTAAAGCCCTCTGCCTGAGAGCCCTTTTTTATGTGTTTTGTGACACTTTTTTGTTTTGCAAAACAGCTCCGAGTACGCAGTAACTCAATGAGCGTTAACTTCAATTGTGCTTAAGCATCGCATTCAATTTTTAATACGAGTTCAATTTAACTTGCACAAAAACGAATGCAAAAAGCTGATATCGCTCATGCGCAAATGATATCGCTCCACTCGTAATCTAGCCCTCAATGTTCAAACAGATTATGCAATTAGCAAAAAAAACTTAACAATGTTAGTTTTATTAAATTAAATTTTTGTATACTTTGTTGAAGAGCATGCAGTAGATTGCAGCTGTTTTTGCAGCAAAGTATAGCATTATCACAAACATTGTTGCAAAACTGTTGCTTGACATGTGCACCCCCCTGAAACTACTTAGGTATGCTCTTCAACAAAGATTAACAAAATAATTATATAAATGATGATAATATAAGTAAATTGTATTTTTTTTAAATCATGTTTAATTTTGACTTACATGTCCCTTTAATAGCTAGTTGCTTTCTGTCCTATATTTTCCTTCCCAAATACAGCAAATACTTTATGTCCAAAAGTATATGAGAAGGCTTTAGCTAAGATTTAGAGCATGTATGTGGGAATTTGTGCCCATTCAGCAAAAAAGAGCATTTGTGAGATGAGGCACTGATGAAAAGCTCTAGCTAGAATTGTTATTTCAATTTGTCCAAAAGTTGTTCAGTGGGGTAGAGGTCAGGGCTTTGTGCAGGCCACTCAAATTCCTCCACACCAAACTCGTCAAACTATGTTTTCATGGATCTTTCTTTGTGCTCTATGACACAGTGTTTCTCATCCGCGGTCCTCAAGTACCCCCATCAGACCAGGTTTTCATTATAGCCAAACCAGTGCACAGGGGAAATAATCAGCTGATGGGTGAGAGCAGGTTAGTAACCATGGTTACCATGGTTACTGATCAGCTGATTACTTCATCTGTACACTGGTTCATCTATAATGAAAATCTGGCCAGTTGGGAGTACTTGAGGACCACAGTTGAGAAACTTTGCTCTAGGGCACAGTCATGGTGGAACAAGAAAGAACCTTCCCCAAACCCTTGCCATAAAGGGCAAGATTACAAATGCGACAAAAGCCTTTATTACTTTATACTTATTACTTTATACTTAAAGGGACAGTATACACTCATTTTCATATAACTGCATGTAATAGACACTACTATAAAGAATAATATGCACAGATACTGATATAAAAATCCAGTATAAAACTGTTTAAAAACTTACTTAGAAGCTGTCAGTTTGGCTCTGTTGAAAAGGTAGCTGGAAAGCCCACTGGAAGTGGCAAATAAGACACTCCCCCCCTCCCCCTTCTTTTGCATATGAAAAGACCCTTTACACAAACAGGAGCAAGCTGGAGTAGGTAGTCGAGCGTATTCACATAAAACTTTGGGGCTTGGTTAGGAGTCTGAAAATCAGAGCAATGTTATTTAAAAATAAGCAAAACTATACATTAATTTTAAAAAAAAAACTTTATAGGCTATATAAATAGATTATCTACAAAACATTTATGCAAAGAAAAAATGAGTGTATAATGTCCCTTTAATATACTTTATTAGGTTTATTGCGATGTGGGTTAATAGCGGATTAGGGGTTATTAGTTTTATTAGGTAGATCGCGATGTGTGTGAATGGTGGATTAGGGGTTAATAGTTTAATTAGGCATTTTGTGTTGTGGGGGGTTGTCAGTTTAGGGGTTAATACTTTTATTATTAAAGACAAAGTCTAAAAAGAGAAGAGAAAGGTTGTAACCTAAATAAGGTAACTACCAACAAGACAGGGATTTCAGCACAGCTTATTTATTATATACATGAGTAAATCTCTCCATAGAAGTGAAAAATCGTGTTTTTCCAAATCGTGCATACACATAACAGGCAGCGTATTGTCAAGCCCATAAGAGACAGAATGAACCAAAACAGTACACAGAGGTGGGATGCGTTAATACAGACCTACATTTAAGTTCATTAGCAATAGTAATTGAACACACCATATTCTATTAATTAAACAGACAACACCTCCACTAGAGGATGGTCACGCTCTGAGCGCAAAAATTGACCATCAGATTGAGCTTGTATTCTATTGGCTGATCGGAACAGCCAATAGAATGCGAGCTCAATCTGATTGGCTGATTGGATCAGCCAATCGGATTGAACTTGATTCTGATTGGCTGATTCCATCAGCCAATCAGAATATTCCTACCTTAATTCCGATTGGCTGATAGAATCCTATCAGCCAATCGGAATTCGAGGGACGCCATCTTGGATGACGTCCCTTAAAGGAACCGTTATTCTTCAGTTGGACGTCGCCAGATGAAGATGGGTCCGCGGTGGAGGTCTTCAGGATGGAGCCGGTCCTCATTGGATGAAGATAGAAGATGCCGCTTGGAAGATGAAGGTTGCCGGTCCGGATTTACTCTTCTTCCCGGATAGGATGAAGACTTTGGAGCCTCTTCTGGACCTCTTCAGCCGCCGGAAGATGGATCGCCAGCCCCCGCTTGTGTTGGATGAAGATTTTGGAGCCAGGACGGATCGGTGAACCTGGTATGGTGAAGACAAGGTAGGATGATCTTCAGGGGCTTAGTGTTAGGTTTATTTAAGCGGGGTTTGGGTTAGATTAGGGGTATGTGGGTGGTGAGTTGTAATGCTGGGGGGGGGTATTGTATGTTTTTTTTTTACAGGCAAAAGAGCTGAACTTCTTGGGGCATGCCCCGCAAAGGGCCCTGTTCAGGGCTGGTAAGGTAAAAGAGCTTTGAACTTTAGTAATTTAGAATAGGGTAGGGCATTTTTTATTTTGGGGGGCTTTGTTATTTTATTAGGGGGCTTAGAGTAGGTGTAATTAGTTTAAAATTGTTGTAATACTTTTCTAATGTTGGTAAATATTTTTTTATTTTTTGTAACTTAGTTCTTTTTTATTTTTTGTACTTTAGTTAGTTTATTTCATTGTAGTTATTTGTAGATATTGTATTTAATTAATTTATTGATAGTGTAGTGTTAGGTTTAATTGTAACTTAGGTTAGGATTTATTTTACAGGTAATTTTGTTATTATTTTAACTAGGTAACTATTAAATAGTTATTAACTATTTAATAGCTATTGTACCTGGTTAAAATAATTACAAAGTGACCTGTAAAATAAATATTAATCCTAAAATAGCTATAATATAATTATAATTTATAGTGTAGCTATATTAAGATTTATTTTACAGGTAAGTATTTAGCTTTAAATAGGAATAATTTATTTAATAAGAGATAATTAATTTTGTTAGATGTAAATTATATTTAATTTAAGGGGGTGTTAGTGTTAGGGTTAGACTTAGCTTTAGGGGTTAATACATTTATTAGAATAGCGGTGAGCTCCAGTCGGCAGATTAGGGGTTAATAATTGAAGATAGGTGTCGGCGATGTTAGGGAGGGCAGATTAGGGGTTAATACTATTTATTATAGGGTTAGTGAAGCGGATTAGGGGTTAATAACTTTATTATAGTAGCACTCAGGTCCGGTCGGCAGATTAGGGGTTAATAAGTGTAGGTAGGTGGAGGTGATGTTGTGGGGGGCAGATTAGGGGTTAATAAATATAATATAGGGTTGGCGATGTTAGGGCAGCAGGTTAGGGGTACATAGGGATAATGTAAGTAGCGGCGGTTTACTGCGGGCAGATTAGGGGTTAATAATAATATGCAGGGGTCAGTGATAGCGGGGGTGGCAGATTAGGGGTTAATAAGTGTAAGGTTAGGGGTGTTTAGACTCGGGGTACATGTTAGAGTGTTAGGTGCAGACGTAGGAAGTGTTTCCCCATAGCAAACAATGGGGCTGCGTTAGGAGCTGAACACGGCTTTTTTGCAGGTGTTAGGTTTTTTTTCAGCTCAAACAGCCCCATTGTTTCCTATGGGGGAATCGTTTACGAGCACGTTTTTGAGGCTGGCCGCGTCCGTAAGCAACTCTGGTATCGAGAGTTGAAGCTGCGTTAAATATGCTCTATGCTCCTTTTTTGGAGCCTAACGCAGCCTTTATGTGGACTCTCAATACCAGAGTTATTTTTATGGTGCGGCCAGAAAAAAGCCGGCGTTAGCTTTTCGGGTCGTTACCGACAAAACTCTAAATCTAGCCGTTAGTGTGTCTGTACAGCATAAGTAAAACAAACAGTGCATGACACAGCTTTTGAAAGAAATAAACTGTAACGTAATATATGATGAAACAGTTCATAAGCTCTATTAGAGAATATGAGTGGACTAGATGCAAAAAGTCCTGATGTTATTATACGTGTTCAAATTGGTTGCTCCATACAGGTATTATCATGGCTTTTAACACACAGTGTCCATAAAACACTTACGGCTAGATTTAGAGTTTGGCGGTAGCCGTGAAAACCGCCGGTATTTGGAGTCAGTGATTAAAGGGTCTAACGCTCACTTTTCAGCCGCGACTTTTCCATACCGCAGATCCCCTTACGTCAATTGCGTATCCTATCTTTTCAATGGGATCTTTCTAACTCCGGTATTTAGTCATTTCTGAAGTGAGCGTTAGAGCTCTAACGACAAAACTCCAGCCGCCGGAAAAAAGCAGGAGTTAAGAGCTTTCTGGGCTAACGCCGGTTCATAAAGCTCTTAACTACTGTACCCTAAAGTACACTAACACCCATAAACTACCTATGTACCCCTAAACTGAGGTCCCCCCACATCGCCGCCACTTGATTAAAATTTTTTAACCCCTAATCTTCCGACCGCCACCTACGTTATACTTATGTACCCCTAATATGCTGCCCCTAACCCCGCCGACCCCTGTATTACATTTATTAACCCCTAACCTGCCCCCCACAACGTCGCCGCCAGCTACTTACAATAATTAACCCCTAATCCGCCTCAATAACCCTATCATAAATAGTATTAACCCCTAATCTGCCCTCCCTAACATCGCCGACACCTAACTTCAATTATTAACCCCTAATCTGGCGACCGGAGCTCACCGCTACTATAATAAATGGATTAACCCCTAAAGCTAAGTCTAACCCTAACACTAACACCCCCCTAACTTAAATATAATTTAAATCTAACAAAATTAATTAACTCTTATTAAATAAATGATTCCTATTTAAAGCAAAATACTTACCTGTAAAATACATCCTAATATAGCTACAATATAAATTATAATTATATTGTAGCTATTTTAGGATTAATATTTATTTTACAGGCAACTTGGTAATTATTTTAACCAGGTACAATAGCTATTAAATAGTTAAGAACTATTTAATAGTTACCTAGTTAAAATAATAACAAAATTACCTGTAAAATAAGTCCTAACCTAAGTTATAATTAAACCTAACACTACCCTATCAATAAATTAATTAAATAAACTACCTACAATTACCTACAATTAACCTAACACTACACTATCAATAAATAAATTAAATACAATTGCTACAAATAACTACAATTACATAAACTAACTAAAGTACAAAAAATAAAAAAGAACTAAGTTACAAAAAATAAAAAAATATTTACCAACATTAGAAAAGTATTACAACAATTTTAAACTAATTACACCTACTCTAAGCCCCCTAATAAAATAACAAAGACCCCCAAAATAAAAAATTCCCTACCCTATTCTAAATTAATAAATGTAAAAGCTCTTTTACCTTACCAGCCCTGAACAGGGCCCTTTGCGGGGCATGCCCCAAGAAAATCAGCTCTTTTGCCTGTAAAAAAAAACATACAATACCCCCCCCCCAACATTACAACCCACCACCCACATACCCCTAATCTAACCCAAACCCCCCTTAAATAAACCTAACACTAAGCCCCTGAAGATCTTCCTACCTTGTCTTCACCATCCAGGTATCACCGATCCGTCCTGGCATCCGGTGCTGAAGAGGTCCAGAAGAGGGTCCAAAGTCTTCCTCCTATCCGGCAAGAAGAGGACATCCGGACCGGCAAACATCTTCTCCAAGCGGCATCTTCGATCTTCTTCCATCCGGTGCGGAGCGGGTCCATCTTGAAGCAGCCGACGCGGATCCATCCTCTTCTTCCGTTGTCTCCCGACGAATGACGGTTCCTTTAAGGGACGTCATCCAAGATGGCATCCCTCGAATTCCGATTGGCTGATAGGATTCTATCAGCCAATCGGAATTAAGGTAGGAATATTCTGATTGGCTGATGGAATCAGCCAATCAGAATCAAGTTCAATCCTATTGGCTGATCCAATCAGCCAATCAGATTGACCTCGCATTCTATTGGCTGTTCCGATCAGCCAATAGAATGCAAGCTCAATCTGGATCAGCCAATCGGATTGAACTTGATTCTGATTGGCTGATTCCATCAGCCAATCAGAATATTCCTACCTTAATTCCGATTGGCTGATAGATTGGCCAATCGGAATTCGAGGGATGCCATCTTGGATGACGTCCCTTAAAGGAACCGTCATTCGTCGGGAGACAACGGAAGAAGAGGATGGATCCGCGTCGGCTGCTTCAAGATGGACCCGCTCCGCACCGGATGGAAGAAGATCGAAGATGCCGCTTGGAGAAGATGTTTGCCGGTCCGGATGTCCTCTTCTTGCCGGATAGGAGGAAGACTTTGGACCCTCTTCTGGACCTCTTCAGCACCGGATGCCAGGACGGATCGGTGATACCTGGATGGTGAAGACAAGGTAGGAAGATCTTCAGGGGCTTAGTGTTAGGTTTATTTAAGGGGGGTTTGGGTTAGATTAGGGGTATGTGGGTGGTGGGTTGTAATGTTGGGGGGTGGGTATTGTATGTTTTTTTTTACAGGCAAAAGAGCTGATTTTCTTGGGGCATGCCCCGCAAAGGGCCCTGTTCAGGGCTGGTAAGGTAAAAGAGCTTTTACATTTATTAATTTAGAATAGGGTAGGGAATTTTTTATTTTGGGGGTCTTTGTTATTTTATTAGGGGGCTTAGAGTAGGTGTAATTAGTTTAAAATTGTTGTAATATTTTTCTTATGTTGGTAAATATTTTTTTATTTTTTGTAACTTAGTTCTTTTTTATTTTTTGTACTTTAGTTAGTTTATGTAATTGTAGTTATTTGTAGCAATTGTATTTCATTAATTTATTGATAGTGTAGTGTTAGGTTAATTGTAGGTAATTGTAGGTAGTTTATTTAATTCATTTATTGATAGGGTAGTGTTAGGTTTAATTATAACTTAGGTTAGGACTTATTTTACAGGTAATTTTGTTATTATTTTAACTAGGTAACTATTAAATAGTTCTTAACTATTTAATAGCTATTGTACCTGGTTAAAATAAATACAAAGTTACCTGTAAAATAAATATTAATCCTAAAATAGCTACAATGTAATTATAATTTATATTGTAGCTATATTAGGATTTATTTTACAGGTAAGTATTTAGCTTTAAATAGGAATAATTTATTTAATAAGAGTTAATTAATTTCGTTAGATGTAAATTATATTTAAGTTAGGGGGGTGTTAGTGTTAGGGTTAGACTTAGCTTTAGGGGTTAATACATTTATTAGAATAGCGATGAGCTCCGGTCGTCAGATTAGGGGTTAATAATTGAAGTTAGGTGTCGGCGATGTTAGGGAGGGCAGATTAGGGGTTAATACTATTTATGATAGGGTTAGTGAGGCGGATTAGGGGTTAATAACTTTATTATAGTAGCGCTCAGGTCCGCTCGGCAGATTAGGGGTTAATTATTGTAAGTAGCTGGTGGCGACGTTGTGGGGGGCAGGTTAGGGGTTAATAAATATAATATAGGGGTCGGCGGTGTTAGGGGCAGCAGATTAGGGGTACATAGGGATAATGTAAGTTGCGGCGGTTTACGGAGCGGAAGATTAGGGGTTAATAATATAATGCAGGGGTCAGCGATAGCGGGGGCGGCAGATTAGGGGTTAATACGTGTAAGGGTAGGGGTGTTTAGACTCGGGGTACATGTTAGAGTGTTAGGTGCAGACGTAGGAAGTGTTTCCCCATAGGAAACAATGGGGCTGCGTTAGGAGCTGAACGCTGCTTTTTTACAGGTGTTAGGTTTTTTTTCAGCTCAAACAGCCCCATTGTTTCCTATGGGAGAATCGTGCACGAGCACGTTTTTGAGGCTGGCCGCGTCCGTAAGCAACTCTGGTATCGAGAGTTGCATTTGCGGTAAAAATGCTCTACGCTCCTTTTTGGAGCCTAACGCAGCATTTGTTTGAACTCTCGATACCAGAGTTAATTTTATGGTGCGGCCAGAAAAAAGCCCGCGGAGCGTTAACAGCCCATCTACCGCCAAACTCCAAATCTAGGCCTTAGTATAGATTGAATCAATTACGCCAAAAAGATACAACCGTTCAGGCGGCTCTTCCTCCTCCGCAATGCCAAATCCAGGCTCCAGAGGATTTTGTTTAGCAAGTAAAAGCAGCCTCTATCGGTAGGCACCAAGCCAATGGAGAACCACTTTTTATTATTGCAATTGAAGTGGTTCTAAGAACGCCAATGCGGTCTGCAAACAAGCATATCCACCTCCAGGTACGTAACTGACGATGTGCGTTTCACCCCCCACGTGACCACAACGTCATTGGGGTTTCCTCAGGGCAAACGGTTGCTTGGTTGAGCCTCAGCTGATTTTTTATCGGACATAGTGAAAACTGATTGGATATCACTTTGTAAAGTTGTAACCAGTAGAAAGGGTAGTTTGTGAACATTTAGAAAGCTATTTTAGTGTGTTAATACCAATACCATTTTATATATCTTCATGACAGAAAACATTTTTTTACGACTTATAAAAAGAGAAAACAGAATTAAAAAAGGGTATTTTATGTATACCTCAATACATTTTGGTTCAAGTGTCTTTTTAGTACATATTATGGGAATAAGTTCATATTTATTATATAGATTAGCTTAAGAGGGAAGAGGAATAGAATACAACGGTAAGTGTTACATAAACTATACATAGAAAATGAATGAATAAATGAATCATACATCCATTTATTTTTATTTTTAGCTACAGAAACGCAGCAAATTCACATTTTTCATTTAGGCCTTTAGGAGTAACGGTCTGGGGCTTATACATACATTCCGTCTCTTTTTTAAGGAGTATATTATCAATATCCCCTCCTCTCCCAAACAGGGAGCATGCTTCATTGCCTATTACCCGAAGGTCATTCAAATTACAACCATGATGGGTTGAAAAATGCATGCCACTCCACTTTTGATTTCACATTCTCTTGCTGTCTTTATGTCATCCCTATGTTCAGTTACCCTGTCCTTCAGCATGCGTCTAGTTTTACCTACATAAAAGACAGCGCAGCTGCACGATAGTAGATACATAACATTTTCAGTTTTGCAGTTAATGAACTGCTTTATAGGATATGACATAGAACCAGTAGAGAAAGTTTTTGTGCAGACAATGTATTTACATAGAACACAATGCCCACATTGGAAACATCCCTTCACCTTTCTATGTTCCTTCAGCCAGTCTTTTTCGTTAGGACTTTTTACAAAATGGCTCTTTACCAATTTGTCTTTAAAGTTAGGCGCTCTCCTAGCCACTAGAGAAGGTTTGTCCCCTACTATTTCTCTGATGCTTTCATCGGCCTTCAAAAATGGCCATTTTTCAGTCAGGATTGTACGAATCCTCTCCCAATGACAGTTATATTTGGTAACAAAGCATACTTTCTGATCTTTGGACTTGGTTTTAGTTTTATAGAGCAGTTCATCTCTGTTCTCTCTCCTAGCTCTATTCACAGCATATCTTAAGATCCTTTTCGAATAACCTCCTGTTCGTCAAATTTCCTCATGCTGGAGTAATTTCGCCTCAGCCGTAGGAACTGTCCTACTGGTATGCCCCGTATCAGGGATTTTGGATGATGACTAGAAGAATCCAAAATATTGTTGTTGGCTGTATCTTTTTGTTAGATTTCAGTTGCCAGGTTTTTCCCTTCCTTTTTGATTTTAACATCAAGGAAGGTTAACTCTTTTTCATCATAGTCAAACGTTAGGAGGATATTGAACAAGTTTGTATTTAACACTTTAACAAACTCCTTCAAAGAGTCCTCAGTTCCCCTCCATAGTTCTTATCTGGTTACGTTTGGGGACGATGTTTTCCTCCTATGGAGTGAAACTGAGAACTCTTTGAAGGAGTTTGTTAAAAAGGCATTGAAGCATGCTCCCTGTTTGGGAGAGGAGGGGATATTGATAATATACTCCTTAAAAAAGAGACGGAATTGATGTATAAGCTCCAGACCGTTACTCCTAAAGGCCTAAATGAAAAATGTGAATTTGCTGCGTTTCTGTAGCTAAAAATAAAAATGAATGGATGTATGATTAATTTATTCATTTATTTTTTATGTGTAGTTTATGTAACACTTACTGTTGTATTCTATTCCTCTTCCCTGAATTTGAAGAGACGGCCTACTCTGTATATGTATATTTCCCAGGATGCTGGGACATGTTCAGTTCACAGGGAAGGTAAATGCAAAAAATTAAGGATTTGTTTCTGAAACTCTTAAGATAATCTCTATAATAAATAATTCCCATAATATGTACTAAAAAGACACTTGAACCAAAATGTATTGAGGTATACATAAAATACCCTTTTTTTAATTCTGTTTTCTCTTTTTATAAGTCGTAAAAATACTTGAATGGTTTCTGTCATGACGATATATAAAATGGTATTGGTATTAGCACACTAAAATAGCTTTCTAAATGTTCACGAAATATTTCACCGTTTCCCGAGGAGAGGGGCACGAACAAAGAGAGCCCTTTCTACTGGTTACAAGTTTACAAAGTGACATCCAATCAGTTTTCACTATGTCCGATAAAAAATCAGCTGAGGCTCAACCAAACAACTGTTTACCCTGAGGAAACCCCAATGACGTGGGGGGTGAAACGCTCATCGGCAGTGACGTACCTGGAGGTGGATATGCTTGTTTGCAGACCGCATTTGGCGTTCTTAGTACCACTTCACTTGCAATAATAAAAAGTGGTTCTCCATTGGCTTGGTGCCTACCGATAGAGGCTGCTTTTACTTGCTAAACAAAATCCTCTGGAGCCTGGATTTGGCATTGCGGAGAAGGAAGAGCAGCCTGAACGGTTGTATTTTTTTGGCGTAATTGATTCAATCCATACTAAGTGTTTTATGGACACTGTGTGTTAAAAGCCATGATAATACCTGTATGGAGCAACCAATTTGAACACGTATAACAACATCAGGACTTTTTGCATCTAGTAGTAGTCCACTCATATTCTCTAATAGAGCTTATGAACTGTTTCATCATATATTATGTTACAGTTTATTTCTTTCAAAAACTGTGTCATGCACTGTTTGTTTTACTTATGCTGTACAGACACACTAAGACTTGTTTTGGGACTGTGTACATAGATCCTGTTGCTACATTGTATTTCATGACACCAATAACTATACTGGAGATAGTGGTGCCCGCTGAAATTGGAGTTGTACACAGTCCCTCAGTCTATGCTGTCTTATTTAGACCACTGGGTCTTTTGTGTATAACAATAATTATGTTTTGTGCACAATTCATTTTTGCCAGCAATTGATTGAACTTGCTCTTTTAGCAGTTTACATACTGCTTGAGAATTAAACAGTGTAACTTTACAGACATAGATCCTCATGGATCACTATGATGGTCAGAGTGTAACCATCCTCTAGTGGAGGTGTTGTCTGTTTAGTTTAGTTAATAGAATATGGTGTGTTCAATTACTATTGCTAATGAACTTAAATGTAGTTCTGTATTAACGCATCCCGCCTCTGTGTACTGTTTTGGTTCATTATGTCTCTTATGGGCTTGACAATACTCTGCCTGTTATGTGTATGCACGATTTGGAAAAACACAATTTTTCACCTCTATAGAGAGATTTACTCATGTATATAATAAATAAGCTGTGCTGAAATCCCTGTCTTGTTGGTAGTTACCGTATTTAGGTTACAACCTTTCTCTTCTCTTTTTAGACTTTGTCTTTATATAATTTTAAGGGTCTGCACTTTTTTACCTTCATACAAGGTTTTCAAACCTGAGTCTAATTAATAAATTTTTTTACTCAGGACTATTTACATAAGTAGCCAGTCTCCCTTTTGACCTATATATCTTTACTTTTATTATTAGTTCCGATGTGGGTTTGATGGAGGATATAGGGGTTTTATGTGTCAGGTTTATTTTGGGGAGGCAAGTTAGACTTTTACAGAAGATTTATATATTTTTTTCATTTTCTTAGGCGCCAGCAATTTCTAAAGTGCTGTAAGTCACTGGCGACTACAGAAATTTGTATTTACAATCATTTATGAACATTGCTAGTTTATTCCACTTACGGAACATTATGAACTGCCGGCAGGGTTTATCTAATACCCTGATGTTCGAGGTGAAATTATGGGCGGTTTCGGTTTCGGTAGTTGTGCTGAAGCCTGCGCCGCATATGTAATCTTGCCCCTAGTCTCTTCTATCAGACCTTAAGATCTAAAGGATGAGGGAAATTTCAATTCCGCTGATTGGCAGGGTTTCCGAATGCTCACTATACACGGAAGTAGGTTACACATATTGATCTCTTGTGCTTAGAACACATGGAAGCATGTTATATACGAAGAATGGCTTTACATGCTACTATTCAGTTTTAAAGGCCAACGAAATATTGAAACTTTTACTCCCAATAAATTAAGGTAGGATTTGACTTTATTTTGCTGTTAACTAACACTGAATATATGCATAAATAAAGGGGTCACAGTGGTTCATAAGATGATTGGTATTTTTAGCCAT
This sequence comes from Bombina bombina, assembly GCF_027579735.1. NCBI lineage: Eukaryota > Metazoa > Chordata > Amphibia > Anura > Bombinatoridae > Bombina > Bombina bombina. The sequence continues at coordinate 1,442,103,757 of NC_069499.1, read as the reverse complement.
AAAAATTGAAATGTGACTAAGATGAAATTTGTTTGTATACACTTTTCATTGGAGATTTTTTAATATATATATAAAGCAAAGTCCTGTGTAGGAATGCACACCATATATTTAGTAGCAGCTATATTTTTGTATTATTAAAAGCTAAATTTTACTTACAAATGACCAGTGAGTGCTGCCTTTTTTGCATAGTATATATATATATATATATATATATATATATATATATATATATATATATATATATATATATATGTATGTTTAATATGCACTAAAACTGCATAATGAATTTTTAAAGTTTCACAAATGTGTATATGTGCATATAATTATTTGGAAGATACGCCCCTAATGGGCATGGTCTTCTAATAGAATTTTCTGAGTGTTTTTAAAGATTTAAATAGCAGGACAGTTAGTAAGGTGATTCTATGCTTGATGAAATGGCCCCTATAGTTCAGAGAAACGCATCACATATCAAGGGGGATACCTGGGTACCCCCTTATCCACTACTTGTTGTTTTTATTTTATTGTTTTTAAATAAAAATATGTTTTTAAAAATGTAAGTCTAGGGATGCAGTGTATCATGTCCGCCAGTCATTGTTAAATTGGCCACATTGTCTCTATTATCATTGGGGTAAGCTGCTATCCTAAGTGAAAAAAGCATTATATTTAATCTTTTAAAAAAGAAAGATGGGACAGCACTTAAAAAAAACATACGATATACACAGAAATAAAATCATCTGTAGATTTATTTATAAAAGAAACATAGATGCACAATAAAAAATATTGTTAACAAATATATAGTTCAAGTGAATGCAATATTGCACATAAACAGTTAAAAACAATGATGTGTAAAAGATGTGTAAAAGAAAATCACACATATAAAATAATACACAGTAAAAAAATCAACAATATAAATAAAAATGGATACTTGCGCTAAAAATATGGTGGCCATGGTCAACTTGGCTGCCGAATAAACTTGGTGTAACCACAAACTGTAGACCATATACAGGATAGCGGCTGGCGACTCATAAAAACTACTACGCGTTTCAAGAATAACTCCTCTTTCTCAGGTGGGATTTATTGGCATGCAGTATCTGCCTTTCGCCACATAGGATATGGCCCCATGTAATTCAGCTGTGCTTTAGGCTTCATACCTGGGGACTGAATTAGTAGAAAAAAACAGACAAAGACCCAGCAGATGACAGAGAGTTTGGGAGGAGATGACCTTCAGAATGAGATACTGGCACACTGGATAGACCGCACAGAGATAGACAAGATAGAGATCTCACACAGGGCACAGCAGACTGAACCAATCTCTGTTCAGCACAGGTTGCAACAGGTAGAAATGATTCTATTCTGCAAGTGTTTGTAGTCATATCATAGCAAACTGAATGCCATCTGAATGCCATTTGTGTCAACACATTATGCACATAGTAGGCATGTTTGCTCAATGACTAATTTTAATATTTTAAAAGTATAATTTTTTTATTTTATTAACTTAAAAGCTTCATTTTCTGGTTTGTCAAGAGCCACATAATTATTGATATTAATTAAAAGTGCTTTTGATATTTGGTAATTAATGCTTAATTTTATTCTTCTAAAACACATATTGATTACTTTAGGATGTGTACTTATGTATCAGTGGGGATATAATCAGAAGTAGCTGGTACCTATAGTGCCCCATTTATCATGTTCCGCGCAGACAAAGTTCTCTATCTTGAACCCTGTGTGCCCGGCCTTGCAGAGCGTGGGTCATATTGGGATGATTCAAATCTGCAACATTTAAGGTGGCAAAAATGTTAAGTAGCAGTGGTCTTAAGACCACAGCTACTTAACTAGCAGTTCAGGGCAGGCTTGCTCACACAAGCATTTGCAGCTTAATAAATGGGTCTTGTAGTCTTAAGCACACTTTTAACTTACATTTATCTTTTGCTCCAAATTGAGAAATGCACTAATGGTGCTAAACACTCACTTTACTTAAAGGACCAGTCAACACTGTTGGATTTGTGCTGAAACATTTATAAAAAAATGACCATAATTATTTATATACACACCTGATTTAAATATGCTGCATATTCTTTCTGCTATATTGTTAAAAACGTATATGCATTTTTTCCTGCACAACGCATGCACATTAAAGGGACAGTCTAGTCCAAAATAAACTTTCCTGGTTCAGATAGGGCATGTAATTTTAAACAATTTTCCAATTTACTTTTATCACCAATTTTGCTTTGTTCTCTTGGTATTCTTAGTTAAAAGCTTAACCTTAGAGGTTCATATGCTAATTTCTTAGACCTTGAAGGCCGCCTCTTTTCAGAATGCAGTTTTTTACCACTAGAGGGTGTTAGTTCATGTGTTTCATATAGATAACACTGTGCTCATGCACGTGAAGTTATCTGGGAGCCAGCACTGATTGGCTAAACTGCAAGTCTGTCAAAAGAACTGAAATAAAAGGGCAGTTTGCAGAGGCTTAGATAATCACAGAGGTAAAAAGTATATAAATATAACTGTGTTGGTTATGCAAAACTGGGGAATGGGTAATAAAGGGATTATCTATCTTTTAAAACAATACAAAATAAAATAAAAATTCTGGTGTAGACGGTCCCTTTAAAACCATGCACACGCATTAGGAGCCGGTGACCTCATCAATGACATTGCATGTGACATTGCCGCAGGCTAATGCTTGCATTTATGCTGTGCATCATTCTGTTTGAGCGCGGCAGAGGTGGGGGGTGAATGTGAGCACGCTGATGAGTTGTAAATTAACGCATGCACATGTGTGCATGAACAATGTCCATGCTAATTAGCATTACAATGATTGGTCCAATAGGCTTGTCATTTATTGGAGGGAAATCCTCCTCTGGACATGGGCGGTCGGCATATGTTGGTGAAACTGAGTAAGCACGATTTTTAAAGTAAGTTTTCTGAAGGCTTTACATTCTTCTCTTTACATTTTATAATGCAGGTAGATTGATTTTCATGTTATGTTTTCATGTTATCCATGCACTAGTACTTTTTTTAAACTTTCATTTCAGCATGTATTGAGTTGTCCTTTAATGTGTAACCATAATATAAAATTAACGTGAAAACTAGACCTAAAAGTGAGATAGGCAGTAAGGATCCTAGAAAGCTTTCATAACTGAAAGTTGAATAACAATTAAATAAATAACATGAAAAGCAGTTCTTAGTAAATGGGATGGATTAAAGTATGTCAAGGATCTTAGACATAAAAGTGTGTGTGTACGTAAATATATGTGAATAAATATGATGTGTGGGGAGAGTTACACTGTATGTGTTTTCAAGTGGCCTAGTAATCTATGTTAAAGTGAAAGTAAATCCTAGCGTTTTACAAATGCTAGGATTTACTATTGAAACAAATAAATGGCACTTTCATTCATGAAGTATAAGATACTTCATGTATAAAGCTCCTTTATTTGATTCAATCAATCGCCGTTTTTAGCTGCTTCGGCAGCCCACGGCTATAAAAAATTTTAAGTAAGAGGTGACATTTTCACCTCTTAGCCAATAGCCGTGCTGTAAATCTGGCTTGCCGCCCATGGGAGCCGGATTTACTGCACAGCTATTGGCTAAGAGATGAAACGTCACCTCTTAGCCAAGAAATGTTTTAACGGTGCTCTGCTGTAGGAGCTAAGAGCGGTGATCAATTGAATCAAATAAAGGAGCTTTCTACATGAAGTATCTTATACTTCATGAATGAAAGTGCCCTTTATTTGTTTCAATAGTAAATCCTAGCGTTTGTAAAACGCTAGGATTTACTTTCACTTTAATGTGACTTAATACGTGTGATATGTTATTAATATGTGAGAAAATATGTTTCTTTGTAACTTTGTTAATCATGTAAGAATGTATATATGAATCTTTTGCATGTATCTGTTGTGAAGGTATTGTAAAACATGATTGATTAATAACAGATTTTGCATCATTAGATGTTTATAATCTAAATCTTTGCATGTACTTTACAGGGGAGGTTAAATAATTGTTTGTAATTGCCAAATATTGCATTGTATACGTTGGTCTAATTTTAATGGATGGGATGAAATATGTCTCAAAGACCTCAGATATATTATTAAAGCTCTAATTTTGGGAAACCTGGTGTCTTTCAGGGTTGTGGTCAGGAGGTTTCAATGATACTACTGCCAATCATGTGGAATTATTGTCTTGTCTCAAGCTTTCTTATTCTTGTCTCATTATTCCTTGTCTTGTCTAATTATTTTAATGTTCACAAGTTTGTCTCAGTTTTGTTTTTCTTTATTTTTTTCATGTTATCTTTTGTGTATATGTTAGGGTGGACTATTTTATACATATTAAATTATTTCTTGCTTTTAATTTTTTGTTCTGCAACATTTTTAAAGTGAGTGTTTTAATGATGTCTATTTCCTAGCTATACACAAGAAAAAGGGGTTTGTTTACAAAATATATGGCACTTCATTATTCTAATAGATATAACTCATGGGTACGATTAGGGATGGGTACGCTTCAGTTTTCTTTTCATAACAGTTTTTGATTTTATAAATATATTTTATTGGGTCTAAGCTAATGACACAACACTGTCATTTACTTTTTTTTTCTATTTCATATGTTGTTTGAAGTTAGTTTCTAAAAATGCGTGGTATGCTGAAAAATTAGGTGTAATTTTTGTGGGTACCGCTCAGAAACACAGACAAAATGCATAAGTAAATGTAATAAGTGCTAAACAACTAAAAGACAGCTATAACACAGAGATTTTAAAATGCTCAACACTGAAGGGGTTAAGCTAAAGGTGTTATTCTAATGAAAACTGAAATAAAAAAAATAAAATAAAAACTTTTACCAACTGGAAATGAAATCACTAAATACCTTGTTAATATCTGAGGAAGCTCCAGTATTTTACATTGTATATATCCAGGGACTTGTTCCCTTGAGTGTTATTAATCACAATAAAAAGGATATATATACTTGCTTAATATGTGGTATATTTTGTTAACGTTAAGGACAGGTACACTAAGCATTTTATGACATTATAAACTGGCAAAAAAAAGATAGAGTTGGACCTCTAAATGTTTTGGTTTGGTTTTAGGAGCATCCAGACAAATTATTTTGGTGAGTTTAAACTTATTTTAAACCTATATACCTTAACATATTCTAAAGCTTGTAAATATATTGAAAAGTAAAATAATTACTGAAATAAAAATGAAATGCCTCCTTAAAAAGCAATATTAAGTTCTGTATAAAAATGTACTCATATAAAATGCTTATTGACCTTTTCATTTTTAAGACACTGTATTATAAATCTCGTTTTGGTCTCTTACTTAGAATTCAGTGATTTTCTTTTGAGTCACCTAACAAAAATAAACACATTTTAGCAAATCTGCAAAGAGTAGTATGAACACTTTCTTATTCTATTTTTAGCTTCTATTTATCTTTCCAAATGATTTTACAGGTATATTTTCCAGTAAAAATTTGGTAAGACTGAGTCTGATCAATGTATTTTAATTGATAAAAATATATTTGCAATATTTAAAAACTACTCCAGATATATGTAATGTTAAGTATAAGATCTACTGAAGAGCATGTTCTGTCTTTTAGAAATTGTAATGCAAAATTAGGATTATCCACTCTTCTATTATTTTAAAATGATAAACTACAGTATTTTGAAATGTAGAAAATATGTATTAATTCATTAAATTTACAAAATTGGTGCATATGAATAATTCTAGGACATCTTAATTTCCAACATTGGGATTGGGTAAACAAGAAAAAATTATATGTAGGATTTTTTTTTTTTAGTTATTTCACGGACCTAATTGGAAATAAAAAATAAACAACCATAGGTAAAGATGAACTTCATCAATAAAATTGATTTATTGTTCATTATAAATGTCTTTGTATTTGATAGCAAGTTAGTATAATTACCCAACAAGAGTAAATCAAGATGTGTACAATTAACCACTACCTTCTGATTTGAATATTTTATTTTTTTAATATTTCATAGTTTAAAGGTGTGATTTATTCACTGTGTTATTATTTTAATGTATTTAGAAAACAACCATATCCTTTAAATTTGAACTGTAATATTGTCAGCCCAAAGTAAAATAAATGAATAACATCAAATTAAACAATGCATGAATTATTAGAATAGATTTTCATGAGGTAATAGGTCTTGGAAAATATTAAAAAATATTGTAAGAAAAGTTGGTGCAAATTGTTTTTTTCTGATGGACTGGAATATTGTTGGTGAAGCTGAGATGTTAAAGGGACACAAAACCCCAATTTTTTCTTTAATGGTCCAGATAGAGCATACAATTTTAAACAACTTTATAATTTAATGTCTTGTTTTATTGTTATCCTTTGTTGAAACGCAGGAAGGTTGGTTCAAGAGTGTGCAAATGTCTGCTGCACTATATGGCAGCAGTTTTGTAACAAGGGCACTAGATGGCAGCACTATTTCCTGTCATGTGGCGCTCAAGACAGGCATGCAACTTATCTAAATATCTCTTCAACAAGAATAACATGAGAATGAGAACATTTGATAATAGAAGAAAATAGGAAATATTTTTAAAATTGTATTCTCTTTTTGAATCCTGAAAGAAATATGTTTGGTTTCATGTCTCTATACTTATTTGTAAAATGATTAACCCCAAATAATAAAAACTTTTTTTCTTTATTTATTTTTTGAGACCCTCTGTATACTTTTCAAAAACTGATAATGCTTTTTTAAAATATTTTCTATATGCATTCCCAAAGACTTGTTGAAAACCATGAAGGAACGTGTGTAAAGTAAACATAGTAGTAAATGTGTGTTTATACTGTCTGTGAGATAAAGAAGTAAAAATGTGTGCTAAATTTCATTCTTTAAATTTCTATTATAGGATTTTTTTTTCCTCATACCAAATGGACGGCATTAACAATACCAATGTGAAAGAATTTATTTTGCTGGGATTCTCTAATTCTCAACAGCTACAGTGGCCTCTGTTTATTTTCATCTTAATAACGTATGTTATATGTGTGACTTGTAACATTATTATCATTGTTCTTGTTAAAACCGACAATTATCTTCACACACCAATGTATTTTTTTATTAGTACTTTTGCTGTATTAGAAATTATGTTTGTGTCAGTTGGGATTCCAAAACTCCTCACCAATCTTATTGTGTCAGACAAGAGAATTTCTTTCACTAGCTGCTTTTTACAGCTGTATTTTTTACATGCATTGGGAGAAACTGAATGTTGTCTACTTGCTGTTATGGCTTTCGATCGAGACTTGGCTATTAACAATCCTTTGAGGTATTCAGAGTTTATGAGTAAGGAATTTTGTATTGCTATTTCAATATTCCCATGGATTGTTGGTTTCACCATTTCTTCCATTCCCACAATCGTTACAGCTGGATTACAATATTGTGGTCATAATGTGCTCGACCATTTCATGTGCGATATGGCGCCATTACAGAATCTGGCTTGTTCCAACCCTTACTTCAGTAATATGGCTATAAGTACTGTAGCTGTTTTTACTGTAGTTTTTCCATTTTTCATCATCATGGGATTTTACATCCATATTATAATTACTATATGTAGAATTAAAAGTATTGAAGGTAAAAGGAAAGCATTCTCTACATGCTCTTCCCATATTCTAGTATCTAGTTTATTCTACAGTTCAGTCATTGTTGTATATATCAGGCCTAAGGGAAGTCAATATGATAAATATTTAGCTCTCATATACACAGCCATTATTCCAGTTTTGAACCCATTTATTTATACAATAAGAAACAAAGATGTGAAGAAAGCATTTATAAAGTCAATTAAACAGTGTATCAGTTAGAATTTAGATTTAACAAAGATTAGCAAAGTAAAAAAAAATAATAATATTCTTGACAGGAAGTCTAATGGGTTTAATAATTAAAGGAATAATAAAAACCTACTAACAAGCTTAACCAGTCTGAGGAAAGGAAAAACAAATGCTCTGAAAATGCAAAAATATATACATGATTAGATTATTAAAGAAAATAGTAAAGTAGTGAAACAAATATTTGTTAAAGAAGTCAGATCACCTTTGTTTAGTGTTTCTATATATTTCTAAATTAAAAGTTAAAGTTAATGAATGACTGATATTTTTTATGTGTTAGTTATGATTTTATCTGCATGCTCTTTTTTGTGACCCATTATTGATCTTTTTCCTTATTAATGGAGCTATGCAGATCCCTCATCCCAAAGTTGTATTCCTTATCTTCCTACAGTAGACTTACTGAAGTTTTTTTTTTTATTATTATTTCTACATTAGAATCAATTCACAGCTTTTCAAAGGATATGCTTGCAAAATAAATTATACAAAAACATTTAAAACATATTCATTGTTTTGCAGGATGAGACATTCCCCTTGAAAGTTTCTTGAATGTTGTTGCTGTTGCCAATTAGAGTCCGATATAAACAAGCTCCTAGAACACATATCTACCAATCACATTGCAGAATGTGGGAGGGTTAGAATTTTGCACAGAGTGCACTTCATCCTTTATGGAGAGAGTATAAATGATACTATTTTTAGAGTGAGAGTTGTGAATTCTTGTTTAGTTATGAATATCTGATATAATTATCAGCTAAATATTTGTTTAATACAAACCAATATCCCTTTATTCCCCCTGATCATCCCACCGACCCACAATTAGTGTATTTCTATTGAAAAACACATTGGACTAGATTACAAGTAGCATGCTAAATAAGTGCAGGTCACGATAAGCAATATCGCAAACACATAAGCAATATCGCTGCACACATATTACAAGTTGAAAGTAAATGGATGCAATTGAGTGCAAACATAATTTGCATTTGTCAAGCTAGCATGGCTGAAGACCTAGCGTAAAGTGTAAGAGGTAAAAAACAAAGTGCACCAAAAACAACAAACGTACATTAAAATAAAATGTTACACTCATATATATAGTGTCTGATATAAATTATTTATATAAATATTAATTTAAAAAAATGATGAGGGCTAAAAGTCCTATGGTATATGATATGGTGTTTGATTGAAAAGGGCTATAATGAATATATATATATATATATATATATATATATATATATATATATACAGTATATGTGTGTGTGTGTGTGTGTGGGTTTATATATTTGTACATATATGTATATGCATGTGTATTTATGTGTTTATATAAGTATGCAGGCATACCTAATTTTAGTGTGCTTTGCAGATTTATACCTTAGGCATGTTTCCTTATATTCGGCTAGATTTAGAGTTCTGCGGCCAAAGGGGTGCGTTAGCTACGCTGGCTTTTTTTCTCCCGCACATTTTAAATACCGCTGGTATTTAGAGTTCACAGAAGGGCTGCGTTAGGCTCCAAAAAGGGAGCGCAGAGCATATTTACCGCCACTGCAACTCTAGATACCAGCGTTGCTTACGGACGCGGCCAGCTTCAAAAACGTGCTTGTGCACAATTTCCCCATAGGAAACAATGGGACTGTTTGAGCTGAAAAAAAAACCTAACACCTGCAAAAAAGCAGCGTTCAGCTCCAAACACAGCTACATTGTTTCCTATGATCGAAACAGCCAATAGAATGCGAGCTCAATCTGATTGGCTGATCGGATCAGCCAATCGGATTAAACTTGATTCTGATTGGCTGATTCCATCAGCCAATCAGAATTTTCCTACCTTAATTCCGATTGGCTGATAGAATCCTATCAGCCAATCGGAATTCGAGGGACGCCATCTTGGATGACGTCCCTTAAAGGAACCGTCATTCGTCAGGAAGTCGTCGGTAAAGATGGATGTTCCGCGTCGGCGGGATGAACATGGATCCGGAAGAAAGAAGATTGAAGATGCTGCTTGATAGAAGACTTCATCCGGATCATGGACCTCTTCAGCTCCCGCTTGTATGAAGACTTCAGTCGGATCATGGACATCTTCAGCCCCCCGCTTGGGCTTGGATCAAGACATCGGAGGAGCTCTTCTGGATCGATTGGTGAACCCGGCGTGGTGAAGATAAGGTAGGAAGATCTTCAGGGGCTTAGTGTTAGGTTTATTTAAGGGGGGTTTGGGTTAGATTAGGGGTATGTGGGTGGTGGGTTGTAATGTTGGGGGGGTATTGTATGTTTTTTTTTACAGGCAAAAGAGCTGAATTCTTTGGGGCATGCCCCGCAAAGGGCCCTTTTAAGGGCTGGTAAGGTAAAAGAGCTTTGAACTTTTTTAATTTAGAATAGGGTAGGGCATTTTTTTATTTTGGGGGGCTTTGTTATTTTATTAGGGGGCTTAGAGTAGTAGAGTAGGTGTAATTAGTTTAAAATTGTTGTAATATTTTTCTAATGTTTGTAAATATTTTTTTATTTTTGTAACTTAGTTCTTTTTTGTACTTTAGTTAGTTTATTTCATTGTATTTATTTGTAGGTATTGTATTTAATTAATTTATTGATAGTGTAGTGTTAGGTTTAATTGTAGATAATTGTAGGTATTGTATTTAATTAATTTATTGATAGTGTAGTGTTAGGTTTAATTGTAACTTAGGTTAGGATTTATTTTACAGGTAATTTTGTAATTATTTTAACTAGGTAACTATTAAATAGTTATTAACTATTTAATAGCTATTGTACCTGGTTAATATAATTACAAAGTTGCCTGTAAAATAAATATTAATCCTAAAATAGCTACAATATAATTATAATTTATATTGTAGCTATATTAGGGTTTATTTTACAGGTAAGTATTTAGCTTTAAATAGGAATAATTTATTTAATAATAGTTAATTTATTTTGTTAGATTTAAATTATATTTAAGTTAGGGGGTGTTAGGGTTAGAGTTAGACTTAGCTTTAGGGGTTAATACATTTATTATAGTAGCGGTGAGATCCGATCGGCAGATTAGGGGTTAATTATTGTAGGTAGGTGGAGGCGACGTTGTGGGGGGCAGATTAGGGGTTAATAAATATAATATAGGGGTCGGCGATGTTAGGGGCAGCAGATTAGGGGTACATAGGTATAATGTAGCTGGCGGCGGTGTACGGAGCGGCAGATTATGGGTTAATAATAATATGCAGGTGTCAGCGATAGCGGGGACAGCAGATTAGGGGTTAATAAATATAACATAGTGGTCGGCGGTATTAGGGGCAGCAGATTAGGGGTACATAGGGATAACGTAGCTGGCGGCGGTATACGGAGCGACAGATTAGGGGTTAAAAAATTTTAATAGAGTGGCGGCGATGTGGGGGGACCTCGGTTTAGGGGTACATAGGTAGTTTATGGGTGTTAGTGTACTTTAGAGCACAGTAGTTAAGAGCTTTATAAACCGGCGTTAGCCCAGAAAGCTCTTAACTACTGACTTTTTTCTGCGGCTGGAGTTTTGTCGTTAGATTTCTAACGCTCACTCCAGCCAAGACTCTAAATACCGGCGTTAGAAAGATCCCATTGAAAAGATAGGATACGCAAATGACGTAGGGGGATCTGCGGTATGGAAAAGTTGCGGCTGCAAAGTGAGCGTTAGACCCTTTCCTGACTGACTCCAAATACCAGCGGGCGGTAAAAACCAGCGTTAAGAGCCTCTAACGCTGGTTTTGACGGCTACCGCCCAACTCTAAATCTAGGCCATTGTGTGGTAGCTCTCCCTATACATTGGGTAATAAACACGTTTGTTTGAAGCTTGCACCTGAGTTATCCGTGTCACATGATTATTTGATTCATTGTTTCTAAAAGAGTGCTGAATTCCCTAACTGTGGAAAGAGTGCTGAATTCCCTAACTGTGGAAAGAGTGCTGAATTCCCTAACTGTAGAAAGAGTGCTGAATTCCCTAACTGTGGAGGTTAAAAAGCTCAAATACCTCCTCTCTTTCTATTTCTGTTTTTGATAAAATTTTCTTTAGGGTCTGCACCATTACCCTTGAGGGGTGGTTTTTAGAGCTTTGTTATTATAATGTAATTTTGACTCTCACATTTTTTTTTTTTTTTTTTATTATTTCAAGTATATATACTGTATATATATACATACAGTTGGAATCAATTTTTTTTTTTTTTTTAAATTATTAAACCCCATTGCAAATCAGGTTTATTGTAAAAATGTACAGATTTTAGCTGTTTGCAATGAGCAAATCAAACAAAAGCAATTGAAATAGCTCAACACAACACATGCTTAGAGTGGTTTTCCCAAATTCAAATGAAAATGCAACTTTTAATGAATTCTGCCTTCTCAAAATTATCCAACCCCCTGAATAAAATCCCTCACAACAGCACAACTATGCAAAAGGTGTCTGAAGGACACCTGATGCAGCTAGTCATTAGTTGCACCAGATGTGCGTGAGCTAGAACACATGAAATACCTGAGCTGGCTAGGGGTTTATTGAGTGTTATGTTTGACTGCATGTTTGTTTTTCTTTTTTAGAAAAAGAGCTGATTTCTTTAGAGCTATGCTATTATAGATTAGGGTTTTTTATTTTGGGGTGTTTTTTTTAAAAAAAACAGGGTATTAGAATAGGAATATTTTTTATTGTTTTGGATAATTTTGTTTATAATTTTAGTGTTTTTTATTTTTTGTAATGTTTGTTGTTTTTTTGTGTAATGTTAGGTTTTAGTGTAAGGCAGCTTAGGTTTTACTTTTGTTTCACAGGTAAGTTTGTATTATTATTTTATTATTATTATCAGGTATTTGTAGAGCGCCAACAGATTCCGCAGCACTGTAAACATAGTCGGTATACAGGATAGCTTTTGTAGGGATCAAGTGGGTAGAGGGCCCTGCCGAGAGTTTCACTGTTTTAATCGGCTCTTATGAAGCGATCTGTAAACAGCTGGGTCCATAGGCTTACATTCTAAGGGGTTCAAGGGGAAAGCAATGGAGTTAGGAAAGGTTAGTGCTGGTTGTATGCATCCCTGAATAGTAGAGTTTTAGGGAGCACTTGAAGCTGTTAAAACTAGGGGAGAGTCTTGTGCAACGAGGCAGGGAGTTCCACAAGATGGGGGCCAGTCAGGAGAAGTCCTGTAAATGGGAATGTGAGGAAGTAACAAGAGAGGAGGAGAGGAGGAGATGCTGAGCTGATTGAAGGGGACGGGAGGGAGAGTATCTAGAGACAAGTTCTGAGATGTAGGGGGGAGCAGTGCAGTTGAGAGCTTTGTATGTCAGAGTGAGGATTTTATGTTTAATCCTAGAGGCAAGAGGAAGCCAGTGAGGGTATTGGCAGAGAGGTGCAGCAGATGAAGAACGGTGAGTAAGGAAGATGAGCCTGGCAGAGGCATTCATAATGGATTGTAAAGGAGCTATGTGGCAGCTAGGTAGACCAGAGAGGACAGAGTTGCAGTAGTCAAGGCGGGAAAGGATGAGAGAGTGGAGTGGATTAAAATCTTGGTTGTATCTTGTGTAAGGAAATGTCTAATTTTAGCAATGTTTTTAAAGTGGAAGCGGCAGGCTTTAGCCAAGGACTGAATGTAAGGAGTGAAGGAAAGATCTGAGTCAAGTGTGACCCCAAGACATCGGGCGTGCGGGGTAGGGGTAATGATGGAATTATCAACAGTTATATAAATTTTGGGGGTGGGGACATTGGAAGAAGGGGGAAAAATAAGGAGTTCAGTTTTGGAGAGATTTAGCTTAAAGGGACATAATACTCATATGCTAAATCACTTGAAACTGATGCAGTATAACTGTAAAAAGCTGACAGGAAAATATCACCTGAGCATCTCTATGTAAAAAAGGAAGGTATTTTACCTCACAATTTCTTCAGCTCAGCAGAGTAAGTTCTGTGTAAAAAGTTATACTCAGCTGTTGCTCAGCTGCAGGTAAAAAAAAATAAAAAATGAAGAAATGAACAGCAGCCAATCAGCATCAGCAGTGCTGAGGTCATGAACTCTTACTGTGAACTCATGAGATTTGACTTAACTCTCATGAGATTTCATAGTAAGCTTCCTTTACCTGATTGGTGAAATAATATGAGAGTTCACAAGGCTCATCCTTTCAGCTGTCCCAGGACATACACACTAAAATGCTGCTTAGAAATCCTTTACAATGGGATGGGGCTACTGAGGAACTTTTGAGGTAAAATATCTTTCTTTTTTACATAGAGATGTTCAGATGATATTTTCTAGTCAGCTTTTTACAGCTATGCTGCATCACTTTCAAGTGTTTAAACATTTGGGTATTATGGCCCTTTAAGGTAGTGAGAGGACATCCAAGATAAGATGTTAGAAAGACAGTTAGTGACACGGGTTACTAAGGAAGGAGGTAGGTCTGGTGCAGAGAGGTAGATTTGGGTGTCATCAGCATACAAATGGTATTGAAACCCATGGGACTTTATTAAGGAACCCATTGATGAAGTGTAGATTGAAAAGAGAATGGGACCAAGGACAGAGCCTTGAGGTATTTCACAGGTAGGTTTGTATTTATTTTAACTAGATAGTTAGTAATTAGTTAATAACTATTTACTAACTAGTCTACCTAGTTAAAATAAATACAAACCTACCTGTAAAATAAAAATAAACTTAAGCTAGCTACAATATAACTATTAGTTATATTGTAGCTAGCTTAGGTTTTATTTTTATTTCACAGTTAAGTTTGTTGTTAGTTTTAAATAGGTATATTTTAGTTAATAATTGTAACTTTAATTTAGCTCTATTTTAATTATGTTAAAGTTAGGGGGTGTTAGGTTAAGGCTTAGGGTTATGGTTAGGGTTAGATTTAGGGTTAGGTTTAGGGGTTAATATAGTTTAATTTAGGTTGTTGCAATATGGGGGGCTGGTGGTTTAGGGGTTAATAGGTTTATTTAGTGGTAGTGATGTTGGAGGCCAGAGGTTTAGGGGTTAATAATTTTATTTAGTGGCGACGATGTCAGGGAGCGGCGGAATAGGGGTTAATAACTTTATTATAGTGTGAGCGATGTTGAGGTGTGGGGAATAGGATTTAATACCTTTATTATAGTGGTGGCGATATCGGAAACGGAGATTAGGGGTTAATAACATTACGTAGGTGTCAGCAATGTCGGGGAGTGGCGGATTAGGGATGTTTAGACTCAGGGTTTATGTTAGGGTGTTAGGTTTGAACGTAACATCAATAGGACTGCGTTACGGAGCTTTTCATTTAGTGATCACAGATGTTAGGTTTATTTCTAATACTTTCTCCCAATTGATGTCTATAGAGAAAGCATGCACCAGCACGTCAAAGCAGCACTTGTATTTTGTGCGGTATGGAGCTCAGCGGAAACATGTCACACGCACAAGGCGGCTTTTCAAAAACTTGTAATGGCAGCACTATGGAGGGTGAAATAATGCAACTTTTGTTGTGTTAATTTTGCACCCTCTATAACGCTAAACTGTAATCTAGATGTCTGTTTTTGAGAAATATATATATATATATATGTATATATATACACCTATATTTTCATATACATCTATAGGTATAGATAAATATTTTACAAAATATCATTGTGTGCATATATATATATATATATATATATATATATATATATATATGCACACAATGATATTTTATAAAATATTTATCTATACCTATAGATGTATATGAAAATATAGTTAGTTGTTAGTTGTTTGCTTTTTAGCACGCTATGTGGAGAAGTTAACATGGTTGCCATATCTGAAGTCCTGAAGTTAGCATGTATTGACTTTCACTTGCACGCAAACAATTTACTTTCAAATTGTAATGTGCCCATGATAAAAGTTTACTTTTAGCGGTGTTTGTACGCAAGTGAAAAATCGATTAGCATGCTACTTGTAATCTGGTTCATTGTACACATTGTAAATATTTTGTTGCCTATTGGTGTTAGTATTCAGGTCTGGATATTAAGAACATGTTTACATAGTTTACATAGTTGGCATTAGTGAATTAGTGTCTGCCATAAAGCATTCATTTTTCCAATTTAACACTTAGGGCCTGATGATCAAACATTCACCAGCTTGGAAAGACATCTCACATAATCTTTGAGATACACAGCTCTCAATAAAAAATTTGCTTTTCTAAATTTCTTTGAGGGTTCTAATAGTACTGAGAATTAATAGATAATGTTGCCAGAGCAGTGGTGTATCCAGGGGGGGAGAGAAACGGGGCAATTGCCCCACCTGACAGCCAGTACTGGAGCAGTTGTTATTGTAAATTGGTTCACAAGGAACCATTGTAAAATGAGTCTGGTGCTGGCTGCAGTGACAGTGTCAGTGAGGACTGGCTCTAGTGTTGTATGCCCATTGTCCACCCGGAATGGCCGTACCTTTACTCGCACCAATTAACTCACATGCGGCTGCCCTTCTTTGTGACACCAGATGGGATGTTCTCTTGTGCCATGTCTAGGGTGACCATATTGCCGCTTTAAAAAGGGACACATATGAAAAATACATATGTCAGGGTTCTTATACAATACATTTCTTTAAACAGCCCTGAAAACAGCCCTGACATATATATTTTCCATATGTGTACCTTTTTAAAGCGGCAATATGGTCACCCTAGCCATGTCTGCAGTGCTGTCTTCTGATTCAGCCTAGATTGACCAAAGGTGGTTGTGAATGGTCTAGAGATGAAATGTGGGACCAATCACAGCTAAGATGTTTCTCTCTCTTTTGTAAGCATGAGGACATGTTTAGATGCCTCATGGAGCTTATGTACATGCAGCGCTTAGTAGCAAAATGCCAGAAAACTATTATATATATACATGGTGCTTCTCAACCCTATAAATTAAATCAGCCTGCACTGATGCCTTTCACTGTTCCAAGTGAGCAGCTGTCAAGAAACAGAAGTGCTTAAATCTCACTGAAGCAATACATTAATGGTGCATTCCAGTCATTTTATACAAGAGATGTTCTATTATCTGTAGGCTAGTTCTATGGGCTAATAGTTATTTTAATCTTCCATGTTTATCTCAGTGTGACTTTCTGAGCTCTGCCTTACTGTACTTGGTACACAGGGGGTGTACTGTAACTTTAAAAAGGAATCTGCTGTGATGAGAATAGTAAAAACTGTTCATGCATTCTAAACATTTTTAGTATAAAATAAAGTGCCAACAACCCACTTTGTTTGAGCAACAATGTCTCAGTGACCAACCGCTTAGCCATACTCTGGCATGGGCCAAGAAGGCTCTATCACATGACGAAGTAAAAGTCGTTCCTAACTACAGGGAGAGATGGCACAGGGAATTGGGGAGGGAGTTAACGGAAAAAGAGTGGAAATATATTGTTCACAACACCAGTACATCTTCGGTATCTACCAAAGCATTAGAGCTCAATTTCAAAATATTGACGAGGTGGTATCTCACTCCAGTTAGGATCAAGACGATATACCCAACAGCTTCTGATATGTGCTGGAGGGGTTGTGGAGGCAGGGGCACCATGATCCATATCTGGTGGTCCTGCACTAAAATGCAGCCCTTTTGGCTGAGAATAGGGGAATTCATTAAATCCATTAGCAATCAAAATAAAGAGTACCATATACAACCTACCACTGCATTACTAAATCTACTCCCACATTGTAAATGTAAAATACGTAGGAAGTTAATACAATTAGCCTTAAACACCGCTAAATCCCTAATAGCTGCTAACTGGAGGTCACAGACAATCCCCACATATCAGGCCTGGGAATCGCTTATGGATCACTCGATCCAGCTAGAGGAATATGGTTATTTTATCAGAAAAGATATGGAAATGTTCCATAATATAAAGTTTTATTGGGAAACCCGAATGCACACGCACTGAATATTTTCCATATTCGACTGGAATGTCAATGATAAATAGGTGGAGAGACATACCTACATAGACTAGGCAAGCGAGACTTAGAAAAGCATATCCTTGTATTGAAATGGGTAAAAAGTTTAGAGTAATTTAGGCATACTTAAAGAGACCAACTACTGTTTTGTTTTGTAATCAAGTTGTTCAGTGTTGTTTTTAATAATCTATCTGTAGCATAAGAAAATGTTGGATGTTAAACTCTTATATTGTAACCATGCTACAACATCATCTATGTGTATCCAATATGATTTTGAATATGCATTACTATGTACTGTTTTCTATTCTTCATCCAATAAAAAATATAATTTAAAAAAAAAAAATAAAAAAATAAAGTGCCAACTTGTGTTTGTACTGCTTATGAGCATTGAGGAATAGAACTACATTTCCCATCATGCTGTGTGGTGGGTAAAAATAAAGAACCTTTGTGTAATGATGTACAAAATCTACATGGGACCGCGGGAGAGAATGTGACATGCCACCTGTCTCACCTTGAACCCACTATATTTACCCTCTGTAAATAGTGTCACCTTTAAAGGCTAAACACTCTATATACCTAAAATGTAAAACCTCTGTATATCTATATATAGTGTAACCCCCACAAATGTAGACCCTTACCTCAGCTTGTGTGTATGAGCAGAGCTTAGTGTGTGTGGGCATATTGCTTGTGTGTTTAGTGCGTGTGTGTGAGTGTGGTTGTGTGAATAATGTTCTGTTTAAGGATGTAGTACAGTCTTCAGATGGATTACACAATATTAGTAAGGTTTGATTGCTTTCTTGACACGAAGGTTCTTTGTAAGTATGTGTAGCAGGACTAATTATTGGGCTTAGTACATATTTGATTGTTGTAATTTCAAAAAGAGCAAATTAAAAAACAAACTACACTTTTGTGTGTTTATGTGTCTCTGTGTGAAAATGTCTTTATTTGTGTTTCACTGTTTTTGTGTGTGTGTGTGTTTGGACGTGTCTCTGTGTGTGTGAGTGTGTGTGTGGGAAAGAGAGTGTGCGAGAAAGTGTGTGTGTGTTAGTGAGAATATCTATGAGTGAGTTTGTGATTATATATTATTATGCATAGTGTATAATCTGCAAAAAAAACCTAAGTTAAAAAGCTCTAACAGTAAACCTCCCACCCAACCAACCCCCAAAATAAAAAAAAAACCCTAAGTCTAAAAAAACCTAAGCTACCCATTAAGGGGCATTTGTATGGGTATTTTTAAATCAGCCAATAGAAATGCAAGGTACCACATTTTTAAACTCAGCATACCTAGTTTTCAATCCACCACCCTTGAGGTCGTGGATGCCATAAAAATCAATGGGAGTCTGAAAACACAGAAGGCTTATGTTCGATGCTGCAAGAGAATGAAGTATAATAAAAGTAAATTAGAAACTCTATTAAGATTGTATACCCTTTCTAAATCAAACAATATTATTGCTCCACATTTAATGCACTAGTAGATATAGGGATAAAAATTAAAAATACTTCGGTCAACCCATCGACCAGCCTTGCTACAGGCATCTATTTTTGACCCTGGCAATTGTACCTTTGAAGCTCAATGGCCACCACTGTGGGATTGTGCCTCAGACACCACGCGGCTATGCGGTCTGCACTCTGACCCATACTTTCACGCTACCCCGGCTCTTAGTTGTGGATCTTCAGGGCTCACCTCACATGAATGCGGAGCTTGCTCTAATGCAAAGCAGGTGCTGCAGATCTTCTCTGTAATGGGCCAGCGATACACTTACCCTGAAGGCTCCTCAGCACATGAAGTGAACTGGACTACTGGGCAGTCAGGACTTCCGCTGTTCACACAGCATCGGCATACGCAGCAGGTCCCTGATCCGCAGCTATCCACATCACCTAGAAGCACTCTGCTACTGTCCCAGCTGTGGAAGCTGGAACCCAACCGGCCGAATGTCTCGGGCTACAAACGGCATCCAATGGTTGCAGCAGCCGTGACATGTCTCAGTTGTGGCTCAGCTCAAATGTGAGAAGCATGCAACTCGCTTTGGAAAACCCTGTTGCTCTTTTGCGGTTTGGAAAACCCTGTTGCTCTTTTGTGGTCTGACAATTCATTGGGGCCTATGAGATGGACTGGTTCTGATTTATGGCAAACTAGTACAAAATACTTTAGCGGTACACTTGTTGGCCGGTGGCTAACCTTCTTGGCTAAAGGTGTTGGCTGAACTGTATTCATGTAATCACGACATAAGTGGACAGCCACTGCATCGCCCCAAAAGACCCTTAAGAAAATGTTCTGGTTGTTACTACCACTAGAATCAGCCCCTAGCTGACTCATATATATATATATATATATATATTACTGCATGTATACACATCCTTTGAGGCTCAGCTGTTTATTAATCTGATGGGATGCATATCAATTGAAACACTTGCTGCTAGCACATAAATGTCTCCTTACTCTGCAGATATCCTAACACAGGCAGCTCTCACTCAGAGCGCTGGGACTCAGTAAAGTTCTTCACAATGCTGTATTCAACTTATAACAAAGATCATACAGACCTGCACACTGCTTATTATAGGCATATAGGGGTAGTATTGTGAGGCTGGTTTCCCTTTTTTAGTTGTTTATCTAACTCTCTTTTGTTTGGAGTGGCGTACTTTAGTACTTCTGTATAACTACTAAGGGAACCCTTATCCTACAAAGGGCATAGTTTTAGTTTTTGTTGTTTAGACATTGCTATGGTAGGTATGGTTGTTAGTATTTTTGTTTGTGTGATATAAAATTAAATTGCTGAATATTCAGGGTACTAGGATGTTATGAGCTTACGTATATAGCATAAAACAAGGCTCATAATACAAAAGGGGCTTATATAATGTAAGCTGTAAAAGGGTATATAATCATTCTCCAATGTGCAGTGTTTTTGGTATCTTGAAATGCATATTTAGCCCACTTTACCAACTTTCATTTCATACCCATCATTTACTCTCTTGGGTAGAGGAATATTGCCCATATTCTCCCATAGAATCATCATATAGGGCTAAGTGTAATATCTGCAAATACTCTACTTTAATAGGCTCTACACATTACACCCTGGACATTGGGGATCATAACTGGCTACTGAATTTATAGCCTAGATTAGATTTCTTATGTGAATGTGTGCCATAGAAATTAGCGAGATACATCCTGATGCACCCCAATGAGCTATATCCTATTAGTTTTGCATTTACACTCTGAACAGTAGTAAATAAATCGGCATACAATTGGAGGCATCTTCTAATTTATATACTCTAACTTCAAATTGTTGCCATTCCACTTTTCAATGCCTTCACCAAGTAGTGGGAGATTCTACCCTAAGTATGACATGCCTTAAGCCTAGCAGATAGACTGCTCCACATGCTGCAAATTAGCTTGTCATATTGGATTTAGGGAGTGCTCTGGAGATAAATGGTACACTTTCTCTTGGACTATATCCGTAAATTAAATAACATACCCCTCCCATTCTGCCCTTATGACATAACCTACTTCATTGACCAAACTCTGGCCAATTCCATTAAGAACACTATTGTTCTACCTCATTCTTTTCCCTAGGGGTATGACCTATAATCTGCCTAGAGCCACCCTAGTGCTTAGATTTAATAATATTAGTATTTTTTTTTTTTGTAGGTGTTTAGTGTTTAGTTAGGTTATAAATTTACAAAACCCCAACATTAAGGTGCATATGCATATAACCTAGAGGTCATTCTAATCCAGGGGTGTCCAAACTTTGCTCTCCAGAGGTTTTGGAACTACATTTCCCATGATGCTCAGCTAGATAAAATGCTGGCTGAGCATCATCGGAAATGTAGTTCCAAAAGCTCTGGAGAGCAAAGTTTGGACACCCCTGTTCTAATCAATAGAAGATTCTGACAGTCCACAATATAAATGCGATTACTACACTTTAATGTAACTGATAGTGGACACTGTTATATTTTTCTCAAATGTCATGTCAATTCTGTAATCCCTTGTCACACCTTGCATGATGTATTACTGAGATTTGCTTTACCAATGTACCTTGTGTTGGTGATAAATAAAATATAAAAAAAAAAAATTAAAAATATATTACTACTTATGGATTATGCTACAAATTTGTATCCCATTACAAAGCAAGGGGGCAATATTATTTCTACAAATGTGTTGAAAAGTTTTACCCCAAACTTGTCACAGTAATAGATATAGAGGTAAAAATGAAATAGACAACTTAATATAGCTAACTTCGTTTTTATTTTTTGCGAAAAATCTATGTGCACCATGTTTAAGTCATTAACAAGAGAGAACTTCCCAAACTGTCGACGGTGTCACAAAAAATATCTTTACTTGGTTAACATATAGTGAATAAGGCACTTGCAGGCACATAAACAGTCAATTTAGCGGTATAATCCTCTTAGAGTAATATGGAGCGCTGCACACCCCCAAACAGAATAGACCAATGGCATCCACTGAAGCGGAATAGGGTGCAATACATCACTCACCCTTCTGCCGATGTCCTTCGCTGGAAAACAGTCACTCACCCGATGTGGGAATCGTAGAACATATAGGTGCAGCTCATATCCTCAGCGTATATCCGCCGTTACTGCTGCCGCTCCAAACACTTCGCCCAAACACAACGGGGCCTGACGTCAGCGTGAAGATGGGGGTGTGTGTGAATCCTCCAACCGCTATTGTTGATACCAAATCTTTCAGACTTCAGCTGTGCCGATGCAAAACACTTCAGGGAACCAAGAGCGGGTACTGTCTCTGATAGAGATTGCTGAGGGGATTCCTTGTAATCCCAAGTTAAGCAGTAGACAAAAGAGAAAGCGCAAACTCTTCCAGATTAAAGTAAAACTTCTTTATTAGGTAACGGATAAAATTCCAGCAGCAGGAAAAAGATAGACAAGGTGCAGGGTCTGACTAGTTTCGGCTTGTGGCCGTAATCGTAAACCTAACACACCGTAAAACATGATTGATTTAAAAAAGGTACACTACTCTCTAGTTGGTTGATTAATCTTGGGGGTTGGAACTCATGTTTGCAAATTTAACTCTTAAGGTACCATGAATAATCACATTACCATTAGTAATACATACTTTTCAAATTAACAAAGGCATCAACTAAATGTTGGTTAAAACAATACTGTACATGATAAATTCAAAACCTTCAAAACGAAACAATATCTCACAAGCAGAGTTTGTCATTAAACATATTTCGATAAACAGCTTACCAAGAAAGGTAGGGATATTGTATTCCCTCTCTATTATACCTAGAATCATATGGTAGCATATATGTATATTTAATTCAGAATTATAACCTTTTGGTATCTGTGTCCTTAATTTGAATATCCAAAAAGTCTCTTGTTTGGCTAAGAGCTTATCCTTGTCACCACCCCTAGGGGGTTTCTTTATAGCTTCAATAGCTCTCCATTTAAATGTGGTGACATTGCATTGATGTGTTTCTATAAAATGTTTGGAAAGTGTTGAACATGTCACTTTATTCTTAATGTAACCTAAATGCTCTCTTATTCTGGTGCGTACATCCCTACTGGTTCTACCAATATACTGGTGATGATGTTGTGTGCACTCTATTAGGTTTACTACATAAGGTGTTGAACATTTTATAAGACCATTTGTTTCAAATATTTGATTCGTAGTGCAGGAATAGAATTCTTTGCCTTCAACCAAATAGTCACAGGCTTTACATCTTCCATCGCCGCATTTGTATGTTCCCTGAATACTTAACCAAGAACTTGGGCGTTTAGTTGATGGCAATTGTGTTGGAGATAGAATGTTACCTAGGGTTATATTTTTAGAATATACACATTTAAAACCCTTATTTGTCACCTCTTTCAGTGCCCTGTCTCCATAGAGTATTGGGAAATATTTTTTTAGAATAGCACAAATTTTCGTAATATTCTGATGAATATTTGGTGATGAACATAGTTCTATCATCCTTTGTGTTTTTTTTTTTTTTAATATTTTTTTATTGAGGTTTTGCAGAACCAACATAAAACATAGTACACCTTTTTGATAACAGGAATGAGTACAAAGAAAATGAAGCGAAACATTTCAGCAGTATTATATAACATCAATAGTAGGGTAATGTAACCTCAATTTTTCAATAAGATAGCATAAATGACTGATCAGCGAATAACATATCTTTAGTGTCGATAGATCCTAATTATAAAAAGTAGCAAAGAATGTGTATATAATGGGGGGGGGGGGGGAATTCAGCGGATAAGCACCGCTATGCATATAGGGAAAAAGGGTGGAGGGCGGAGCTATAGATAAATGTAGGTAATTCAAGGTACATGGCGGGGTCAATTTTCTTTCTATCACACGTAACTAATTTCGAACTTATATGAACAAGAATAGTGTGAATAACCTTAATGCAAGCTTCTAGTTCTAAAACTACATAAAGGCTAGTAGTGAGCGTGTCGGGTCTATGCTATACTTCATGACCCCACACATGTAATATCCCATAAGGAGAGTGGAATGTAAAGGTGAGTGAACATAATAGTGTATTATATCTAAAAACAGGGCATAAAAGAGCTTTCTAAAAAGGGAGGCTAGGTGAGCCAGAAAGTCAAACTATTTTTCTCTCTGATCCCCTTAGGTAAACCATTGCTTAGTCACATCATAAGACTCCACTGTTCGGTACCGTGTGATTTGGAGTTTTGTTATATTATATATAAGATGTCTGTAGATATCAACCAAAGGATATATTGAGGTCTACCACAAGGACTAAGCTCTCAAACCCCTAAGTGTCAATAACTGATTGTAAGCCCTCAATATAATACTAGCAATAGTATATAGCATATAGCAGAGGGGAATAACAATCTGATGGAGTTAGCTGTAGACAGGGACAACATATGTATGGTACATATCATATTCATAAAGAGATACAGTAGTTCATAAAGGCTATAAGGCTTAGTGGGGAGAAACATATTAGTCGCCACAAACATCTATCTATAGTACTAATATTAAGTATTGATCTATAAAGAATGTTTAAAACTAACAAGCTTGTGGGATATCTACAATGTTAGTATATAATAGTGCTAATTGGAGCTTAAAAAGAGCATGGGAAATTTTCTCTAAGTAGACCTGAGGAGTATTAGCTGCTTTAGATAATAATATATTGTGAGTAGACCCATTGCCCTATCTTAAAACCATTTGCCCTATGTTTATAAAGGAAAGTACACCATAGGATGTTAGTGGGAAATAATATGCCTGAGGATTTCTACTAGATGGCTCTTCTGCCTAGTCTGACTTGCATACCCCTGAAACACTAGGTGCAAACATATATTCTCTGTGTAAAAACTGGTCTAAAAGTTGAAATTATACTACAATAGTACTAAAGGGGAGTTTCTCTATGCGCGCAAAGAAGGAGTAACTATAGAGAATACTTGATGTCCCCCATGTTTAGTGTATACAAAAGGCCATTATTATATAATATGTATAAAATAAACTAAAGATTAGCCTTATAGATTAAAATGCTATTACCAGAAGTATAGGAAGCAAATTTTAACCGGATAACTATATCTATGTATAGAACAGAATGAGTATATACATAATATTAGTGAAAATGTAAGACGCTGCAATCTTCCAGAGAACTCAGATAATCCAAGTAGTATAAGTTTGAAATTGGAAAGTGCATGCCTGTTACTAAATATGTGTGCTATGGTTTTAGATAGAGAGTGCAACTGGTATATAATAAATTGCACGCAGACAGGAAAATAAGTTCTTGCATATAAAAGGTGTGCATAAGGAGCTATTTTGAAGCCTTACCTTTAGAGGTAGCAGACTATTTTAAAATGGAAGATGACATGTAATGAAAAACTGCACCCAACAATCCCAGATGAACCCTTATGCCATCTCTTTCAGATCTATAGAGTCTCAAAGGAGTCCTCAGACCTTGCCACAAGGGTAGATAAGTAAAACAAATAGGACTGTATGTATCTTAGAGATTTCAAACATTATAAGTTACTGAACAGTAAGGACATGGGAATATTATAGGGTGTGTGCTTACGATAACACTCTCTCATGCGCTAGCTAAATAGCAACCTGCCACTCCTCAAGTTAAGAAGGTGTATAAGAAAATATATTGCTGGGGACCGTTATGCATTTTCAAAGCAAACTTAGAATGTTATATGGTTGTAGAGGCAAGGAAGGCAGAAATATTTTAACATCCCTAGGATCTGTTCAGATAGAACACCCTGGCATAGTACATATAAGTTCACATGAGTATAGGGTAACTCCCAACCGGGGATCAATATGTGTATATCAGCATATGAAGAAGCTTGTATACAAACTGTAGTGCACACAGATAGACATTCTTATTGCCCGAAGTTAACTGCTAATCTCTAAGGAGCTCTAATCACAATAGCTGTACAAGTTTGGCGTAGTAGAATACACAGTTGTTGTTGAGCCATACGGGAGGTAGGATATAGTGTAGTACATTTATAGGCTATCTAGGACCTCTCAATCTGCTAATAATCAAAGTATGGCGTTAAACAGGAATACAGGCATTATCACAGCAATATACATCCTGTACTTTCACCAAACAGAGAGTATACATGAAACAAGATGTACAGCATGTTATAAACTTACAACTTAGCTTACAGCTTAATAGTGTCCCAGATGCTGTTAGTGAATTATGGGCTAGGATGTTACTAGAATTATAACCATAAACGTGAGGATTTTACCAGTCTCTGTCTGCTGCAACCAGAACGTCTTGTGAAAAGAGCAGTTAAGGGTGACAAGCACTAAATGTGCCTTATAGTGTGGGAGGAAAATATATGGAAGCTATCATTCAACAGGTAACATTATTGAACTATCAAATATTAAATTTGACTAAAAGCACATATCGTAGTCAGATAAAGTTCTTGAGGCAAAGGAACTAAGAAGGTTCAGACTGTCCTTAATATTATAGCAAGAGATACTTCAACTAACCAACGCCGCAACTGTCCTGTTTGCTCCAATGTATGGGTCTAAGTGTGTAAAATAATGCAGACTGGGTGAATTGGTGCACAAAATGCCACAGCACAAAAGTTATCCATTCACCGTAGCAGCCAGAGATTAGCGGGTCCCAACAGTCACAAGTCCCCCCAACCACACTCCGCTCACCACCGCTTCCAGCAGGTCGCCAGGATCTGCCAGTCTCACTTATGGTTTCTAGTGCCTGGGTTGTATTCCACAGAGTGTGGGTCGGCTTGTTGTTGAGCTCTGCAGGGAGACCATGGTGCTGCAGAACGTCATCAGCTCCGACAACAATATTATGCCCTCCAAGTTTCCATGCAGATATTGTAGGTTGCGGCTCTGTCTCAGCTTCTTCCAGCTGTGTCAAATTACTCCGGTGCTGTGTTGCGCTGCGCCAGAGAGTCCCCACCTCATTTGTAGAGAACTGTAAGGAATTGTGCTGCTCAACAGGCTGTATCGCCATCTTAGATTTAGGGCTCCATGTTCCAGCATTACGCATGTCCCCGATCACTTGAGGTACCATTCCTTCCCAATGCAGTGCATCTGGGACACTAGTACAAGGATTTTCCGCGGTCTTACATGCAGGTATGAGGTCCGGTTGCGCGCCCACAGCCCTTCTCAGTTCACTAATGAGATCATGTTGTTGGGTGTCCAAGGAGAGTAGCAGGCTACATAGCTTAGCTGAGAGCAGCTTCTCCATACTATAGCTGAGGGCTCAGCTAATTTGCAGGGAATGTACCTCTGTCAGTAGCAAAGGCGCCTAGTTGTTCTGTATAATAGCGGCTTACTCTGTACAGTTGTCAACTCAGGCCAAAAGATCTCTATGCCGCTGTAGCATCTAATGCTTTTGTATCGATGACCAATAAAATTTGTACTGCTCTTCCAAGTGTGATTATTAGAGTTTAAGAGTCCTTAGTTTGCTTAAAATGTTAGTATATTTAATCATATGTCAGGAGCTATAGAGAGAAACGTCTGGCTGCTTCGGCTGCTAGCTCCGCCCCCCCATCCTTTGTGTTTCTTGGTCTGTGTTCTAGGGCCTCCCGCTTCCCAACTTTAGCCACTTCCTTAGCCACGTTTCTTACCATCTCCGGTCGATATCCCCTTTCAATTAATCTATTGACCACACATTTACTTTCATCAATGTAGTCACTTTCAGAGCTACATATCTGTTTAGTACATAATAGTTGGCCTCTTGTTATTCCTTTAAAAACATGTTTGGGGTGCGAACTCTTATTGTGTAGAAGAGTTTTGCCTGATATTGGTTTCCTATATAGTTTGGAAGTTATCAAACCTGTTTTAGGATTACCCATAAATGTTACATCCAAGAAATTAATTGAGACTTTATTCCATTCACTTGTAAAGTGAACTCCATTGTCACAATTGTTCAAATACTGTAGAAAATTGTATGCATTCTCTCTATCTGATGACCATATTATTAATAGGTCATCTATGAACCATTTATATAGAGAAATATGCTTCTTGAAGGGGTTACTATCTGCATAGACAAAGGTTCTCCCCAGCCACCCATAAAGATGTTTGCATAGGAGGGGGCGAACTTCGCCCCCATGGCTGTTCCCTGCTTCTGCAGATAGTAAACCCCTTCAAGCATGAAATAATTGTGTTCAAGTAGATATTTTGTAACTCTAAGGATATATAGTGTAGCATCACTATCTATACCATAGATGGGTTCCAAAAAATGTTTGATGGCATTGATTCCCATGTCTTGGGGAATGCTCGAGTAGAGGGCCACCACGTCAATGGTTAGCCAGCTAGAATTAAGGGACCACGTAGTATCCTCTAACATTTGTAGGAGATGGGTGGTATCCTTAATATGGCTATATAGTGTCTCTACAATAGGCTGCAGAATGGCATCAAGCCATTCTGACAAAGGCTCCAAAGGGACCCTATGCCGGACACAATAGGTCTGCCTTTTATGTTGGTCAATCCCTTGTGGACTTTAGGTAGATGCTGAAAAATGGGGGTAATTGGATTTCTCACATATAGATACTTATCCAAGTATCCAATTTTAGGCGTATCTCTTTAAGTCTCATGATTTCTAGAGAATAAAACAAAGCTCCCAATTTAACGTCTTGTGACTCAGTTTGAAAGAAATCTTCCAGCTCCAATCCCTCAAAGTCAGAGTCAATAAGTGGTGTAAGAGAGTAGTATCTATTAGTGTCTTCAGTTTCCATGATTTAAATGCACACACACACTGTGCAAAACGATGCTGCAGTAATAAACAAGATACCAGTCAGTCCCTTTGATCAGTGACACAACAGCGACCAGCTTGGATCAAGGAAAATAAAATTAACAACAGAGAACTTCCCAAACTGTCGATGGTGTCACAAAAGATATCTTTACTTGGTTAACATATAGTGAATAAGGCACTTGCAGGCACATAAACAGTCAATTTAGTGGTATAATCCTCTTAGAGTAATATGGAGCGCTGCACACCCCCAAACAGAATAGACCAAAGGCATCCACTGAAGCGGAATAGGGTGCAATACATCACTCACCCTTCTGCCGATGTCCTTCGCTGGAGAATAGTCACTCACCCGGTGTGGGAATCGTAGAACATATAGGTGCAGCTCATATCCTCAGTGTATATCCGCCGTTACTGCTGCCGCTCAAAACACTTTGCCCAAACACACCGGGGCCTGATGTCAGCGTGAAGATGGGGGTGTGTGTGAATCCTCCAACCGCTATTGGTGATACCAAATCTTTCAGACTTCAGCTGTGCCAATGCAAAACACTTCAGGGAACCAAGAGCGGGTACTGTATCTGATAGAGATTGCTGAGGGCATTCCTTGTAATCCCAAGTTAAGCAGTAGACAAAAGAGAAAGCGCAAACTCTTCCAGATAAAAGTAAAACTTCTTTATTAGGTAACGGATAAAATTCCAGCAGCAGGAAAAAGATAGACAAGGTGCAGGGTCTGACTAGTTTCGGCTTGTGGCCGCAATCGTAAACCTAACACACCGTAAAACATGATTGATTTAAAAAAAGGTACACTACTCTCTAGTTGGTTGATTAATCTTGGGGGTTGGAACTCATGTTTGCAAATTTAACTCTTAAGGTACCATGAATAATCACATTACCATTAGTAATACATACTTTTCAAATTAACAAAGGCAGCAAATAAATGTTGGTTAAAACAATACTGTACATGATAAATTCAAAACCTTCAAAACTAAACAATATTTCACAAGCAGAGTTTGTCATTAAACATATTTCGATAAACTGCTTACCAAGAAAGGTAGGGATATTGTATTCCCTCTCTATTATACCTAGAATCATATGGTAGCATATATGTATATTTAATTAGAACAGTACATTCTGCATGTAAGAAGGTTGTTAATTTATATATATATATATATATATATATATATATATATATATATATATGTACATATAAATTTTCCCAACTTTTTTGTAATATTGAAGTATCATGTATGACTGTGAAACCCTATATTGTGATTGTACATATAGGTGTATGTATTACAAACTACTAGTGATATGTACCTTACATGAGTTAACATATTATGAAGACTGACTATAAGTCACTTTAAGCAGAATTATATACATGTCCCATCATATATAATTATATCACTTCTAATAGGTATATAAAATGAGTATGTATGTATAGAAGTAATGTAAGAAAGAACATATATACAATATAAGGGGTTCAATAAAAAGAAGGCATATGGTTTTACACAGTATATTATAGGTAGCCAATGTCAATGCTAGGGGGTTTCGACCGCAGGCGACCCAATGAAACATGTAAAGGGCATCAAGTGTACTAGAGGTGGCAGAGGGTCCCAAACACAAAGACATAGAATATTTCTGATCGACTGAATCTTAGGTTTGAAATGCGTACATGTACTACCAGTGATTAATTAGGTCAAATTCAGAATTATAACCTTCTGGTATCTGTGTCCTTAATTTGAATATCCAAAAAGTCTCTTGTTTGGCTAAGAGCTTATCCTTGTCACCACCCCTAGGGGGTTTCTTTATAGCTTCAATAGCTCTCCATTTAAATGTGGTGACATTGCATTGATGTGTTTCTATAAAATGTTTGGAAAGTGTTGAACATGTCACTTTATTCTTAATGTAACCTAAATGCTCTCTTATTCTGGTGCGTACATCCCTACTGGTTCTACCAATATACTGGTGATGATGTTGTGTGCACTCTATTAGGTATACTACATAAGGTGTTGAACATTTTATAAGACCATTTGTTTCAAATATTTGATTCGTAGTGCAGGAATAGAATTCTTTGCCTTCAACCAAATAGTCACAGGCTTTACATCTTCCATCGCCGCATTTATATGTTCCCTGAATACTTAACCAAGAACTTGGGTGTTTAGTTGATGGCAATTGTGTTGGAGATAAAATGTTACCTAGGGTTATATTTTTAGAATATACGCATTTAAAAACCTTATTTGTCACCTCTTTCAGTGCCCTGTCTCCATAGAGTATTGGGAAATATTTTTTTTAGAATAGCACAAATTTCGTAATATTCTGATGAATATTTGGTGATGAACATAGTTCTATCATCCTTTGTGTTTCTTGGTCTGTGTTCTAGGGCCTCCCGCCTCCCAACTTTAGCCACTTCCTTAGTCAAGTTTCTTATCATCTCCGGTCGATATCCCTTTCAATTAATCTATTGACCACACATTTACTTTCATCAATGTAGTCACTTTCAGAGCTACATATCCGTTTAGTACGTAATAGTTGCCCTCTTGTTATTCCTTTGAAAATATGTTTGGGGTGCAAACTCTTATTGTGTAGAAGAGTGTTGCCTGATATTGGTTTAAGTCATGTAATACAAGTCACACTCTTCACTTTGCACCAATTTTGACTCCACACTTTTCGTAACAATTATGACACAAACTCCAAAACAACCCACACACTAGTGAATTTTTCAACCACTTTTGATCGGAATATGCATAATCACATGATTTATGACATCAGCCAATCTGATTCAAATATACATTTTAAACTATCACTAACAAATCAAATTGCTCGATAGTTGTGTCATTGATCACTCATCAGAACTTGTAAGTGCCATTTGTTACATTGTATATTATACTTTGAAAGTATGTACAGTATATGTGAAATTAGTATTAAAGAAAAACAGTGTAATATTTTAGACAATGATTTTAAAATTCGAATTCATGTTTGATTCAATATAATCTTAAGCTGATAGCTCAAAGGTATAGCCCACCTAACATTAAACTGGCATGATTCAGATACAGCAGAAATTAAAATCACCTCTTTACTGTCATGCTATTTTCAGTGTATTTCTTCCTTCTCTTGAATTTCTTTTTCTATAAGAAATTTATATGCCAGCCCATTTTATAACTCTTGTGAAGGGGTGTTTTTTAAAAAAATAGATTGCAATCAGGAAAAGTACAGAGAGAAATCTGGCCCTGATTCATTTTATACATGTGCCCCAAATGCCCCCAAAATATTATCTAGTGTAGTTTATTAAAAAATAAAGATGGCTGCATTTTTATTTTTTAATAAATTTACTGTACTAGGCAGTATTTTGGGGTTAAAGTTGGTGGGAGTGGGTTGTTAGAAAAAAAGGCACTGAAAAGTGCCTTTACATTGCGGTTAATGGGAACTGTGTGTTCCCAGTAAATATATATGTATATGCTTATATACACACACAAAGCCAGGCATCAGAATGCCCTCATTAGGAAATCTATGTACAAAGTGTCAATACATTAGGTGAAGTATAGAAAGAAAAAAGAAAAGAAACAAAGAAGAAAAGAAGCAAAATCATAAAGTGCATTACTATGTCATATAAAAACAGACTAGTCACAAAGGGTTATCCAGACTGCAAGCTAAAGTTGCATATATATGCTGTAACATATATCATGGGTATAAACAGGTGGCTAAAACCTCACAACAACTACACCCCTACTAAACACAGAAACCCCCCAGTAAAAGTGGAAGGTATAGCCTGGACAGTATATGGAATGGGGATCTAAGTTGTCAGCGGTTATTTGCCAGACATATACATATTGTACATATTATAATAGACCAAGCATAGTAAGTAAGGTATCTGTGTCCTTAGATATTATATGACTATGTATCAAGACCTTTATATCGTCTTTGGCGTACAATAGTTCACTTCTCAATCCAAGTGCTTCGGCATACATCCGTTCATAATGTGCTTTCCCCAATGTAGTGACACAACCATTCAACCATTCATTGGTTTTCATTTGCTTTCATTAAACAAGATGTATAGATTAGATACATATAAATGCAGTGTGTGTGTATGTATGTATAAAACAATAATTGTGAGGGGGTTGAAGTCTTAGGGAGTTCCCACACTTTTTTTGTAGGACTTGACCCCTGTGTTTGTGTGTTTTTTGAGTGTAGGTATGCATCAGTGGGTATACATGTGCTTGTGTGTGTATTTATTTGTGTGCTTGTGTATTTGTATGTGTTTGTATGTAAATGTATGCATGTGTGTATGTATAAATGTGTGCGTTAATATGTATGTATGACTGAATAAGCATGTATGAGTGTGTCTATATATCTATCTCTAATTTATAACAAAGATGATAGGCTGCTTTGCTTTCTGTTGGCCGTGTTGCAACAGGATAATCTGCCACTTCGCCCCTCCCGATATTGGGCTCTGGATCTGCCCCTGAGATAAATGTTTGAAAAAGCTTCTCTAAAATCTCCTAGTTTTATACTAGTTAGTATAGAAATCATATGAGAGATCATATATAAAGGTATGACAAGTGTAACCTAAAAATGTTTCATGTATAAATGTAACTAATGAAGATTTCAATACTAGCATGCAAATCTAGCATAGAAAATCAACGGAAGTAATTGATATTGCCTAAGTACAAAACACCACAATTATAAATATAACTGAGATGACTAATAAAGTATAGGCTTACATTAAGTAAGATGTATAGCAAGCCTCCGAATCCACAAACAGCAGAATCCTGAACTGACACGCTGCACGAGATATGGAATAACCTCGTAATGTGAAATGATGAGCTCAATCAGCAGTAACAGATGGTAGCTGCAGAGTCCTTAGCGTCAGTCTGCAAGCAGATAAACAATGGGCAGTTCTGGAGCTGCAGAGGAGGAGTGTCTCAGGCTGATCGAAATGAGCAGCGGAGAAGCTGGATGAAGCCACAGGATTTTACGGGTGATCCAAAGAAATGTCAAGATACGCTCACAAAGAACTAAGGTTAGTGGAGGAAGCGGCTCACCTGACTGGCAATAGAGAAGCTGAATGGAATTGTCGGAGAGAGGAGTGACACACAATTGCATGAACAGGCATCACTGCAATACCCTTTTTAAACCACTGATGCAGAGAGGGCCATTATGTGGCCCTCCCTGCATCGGCTATTGATGGCGCCGATCCTTGGTGGGTGGGAGCAGCAGCAGGGAGGTGGGTGGGTGGACCATCAATGGGGGGATCCGGTTCCTGTGCACACTGATGTGTTTACTACACTACACTTAAGCTAAAATTAACCCTGCAAGCTCCCTACAAGCTCCCTAATTAACCCCTTCACTGCTGGGCATAATACACATGTGGTGCGCAGGGGCATTTAGCGGCCTTCTAATTACCAAAAAGCAATGCCAAAGCCATATAAGTCTGCAATTTCTGAACAAAGGGGATCCCAAAGAAGCTTTTACAACTATTTGTGCCATAATTTTGCAAGCGGTTTGTAAATCATTTCAGTGAGAAACCTAAAGTTTGTGAAAATGTTTGTGAAAAAATGAATGATTTTTTTTATTTGGCAATGAAATGGTGGCATGAATTATACCAAAATGGGCCTAGATAAATACTTTGGGTTGTCTACTATTTATTGCCCTATAACTTGCAAAAACAGCAAAGAACATGTAAACATTGGGTATTTCTAAACTCAGGACAAAATGTAGAAACTATTTAGCATGGGTGTTTTTTGGTGGTTGTAGATGTGTAACAGATTTTGGGGGTCAAAGTTAGAAAAAATATGTTTTTTCCATTTTTTCCTCATATTTTAGAATTTTTTCACAGTAAATTATAAGATATGATGAAAATAATGGTATCTTTAGAAAGTCCATTTAATGGCGAGAAAAACGGTATATAATATGTGTGTGTGTGTACAGTAAATGAGTAAGAGGAAAATTACAGCTAAACACAAACACCGCAGAAATGTAAAAATAGCCCTGGTCCCAAACGGTCAACAAATGGAAAAGTTGTCTGGTCACTAAGATGTTAAAGGGACACTCAAGTCAAAATTACACTTTCATTATTCAGATAGACCATGCAATTGTAAACAACTTTTCAATGTACTTCCATTAACAAAATGTGCACAGTCTTTTTAAGTCACCAGATCCTACTGAGCATGTGCAAGAATTCACAGAATAAACGTATATGCATTTGTGATTGGCTGATGGATGTCCCATGGTACAGGGGAAGTGGAAATAGACATAACTTTTAACATTTTCAGAAAAAATCTACTCATTTGAAGTTCAGACATGGAGGCTGAATTATCAAATGTCTGTTGGACCTGAGGGAGGTGTCAATCAACCCGATCGTACTCAATTGGGTTGAATTGTGGCAATTGCTGTCTGCCTGCTCAGAACAGGCGGACAGGGTTATGGAGCAGCGGTCTTTAGACCGCTGCTTCATAACTGCTGTTTCTGGCGAGTCTGAAGACTCACCAGAAACACAGGCCCTCAAGCTCCATTTGGAGCTTGATAAATGGGCCTCTAAGTGCTATTGCATTGTCTTTAAATTAAAGGACCAGTCAAAACAGTAGATTTGCATAATCAACAAATGCAAGATAACAAGACAATGCAATAGCACTTAGTCTGAGCTTCAAATCATTGAGTAGTAGATTTTTTTTCTGACAATTTTAAGTTGTCTTTTTCCACTCCCCCTGTACCATGTGACGGCCATCAGCCAATCACAAATGCATACACGTACCATGTGACAGCCATCAGCCATTCACAAATGCATACACACTTATTCTTGCACGTGCTCAGTAGGAGCTGGTGACTCCAAAAGTTTAAATATAAAAAGACTGTGCACATTTTGTTAATGGAAGTAAATTGGAAAGTTGTTTAAAATGGCATGCTTTATCTGAATCATGAAAGTTTCATTTTGATTGAGTGTCCCTTTAAGCATTTGTTGATTATGCAAATCTACTGTGTTTACTGGTCCTTTAATGGATTATTTGTTATTTCCTAACTGCCCAACTACAATATATATATTTTACGAGTAAACAACTCATGGTATTGATCTAGGTTCTGAAAAGGGATTTTTAGATATGTTTAAGCAAAGGGTTTATGCTTTTTTAATATGGTATTATTCTATTTTCGACCTTTATATGTATATAAATGAAATTATTTGCACACAATACAGAACTCTATATTCTAAAGGGATTTTACCAGTATTTAAAAACTGTGTGTTAAATTTCAAAACAGTCTTTGTGGCACAATCCATTTTTGGAAGGGCATGAATTACAGTGATAATGGGAATCTTTTCCCACTCCCATTTTGTAACAGTCTCTATATAGTTTCTGGGACAATCTCTTATTTTCTGAAGAGGTAAGAGACCTGGGAAAATGTCGGCCTGAGAGTCAGACAATATCATCACATTCTTCCCTCCCCCTCCTACTGCTGAAAAGCCATGTTAAATAGTACTGGCAGCTAGTTATGGCACTTTTTAAAATTATTTTATTTATCCCAATCTTATGTAGTATAGGATCCCCCCTCCCCTCACCATGGAATTTTTTTTGCGTTTTTCTGTAGTGTAGTGATCCCTGCCCACCCTCCCTCTCTCCCTTCCTCCTAAAACTTGTTTATATTTTTTTCTTTATTTTAAGGAATTGAATTTCCCTCTTCCCTGGTAAATATATTTTCGGCAGTATAGGAGCTCTCCCAATCCCTTCCACCACCCACAATAGCCATTATTTATTTTAGGAGCCCTCCCCATCCCTCCTTCCACCTATCATCATAATCACAAAGAGTTGGGCCCTCCCCATTTCTTCAACACCCACCATCACTAACACAAAATGTAGGGCCTCCACAACCTTCCCACCACCCACCATCACCATTACAGTGTGTAGGGGCTGACCCATCTTTCCCACCAACCAACAATCACAGCACCACTCAACCCACTCCCTCCAAACTTTATTTTATCTTTGAATTTTTCGGTAGTGTTGTGTATTTCCCTCCCACCAGCAAGCCTTTTTCCAATGTGTAGGGTACCACTCCATCCCACCCACAATCATTGCCCTCTTACTCCGATTCCACCCCTTCGCCCACGGCAGTATCCAATACAGACAGTGACATTACCTTTATTGGATCTGCCTTCACTTGGTAACGGAGAATGATCAGTGATTCTTAACCATATGAATGCAGATGTTTTCTGCCTCCGTTGCAGTCTTGGCTGTCTAATCTGGCATGCAGTACAGTGTTGGACATAGGTACTACATAAACAGAGTACACTAGGCAAAGAACCCTATGAAGTAGTACCTACATCCAATAGGCTTAAGGGGTTAAACACCTGGGGCGCCTGTCCACCCACATTTGGAGATCCCAAAGCGACATCTTCTGCCCACATTTATCATTGCACAATCAAGAACTTGTACAACCCCTCCCTTTGATCTTGTGTAACCAACTGCTCAAAGAGATAATCTTGTTAATCATTTAAGACAAATCAGTCCAGGTTGATTTAACTCCATCAAATATTAATTTGCACATTGCTTAAAAATCAGTGATCTTAATACTATTGTGTTTTAACTTTTGGTTGCAGGGTTGCAAATCTGTACCTGCAGCTTCATAAATTGATCTCTGTATTTGCTATGTGCTAGCTGAAAGTATCATTGCGTATAATCAACGTAAAAAAATAAAAAATAAATGACATTTGGAGGCAAGCCCCTAAGGACCTAGTTAGTTCTCAAGAAAAAGAAATCCCAAGCTGCTACAACACTTTAAATATTGAAGTACATGTTCCCATAAGTGTTTATAAGCATCATGGCAAGGATATATAAACTAGCATCATTTGCTAGTATATATGTAATTGGTTTTAACAACCGTTACGCAGCTGACAAATCTTATGGCACATCTATGTTTTGTCCCTTCAAGTAAGTTGTATTGTTTTATGATATGTATAAATCTGGTAGAGTTGCAGCTAAAAAATTGACCAGTTCTTATTTTATGTAT
Organism: Bombina bombina; assembly: GCF_027579735.1. Taxonomy (NCBI): domain Eukaryota; kingdom Metazoa; phylum Chordata; class Amphibia; order Anura; family Bombinatoridae; genus Bombina; species Bombina bombina. The sequence goes on along the minus strand of NC_069499.1, from coordinate 1,442,065,928 downwards.
GGAATGCTCCAATATGTCAGGAACATGAAAGATAATAATAATCAATATAATTCTTGGTAATATAATCAATTTTTACCATATTAAGTAAAAGGAAAATCAGATGAATACTCTAAAAGTACAATCACTGCTGCTAGATAAGAAGCACCAAAGTAACCAGGGTCCAAAAAATGTATTATCCTCAAGTTTCTATATACAAACATTTCTGCAATATGTCTAAAAGGAATACAGTGTGTTAAAGGGACAGTAAGCATCCTCAGATTTTAGTATACCATGTTTAGTCATGTGTAGTAAAACACTTTTGCAGTATACTTTAAGCATTTATTTTGCCCCCTTGTCATGTACTTTAGCTCTAAAAATTGTGGGTTTTCTCATTCTCAGACCTGGAAGATCACATTGCAGGCTTCCCAATATTTTATACTGCTACATAAATTTCCTTAATTGGCTTCACCGGATAACTGCAATTATTAACATATTACTAAAATGACCATGACTAGCCTTGTAGTCTGTGAGCTCAAACCCATAATGTCTCCTCTAAATAAGGCACGTGGGGGATGGAGCTTAGCTATTCAGCTATAACAGTGGCAGCAAACAAGATGCTGATATGTTTTAAAATGTTTAGACTTTGGTGATAGGTTATTTTTTTGCAAGACAATATAAAGCAGATACATTTTGCCCATAATTATAAAAGTGTGCGAAAAATGTATCATAAAAGTTAAGTTAAAAGCTTTTGGCTCTTGTAATATGTATGCAGATTATGGTTAGTGACTGTTATAGTGCATCCTTATGCCTAGACTGTTATTCTATTTGTTACTTTTACATAAAGAACATCTGTCAAGTGTTGTTCTACTGTCTACTATTTAGATGTAATCTTATTCTGAATATCACTGAATAAAGTAGTTCACCTCTGAAGTGATGGAGAAGTCTTTAATTTCATATACTCTTTTGCAGTGGTATTTGGATGGATTGGAATGTTGCATACGTTGATTTTTATAAAATCTTTTGGAATTGAATGTATGTATTCAAAATAAATTAAATAAGGAGGCAGTCTGCAGAGACTTAGATATAAGGTAATCACAGAGCTAAAAGTATTTTAACCCCTTCAAAATACCTCAGAATTTCTAGGATTTTTGCTACCACTCCTTTTAAAAATAAATAGAGCCCTGATTTTTTATTTACCTGTCAAAACTATATATATATATATATATATATATATATATATATATATATATATATATATTTTAAGTAGAAAACCTAAGGTATTGATCTAGGCCCATTTTGGTACATTTCATGCAACCATTCCACCACCAAATGCAATCAAATAAAAAAATCGTACATTTTTTCAAAACTTTGGGTTTCTCACTGAAATAATTTATATACGGCTTATGCAATCATGGCACAAATGGTTGTTAAAGCTTCTCTGGGATCCCATTTGTTAAAAAATAGCAGACATGTATGGCTTTAAGATTGCTTTTTGGGAATTAGAAGACTAATTGCATATTTACCCCACGCTTCTTTTATTCCTGGCAGTGAATGGGGTTAATAGGGTAGCTTGTAAGGTTTATTTTAGCTTTAGTTTAGAGATTACCCTACCAACTGACACTTCCCACCCAGTGATCCCTACCTGATCCCTTCCAAAAAGTTATCTTCCTTTCCTCACCCATCACTGACCACCCCATCTTAAGTACTGGCAGACAGTCTGCTACTCCCTCCCAACTCCGCTGCTTGGACCCCCACCCACCTCTCAGATTTCCTCCTGCTGGCATCAACAGCTGCTCACTGCACACAGTGACACAGACAGTGTCACCGTGTGTAAGATTTAGGCATCTGCCCTCATATGGACCTGGAGCACCATTCATACTCCGGTTCCATATGCGGGCATATATATATATATATCTCAAACAGGAAGTAGACGTACTCTGTGTCTTCAGAATGATCGTCCACAACAGTGGAAATGGTTCCAGTTGTAAGGCACCCAATAACAACCGCTCAGGCTTAGAATAACGTAGATGCAGTAGAATCAAGCCGTGGATGCAAGATGACAGAAGAAGTAGCAGGTACTCACAGTTGAGGTATATAAACAAATAACTTTATTCCAAACTTGTTTGGCAAATTAAAAAAGGATCAAAGACCTTAAGAACAAGGCACAAACAGAACACAGGTAGACAAACAGGGTGTTACTAGGAAAAATAATTAATTAAGTATGTTATTACCAATATGATATTTACACAATGATATTCAAAAAGCTTTTTTGAATTACATGAAGATATGTACTGAAGCAAAAAATAATAAAATAAATCAAATATGAAAATATAACAAGTATTGTATTAATTGATACAAAAAGTCTTATTTCATGATAGTAAGAGAGAGGCCAACAAAAGTAATGTATAAATTCATATTTAAAAAACAAACTAATATTGATATTTACCAACTCATTAGAAACCAACAAATTACAGAATGATTAAGAGCAATTGATGACAAACTCTGAGATAAAAAAGCTAAAAAGAAAGGAATTAAACACTAAGATCTCACAAAAAATATAGCAAAGATGCTATGTATCAATATAATAGTGTATATCACACTCCTTATTAATGCCTAATGGGTTGGGTGTTTTTAATTTTAATATCCAGAAGAGCGCTTTTTTCTCTAAGATTTTATATTTGTTACCTCCTCTAGGGGGAACTAATGCTCTGTAAATTACCTGCATGGACATCTCAGCCTCATTAGTGAAATGTTCACTGTTATATATATAAATATAATCTTCTTCAATCAAGGACTGCACTCACTGGATTTGGATATAGAAATTAATTATTTATTGTTGTAACGTTTCGGAGTTAACAGACCCCTTCCTCAGACCAAACGGTTTTTCTGAGGAAGGGGTCTGTTAAACCAAATTGTTACCACAATAAATAATGAATTTCTATATCCAAATCCAATGAGTGCAGTCCATGATTGAAGAAGATTGTTACTAAAATATTGAACTTTGCACGCTGGTTGATGGCTCAGCAGAATTGTGAGTGCAGATACACATGGGAGATATGTATATATATATTAAAATCTCCCAGTAAAATAATTTTAAATTCAATATATTTAATCAATAACATCTCTAATTTTGTCTAAAAACTCAAATCCTGCTGATTAGGGTCATAGATATAAACATAACACACATTTATTATCCCCACTTGAATATATATTCATACAAAGATAAATGAGTTACACAGTCTGTAACAAAAAAGAGTGATTTACCCCTGCAATTATTTAGGAAAAATTGTCCCTGAATAATACAGGAACAATGTTTAACCATTCATACTTATCCTTATTGGTTTAACTATTCAATCATACACGTTTAAAAACACTTAAACTCTCTAGATATCAATATATAGCATAGGTGTGTGAATAATACCTCTGAAAATCATGTATCTATATGCGAAACATTATACTTGGTTTGTATAATATCAAGCAGTCAGATACAAACATTATCTTTTGTAGCCGGCTATTAATAAATTCAGAAATAATGCTGTAACAAGAGGACCTGTTAATATGTGGGATGTCATTTTATGAGATTAAAGCTATCTAGCTAATACTCTATCTGTAATTATAAAGTCCTTGCTTGCACAGTCAACTTTAGCACAGCTGTTCATACAAATCTACATTGGGAATTAATGCTTACCTTATAATCTCATAACATAATTTTTCATAATTAAGATTGCTACAACCCTTGATGAATTTGTTTGTAAAAAAAAACAAAAAAAAACAGTATATCTTTCAAACAGCATTTCTTTAATTTATCATGCTCTGAGTCTATAAGGTACATATCTTGTTGGTATACTTAAAAAAAAAAAGGATTTTCTTTTAATTGGGGATTTCATACCCCCTACATTCCACGTGAATATTTTCACTGTTAAAGATTCTTTATATCATTGTAGGGTATACATATTAAGCATTTACTACTTCATCAAAAATAAATCTTGAACAATGAATTTTCCACTTGAGAAAAAAAAAATACATTTCAACTTTATAATACTCAATCACAGTTTATTGGAAGCTGTGTTTTTGTTTTTCTTTTTCAATTTTATTACAAGACCAGAGACTCCTATTTTTGCATTAGTCTTTCTTTACTACTCAATGCAGCCTTTTAAAGTACAATAACATTAAGATAAATAACATAAAACATAATAAGAAGCTAACAGAAGCTTTTTATAATGAGAGAAAAAACAGCCAATCAGCACAGAGAACAGGTTATAAATAAAGTACACAGTAAACACTCTTCCTCTTTCTTTTGCTGCTCAAAACAGATAAGTTGTGTTTATATACATGTTCATTGACCTTGTATATTTTGCTTATTTACATACATACTTATTTTTAAAATTTTGTAGCCTTAAATAAAGTGACATTGTAAAACCCTTTTTCTGAACGTTTTACCTACCATTTACTATCTCTTCACAATGTCGTTTTTCATTTCATTTTTTTCTATGTCTCTCTCTACAAATAGGCTAATTTGGCATTGCGCTTTTCTATAGTCACATAGTCCGGTTTTTATTTTACCTATCCCCTTGTGTTTGTGTGACTTTTGTCTCCTCTCCCTTCCTGCTCCTGTCTCGGCAGCTCCGACGCCATTTTGTGGGCCGTTCCTCTCCCTCCCGCCCGCCCATCCATGCTGACGTGTTATTTACCTCAGTCAGCCTGACACAGCTGCCTTGGTGGTCGAGTTGTAACATTGTTTAGCCGTTACACTCGACATTTTCTGCACTCAACAATAAATTCCCCCTTTTACAGGCTTGTATTGCCATCTACTGGCTTTCATTATATACATCTTTACCAACTTTTATTTACTTCAGGGAATTGCTCAATTTTGAAATAACTTTTTACCTCATAATAATTTAAGTTTAAGCCAATATTGTTACTGATCATAATACTTTTTTCTGAAAAAATATTTATACTGAAAAAATATTTATATTCTATTCATCTATATTAATTTATATATATTTTATTAAGGGAGCTAATTTAATTATTTTTTACTTACTTTTATTTTGGTTCAGACATATTTAATCCCAAAAAATATAATGTCTGAATTGCAAGCAGACTCATCTCCCTTAACACTACAAACTGTACAAAAGATGATAGACTCTTCCATGAATAGTTTGTTTGATAAAATGTCCTCATTGATGGGAGGAAAACAGAAAAAGACTTCTTTAAAAAGAAAAAACCTATCAATTGCCTATAAAGCAAGCAAAAAACTTATTGAAAAATCTCGACAGCTTTTAGCTGACCCTATTGTTCCTCACAGCAAAGGAAGGAAAACCGCTGTTAATAGAACCCTGCACCCCGAGGGTAACCAAACGGGGGATACTTACATATGCAAAAAATTAAAATATAATAATAAAGAAGTTTCAGATAATCCATCTTCAGAATCAGAAAATTCAGATGGTGATGAATACACAGATATAAATTCTGATAATTTTAATGATTCGGATAACTCCGACGGCCCCCCAGCGGCCAAGAAACAGAAAAAGAAACTTAAAAAATTTTATGATGTTAGTGAGGACGAGGAAGATTTTGTTGATTGCCTGGGTAACCCCAGATTCAAACCAGATGAATTACACCATCCCCGGTCAGCCGAGTGGTGTCCCCCTATAGACTTAGCCAAATTTATTGATTATCAATTACGTAAGCCCCTGAAGAAACAAACCCGTAACAAGATGAAGGCCGAATGCCCTCGCCCCCTCTTACCTAAAAATGCATCTATCACCCCAGAAGTTGACCCCAAGATTTTAAAATTTATCGGCTCCCCTGGATATAAATTGAAAAAAGGGGTGGACAGATCCTGGAAAATTTGCCAGGACAAACTTCTGGACTCTGTTGGCCCTCTGACTAAATTATTTGAACTGTCCGAACAAGGAATAGCTGAGAATTGTCCTTTGGATCCTTTCGTAGTCAGGGAATGGGTCCAAAGACTGCTTTGCTTTATCGGAAATACCAATTGTGCCATGTCTGGGGAAAGACGTCGGAACATCCTAAGAAAAATAGACCCCAAAATTTCGGATTTTTCCTCAAGCAATATTGCTTCCGACAAAAATGGTCTTTTATTCGGTGATTTATACCTTAAAGATCTTAATCAATACGTAAACACTTTTTCCAATTTGAATAAAGTAAAAACATCAGTGAAGAAAATTTTCTACCCCCAAAATTTCTCCGACAGGGCCGGGAGAGGCAGAGGCCGCTTTCCCGGCCGTCAATCCTATTTATCAAGGTCTCACTACTTTCCCCATCAAAACCAATTCCACCAACAATACCAGTCTCAATACCAAAGAGGTTACTCAGAGCCATCTACCTCCTCTTTTTTCCCGTCAAGAGGTCGCCCTTGGACCCAGAGAGGTTTCAGGACCAGAGCCAGAGCTAGACAAGCTCCTGGTAAGTTCTTTATCTCCTCCTCTTCCTTTTTTCCCAGAAAAAATTGGTGGCAGACTCGCCCTGTTTGCCCAAAATTGGGCTTCAATTACTTCAGATCCTTGGGTCTTACAAACAGTTTCAGGCATTCTTATAGAATTTATATCTCCCCCAATCCAAGGCTCTCTTCCTCATCCCATTCACTTTTCTCGAGAAGACGCTCTTTTGGTCAAAATGGAAATCTCAACCCTTTTTTCCAAAAAAGCGATTCTTCCAGTTTTCCAACCCCAAGACTTTTACCTGAGCAATTTGTTTCTAGTAAAAAAGAAAAACAATCAGTTCAGGCCAGTCATAAATCTGAAGACTCTAAATACTTACGTTGTATACCACCATTTCAAAATGGAAGGAATACACTTACTAAGAGAGTGTTTAAGAGAAAACGACTGGTTGGTTCGCCTGGACCTCACAGACGCCTACCTAACTGTTCCAATTGCTCAAGAACATTGGAAATATCTGACATTCCGCTGGGAAGACCAATTTTGGAACTTTACTTGTCTTCCTTTCGGCCTGTCCTCCGCCCCTTGGATTTTCACCAAGTTACTCAAACCTGTAGTGGCCTGGTTGAGACTCCGAGGTATTCGTCTAATAATTTACTTAGACGACATTTTATTGATGGACCAAGACTTTCATTCCCTTCAGAATCATTTAACCTCTACAATTTCCTTACTAGAATCCTTAGGCTTCATAGTGAACAAACAGAAGTCGGTTCTTTACCCTACAAAATCCTTAATTTTCTTAGGATTTCAGATCGACACTATACTTTCCTCTCTCAGTCTTCCATCAGACAAAGTGAAGAACATCAAAAAAGAAATTTCAAGAACCCTATCAAAAGATTCAGTCCCCATCAGAACTATAGCCAGAATAGTAGGTTTACTATCATCCTCTATTCAGGCTGTTTTTCCTGCCCCCTTACACTACCGAGAACTTCAAAGATTGAAAATTCTTCATTTGAGGAAAGGGTTTTCCTATTCTCATTTGATTCCTTTGTCTACAGAAGCCAAAGAAGAACTTTCTTGGTGGCTTTCTCATTTGGAAGCCTGGAATGGACGAGCCATTTTTGGCAGAACTCCAGATTTTGTAATAGAATCAGACGCCAGTCTTTCAGGCTGGGGTGCGCGTTGTGGTCCTTCCATCACGGGTGGCAAATGGACATTGGAGGAGAAACGTTTCCATATCAATTGTTTGGAATTATTGGCTGGCTCGTTTGCAGTCAAAAGTTTTGCCAAATTTTCTTCTCCAGTTTCTATTCTCCTACGTATGGACAATATTTCAGCGGTGCAGTATCTCAATCGTTTGGGAGGCACCAAATCGAGAGATTTGTCCAACATAACCAAAGAGTTCATTCATCTTTGTTTAGACAGGAATATTTCCATCAGAGCGGAATATATTCCAGGACAATCGAACACAGCTGCAGACTGGGGATCTCGTTATTTAACAGATTCCAGCGATTGGAGATTAGACAGGAAAGTTTTTCTATCCCTTCAATCTCTCAGAGGTCCCTTTTGCTTGGACCTTTTTGCGTCCAGGACCAATTTCCAGATTTCTCCATATTTCAGCTGGCGCCCGGATCCAGAAGCTGCGGCCATAGATGCTTTCCTTCATCCATGGCCTCCCCAGAAAGCTTATGCTTTTCCTCCCTTTTCAATGATCCCGAGGACAATTTCAATGGTTCGCAGGGATCTCCTTTGCCTGACAATAGTGACTCCATTTTGGCCAACCCAATCATGGTACCCCTCCCTTCTGGAGATGACCATCAATCTTCCAATTCTTTTTCCCCCGCTTCCTCACCTGTTAGTCAACCCAGAGGGCAATTATCACAGTCTAATTCTCCAAGGGTCTCTTCTCCTGATAGCTTGGACAATATCAGGGGACCCTGGTCTCTCCGAGGACTTTCGGAGGGAGCTAAATCCCTCATTCAAGATTCCTGGGCCCCAGGTACCCGCAAATGTTATTTTGCCGCATGGTCAAAGTGGTCTGGCTGGTGCCTGCGCAGGGACTTGGATCCCGTTTCTTCTGATTTAAATGACATTATTAATTACCTTTCACACCTTTTTGAATCAGGTCTGGCTTACAGAACCATTAATGTTCATAGGTCAGCCATTTCGGCTAGACATAATTTAATTAATAACCTCCCTGTCGGCAAACATCCCTTAGTTTGTAGAATTCTTAAAGCCATTAGATTAAAACGTCCTCCTGTTCCCAAACACCAATTTTTCTGGGATGTAGACCTAATTTTCTCCCTTTTCAAATCTTGGCCTGAAAATAATTCATTATCTCTCAAACAACTTTCTGCTAAACTTGCTACTCTTCTTTGTCTAATTTCTTTCAGAAGGGTATCCGATGTGAAAGCTTTAGATTGGAATTCTAAACGTTTCTCTCCTGAAGGAGTTACTTTCTATCTTTCTCGAAGAACTAAAACTCTGTCTACATCTATTTTCTACCCTTATCTTCCTTCTGAACCTTCTCTATGTGTGGTTGAATGCCTAAAATCATATGAATCTAGAACATTATCTTTTAGGAAACCTGACCTTAGCCAACTTTTAATCTCTTTTGTTCCTCCTCACGCTCCCATCACTTCTACTTCTATTGCCAGGTGGGTTAAATGGGTCATGAAAGAGGCCGGTATTAACATTTCTTTTACTGCTCATTCTGTCAGAGGCTCTGCGGCTTCAAAAGCCTTTTTAAAAGCGGCTCCTCTTCAACAAATTTTACTTGCAGCAGACTGGTCTTCTGATTCTATTTTTAAACAATTTTATTTCAGACCCATTCAACATGCCTCTCTTAATTTATTTTCTTAATTTATTTTCTTAATATGCTTTAAACTTGCAAAAATAGGAGTCTCTGGTCTTGTAATAAAATTCCGATTATCCTAATATCTTGAAGGTATAATCTAGATTTTATTAAAGACACAGAGACGAGTATTTTCCCTCCTCAGAAATAATTATGTTTTTTCTCCCACCCTATTTTATTACGATATGTTATTAATATTTTTTGTCTTTAACAGTATCCATGTAATTTCAATCCATGTTCACCGTATGGATCATTCCCTACAACTCGGAAGTGTCATCCTTCAACAACCGAATTCTGGACATCCTTTTGGTCTTCGATCAAGTTCTACTGTTCATGGAACTCATTTCATCAATTCTACAGGAAAATGACTTTTGTTATACTTTGTTGTTTTGGACTTTTTGGTTTCTTCATGATGCTTAATATTCTTTTCTTTTTGAGCATCGACTAGAAAGAGGAAGAGTGTTTACTGTGTACTTTATTTATAACCTGTTCTCTGTGCTGATTGGCTGTTTTTTCTCTCATTATAAAAAGCTTCTGTTAGCTTCTTATTATGTTTTATGTTATTTATCTTAATGTTATTGTACTTTAAAAGGCTGCATTGAGTAGTAAAGAAAGACTAATGCAAAAATACTCGTCTCTGTGTCTTTAATAAAATCTAGATTATACCTTCAAGATATTAGGATAATCGGAATTTGGCATAATCATAAAAGTGCAATTTCAGCTGATTCTCACACTAGTAAACAAGTTTAAGGTTCCTGGAAAAATGCTCTTTTTTTACCCTATGGAGCTGAAAACTTCTAGTGATCACAATATACAGTATATTCATCTCACTTTTCAATTATGTTTCAATATCCAGTTTTGACTTTGCAAATTCATCACATAAAGGCACTTGATAAGTCCTTGGAAAGGCTTTTCAGACACCTGTTAGACTATTTGATGGCTATTTCCAAAAAGTGTTTCGCTTTTCATCTATGTTAAATACTCTGAAATGGCCACTGGAGACATTCTAGAGGTTTGTCCACATAATTAGTATCAGTTCATGAAAGTTCCATTAATCCCTATTGGAGAGGTTTAATACGGTCAACATGGTACATTACAAATTTGTACACATATATATAAATGTGAAGACTACATGATATCATGTATAGCTATGGGGATATGCAGGAAAACTCACTTCAGAACACCTACATCTAAACATTGGATGATTTCATATTTCATGTTTCTTAATTGCATTACTCACTTGCATTGTTGTGATTGTCACAAGCAGTACAGGCATCATAAAATTTGGTTTGAAAAAGAGACTGCTTAGTTTTGGATTTTATTAACTATTGCACTCTGTTTCCATCCACACCACTGCTAACCCTTCTAAATGCATCTTTTAGCTTGTCTGGATGGACGGACTATGCACAGTTTTTCTATTGATATTTGGGCATTGACAACTTTCACAAAGATTCTTTTAAACTTTATTTTTCTTGTTTGTTAAAAGCATTTTGTCTTGAGCTAAAAACAAGATGGCAGTTATGAGTTTCTAGCAAAACACACAACTTTTGTGCAGGATTTTAAATCATTTTAAACTGAAAATACTGCAACACTTAGTTGAAAGTTTTATTTGAAATGCTTGGCTCAAATGCTAAAAGGCTAGAATTCCACTACCATTTACCTTATTACCTGGGTTATGTTAATTTTGCAAATATTGAAGATTTTGTTTTCTTTCTTACAGATATTATTTTAAAACACAATGGAAGATGTTAACAAGACCATGGTGGTAGAATTTATACTCACGTCATTTTCCAGCTTTCATCACTTTCAGATATTATTTTTTATTATTATTTTGCTGATGTATATCATAACTGTTGGTGGAAACTTTGCTATCATTGCCCTAGTTAAGACTGAGATCAATCTTCATATTCCAATGTATTTTTTAATTAGTATATTTGCTGCGTTAGAAATTTCTTTTGTGTCTGTGACTGTTCCAAAACTTCTTTCTAATCTCATTACAGTGAACAAAATGATATCTTTCATTGGATGCTTTACGCAGTTGTATGCCTTTAATTCCCTTGGGGTCACAGAATGCTATCTTCTTGCAGTCATGGCTTTTGACCGAGACTTAGCCATTAATAACCCTCTACATTATGGAGCTATTATGAGCAGTTTGTTCTGTATTGAGTTAGCAGCAATGTCATGGATTATTAGTTCTGTTATTGTCTTAATACCTACAATTTTGACAGCCAACCTTGAATTTTGTGGACCAAATGAAATAAACCATTTTTTCTGTGACCTGGCCCCATTACAAAATTTGGCTTGCTCAGATGCCTTTATTAGCAATGTGGTTACAAGCATTGCTGCAGTTTTTGGAAGTATTTCCCCCTTCACTGCTATTGTGGGATTTTATGTCCATATCATTATTACAATTTCAAAAATTAAAAGTGCAGAAGGTAAACATAAAGCTTTTACCACCTGTTCTTCTCATCTAATTGTAGCTAGTCTTTTTTATGGTACAGTAATCATTGTGTACATAAGACCAAAAGGTAGCCAACATGACAAATTCCTTGCCCTTATGTACACCATAGTTATTCCCCTCTTAAATCCTTTCATTTATACCTTAAGAAACAAAGATGTAAAGGGAGCTATTAAGAAAATTAAACCTTTAATGCAACTTGCAAAATGTAAATAAGTTCACAAATGTTTTAACTTTTCTAGAAAATAGAATGATCATCTATTTTTTTTCATTATCAATTAAAAAAAAGAAACTGGAAGTAGTATGTCTAAAAATATTTTAGATGATTACTTAAGATTGTTTGATTTACGAAGAAAATAGAATATTTTTTGTATAGTATATCTTTTGCATTGACTATATGTATTTTATATGAAATGTTATAGAACATATTGCAGCATTAAATAAATTTTGTTGGCATAAATGTCCTCAACATGTACTTATAGCCATCTTTTCAAATATTTACCTACACTTATTTACAGCTTTTAAATGTAGGAGAGAATCACATAGGCAGTATTATATGATTAGATATATTAGATTGCATCATAACTGGAGATTGCTTTCTTTACCTGCTGCGGTAAGGCATGCTGTACCTATAAGTAGGTCTAGAGGATCAATTAGGTAGTAGTCTATTTTAGCTCTCTCTTTGTGTAACAAACAGCAAACCATTTTCCTGGCCGGGCCCACATCTTTACCAGCATTAGGGGGGTACTGTTGTTTCAGAAAAAAACAAGCTGGAATCAATTGTTGAGAGGTCCAACTCACAACAAACCTTTACTGGGACATTGCAAGTAATACACAGTGACCAAACAAGGGCTAGTGGTAAAAGAACAATTAGACTAACTGAACTCTCTCTAAAACTTTAATCAGCACCTACAAAATAAAACAACAAAAAAGGACTAGAAAGCAAATGTTGATATATAAATATAAATATAAAAGGAAAATGTTCCTTTGTAAAAGTTGTCTCACTATCCAGACAAAGACAACCCTTGCACGAATCTCCTGATATCAAAGGAATACAACGTAATAGAAAACTCAGAGAGTCCAGCTCAAAGCCTTACAGAGAAAACAATACAGAATCATTAAACTAATGCAGAGTCCACAAAATAAGGTAAAGCTATAATACCAAGTTAGTCCAAATCAAGGGATTAATAAAGAAGCATTGTCAGGAAAACCAAAAGTCAAACCAGTATAGCAAAAGAACAAACTGCTATAGTAAAATAAACAATAACTCAAAACACAAGCAGCCTCATGCTGCAAGCAGATTACGCGTTTTACATTACAGCTTTTAACAATGAAAAAATGCCAATTTCTGCGTAAAAACAGTAACGCCGCTATTGGGGGTCATGTCAGTATAGCTACACCGCAAGCATTTTAGCCTGTAATGCAACATCAAACCCCCAACTCAATAAAATGACATTTTTGCATGTTATTTCCATAGTGCTGGTATTACAGATTGTGCAGTGAGGCTAAAATGCTTGTGTTATAGCCTGTAACAACACAATCCATACTGCCATCTGAAAGCAGTAGTTATGAGTTTTGCTCCACAAAAATGCATACAAAGTACACTAACACCTATAAACTATCTATTAACAGCAAAACCACCACCCTCCTGCATCACAAACACTATATTAAATCTATTTACCCCTAATCTGCCACCCACCTACATCGCGACTATTCAATAAAGTTATTAATCCCTAATCTGCTGCCCTCCCACATCGTCCGTCAACACTGTTTAAATATATTAACCCCTATTCCCCCATAACCAGATTTTGCCTCCACTATAATAAAGTTATTAACCCCTATACCGCCGCTCCCCGATATCGCTGCCACTAAATAAAGTTAATAACCTGAAACCTCTGGCCTCCCACATCTCCGCCACTAAATAAACCTATTAACCTCTAAACCGCCGGCCCAACATCACAAAACACTAATTTAAGCTATTAACCCCTAAACCTAACACCCCCTAACTTTAAATTAAAATTACAATATAACTCTATTTAAATAAATAAAAACTTACCTGTGAAATAAATATAAACCTAACATTAAACTATAAATTAACCTAACATAACTAATATAATAAAAAAAATACTACCAATTAAAATATCTAAATTACAAATTTAAAAAACTTAACACTAAGAAACAAATTTAAAAAAATCAAAATTACAACTAAAAAAAACCCAAATCCTACGAAAAATTTTAAAAAAATCTAACGCCTAGATTTAGAGTTTTGCGGCCAAAGGGGTGCGTTAGGTACGCGTGGTTTTTTCCAAAAAGGGAGAGTACAGGCATATTTACCGCCACTGCAACTCTCAATACCAGCGTTGCTTACAGACGCGGCCAGCTTCAAAAACGTGCTCATGCACGATTCCCCCATAGGAAACAATGGGGCAGTTTGAGCTTAAAAAAAACCTGGTAGTGAGAAAGATGAGGCGCTGGAGAATTGACCCTGCTAGACTAATGTATTCCCCTCTAAGAAAACAGTGGTTGATATGTAGTGAATGTAGTCCAGCGCTAGATTAGCACGGGTAGAGTATTTAGTTAAATTCTATAATTCGAATATATTGTATTTTGTGATTGGATAAATGTTTAATGTATGTACTGCAATGTTGTTATTATATATTTATTGTAGGTAATCCTAAGTATTTATCAACATTCAGTTAATAAAAAGATATAAACAGGTATATACAACTGATATATATAAACTTGTTGTCTAATGTGAGCTTCTTATCTATATATATATAAAAACTAATAAAACATTTGTATAATTAGACATAAATTTAATAACTTGTTAAAAGCATACATAAAATAAAAAGGGACGTCTCCCTTATAACATCGATTTCATCAGAGAAAACAATTGAATAACTGTAGTATATATTTCCGCTATTTGATAATCAGGTACCTGTTATATAGTGTAACAAATGATAATGTCCAGAAATTGGATTAAAAAAACTTAAAGATCCAAACGAGATGACCTCCCCGCTATTGTGGCGGGTGTGTGTTACCGGTCCGTTAGTGAGAGACTATTAAAACAGCAATCAAAATAAAAACATAAAGTGCAGAGTGACAACAGTGTCAAGGTCAACGCGTTTCGCCCTTGACATCAAGATAAAGCCTAAGGGCGAAACGCGTTGACCTTGAAACTGTTGTCACTCTGCACTTTATGTTTTTATTTTGATTGCTGTTATAATTGCCAAGAAAGGAAAGAAAACTACTACAAGACTTCCTTTGCTGATTACCTCCTGCAACATTGCAGCTGGACGTTGTTACAACCTGCATTTGTTTCTAATCAGCTCTACTAAGTTGCACAGAGAGATTGCCAAGTTTTACTTTGATCTCCAACGATACAGATCATTCTGTTAGTCACTACTAGTGACCGCAAAGATTTCCTCTAAGTCACCACTGTTAGTGACCGCAAAGACCACTTTTAAGTCACAATCTGTGACCGCAAAGATACACCCGCAAGTTAATACATGCAAGTCACAATCTGTGACTGCAAAGACCTTGCTGTATAACATCACTGATGTCCGCTAAAGATTCTACTCCTAGTCACCACTTGTGACCGCAAAGACCCCACCACTAGTCACCTCCGTGACCGCAAAGACCTCATTACAGTCACTACAAGTGACCGCCAAGTCCACTAAGCTAACACAGAAAGTGAGATACACATAGCCTAATGGTTAAGATCTCCCTCTCTTACCCTAAAGGTCACGAGTTCAATTCCCACCACTACAAGTGACCGCCAAGTCCACACTGCGAGGATTGCATTATAGTCACTGCACGTGACCGCAAAGTTTAACATCCAAGTCACTGAATGTGACCGCAAAGACCACACTAAAAGAGAAATCAGGTGTGCCAAGAGACCAGCGTAAGTTGCAATCTCCCCCAAGACTCCCTAATTACACACGGAATAGGGGAATACACCTTCTGATACACATACAGATTAAAGTTTAAAAAAATTGCAACATAATAAGCACTTGACAGAATATCAAGGATCACTGGTTACATTACAACTATATTGAAACAGCTACGATCACAAGTGTGACATAGGAAAAGTCACATGACATATTTTTAAATACCAGTATCTCACTAACGGACCGGTAACACACACGCACCACAATAGCGGAGAGGTCATCTCGTTTGGATCTTTAAGTTTTTTTAATCCAATTTCTGGACATTATCATTTGTTACACTATATAACAGGTACCTGATTATCAAATAGCGGAAATATATACTACAGTTATTCAATTGTTTTCTCTGATGAAATCAATGTTATAAGGGAGACGTCCCTTTTTATTTTATGTATGCTTTTAACAAGTTATTAAATTTATGTCTAATTATACAAATGTTTTATTAGTTTTTATATATATAGATAAGAAGCTCACATTAGACAACAAGTTTATATATATCAGTTGTATATACCTGTTTATATCTTTTTATTAACTGAATGTTGATAAATACTTAGGATTACCTACAATAAATATATAATAACAACATTGCAGTACATACATTAAACATTTATCCAATCACAAAATACAATATATTCGAATTATAGAATTTAACTAAATACTCTACCCGTGCTAATCTAGCGCTGGACTACATTCACTACTTAAAAAAAACCTAACACCTGCAAAAAAGCAGCGTTCAGCTCCTAACGCAGCCCCATTGTTTCCTATGGGGAAACACTTCCTAAGTCTGCACCTAACACCCTAACATGTACCCCGAGTCTAAACACCTCTAGCCTTACACTTATTAACCCCTAATCTGCCGCCCCCGCTATCGCTAACCCCTGCATATTATTTTTAACCCCTAATCTGCCACTCCGTACACCTCCGCAACCTACGTTATCCCTATGTACGCCTAATCTGCTGCCCCTAACACAGCCGACCCCTATATTATATTTATTAACCCCTAATCTGCCCCCCAAAATGTCGCTGCCACCTACCTACAATTATTAACCCCTAATCTGCTGACCGGACCTCACCGCTACTCTAATAAATGTATTAACCCCTAAAGCTAAGTCTAACCCTAACCCTAACACCCCCTTAAATTAAATATAATTTTATTCTAACAAAATAAAATAATTCTTATTAAATAAATTATTCCTATTTAAAGCTAAATACTTACCTGTAAAATAAACCCTAATATAGCTACAATATAAATATTAATTATATTGTAGCTATTTTAGGATTAATATTTATTTTACAGGCAACGTTGTATTTATTTTAACCAGGTACAATAGCTATTAAATAGTTAATAACTATTTAATAGTTACCTAGTTAAAATAATTACAATATTACCTGTAAAATAAATTCTAACCTAAGTTACAATTAAACATAACACTACACTATCAATAAATTAATTAAACTACCTACAATTATCTACAATTAAATCAACTAAACTAAATTACAAAAAAAAAACAAACACTAAATTACAAAAAATAAAAAAAGATTACAAGAATTTTAAACTAATTACACCTACTCTAAGCCCCCTAAAAAAATAACAAAGCCCCCCAAAATAAAAAAATGTCCTACCCTATTCTAAAATAAAAATGTAACAGCTCTTTTACCTTACCAGCCCTTAAAAGGGCCTTTTGCGGGGCATGCCTCAAAGAAAACAGCTCTTTTGCCTGTAAAAAAACATACAATACCCCTCCCCAACATTACAACCCACCACCCACATACCCCTAATCTAACCCAAACCCCCCTTAAAAAAACCTCACACTAAGCCCCTGAAGATCTTCCTACCTTGTCTTCACCACTCCGGGTATCACCGATCCATCCAGAAGAGGCTCTGAAGTCTTCATCCTATCCGGCAAGAACAGTACATCCAGACCGGCAAACATCTTCATCCAAGCGGCATCTTCTTCCATCCGGCACGGAGCGGGACCATCTTGAAGCAGCCGACGCGGATCCATCCTCTTCTAACAACGTCCTAAGTCCGAATTAAGGTTCCTTTAAATGACGTCATTAGAAGAGGATGCGTCGGCTGCTTCAAGATGGTCCCGCTCCGCGCCGGATGGAAGAAGATAGAAGATGCCGCTTGGATGAAGATGTTTGCCGGTCCGGATGTCCTGTTCTTGCCGGATAGGATGAAGACTTCAGATCCTCTTCTGGATGGATCGGTGATACCCGGCGTGGTGAAGACAAGGTAGGAAGATCTTCAGGGGCTTAGTGTGAGTTTTTTAAGGGGGGTTTGGGTTATATTAGGGGTATGTGGGTGGTGGGTTGTAATGTTGGGGAGGGGTATTGTTTTTTTTTTTTACAGGCAAAACAGCTGTTTTCTTTGAGGCATGCCCCGCAAAAGGCCCTTTTAGGGCTGGTAAGGTAAAAGAGCTGTTTAAATTTTTATTTTAGAATAGGGTAGGGCATTTTTTTATTTCCGGGGGCTTTGTTATTTTTTTAGGGGGCTTAGAGTAGGTGTAATTAGTTTAAAATTCTTGTAATCTTTTTTTATTTTTTGTAATTTAGTGTTTGTTTTTTTGTAATTTAGTTTAGTTAATTTAATTGTAGATAATTGTAGGTAGTTTATTTAATTAATTTATTGATATTGTAGTGTTAGGTTTAATTGCAACTTAGGTTAGGATTTATTTTACAGGTAATTTTGTAATTATTTTAACTAGGTAACTATTAAATAGTTATTAACTATTTAATAGCTATTGTACCTGGTTAAAATAAATACAAAGTTGCCTGTAAAATTTATATTGTAGCTATATTAGGGTTTATTTTACAGGTAAGTATTTAGCTTTAAATAGGAATAATTTATTTAATAAGAATTATTTTATTTCGTTAGAATAAAATTATATTTAACTTAGGGGGGTGTTAGGGTTAGGGTTAGACTTAGCTTTAGGGGTTAATACATTTATTAGAGTAGCGGTGAGGTCCGGTCGCAGATTAGGGGTTAATAATTGTAGGTAGGTAGCGGCGACATTGGGGGGGCAGATTAGGGGGTGATAAATATTATGTAGGGGCCGGCGATGTTAGGGGCAGCAGATTAGGGGTACATAGGGATAATGTAGGTTGTGGCGGTGTGCGGTCGGCAGATTAGGGGTTAAAAAAATTAAATAGAGTGGCAGTGATGTGGGGGGGTCTCGGTTTAGGGGTACATAGGAAGTTTATGGGTGTTAGTGTACTTTAGAGCACAGTAGTTAAGAGCTTTATGAAACGGCATTAGCCCAGAAAGCTCTTAACTCCTGGGCTTTTTTCTGTGGCTGGAGTCTTGTCGTTAGATTTCTAAAGCTAACTTCAGCCAAAACTCTAAATACCAGCGTTAGAAAGATCCCATTGAAAAGATAGGATATGCAATCGACGTAAGGGTATCTGCGGTATGGAAAAGTCGCGGATGGAAAGTGAGCGTTAGACCCTTACCTACAAGACTCTAAATACCAGTGGTAGACCAAAACCAGCGTTAGGACCCCCTAACGCTGGTTTTGACGGCTAACACAGAACTCTAAATCTAGGCGTAAGTTTACCAAAAATAACTAAAACCATGAAAAATAAAAAAAACACTCACCTAGATTACGAGTTTTGCGTTAGGAGGGATGCGGCGCTAACAAGCAGTTTATGCTCACCGCTCACTTGCAGACAGCGCTGGTATTGCGGATTTTTAGAAACCCTCCGTTAGCCGCAAAAAAGTGAGCGTAGATCAAAATTTTGCTCCACATCTCACCTCAATACCAGCGCTGCTTATGCTCGTACACGATTTCCCCATAGGAATCAATGGGGGAGAGTCGGCTGAAAAAAAAACTAACACCTGCAAAAAAGCAACGTTCAGCTTCTAACGCAGCCCCATTGATTCCTATGGGGAAATACATTTTATGTCTACACCTAACACCCTAACATGAACCCCGAGCCTAGACACCCCTAATCTTATACTTATTAACCCCTAATCTGCTGCCCCCGACTTTGCCGACACCTACATTATATAATTAACCCCTAATCTGCCCTCCCGCCACTGCCGTCACCTACATTATACTTATGAACCCCTAATCTTCTTCCCCCTAATATCGACAAACCCTACATTTTATTTATTAACCCCTAATCTGCGGCCCCCAACATCGCCAACACCTACATTTTATTTATTAACCCCAATCTGCCGCCCCCAACATCGCCGCCACTATAATAAAGTTATTAACCCCTAAACCTAAGTCTAACCCTAACCCTAACACCCCCTAACAAATATAATTTAAATAAATCTAAATAAAATTCCTATCATTAACTAAATTATTCCTATTTAAAACTAAATACTTACCTATAAAATAAACCCTAAGCTAGCTACAATATAACTAATAGTTACATTGTATCTAGCTTAGGGTTTATTTTTATTTTACAGGCAAATTTGTATTTATTTTAACTAGGTACAATAGTTATTAAATAGTTAAAATGCGGTACCAGTCTTGACAGGAGAGGGTCTACTGCTCACTTTTGGTCAGACTCATAATACCGGCGCTATGCAAGTCCTATTGAAAATATAGGATACACAATTGACGTAAGTGGATTTGCGGTATTTCCGAGTCTGGCCAAAAAAGTGAGAGGTACACCTGTAAAATCAAGACTCGTAATACCAGCGGGCGTTAAAAAGCAGCGTTAGGAGCTCTTAACACTGCTTTTTAAAGCTAACGCCAAACTTGTAATCTAGCCGGCTAAGATTACAAAAAAATAAACCAAATTATAAAAAATAAAAGCAATTAAACGTAATCTAATAGCCCTATAAAAATAAAAAAGCCCAGCCCAAATAAAAACACTGCCTAGCCTACAATAAACTACAAAAAAGGGCCTTTTGTAAGGCACTGTCCTAAAGATATCAGCTCTTTTACCTGTAAAAAAAATACAAAGTCCCGCCAAAAGTAAAACCCACCACCCAACACACACCCCAAAATAAAAATCCTAACTCTAAAATAATCTAAGCTTCCCATTTGTATGGGCGTTGCCCTTAAAAGGGCATTTAGCTCTTTTGCATTGCACTTAAAAAGACATTTAGCTCTTTTTCAAAGCCCTAATCTAAAAAAAAAAAACACACCCAAAAAGAAAAACTAACACTAACCCCAGAAGATCTACTCATGGTTTCTGAAGTTCAGACATCCATCTCCATCCAGGCAGTGAGGTCTTCATCCAGGAGGCGAGGTCTTCATCCATCACGGGGGCGACTTTTATCTTTATCCCGGCAGCATGGAGTGGAGCCATCCTGGAATCAGAAGACATCCTGCATGGAGCGTCCTCTTCATACGGTCGCTGCCGTATATATATATATATATATATATATATATATATATATATCCAAACAATTTCCAGTTCAGCCCACCAAGAGGCAACAGCCTGGGTGCAAATATGAGTGATATAAGTAAACAAAATCAGATGCACTCTCAGGTCTTCCACAAAAATCTTTAATGGAACGTTTTCGGGTTCACAACCCCTTCATCAGCATCAACATATAATAAAATATCACACAATTTATAGTGTTTCAACCCAGGGTCATAGTGGCTACGTGTAGCTCCCAGTTCCATTGCTCTTTTGAGCGATGCAAGCCAGTCGCTTACGACACACCCGGGTGGAGGGGAATCCCCCCACCTTGGTTGTGGAAGCCTGGCCCCTGAGGTAGAATTGTTGAGAAAAAGAGAGAATGGCACTAGCACTACACTAATGTTAATACAGGGTTGCTCGAATTAGATTAGATTAATATGTGTTTGTGTACGTATATATTTATCTATGCATATGCATATATCTGTACACGCATTCAAATCTGAATGTATATCAATCTTAATAGTGTAGCTTGTGGTGAGCTGGGGTGCTTGTGCACAAGAACAACTTTTAGGATTGAGTCTAGAGCCCAAAGGAAGGGATCAAGACTGGAAATAGTGCACTTGAGTAGCACTCCCGTCCCTGATTTGAGTAAATAACAATAATGAACTCACATTCAGGACCAAAAAGTTTCTATTCAAAAAGGATTTAAAAAGGATTTACTTAAAACATAACTTTTATTGGACAATAACTATAAAATCAATATGTGTATGTGTGTGCTTTAAAAACACATAGGAACTGGATTGCAAATATTGGCTAATGGTCAATTTGGCAACCTAGTTATACTGTTATAAGGGGCACCACTAAGGGGTCCCGCTTTATTTATATATATATATATAGGTGCTTGTTTATATTTTGTATCATACGCTAGGGGTGGATTGGAGTGTTTCACAATGAGTTCACACCTAGGTGCTGTATATGGCACTTGCTGGGTTTGTGGTTAGGCTAGTCAAATGTATAATTCAAGTTTTGCATATGGGATGTCTGATATAATAGTTGTCAAATTGACTTTTTCCAGACCTTCTACTCCGGTCTGGTTTAGTATATTTGACTTCAGACTCTCTGGTAATATGATAAATTATACGTTGGTTATTAGGCTTCTGTGAGTGCCCTAATATCTCATAGAATACTTTTAGACTTTATGTCTTATGGGTAGAGATATATGAGCCAGGAATTAAATTGGAGTATCTTTTACAACTTGTTAAGGCATGTAATACTGATGGTGCCTAGAGGTCTTTGTCACTTTTATTTCAAGTGCAGTCAGTTAATAATAATACCAATGGGTTTGATAGCAGATTTTGTTGGAATAATTATAATACTAGCTTCCAATTGGTACACAGGGTCTACGTTATGCCTTATTTACAGCTGTAAGACATATACATTTTAGGATGAAGGATTGAATTTACTTGATTAAACTGGAATTTGCTTGGTGCAATATATTTTTCCTTCTTTTTTCTTTGTATATTATGTATCAATTTCTGGTTTTGATATCTATTAACATATATGATCTGAAATGACCTGTTATTTAATCCACATCTTAGGGTGTTTGGTGTAAAATTTCAGATTTTAAGTCTTGTATTTGACTGTTGTAAAACTGTAATGATTTTATTTTTTTATTTTTTTATTTTTTTATTTTTTAAAAATTCTTTATTTTTGTATAGGCGATTTAGTGATTGCCTTATTTTGGCAAGTGTGCTTACAGGTTAAGTCTGTATGACATCACCTGACATTCACCTCATAAATGTGGCTTAATTCAGATTACCCACATACAATACCCTTTATCTGTTTAGCTGTTTTTGAATTAAAGATACATTACTATTACAGCTAAATCTTGCAGTAATTGTTTGTGCGTGTTATAACTGGTCTGGGTGGCTGTTTAGCTTATATGTTAATTTTTTTTAAAAATGGGAAAAGAAGAAACTGTATCTTGAGAGAGGCCTTATTTTGGCCTTGTTGGTAATAAATTTAATCTAAATTCCAGTTCAAGTTTGTGTGTCCTTTACATCTATTATATCACTGGCGTGTAGCACAATTGTCAGAATACCATAGGGGTCAGTGTACGATTACTTGGATACAATATGCTTAATTAAGTTTGTAGTTAGCATTGACTTGATATCATATAGCACTCGTACTGTTTGGAATGCTGTATGCTGAAATAGCGTGATACAAGTCTTGTAGTGATTCTCAAACAGTATCTGTAGCCAATGTGACTATATATATATACATTGATCTTTGCCGGATTGCCAACTTATAGAATTAAGTAAATTGTGAAACCACACACAAACAGTATCTATTAGAGTTAGGTGTCGGCTTGTTTAGTAAATCGGAAGAAGTATCTTATTTAGCCCTCTGTTGTCTGTAGTTTGCGCTTCTACAGTTTACCTAACCACTTTTGCTTATTCGCTATCCCCAAATTATCTCCCCCCTTCCTGGCGTGTCACCGAATTACTGAGTGTAATTCTGACCGTTCCGGTCAATGCGCTATGTTTGCTTTTTAGCTAATGTGACTATATATATATATATATTGATCTTTGCCGGATTGCCAACTTATAGAATTAAGTAAATTGTGAAACCAGTTCCTATGCCATTAAAAAAACCAACTGATTGGGGTGTTTGTTAGACTATACCCCCCCTGACATGTTTCGCCGTTTCTATTTCGGCTTTCTCAAAGGTATAAGTTGGCAATCCGGCAAAGATCAATATATATATATATATATATAGTCACATTAGCTAAAAAGCAAACATATGTATGGGCGTTGCCCTTAAAAGGGCATTTAGCTCTTTTGCATTGCACTTAAAAAGACATTTAGCTCTTTATCAAAGCCCTAATCTAAAAAAAAAAACACACCCAAAAAGAAAAACTAACACTAACCCCAGAAGATCTACTCATGGTTTTTGAAGTTCAGACATCCATCTCCATCCAGGCAGTGAGGTCTTCATCCAGGAGGCGAGGTCTTCATCCATCACGGGGGCGACTTTCATCTTTATCCCGGCAGCATGGAGTGGAGCCATCCTGGAATCAGAAGACATCCTGCATGGAGCGTCCTCTTCATACGATCGCTGCCGTATATATATATATATATATATATATATATATATATATATATATATATATATATATCCAAACAATTTCCAGTTCAGCCCACCAAGAGGCAACAGCCTGGGTGCAAATATGAGTGATATAAGTAAACAAAATCAGATGCACTCTCAGGTCTTCCACAAAAATCTTTAATGGAACGTTTTCGGGTTCACAACCCCTTCATCAGCATCAACATATAATCAAATATCACACAATTTATAGTGTTTCAACCCAGGGTCATAGTGGCTACGTGTAGCTCCCAGTTCCATTGCTCTTTTGAGCGATGCGAGCCGGTCGCTTACGACACACCCGGGTGGAGGGGAATCCCCCCACCTTGGTTGTGGAAGCCTGGCCCCTGAGGTAGAATTGTTGAGAAAAAGAGAGAATGGCACTAGCACTACACTAATGTTAATACAGGGTTGCTCGAATTAGATTAGATTAATATGTGTTTGTGTACGTATATATTTATCTATGCATATGCATATATCTGTACACGCGTTCAAATCTGAATGTATATCAATCTTAATAGTGTAGCTTGTGGTGAGCTGGGGTGCTTGTGCACAAGAACAACTTTTAGGATGGAGTCTAGAGCCCAAAGGAAGGGATCAAGACTGGAAATAGTGCACTTGAGTAGCACTCCCGTCCCTGATTTGAGTAAATAACAATAATGAACTCACATTCAGGACCAAAAAGTTTCTATTCAAAAAGGATTTAAAAAGGATTTACTTAAAACATAACTTTTATTGGACAATAACTATAAAATCAATATGTGTATGTGTGTGCTTTAAAAACACATAGGAACTGGATTGTAAATATTGGCTAATGGTCAATTTGGCAACCTAGTTATACTGTTATAAGGGGCACCTCTAAGGGGTCCTGCTTTATTTATATATATATATATAGGTGCTTGTTTATATTTTGTATCATACGCTAGGGGTGGATTGGAGTGTTTCACAATGAGTTCACACCTAGGTGCTGTATATGGCACTTGCTGGGTTTGTGGTTAGGCTACTCAAATGTATAATTCAGGTTTTGCATATGGGATGTCTGATATAATAGTTGTCAAATTGACTTTTTCCAGACCTTCTACTCCGGTCTGGTTTAGTATATTTGACTTCAGACTCTCTGGTAATATGATAAATTATACGTTGGTTATTAGGCTTCTGTGAGTGCCCTAATATCTCATAGAATACTTTTAGACTTTATGTCTTATGGGTAGAGATATATGAGCCAGGAATTAAATTGGAGTATCTTTTACAACTTGTTAAGGCATGTAATACTGATGGTGCCTAGAGGTCTTTGTCACTTTTATTTCAAGTGCAGTCAGTTAATAATAATACCAATGGGTTTGATAGCAGATTTTGTTGGAATAATTATAATACTAGCTTCCAATTGGTACACAGGGTCTACGTTATGCCTTATTTACAGCTGTAAGACATATACATTTTAGGATGAAGGATTGAATTTACTTGATTAAACTGGAATTTGCTTGGTGCAATATATTTTTCCTTCTTTTTTCTTTGTATATTATGTATCAATTTCTGGTTTTGATATCTATTAACATATATGATCTGAAATGACCTGTTATTTAATCCACATCTTAGGGTGTTTGGTGTAAAATTTCAGATTTTAAGTCTTGTATTTGACTGTTGTAAAACTGTAATGATTTTTTTTTTTTTTTTTTTTTTTTTTTTTAAATTCTTTATTTTTGTATAGGCGATTTAGTGATTGCCTTATTTTGGCAAGTGTGCTTACAGGTTAAGTCTGTATGACATCACCTGACATTCACCTCATAAATGTGGCTTAATTCAGATTACCCACATACAATACCCTTTATCTGTTTAGCTGTTTTTGAATTAAAGATACATTACTATTACAGCTAAATCTTGCAGTAATTGTTTGTGCGTGTTATAACTGGTCTGGGTGGCTGTTTAGCTTATATGTTAATTTTTTGAAAAAATGGGAAAAGAAGAAACTGTATCTTGAGAGAGGCCTTATTTTGGCCTTGTTGGTAATACATTTAATCTAAATTCCAGTTCAAGTTTGTGTGTCCTTTACATCTATTATATCACTGGCGTGTAGCACAATTGTCAGAATACCATAGGGGTCAGTGTACGATTACTTGGATACAATATGCTTAATTAAGTTTGTAGTTAGCATTGACTTGATATCATATAGCACTCGTACTGTTTGGAATGCTGTATGCTGAAATAGCGTGATACGAGTCTTGTAGTGATTCTCAAACAGTATCTGTAGCCAATGTGACTATATATATATACATTGATCTTTGCCGGATTGCCAACTTATAGAATTAAGTAAATTGTGAAACCACACACAAACAGTATCTATTAGAGTTAGGTGTCGGCTTGTTTAGTAAATCGGAAGAAGTATCTTATTTAGCCCTCTGTTGTCTGTAGTTTGCGCTTCTACAGTTTTCCTAACCACTTTTGCTTATTCGCTATCCCCAAATTATCTCCCCCCTTCCTGGCGTGTCACCGAATTACTGAGTGTAATTCTAACTGTTCTGGTCAATGCGCTATGTTTGCTTTTTAGCTAATGTGACTATATATATATATATTGATCTTTGCCGGATTGCCAACTTATAGAATTAAGTAAATTGTGAAACCAGTTCCTATGCCATTAAAAAAACCAACTGATTGGGGTGTTTGTTAGACTATACCCCACCTGACATGTTTCGCCGTTTCTATTTCGGCTTTCTCAAAGGTATAAGTTGGCAATCCGGCAAAGATCAATATATATATATATATATATATATATATATATATATATATATATATATAGTCACATTAGCTAAAAAGCAAACATATGTATGGGCGTTGCCCTTAAAAGGGCATTTAGCTCTTTTGCATTGCACTTAAAAAGACATTTAGCTCTTTTTCAAAGCCCTAATCTAAAAAAAAAACACACACCCAAAAAGAAAAACTAACACTAACCCCAGAAGATCTACTCATGGTTTCTGAAGTTCAGACATCCATCTCCATCCAGGCAGTGAGGTCTTCATCCAGGAGGCGAGGTCTTCATCGATCACGGGGGCGACTTTTATCTTTATCCCGGCAGCATGGAGTGGAGCCATCCTGGAATCAGAAGACATCCTGCATGGAGCGTCCTCTTCATACGGTCGCTGCCGTATATATATATATATATATATATATATATATATATATATCCAAACAATTTCCAGTTCAGCCCACCAAGAGGCAACAGC
This sequence comes from Bombina bombina, assembly GCF_027579735.1. Classification (NCBI taxonomy): domain Eukaryota; kingdom Metazoa; phylum Chordata; class Amphibia; order Anura; family Bombinatoridae; genus Bombina; species Bombina bombina. The sequence continues at coordinate 1,442,038,599 of NC_069499.1, read as the reverse complement.
CTGGGTGCAAATATGAGTGATATAAGTAAACAAAATCAGATGCACTCTCAGGTCTTCCACAAAAATCTTTAATGGAACGTTTTCGGGTTCACAACCCCTTCATCAGCATCAACATATAATCAAATATCACACAATTTATAGTGTTTCAACCCAGGGTCATAGTGGCTACGTGTAGCTCCCAGTTCCATTGCTCTTTTGAGCGATGCGAGCCGGTCGCTTACGACACACCCGGGTGGAGGGGAATCCCCCCACCTTGGTTGTGGAAGCCTGGCCCCTGAGGTAGAATTGTTGAGAAAAAGAGAGAATGGCACTAGCACTACACTAATGTTAATACAGGGTTGCTCGAATTAGATTAGATTAATATGTGTTTGTGTACGTATATATTTATCTATGCATATGCATATATCTGTACACGCGTTCAAATCTGAATGTATATCAATCTTAATAGTGTAGCTTGTGGTGAGCTGGGGTGCTTGTGCACAAGAACAACTTTTAGGATGGAGTCTAGAGCCCAAAGGAAGGGATCAAGACTGGAAATAGTGCACTTGAGTAGCACTCCCGTCCCTGATTTGAGTAAATAACAATAATGAACTCACATTCAGGACCAAAAAGTTTCTATTCAAAAAGGATTTAAAAAGGATTTACTTAAAACATAACTTTTATTGGACAATAACTATAAAATCAATATGTGTATGTGTGTGCTTTAAAAACACATAGGAACTGGATTGTAAATATTGGCTAATGGTCAATTTGGCAACCTAGTTATACTGTTATAAGGGGCACCTCTAAGGGGTCCCGCTTTATTTATATATATATAGGTGCTTGTTTATATTTTGTATCATACGCTAGGGGTGGATTGGAGTGTTTCACAATGAGTTCACACCTAGGTGCTGTATATGGCACTTGCTGGGTTTGTGGTTAGGCTAGTCAAATGTATAATTCAGGTTTTGCATATGGGATGTCTGATATAATAGTTGTCAAATTGACTTTTTCCAGACCTTCTACTCCGGTCTGGTTTAGTATATTTGACTTCAGACTCTCTGGTAATATGATAAATTATACGTTGGTTATTAGGCTTCTGTGAGTGCCCTAATATCTCATAGAATACTTTTAGACTTTATGTCTTATGGGTAGAGATATATGAGCCAGGAATTAAATTGGAGTATCTTTTACAACTTGTTAAGGCATGTAATACTGATGGTGCCTAGAGGTCTTTGTCACTTTTATTTCAAGTGCAGTCAGTTAATAATAATACCAATGGGTTTGATAGCAGATTTTGTTGGAATAATTATAATACTAGCTTCCAATTGGTACACAGGGTCTACGTTATGCCTTATTTACAGCTGTAAGACATATACATTTTAGGATGAAGGATTGAATTTACTTGATTAAACTGGAATTTGCTTGGTGCAATATATTTTTCCTTCTTTTTTCTTTGTATATTATGTATCAATTTCTGGTTTTGATATCTATTAACATATATGATCTGAAATGACCTGTTATTTAATCCACATCTTAGGGTGTTTGGTGTAAAATTTCAGATTTTAAGTCTTGTATTTGACTGTTGTAAAACTGTAATGATTTTTTTATTTTTTATTTTTTTTTTATTTTTTTTTTTAAATTCTTTATTTTTGTATAGGCGATTTAGTGATTGCCTTATTTTGGCAAGTGTGCTTACAGGTTAAGTCTGTATGACATCACCTGACATTCACCTCATAAATGTGGCTTAATTCAGATTACCCACATACAATACCCTTTATCTGTTTAGCTGTTTTTGAATTAAAGATACATTACTATTACAGCTAAATCTTGCAGTAATTGTTTGTGCGTGTTATAACTGGTCTGGGTGGCTGTTTAGCTTATATGTTAATTTTTTGAAAAAATGGGAAAAGAAGAAACTGTATCTTGAGAGAGGCCTTATTTTGGCCTTGTTGGTAATAAATTTAATCTAAATTCCAGTTCAAGTTTGTGTGTCCTTTACATCTATTATATCACTGGCGTGTAGCACAATTGTCAGAATACCATAGGGGTCAGTGTACGATTACTTGGATACAATATGCTTAATTAAGTTTGTAGTTAGCATTGACTTGATATCATATAGCACTCGTACTGTTTGGAATGCTGTATGCTGAAATAGCGTGATACGAGTCTTGTAGTGATTCTCAAACAGTATCTGTAGCCAATGTGACTATATATATATACATTGATCTTTGCCAGATTGCCAACTTATAGAATTAAGTAAATTGTGAAACCACACACAAACAGTATCTATTAGAGTTAGGTGTCGGCTTGTTTAGTAAATCGGAAGAAGTATCTTATTTAGCCCTCTGTTGTCTGTAGTTTGCGCTTCTACAGTTTACCTAACCACTTTTGCTTATTCGCTATCCCCAAATTATCTCCCCCCTTCCTGGCGTGTCACCGAATTACTGAGTGTAATTCTGACCGTTCCGGTCAATGCGCTATGTTTGCTTTTTAGCTAATGTGACTATATATATATATATATATTGATCTTTGCCGGATTGCCAACTTATAGAATTAAGTAAATTGTGAAACCAGTTCCTATGCCATTAAAAAAAACCAACTGATTGGGGTGTTTGTTAGACTATACCCCCCCTGACATGTTTCGCCGTTTCTATTTCGGCTTTCTCAAAGGTATAAGTTGGCAATCCGGCAAAGATCAATATATATATATATATATATATATAGTCACATTAGCTAAAAAGCAAACATAGCGCATTGACCGGAACGGTCAGAATTACACTCAGTAATTCGGTGACACGCCAGGAAGGGGGGAGATAATTTGGGGATAGCGAATAAGCAAAAGTGGTTAGGTAAACTGTAGAAGCGCAAACTACAGACAACAGAGGGCTAAATAAGATACTTCTTCCGATTTACTAAACAAGCCGACACCTAACTCTAATAGATACTGTTTGTGTGTGGTTTCACAATTTACTTAATTCTATAAGTTGGCAATCCGGCAAAGATCAATGTATATATATATAGTCACATTGGCTACAGATACTGTTTGAGAATCACTACAAGACTCGTATCACGCTATTTCAGCATACAGCATTCCAAACAGTACGAGTGCTATATGATATCAAGTCAATGCTAACTACAAACTTAATTAAGCATATTGTATCCAAGTAATCGTACACTGACCCCTATGGTATTCTGACAATTGTGCTACACGCCAGTGATATAATAGATGTAAAGGACACACAAACTTGAACTGGAATTTAGATTAAATTTATTACCAACAAGGCCAAAATAAGGCCTCTCTCAAGATACAGTTTCTTCTTTTCCCATTTTTTCAAAAAATTAACATATAAGCTAAACAGCCACCCAGACCAGTTATAACACGCACAAACAATTACTGCAAAATTTTGCTGTAATATTAATGTATCTTTAATTCAAAAATAGCTAAACAGATAAAGGGTATTGTATGTGGGTAATCTGAATTAAGCCACATTTATGAGGTGAATGTCAGGTGATGTCATACAGACTTAACCTGTAAGCACACTTGCCAAAATAAGGCAATCACTAAATCGCCTATACAAAAATAAAGAATTTTTAAAAAATAAAAAAATAAAAAAATAAAATCATTACAGTTTTACAACAGTCAAATACAAGACTTAAAATCTGAAATTTTACACCAAACACCCTAAGATGTGGATTAAATAACAGGTCATTTCAGATCATATATGTTAATAGATATCAAAACCAGAAATTGATACATAATATACAAAGAAAAAAGAAGGAAAAATATATTGCACCAAGCAAATTCCAGTTTAATCAAGTAAATTCAATCCTTCATCCTAAAATGTATATGTCTTACAGCTGTAAATAAGGCATAACGTAGACCCTGTGTACCAATTGGAAGCTAGTATTATAATTATTCCAACAAAATCTGCTATCAAACCCATTGGTATTATTATTAACTGACTGCACTTGAAATAAAAGTGACAAAGACCTCTAGGCACCATCAGTATTACATGCCTTAACAAGTTGTAAAAGATACTCCAATTTAATTCCTGGCTCATATATCTCTACCCATAAGACATACAGTCTAAAAGTATTCTATGAGATATTAGGGCACTCACAGAAGCCTAATAACCAACGTATAATTTATCATATTACCAGAGAGTCTGAAGTCAAATATACTAAACCAGACCGGAGTAGAAGGTCTGGAAAAAGTCAATTTGACAACTATTATATCAGACATCCCATATGCAAAACTTGAATTATACATTTGACTAGCCTAACCACAAACCCAGCAAGTGCCATATACAGCACCTAGGTGTGAACTCATTGTGAAACACTCCAATCCACCCCTAGCGTATGATACAAAATATAAACAAGCACCTATATATATATATAAATAAAGCGGGACCCCTTAGAGGTGCCCCTTATAACAGTATAACTAGGTTGCCAAATTGACCATTAGCCAATATTTGCAATCCAGTTCCTATGTGTTTTTAAAGCACACACATACACATATTGATTTTATAGTTATTGTCCAATAAAAGTTATGTTTTAAGTAAATCCTTTTTAAATCCTTTTTGAATAGAAACTTTTTGGTCCTGAATGTGAGTTCATTATTGTTATTTACTCAAATCAGGGACGGGAGTGCTACTCAAGTGCACTATTTCCAGTCTTGATCCCTTCCTTTGGGCTCTAGACTCAATCCTGAGGTAGAATTACCTACTTATGCACCTTAGACCTTATGCTGGGGATACATCAATATACTCACAAATACTAAGGAGTAACAGGATGGACCTTTTCTATCTGTCCATACTTGGTCATCTATAAGCTGGACTTATTTACCTGTTTATCTTGGTGTAATATTTCAGATGTAATTAAGACACATTTCGATACACCATCAAGTATTATTCTAGTATTTGGGACATGGCTTAGCTGTGTGACACATTGTGGTATACATCCAAAAGGTGGGATCATGAATATTGACATGATCAAATATACCTTCCCTTATTCCAGCATGATAATCTAGGTCTCTATGTGAGTTCACTATATTATTAAGTGAATATCTCTATTGGGCTAAATTTCTGTACCATACCACAAATATACAGATAAATAGATGTACTGATTTATTTACAGCTTTTGGGTACTTATATAAAAAGTTGTGCCCAATTAATTATAGTATATCACCAATCTATCCATATGTTTATTGGAAAACATAACAGAATAATGTTGCAAATTGATTCAGTGGATGTATAGCCTGCAAAGAGTCCACCTATTATTTTGCAGTCATTTTACATCTTTATATGTATTGATAACAAGTATAGCAAGAATCGCCACTTTTTATTTTATTTTATATCTATCTATGTACATATACTACTGCGCACACCTATGCATGAATGTGACTTAGAATATTTAGTACTTACTGTCACTTATATATGCTTGCTACACTAAGCAATTTATCACTGTGTTGAGACACGAATTTGGGTTTGTATCATAACCATAGCTACAGTTGCTATGACGACTTGTATACACTACTACACTCAACCTGCCGATCAGAGCTAATAACATAGCGATCTAAGGCAGACTCTTAACATACCAAAAGGTACTTTTTGCACTTACATATTGAAGCTCATATATGTGTGTGTGCGTGTTCCCAGAGTTAGGGGGAAAATGGGACCCCAAACTGATAACCTTCCAACTTGGATGGACAAAATGATTTGAAAGGGGCATTGTGAGGCAGAAGTGCAGCTGCAGGAGGCAGATATAATTTTTAAATCTCCTACCAGCAGCAGCAGCAGCAGTTTTTTGGTTAGAGGCAGTAGACTGTTTGTTGGAACTCACTGAAGCTCCCTTAAGAAATGGGGGTACAAGTGCCTCAGACAAGTGCTTCAGACAGGCTTTTCTTTGAAAACCTCCTTTTCCCTCTACAGGAGACTCTCTAATCTATTGGAATGACAAGAGGATTATGTGGCCTGACCTTGTTACAGTAGCTCAGGAGCTCCTCTCTTGTCCCCCAACCACTGTGCAAAGTCAGTAAGTATTTTCATTAACTGGTATTATACTGAGCCCTCAGCACTCACAAGTAGTAACTACAGCTCATAGAGAAAATTGTATTTCTTAAATGTAACACTGCAAAGCTAGGTTACCCTGCCCTTCACTTTGGCACCAACTGATTATAAATTATTGTCCAATCCAGCTACTTTCCTTCCTGTTTTGTATCAATACCAGTGCTGCTTACGTTAGTGGTGAGCTGGTAAAACGTGCTTGTGCATGATTTCCCCATAGGGATCAAAGGGGGAGAGCCGGCTGAAAAAAACCTAACACCAGCAAAAAAGCAGCGTTCAGCTTCTAACGCATCCCCATTGATTCCTATGGGGAAATAAAATTTATGTCTACACCCTAACATGAACCCCAAGTCTAAACACCCCTAGTATTATACTTATTAACCCCTAATCTGCTGCCCCCAATATCCCTGACACTTGCATTATATTATTAACCCCTAATCTGCCACTACGGACACCGCCGCCACCTACATTATACTTATGAACCCCTAATCTGCTGCCCCCAACATCGCCAACACCTACATTTTATTTATTTACCCCTACTCTGCCGCCTCCAATGTCGCTGCAACCTCCCTACATTTATTAACCCCTAATCTGCCAACCCCACGTCGCTGCCACTATAATAAAGTTATTAACCCCTAAACCTAAGTCTAACCCTAACTCCCCCTAACTGAAATATAATTTAAATAAATCTAAATAAAATTACTACAATTAACTACATTATTCCTATTTAAAAATAAATAACTATAAAATAAATCCTAAGGCCTATATTTGGAGTTTGGCGGTAGCCGTGAAAACCAGCGTTAGAGGCTCCTAACGCTGGTTTTAGGCTACCTCCGGTATTTGGAGTCACTCAAAAAAGGGTCTAACGCTCACTTTTCAGCCGCGACTTTTCCATACCGCAGATCCCCTTACGTCAATTGCGTATCCTATCTTTTCAATGGGATTTTTCTAACTCAAGTATTTAGAGTCGTGTATGAAGTGAGCGTTAGAATTCTAACGACAAAACTCCAGCCGCAAAAAAAAGTCAGTAGTTAAGAGCTTTCTGGGCTAACGCCGGTTCATAAAGCTCTTAACTACTGTACTCTAAAGTACACTAACACCCATAAACTACCTATGTACCCCTAAACCGAGACCTCCCCACATCGCCGCCACTCAATTAAATTTTTTTAACCCCTAATCTGCCGACCGCCACCTACGTTATCCTTATGTACCCCTAATCTGCTGCCCCTAACACCGCCGACCCCTATATTATATTTATTAACCCCTAACCTGCCCCCCACAACGTCGCCGCCAGCTACCTACAATAATTAACCCCTAATCTGCTGACCGCAAAGCGCCGTTACTTAAGTTATCCTTATGTACCCCTAATCTGCTGCCCCTAACACCGCCGACCCCTATATTATATTTATTAACCCCTAATCTGCCCCCCTCAACGTCGCCTCCACCTGCCTACACTTATTAACCCCTAATCTGCCAAGCAGGCAGGTCTTACTTGTATTATGTTTAAGGTTGATCCGATAGAGTTAGTAACTTGCAAATCCTGGCAGAGTAAGAGAGAGATCAGCAGCTCAGTCTGTTGCTGCAGTGTGGAGCGGGTTGGCGTGTGACGTCACCGCTCTGTGTAAATCCGGAAATGACAGGCAGAGGCAGAAGCACATTCGTAAGATGAGAAGGAAGGCTTGACTGTAGCAGTCCAATAACAGGAAGACTCCAATACTAAGCAACTTGGAGACTGTGATGTGGAGTTATATACAGGCTAAAGCAGAAAAGGTACTCCCATATTTAAAGGGATATGACATGACACCCCCTTCAAGGAGCAGCTCCGTGGCTCATGGATGCGGGCGATCAGGATTTTGCTGATGGAACCTAGACACCAACCGGGGAGCAGAAATGTTGGCTGCGGGTTCCCAGGAATCTTCATCCGGAGAATACCCTTTCCACCTGACAAGGTATTGGAGAGTAACTCTTGTCCATCTGGAGTCCAATATGTCGTGGACTTCGTATTCCGTATCGGGGTCCACAGTTACAGGTGTAAGAGGAACTTGGTCAAGAGTAGATCTAAGAGCACGATAAGGCTTCAGCAAGGATACATGGAAGGTAGGGTGTACCCGTATGTTAGATGGTAACCGTAATCTCATAGCATTTTCATTTATGATACGATCTATTGGATATGGCCTGATATACAGGACTGACAACTTCTTGGATGGAGTGGTTAATCTCAGATTTTTCGTGGAGAGCCAAACCAGATCTCCTACGGAATACTTAGATGCAGGAGTTCTCCTCTTGTCGTAGTAAATTTTGTGTGTTCTCTTAGCATCCTCAATTGAGCGAACAGTTGAGAAATTAGTAGCAATGTCATTTGTAAACTGTGTGACTGATGGGCAAGGAGAGTAGTTGTCAGGTAGAAGATGAAAGGTGGGATGAAACCCATAATTAACAAAAAACGGAGTGAGTTTGGTAGTGGAGTGTACAGTGTTGTTATAGGAAAATTCTGCGTATGGAAGGAAAGATGATCACTGATGTTGCTGATCGCTACAGAACCCTCTCAGAAATTGTTCTAACCATTGATTACATCTCTCGGTTTGCCCATTTGTCTGGGGATGGTAAGCTGTAGACAATATTTTATCTAATGTAAAATCTTTGCAGAATTCAAGCCAAAACTTACTCGTGAATTGGGTTCCACAATCTGTTAGGATAGACTTTGGTAATCCATGATGTTTGAAGACATAAGTCAGCAACAATTGTAAGGTTTCTGCAGCAGTGGGTAACTTTCGATAAGGAATAAAATGACACATCTTGCTTAATAAGTCTACCACAACACAAATTGTGGTATCAGTTACAGAACATGGTAAATCCACGATATAATCTAGAGCGATCTCTTCCCAAGGTCTACTGGGGTTGCTAGTGGCATAAGTAATCCGTATTGAGGTTGTTTGCTTCTTTTAGATAGGGTACAAATTCTGCAGGATGAGATGTAATCTGTGATGTCTTTATTCATTGTTGGCCACCAGAAAGATCTATTTGCTAAGTCTTAGGTTTTAAGAAAACCTGTATGCCCAGTGAATGGTGTGTCATGTAAAGAGTGTAAAACCATCTGCCTGGTGGATGGGGGAATATATAACTTGTCTTGATGATAATGTAATCCATTTGACCCCTGTAGCAAAAAACTTTTCCGTTGGAATGACAGTATCGTTCCTAAGTAGATTAGGTGGTTTCTTGTGTAGTCTTGATAGGGCATCTGCCTTGCCATCCCGTGAGGAGGGTCTGTACGTGATAAGAAAATTGAACATGGAAAAATATAAATTCCACCTTACTTGTCTTGCGGTGAGTGTCTTTGTGGATTGGAGAAATTGTAGGTTTCGGTGATCCGTATAAATAATGATTGGCAGAGTGGTACCTTCCAACAAGTGTCGCCAATGTTCAAGGGAAACCTTGATTGCTAATAACTCCTTATCGCCAATGGGGTAATGTATTTCAGATGGAGTCATGATACGAGAGTAAAAGGCTACTGGATGTAATGGTTTCTTTAGAGAGAGTATTTGTGATAGAATGGTGCCCACCGCATAATCTGAGGCATCAACCTTCAATATATATTGTAGTTCAGGATCTGGTATACTAAGAATAGGTGCAGAAGTGAACTGTGCTTTAGACAAATCAAAGGTCTTTTGAGTTTCTAAGGTCCAAAGAAATGAAACATTTGCTTTAGTGAGGTTTGTCAGTGGTCTTGATAATGAGGTGAAATTTTGGATTAATTTGCGGTAGAAATTAGCGAACCCCATGAATCTCTGAATGTCCTTTTTACATTTAGGGGTAGGCCAATTCTTTACAGCAATTTACAACTAGTTAGTGAAACAAGAGGAGTTTCACTTCTAGCACTCTACTGCCCAGACTAGGGGCTTGTACTGTACGGAAATGTTAAAATATAACTTTTATTAAGAAAGTTTTAAAATATTGAGAACAACAACATCATTCATACATTAAAATTCCAAAGAGAGAAAAACTCATGATTAAAGTGCTCTAGTGAATCAAAAGTTAATTGTATATAGAGTATCAATTACTAGATGCACTGAAGTATTGAATTCCACTGCTCATATACAAGGGTAGCACTTTATAGAATTGTGATTAGGATGGTTGTCCCACAAAGTACTATCTAAATCAATAGATGAGTTGTGGTTCCATACGAGTTGGAGGTTGGGTGGGAGGTCTGATACGGATTACTATAAAGGTAGATATATTCAAGACAGAGTGAATAACTCAGGGTAAACTGTATACGTGTTGTAAGGTTGTACTCTATTATTTAGGCAAAGCTCATATTATCAGGTAATGTGACTAGTCCATGTAGGTATATTTCATTGAAAAATTGAATGAGCATAGACAATCTCACTGGATATCTGATTACTGTAAATGTCAGTAAGTTTTTATGAGAATACTGTTTGTATAAAAATGATTAAACTTGGTATCTTACTATATTACTAAGTAGAACAGTGTATTGTGCTCTAACATTCAGTCAATGTTTATATATTGCTCCTTTGCTCAATTAATATACATATATGTATATTTATTGAGCAAAGACATACCTACCAAGTAATTGATAAGCCCAGACATCAGAGTTCAATTTAATAGTGGGGGTTAATGGTGATTACACTATAGCTGCCACCTGTGAATGATCACTAAATATTTGCAGCAGTGTAACACTTAAAATCCCCAGTTTTGAAATAAATGGTATATACAAATATAATTACAAGCTTGCTAGGTTGTGATATCACTTAGATACTGAGAATCTCAGAATAGAGCAGGTACTAGTATTTTCATAGCTTAAGTAACTGAGAGAATATATTAAAGGTTATAATGATAACAATGCCAAAGATCGTTTCAACTCTTATGATTATCAGTGGATTAGCTAAAACTAAAATGCTCATAATAATCCTGATACTGAGGAGACTGAAAGTATGAAGCAGGTCTTACTTGTAATATGTTTAAGGTTGATCCGATACAGTTAGTAACTTGCAAATCCTGGCATAGTAGGAGAGAGATCAGCAGCTCAGTCTGTTGCTGCAGTGTGGAGCGGGTTGGCGTGTGATGTCACCGCTCTGTGTAAATCCGGAAATTACAGGCAGAGGCAGAAGCACACTCGTAAGATGAGAAGGAAGGCGTGGCTGTAGCAGTCCAATAACAGGAAGACTCCAATACTAAGCAACTTGGAGACTGTGATGTGGAGTTATATACAGGCTAAAGCAGAAAAGGTACTCCCATATTTAAAGGGATATGACACCCTAACACTACACTATAATTAAATTAACTACCTAAATTAAATACAATTAATTACAATTAAATAAAATCTAAAGACTACATTACAGAAAATAATAAAAATATTACAAGATTTTTAAACTAATTACACCTAATCTAATCCCCCTAACAAAATAATAAAGCCCCCCAAAATAAAAAAGCCCTACCCTACACTAAATTACAAATAGCCCTTAAAAGGGCCTTTGCGGGACATTGCCCCAAAGTAATCAGCTCTTTTACCTGTAAAAAAATTTACAATCCCCCCCAACATTAAAACGCACCACCCACACAACCAACCCTACTCTAAAACCCACCCAATACCCCCTTAAAAAACCTAACACTAACCCCCTGAAGATCACCCTACCGTGAAATGTCTTCATCCAACCGGGCAGAAGTGGTCCTCAAGATGGGCAGAAGTCTTCATCCAAGCCGGGCAGAAGTGGTCCTTCAGACGGGCAGAAGTCTTCATCCATCCAGCGCGGAGCGGGTCCATCTTCAAGACATCCGACGTGGAGCATCCTCTTCATCCGGAGTCTTCTTCAACAATGACGGTTCCTTTAAGTGACGACATCCAAGATGGCGTCCCTTCAATTCCGATTGGCTGATAGAATTCTCTCAGCCAATCGTAATTAAGGTAGGAAAAATCCTATTGGCTGATGTAATCAGCCAATAGGATTGAAGTTCAATCCTATCGGCTGATTGGATCAGCCAATAGGATTCAGCTCGCATTCTATAGGCTGATTGGCTTAATTCCGATTGGCTGATAGAATTCTATCAGCCAATCGGAATTGAATGGATGCCATCTTGGATGACATCACTTAAAGGAGCCATCATTGTTGAAGAAGACTCCGGATGAAGAGGATGCTCTGCGTCGGATGTCTTGAAGATAAACCCACTCCTCGGCGGATGGATGAAGATAGAAGATGCCGTCTGGATGAAGACTTCTGCCCGTCTGGAGGACCACTTCTGCCTGGTTGGGTGAAGACGTCTCACAGTAGGGTGATCTTCAGGGGGTTAGTGTAAGGTTTTTTAAGGGGGGATTGAGTGGGTTTTAGAGTAGGGTTGGTTGTGTGGGTGGTGGGTTTTAATGTTGGGGGGGATTTGTACTTTTTTTTACAGGTAAAAGAGCTGATTACTTTGGGGCAATGCCCCGCAAAAGGCAATTTTTAAGGGCTATTTGTAATTTAGTGTAGGGTAGGGCTTTTTATTTTGGGGGCTTTATTATTTTGTTAGGGAGATTAGATTAGGTGTAATTAGTTTAAAAATCTTGTAATTATTTTATTATTTTCTGTAATTTAGTGGGGGGGGTTTTGTACTTTAGATAATTTTCTTTAATTGTAATTAATTGTATTTAATTTAGGTAATTAATTTAATTATACTGTAGTGTTAGGTGTAATTGTAACTTAGGTTAGGTTTTATTTTACAGGTACTTTTGTATTTATTTTATCTAGGTAGTTATTAAATAATTAATAACTATTTAATAACTATTGTACCTAGTTAAAATAAATACAAAGTTGCCTGTAAAATAAAAATAAACCCTAAGATAGATACAATGTAACTATTAGTTATATTGTAGCTAGCTTAGGGTTTATTTTATAGGTAAGTATTTAGTTTTAAATAGGAATAATTTAGTTAATTGTAGTAATTTTATTTAGATTTATTGTGATTATATTTAAGTTAGGGGGGGTTAGGGTTAGACTTAGGTTTAGGGGTTAATACATTTAATATAGTGGCGGAGACATTGGGGGCGGCAGATTATGGGTTAAAAATGTAGGTAGGTGTCTGCGATGTTAGGGCCAGCAGATTAGGGGTTAATAATATTTAATTAATGTTTGCGATGTGGGACTGCGGCGGTTTAGGGGTTAATATATTTATTATAGTGGCAGCGATGTCCAGTTTGGCAGATTAGGGGTTAAAAAAATAATTTTAGTGTTTGCGATGAGGAGGGGCATCGGTTTAGGGGTTATTAGGTAGTTTATGGTTGTTAGTATACTTTTTAGCACTTTAGTTAAGAGTTTTATGTTATGGCGTTGTAGTGTAAAACTCTTAACTACTGACTTTAAAATGCGGTACCAGGCTTGACAGGAGAGGGTCTACCGCTCACTTTTTGGAAGACTCGTAATACCGACGCTATGCAAGTCCCATTGAAAATATAGGATACGCAATTGACGTAGTGGATTTGCGGTATTTCAGAGCCTGGCCAAAAAAGTGAGCGATGAGCCTGTCATTTCAAGACTAGTAATACCAGCGGGCGTTAAAAAGCAGCGTTGGGACCGGCCAACACTGCTTTTTAACCCTAACGCCAGACTCGTAATCTAGCCGATAATTTCTAATCCAACATTAAAAATGGACATTAATCATACATTCAGTCAACATTTTAGTAATTCTCTATGGGCAGCTCTATGGAATTATCATTAAAAATGCAACAAAAATGTTTACATATAATACAATAAATAGTAAAACAAAATGTTTTTTTTGGAAGTGGATACAAAATTCAATCCATTTTGAAATTCAAATTAATAAAAATGTGAAGTAAAAATAAAATAAAAATCAGTCTGTTTTAAATTGTAGTTCTCAGGATATGAATTTACTAAGAGAAGAATAAAAGTCTTCCTTTGCCGTTCTGAAGAAGAACACTGGTACATTCATATTCTGAAGTGAAAATCTTATAGCAGTATGGCTCTCATATTGTTTATTCAGGCTTTTGGTTTCAAGATTTGGCACTTCCTCCTGCTTAAGATCAAATAAAATAACAGATGGACATGAATTTCTGTAGGTTTATAACAAGTTGTGCTTTACCTCTCCTTTTATCTCTATACATATGCTAATAACATCCCTCTAACCCAGTGGTTTTCAAACCTGTCCTCGGGCCTCCCTAACAGGCCCCATTTTGTGGATATCTGAACTAGAGCACAGGTGAAATAATCAGCTGATTAGTAAACCTGGTTATTTTAGCTGCTCTCATCCAAGGTAATACTAAAAACCTGGCCTGTTGGGGAGGGCTGAGGATAGGTTTGAGAACCAGTACTCTAACCTTAATGATCATCTAGAAAGTTAATAGTTTACTTCCTCAAAAGTTTGGTTTGACTAATATATGTCACCTCTCACTAAAACATATATCATATATTATTAACTTTTATATTTAAGTAGTAATGAGGTAAATCACAAAATAAGAAAACACTGCCTAATGGCACTAGGATTCCAGTCCTCATAACTTTGTGGCTATTAGTGTTCCACCAGAAAGAAAAAACTGGACACACATTAACGCCCCCAGGCCTATTTCCATTGACCCACAACAAAATTCAAGGAATGTGCCTTAACATCAGCTCACAACAAATTCATCAAAATAATATATTTTATCCTTTTTTACACAGAAATAATTTACTAACAATATATGTTTTTATAAACAAAAAAAAAATCTAAGCTAAGACTCCCTCTAACCTATAATGATATAACCAAAAAAAAAAAAAATCTGGTGCTATGTTACCTCCACTAGCTATAACTACATGTTATTAACAATTTAGGGCTATATTACAAGTGGAGCACTAATTTAATGCACTTCCACAAACTAGCACATTTTCCCGTTTGCAGGCAAAGGATAAATAACCAGCCATTATAAGTGGCTGGTTATTGCTACCGTGAGCTCTTGGTACCAATTAGTGCTTATAAAATTAACTAGAGATCAGATCTCTGGTTAATTTTATAAATATGCCACAAATGCGCCCAAAATACAGTTTAGTGTATTTTATTAAGAAATTAAAATTGTACCATTTTTATGTATTAATAAAATAAGTACACTAGGCAGTTTTTTGGGGGGTAAAGTTGGTGGGAGTGGGGTGTTAGAAAAAACAGCACTGAAAAGTACCTTTAAATTGCAGGTCAATAGGAACTGTGTGGTCCCAGTAAATACAGTATATATGTACCAGGTAGCCCTCAGTTTACACCGGGGTTAGATTCCAGAAGGAATGGTTGTAAATTGAAACTGTTGTAAATTGAAACCCAGTTTATAATGTAAGTCAATGGGAAGTGAGGGAGTTAGGTTCCAGGCCCCTCTCAAAATTGTCATAAGTAACAAATAATGCATTATTTTTAAAGCTTTGAAATGAAGACTTTAAATGCTAAACAGGATTATAAACCTAATAAAATAATCACACAACACAGAATATATAATTAAACTAAGTTAAATTAACAAAAACATTTGCTAAACAGCATTATAAACCTAATAAAATAATCACACAACACAGACTTCACTTGCATTCTTCTGCAAACAGTTAATTCTATGCATTCCAATCTGGAGTGATTTTTAGACAGGAAGATCTTGTTCCTTTGAAATCTGCTTGATAGCTCAGGTCTGGTTAAACTGATTAATTTCAGCTTGCTTGGCTTTGCTGCAACACAAGCGGACAGCTCCACATACTGGCTATTTTAATCAATGCACTGCTTCTCAATTATTTTTGATAGCTGTCACATGACTGGAAAAACAGGTTGTTATTCTGAAACGGTGCAAATTGAACCTTTGTAAACCGAGGGCCACCTGTATATGCTTATATAAATATATATTTATGAGTTAATATAGGTATATAATCATACACATATATATTTATATTTGCTGCCATCGCTGCACTTCTTACCCCCTTTGTTGTACTTAGATTCTGTAGCCATCTCTAATGGCATCAGAATGAGGCTCTATTATTTGAGCCTATGGAAGCATGCTCTTGTGAGCGAAAGGCTTCCTAGAAATGTGAACGCGAGCTTGTGTTTGCATTGCACTTACCTTGTCATACCAGTGCACATTAGCGGGCGTTGGTATTAATAAACAAAGTGCTAATATCACTCGTTTGTAAGCGATATTTAGCGCTCCACTTGTAATATTGCCCTAAATATATTTGTATATGCTTATATACATGTATATTTATGTGTTAATATATGTATATAACCATATTAACACATACATATATATGTATACAGTCATAAATATTTAATATTGCTGGCCATCACTACACTACTTACCACCTTTGCTGCATTTAGGTTCTGCCCCATCTCTGACGACATCAGAACGAGGCCCCTTTGGAGACTATCGGCTAGATTTAGAGTTTTGTCGGTAACGACCCGCGTAGCTAACGCTGGCTTTTTTCTGGCCGCACCTTTTAAATAACTCTGGTATTGAGAGTTCACAGAATGGCTGCGTAAGGCTCCAAAAAGGGAACGTACAGGCATATTTAACGCCACTGCAACTCTCGATACCAGAGTTGCTTACGGACGCGGCCAGCTTAAAAAAACGTGCTCGTGCACGATATCCCCATAGGAAACAATGGGGCTGTTTGAGCTGAAAAAAAACCTAACACCTGCAAAAAAGCCGCGTTCAGCTCCTAACGCAGCCCCATTGTTTCCTATGGGGAAACACTTCCTACGTCTGCACCTAACACTCTAACATGTACCCCGAGTCTAAACACCCCTAACCTTACACTTATTAACCCCTAATCTGCCGCCCCCGCTATCGCTGACCCCTGCATATTATTTTTAACCCCTAATCTGGCGCTCCGTACACCCCCGCCACCTATATTATCCCTATGTACCCCTAATCTGCTGCCCCTAACACCGCCGACCCCTATATTATATTTATTAACCCCTAATCTGCCGCCCACAGCATCGCCTCCACCTAACTACACTTATTAACCCCTAATCTACCGACCGGACCTGAGCGCTACTATAATAAATGTATTAACCCCTAATCCGCCTCACTCCCGCCTCAATAACCCTATAATAAATAGTATTAACCTCTAATCTGCCCTCCCTAACATCGCCGACACCTAACTTCAAACATTAACCCCTAATCTGCCGACTGGAGCTCACCGCTATTCTAATAAATGTATTAACCCCTAAAGCTAAGTCTAACCCTAACACTAACACCCCCCTAAGTTAAATATAATTTAAATCTAACGAAATTAATTAGATCTTATTAAATAAATTATTCCTATTTAAAGCTAAATACTTACCTTTAAAATAAACCCTAATATAGCTACAATATAAATTATAATTATATTGTTGCTATTTTAGCATTTATATTTATTTTACAGGTAACTTTGTATTTATTTTAACCAGGTACAATAGCTATTAAATAGTTAAGAACTATTTAATAGCTAAAATAGTTAAAATAATTACAAAATTACCTGTAAAATAAATCCTAACCTAATTTACAATTAAACCTAACACTACACTATCAATAAATTAATTAAATAAAATACCTACAATTACCTACAATTAAACCTAACACTACACTATCAATAAATAAATTAAATACAATTCCTACAAATAAATACAATTAAATAAACTAACTAAAGTACACAAAATAAAAAAAGAACTAAGTTACAAAAAAATAAAAAAATATTTACAAACATTAGAAAAAAAATTACAACAATTTTAAACTAATTACACCTACTCTAAGCCCCCTAATAAAATAACAAAGAGCCCCAAAATAAAAAAATCCCCTACCCTATTCTAAATTACAAAAGTTCAAAGCTCTTTTACCTTACCAGCCCTGAACAGGGCCCTTTGCAGGGCATGCCCCAAAGAATTCAGCTCTTTTGCCTGTAAAAAAAACATACAATGCCCCCCCCAACATTACAACCCACCACCCACATACCCCTAATCTAACCCAAACCCTCCTTAAATAAACCTAACACTAAGCCCCTGAAGATCTTCCTACCTTGTCTTCACCATGCCAGGTATCACCGATCGTTCCAGGCTCCGAAATCTTCATCAAAGCCGAAGCGGGGGCTAGACATCCATCACCCGACGGCTGAAGAAGTCCAGAAGAGGGTCCAAAGTCTTCATCCTATCCGGGAAGAAGAGTAGATCCAGACCGGCAACCATCTTCTTCCAAGCGGCATCTTCTATCTTCATCTGATGGCTGATCCGATCAGCCAATCAGATTGAGCTCGCATTCTATTGGCTGTTACGATCAGCCAATAGAATGCGAGCTCAATCTGATTGGCTGATTGAATCAGCCAATCGGATTGAACTTGATTCTGATTGGCTGATTCCATCAGCCAATCAGAATTTTCCTACCTTAATTCCGATTGGCTGATAGAATCCTATCAGCCAATCGGAATTCGAGGGATGCCATCTTGGATGACGTCCCTTAAAGGAACCGTCATTCGTCGGGAAGTCGTCGGAGAAGAAGGTTGGATCTGCGATGGAGGTCTTCAAGATGGAGCCGGTCCTCATCGGATGAAGATATAAGATGCCGCTTGGAAGAAGATGGTTGCAGGTCCAGATCTACACTTCTACAAGGATAGGATGAAGACTTTGGACCCTCTTCTGGACTTCTTCAGCCGTCGGATGATGGATGTCTAGCCCCTGCTTGGGCTTCAATGAAGATTTCGTAGCCTGGAACGATCAGTGATACCTGGCATGGTGAAGACAAGGTAGGAAGATCTTCAGGGGCTTAGTGTTAGGTTTATTTAAGGGGGGTTTGGGTTAGATTAGGGGTATGGGGTGGTGGGTTGTAATGTTGGGGGGGGTATTGTATGTTTTTTTTTACAGGCAAAAGAGCTGAATTCTTTGGGGCATGTCCCGCAAAGGGCCCTGTTCAGGGCTGGTAAGGTAAAAGAGCTTTGAACTTTTGTAATTTAAAATAGGGTAGGGCATTTTTTTATTGTGGGGGTCTTTGTTATTTTATTAGGGGGCTTAGAGTAGGTGTAATTAGTTTGTACTTTAGTTAGTTTATTTAATTGTATTCATTTGTAGGAATTGTATTTAATTTATATATTGATAGTGTAGTGTTAGGTCTAATTGTAGGTAATTGTAGGTATTTTATTTAATTAATTTATTGATAGTGTAGTGTTAGGTTTAATTGTAACTTAGGTTAGGATTTATTTTACAGGTAATTTTGTAATTATTTTAACTATTTTAGCTATTAAATAGTTCTTAACTATTTAATAGCTATTGTACCTGGTTAAAATAAATACAAAGTTACCTGTAAAATAAATATAAATGCTAAAATAGCTACAATATAATTATAATTTATATTGTAGCTATATTAGGGTTTATTTTACAGGTAAGTATTTAGCTTTAAATAGGAATAATTTATTTAATAAGAGTTAATTTATTTAGTTAGATTTAAATTATATTTAATTTAGGGGGGTGTTAGTGTTAGGGTTAGACTTAGCTTTAGGGGTTAATCCATTTATTACAGTAGCGGCGAGATTAGGTCGGCAGATTAGGGGTTAATAATTGAAGTTAGGTGTCGGCGATGTTAGGGAGGGCAGATTAGGGGTTAATACTATTTATTATAGGGTTTTTGAGGCGGGAGTGAGGCGTTTTAGGGGTTAATAAATTTATTATAGTAGCGGTGAGATCCGCTCGGCAGATTAGGGGTTAATAAGTGTAGGCAGGTGGAGGCGACGTTGAGGGGGGCAGATTAGGGGTTAATAAATATAATATAGGGGTCGGCGGTGTTAGGGGTAGTAGATTAGGGGTACATAGCTATAATGTAGGTGGCGGCGCTTTGCGGTCGGCAGATTAGGGGTTAATTATTGTAGGTAGCTGGCGGCGACGTTGTGGGGGGCAGGTTAGGGGTTAATAAATATAATATAGGGGTCGGCGGTGTTAGGGGCAGCAGATTAGGGGTACATAAGTATAACATAGGTGGCGGTCGGCAGATTAGGGGTTAAAAAATTTAATCGAGTGGCGGCGATGTGGGGGGACCTCGGTTTAGGGGTACATAGGTAGTTTATGGGTGTTAGTGTACTTTAGAGCACAGTAGTTAAGAGCTTTATGAACCGGCGTTAGCCCAGAAAGCTCTTAACTACTGACTTTTTTGTGCGGCTGGAGTTTTGTCATTAGATTTCTAACGCTCACTTCAGACATGACTCTAAATACCGGAGTTAGAAAGATCCCATTGAAAAGATAGGATACGCAATTTACGTAAGGGGATCTGCGGTATGGAAAAGTCGCGGCTGAAAAGTGAGCGTTAGACCCTTTCCTGACTGACTCCAAATACCAGCGGTAGCCTAAAACCAGCGTTAGGAGCCTCTAACGCTGGTTTTCACGGCTACCGCCAAACTCTAAATCTAAGCCTATGGAAGCATGCTCTCGTGAGCGCAATGCTTCCTAGCAATGTGAACATGAGCTCGCATTCACATAGCGCTTAACTTGTAATACCAGCGCACCCTAGCATGCACTGGAATTACTCAGTGAAGCACTAATATTCCTTGCACGCAAGCGATATTTAGCACTCTACTTGTAATCTAGCCCTTAGTGTTTTTACAGGATATTGTTATGCACATATGTCCATAATATCAGGGGACTCTATTCCTCCTGCTTTTTTAGACATATTACATCTACATTAAGCTTTGCGAATTGCAATTTGCTCTTTAAGTTGATCACACTCATTTTCTTTTTTATTATATTTTATTCTCTTCATGCTCATTTTTAATTTGGGAGAATGGAATCAAAGTCTTAGACCTTGATTTCCATTAGTAATTCTGTCAATTCTGTTTCTGTCACCCCTGTCCATACTGAGATCACTTCTAGAAATTCTGTCTTTTTCTCTATTTTTATCTAGACAATTATAGGAGTTCTGTCTTTTACCTTAAAACCTCTCACTCAAGACACTGCAGAAATATCATTTTTAAATATCTACCTCCACACATTATTAGCCCTTAGGAGTATATAGTTGATGGCTGAAGGATTAGGAGTTACAGCTAATATACTTTCTCTATTTACCTCCAGAGCATCTAGAAAAATTGTTCTATGTAGTATTCCTCTGTGTTCAAAGCCAGAATTATGTATACTTAAATTTTTCAAAACTGTGGAAATGCTATCTGACAATGACGATTCATAGGGAGATTTCTGTTTTAACTGTTTAATTTTTCCACACAAAGGGCTCCATGTACTAAGCGGCGGGTGGACAGCTTCTCAACTTGCGAAGCTGTCCGCCCGTCTTCGCTATACACAGGCAGCGGATCTGTTGATCCGCTTGCCCGTATGTATCATTGCACACTCATCGGAGTATGTAATGCCCGCTCCTTCATTTGCGTGACCAATCACGTGACTGAAGGGGCTGTCAATCACTGAGAGCGAGCGAGCTCTCTGTGATTTTCCCTCACCACCTCAGGGGTGGCGTAGGGTGTAAGAAGCAGCGGTCTAATGACCGCTGCTTCTTACATTGCGGGAAACAGGCTCGCATATGCGAACCTGCCCCGCAAAGGCTCCAGAGCAGC
This sequence comes from Bombina bombina, assembly GCF_027579735.1. Taxonomy (NCBI): domain Eukaryota; kingdom Metazoa; phylum Chordata; class Amphibia; order Anura; family Bombinatoridae; genus Bombina; species Bombina bombina. Next base: position 1,442,017,040 of record NC_069499.1, on the reverse strand, counting down.
TTTCGCTGCTTTGTACATGGAGCCCATAGACACATCAGAATTGATTAATTTTAGTGCATAAATTATTTATTAAAAGGTATTTGAAGTTCTAGGTGTCTGCCGACACTACTGTGCAATCCTGACCCAGAGACAATTTTAAATCACTTTCGGCAAATCCTTCTAAATATCCCCAACAGTCAAAATGTACATCTCAGTAATTATTTTAAAACCACTGCAAACAAATAATTGATATCATGCTGTGGAACCTACTCAATTTCCTTTACTATGGCATCCACTTCTTGTGTGTGTCTTTAAACATTTTGTAACTAAATGCACTTCCCCTGTATTATCATGATGTAATACAGTAGTTGTTGTAGTTGGGGCAGCACGGAAATTTATCACTGGCTTTTATATAAAATCTAACAGACTCAGCAACTTTACGTGCAAGAGACATACTACAAGCTAACATGCTTTCTGCCATTCTATTAAAAGCCATATTAGTTATATGCCTATGTTCAAGTTCCAAAACTTTCTCTTTCAACCTTTCATTCTCCCCTGTTAACATGTCACCACCTTTGCTTTTCCAATCAATGCTTCGCTAGTTGCAACTGCATGTACTCTTAAATCCACAACCTCATTATTCAGTTCATTACATGGTTTATCATAGTTCTCAGATTTAATCCCCATTGTCGCATTAAGCTGTGATATTTCATTTTCTTTCACTTTACAATTTTCTTCCAGCTTTACCGTACATGACAGCAAAGCTTGCAAAATACAACATTTTCTTTTGCTTTTTGAAACCTTTTTATCAAATATTATTTTTTTTCTAAAAACATCTGCATTAGTTCCCATGATTGTTTATATAAGGGATCACCATGCCTCTTAATATAATTTAGCACCCACTTATTCATTTCTCAGCAATAGCATAATTGACTTTTTTCCATTTTACAAGCCATATTACAATTAAAGCCACAACAATAAATAGGAAGATAGGAAAACAAATATACTTATAAAACTCTATGCAGACTCTGGAAAGTTTTTTTTCTGCCCCAAAGTCACGGCACTAAACTATGTTGCACAATTATTCCTCTAATCCACCAGGATCACATTCAATAAATCCACTTTGAATCTGCTCCTGATAATATTCTCTGTGTTATGTAATAAATGCAATAACCCCTAGATTCACCTCACCATACACTTGTACACAATTCCCTTTTTACCACCAGTCCCAGGTAAATCTTGTATGTGAAGTTCTATAGAAATATAGCCACTATTCTACTCATAGTAATTCCAGGCTAAATAATCTACCAGACACTAAATTCTTTACCAGAATGAGAGCTTTAATTATAATCTGCCCAAATTACAAACAAATTACAGAGATATTTACACAAAAGGGTTTTTTACACATACTCCCAAACACAAAGTGTCCTATCTATCTGTTCTTACAGGGTGTGTGTATGCACTTACCAAACCCCTTTCTTCCTTTTTAGAATGACTGTGTCTATGTGAGTGCATGTGTATGTGTTTGTGAGTGTGCGTTTACCTACCATCCCAACTGCCCCACTCCATCCCAGCTGTCCTACTTAATCACATCCTTCCTTAGAATGTATTTTTTGTTACACATAAACACAGACACACATATGTTATATCAAATAAAGCTACATTGTATATGAGTTAGATGCTGTGACACTCTAGCAGTTGGGTGTCCTGTGCAGCAACTCACATTCCAGAGCGGTGAGAGGAGAGATAAAGATAACACACCTCAAGTTTACAGCTGACACCAGGAAGGAGACTTATCTGTACACTACGCGGCACTTACCTCATGAGATTGAGGTGAAGGAGTGTAAGTAAGCTCCCAACGGGAACGTTGTGGATTGAAGAACTATCTACTTTAAGATCTGCATATTAGACATGGACTATTATTTTACTCACCCTTAGGAGTTTATACTTGTTCTTTAAGGACGTTTACTATTTTTTATATATATATTTTTATACTGTGTTTTTATTGTAACAATATTTGGTATCTATCAATTTTTACTCGATATTTAATTATTACAATTTTTACTCGATATTTAATTATTACTTATACATATCTTACATAGATACTATTCAATATATTTTTTCAGCATTTAGTCTGATTTTTATGATATTGATCACCATTATAATAACGGAAGAGTGTTTACACATCTTCACTATCTGTTATAGACCGTTTTTCCTTTTTGTGTGTAATTACCTGACACTAATTACTGTATTAGTTACTTTGCGGCATTACTATTAACTATAACAGTACATATCCACTGTTCCATTAATTTTACACATCTTTTTATATATTCTTCACCTCTGAATACTATGTGGGAGGCGTAAATTTTACATATATAGGTAGGAGATATATATCATATTAACTATACTATCTAGCTTGAGCTTGGTCTCTATATACTTTGTGTTAACATTTTACTATATCATATAGTCATTTATTCCATATTATATCAGACATTACACATTGGGCATATTTCCAGAGTGTGACGCCATTTGAATATTTTCCCTTTTCCCCTTTTCCTTTATATTTGTTCCATTTTATATCTAACAGGTGAAGAGTACTTGAGGACACAATTCACACTGGTTAGACATTCGAAGGCAGCCAGTCATACACTCTAGTCTTGAATTAACTATAGGGCGGATCTTCAGCGCCAAACCTACACTCATCTTCCTACACACACACATATATATATATTAACCGATAGATAGATAGATAGATAGATAGATAGATGCTAAATAGATAGATAGATAGATGATATATAGATAGATTTTTAGCTTTTTCATTTTATATATATATATATATATATATATATATATATATATATATATATATATATATACTGTATATATATTAACGGATAGATGATAGATAGATTTATAGATTTTGAGCTTTTTTATCTGATATATATATATATATTTACTGTATATATAAATATATATTTTTCCTCCGCAAACTCTATGAATATAAAGTCCATTTAAAGTAAAATTAAGTAAAATTAGATTTCCATCATTTAGACAGAGTATGCAATTAAAGAAAAGAACAAAAGAAAAACTTTCATTATCAAATGTTTCCATTTCTTAAGGCCTGATAATCTAAAGCTCTCAGGGCCAGATGATTGAAGTCTAGTATATATTGCCAATGAGAAATGTGTTTTTTTGTCTTGCCTATCTCGCATTTTTCACGCCTTGCATAATGATCGTATAAAGTGGGCAGTCCATCGCAAACAATACATTATGCGAGAAGCTGTCCATAGAAAACTATAGGCTTTACTTTGTTATATCCTTTCATGAACTTTGATATGTGTTTCGATTTATCATTGCATATATACATAATGTTTTTGTAGTTATATATTTTATTATTAAAAATTACTGTTATTGTATATTTACTTTTTAAGTTATTTGGTTATTATTATTTTTTTTAAAACATTTTTTATTGAGGTTTTTATATATTAACAAAGTAAATAAGAATACAAGGTATTGACAAGTCAAGGCAGTTGAGTGATTATACAATAGGCTAATGCCTTGTTTCAACAACTACTGTCTGATAATCAGAACTTGTAAGTCAAGTATATTCGTTATGGTATATAAAGTAATAGCAGGTAAGGCCTTATCAGTAGGAAAATAATATAAACACCAATGAAACCTCATTTTTCTTATAGAGTATAATATAGAAATGGAGTAACTATATTATAGGCCACTCATGGACCCGGTGAATTAGAAGTTAAGTGGTGAATGATAGTTACATGGAGGCTACTCTTGGGCCATGTGATAATGGGTAAGGGAAATCAGCAGGCAAGAGCTGCTCTAAGATTAAGAGGGGGGGCGTGTCATTGAAATTTAATGATAGGTAAAGGTATACTCATAAGGCTCACCATCAAATAAATAAATTGAAATATGCTATGATACGTAAGATAAGTGCGAGCAATTGTCAGTATTTTATATTTTTAGCTATGAGAGTATTAGGATGACTTTTACAAGTGGGGGTATGGACCTATAGATTTAAATATATGGGAGGGGGTGCTATTGCCTCAGAACATAAAACATAAAGCTGCAGTCTAAGTGAAGATCAAAGGTAGTGACTATAACACTGACCAGACTGTTGGTTACGGCCAGTCCATTAAGTCTTGGGTAGCTATTATATGGGAGATATATATATGTTTCATTGTAGCTTGAGAAATAGTAGGACATACATGTTGGGGTGTAATACCTGGAAACATGTATCTGTTCATATAAATCTGTAATGAAGAATTTACTAAATGTACATCTAGGAGAGACGCAGGCAACTTTATGGAAGTTCGTGGCAGGGCTACACATTGCAATTTCAAGTAAACTGCTGGCAATTGAGTACTTTAGGATGCAGACAGCCTGTTCCAGCTTTAAGGTAGATGTGCATGCCCATGTGGGTCTATCGTACGCTGCTCTGTTAGTTTTGTAATATATCAGAGTAGTAGGATAATTATGATTAGTAGACAAAAAGAAAAGAAAGCTGCTAGGCTAAAACAACAATGATGCTTTGTAGTGTATAGGGTAATGATAGAGATGGTCTCTCAGGTACCTCTGGTATTGGTTGGACATATGAACTCAATTAGATATATAAACATGAGAGTACACTTAGTAATCTGCAGAACTAATTCCATGTATTGACCTCATGAATGTATGAAGTGGGAGGAGGGTAACAAACTATAAATGAGATATGGCTATATAGTAGGTTGGTATTAGGCGCTACAATTAAAATACAAGGTCATGGAGTAGGTACTCAATTGTGACATATGCCACTAGTTAATGCTACCTAAAAGTAACGGGCAAGTCACAAAACTATAGTAACAAATGGGCCAGAATGTCTATATTAGTGGGCTAGTACACATTAACTATTATCCCTAGGTGATGCATATACATTTACATGAGTTAGGATGAAAGATATCAGGCTACTGGTTGAAGCATAAAAATAACATGTATTTAATTTGCCACCAATATTTTCCCAATATAGATATGCTTGGGCATATTGTAGTAATAGCTTACTGTGAGCAATAAGTTGAGAATATACATTTTTAAATAGTCCCCTAGCAGATGTAGGATTGTAGGATTAGAAAACACTAGCAGATATGATTTTAAAATATACCAATCATGTTTCTGGGACTATTAGAAAACACTAGCAGATATGATTTTAAAATATACCAATCATGTTTCTGGGACTAGTGCACCATATAAGAGCTGTGTGTCTATTGAAAAGCAGTGAGGTTGCTATTGGCAAATAGATACATATGTCAAGTAATCCAATATATTACAGAGAAACATGTCTAGTATTTGTTATACCTGCCAATGGTTTAGTGACCGAGCAAATCTAGGCATTTAAAAATACATAAAAACATGAAAGAACTTGGGTTAGTGCAGTTAACAGAAAAGTGACAAACTATCAGTCAATGTGAGAACGTAAAACTAATAAACATCTTAGTCATACAGGTAGTCTCTATCACAGCTTTATAGGACAGGGAGTAAAACATAGAAAAGATTGATAGTCGATCCCTAGAGGCTTGCGGCAGCAAGAAGGAAAACACTCTCTCCAGGAATTGTGATGTGGACGACTAAATCTGCTAGCCGACTCCTCTTCTGTAGGAGGTGAGAGTCTTATATTGACTGCAGATAGCCCTTTGGTGAGAAGTAGCGAGCAGGGAGATATTTAGCCCCATGTACCATGTATACTTTCCCCAATCAGCAGGTAAAGGTGAAACTACAGCCCCGTAGCCGAAGAAGGGTGCTAAGATGTGGCCTTCTAGCAAACTGTGTAAAGGTCCAGTCATCCGGTTCAGGAGCTCTTAGATATATAATATACAGGGAGTGCAGAATTATTAGGCAAATGAGTATTTTGACCACATCATCCTCTTTATGCATGTTGTCTTACTCCAAGCTGTATAGGCTCGAAAGCCTACTACCAATTAAGCATATTAGGTGATGTGCATCTCTGTAATGAGAAGGGGTGTGGTCTAATGACATCAACACCCTATATCAGGTGTGCATAATTATTAGGCAACTTCCTTTCCTTTGGCAAAATGGGTCAAAAGAAGGACTTGACAGGCTCAGAAAAGTCAAAAATAGTGAGATATCTTGCAGAGGGATGCAGCACTCTTAAAATTGCAAAGCTTCTGAAGCGTGATCATCGAACAATCAAGCGTTTCATTCAAAATAGTCAACAGGGTCGCAAGAAGCGTGTGGAAAAACCAAGGCGCAAAATAACTGCCTATGAACTAAGAAAAGTCAAGTGTGCAGCTGCCAAGATGCCACTTGCCACCAGTTTGGCCATATTTCAGAGCTGCAACATCACTGGAGTGCCCAAAAGCACAAGGTGTGCAATACTCAGAGACATGGCCAAGGTAAGAAAGGCTGAAAGAAGACCACCACTGAACAAGACACCCAAGCTGAAACGTCAAGACTGGGCCAAGAAATATCTCAAGACTGATTTTTCTAAGGTTTTATGGACTGATGAAATGAGAGTGAGTCTTGATGGGCCAGATGGATGGGCCCGTGGCTGGATTGGTAAAGGGCAGAGATCTCCAGTCTGACTCAGACGCCAGCAAGGTGGAGGTGGAGTACTGGTTTGGGCTGGTATCATCAAAGATGAGCTTGTGGGGCCTTTTCGGGTTGATGATGGAGTCAAGCTCAACTCCCAGTCCTACTGCCAGTTTCTGGAAGACACCTTCTTCAAGCAGTGGTACAGGAAGAAGTCTGCATCCTTCAAGAAAAACATTATTTTCATGCAGGACAATGCTCCATCACACGCGTCCAAGTACTCCACATCGTGGCTGGCAAGAAAGGGTATAAAAGAAGAAAATCTAATGACATGGCCTCCTTGTTCACCTGATCTGAACCCCATTGAGAACCTGTGGTCCATCATCAAATGTGAGATTTACAAGGAGGGAAAACAGTACACCTCTCTGAACAGTGTCTGGGAGGCTGTGGTTGCTGCTGCACGCAATGTTGATGGTGAACAGATCAAAACACTGACAGAATCCAAAGTGTCCTTGCAAAGAAAGGTGGCTATATTGGTCACTGATTTGTTTTTGTTTTGTTTTTGAATGTCAGAAATGTATATTTGTGAATGTTGAGATGTTATATTGGTTTTACTGGTAAAAATAAATAATTGAAATGGGTATATATTTGTTTTTTGTTAAGTTGCCTAATAATTATGCACAGTAATAGTCACCTGCACACACAGATATCCCCCTAAAAGAGCTATAACTAAAAACAAACTAAAAACTACTTCCAAAACTATTCAGCTTTGATATTAATGAGTTTTTTGGGTTCATTGAGAACATGGTTGTTGTTCAATAATAAAATTAATCCTCAAAAATACAACTTGCCTAATAATTCTGCACTCCCTGTAGGTGTCCTTCAATACATGAGGGACATGGAGTAAAGCATAGAAAAGATTGATAGTCGATCCCTAGAGGCTTGCGGCAGCAAGAAGGAAAACACTCTCTCCAGGAAATGTGATGTGGACGACTAAATCTGCAAGCCGACTCCTCTTCTGTAGGAGGTGAGAGTCTTATATTGACCGCAGATAGCCCTTTGGTGAGAAGTAGCGAGCAGGGAGATATTTAGCCCCATGTACCATGTATACTTTCCACAGTCAGCAGGTAAAGGTGAAACTACAGCCCCTGATACTTGCAGCCCCCGATACTTACGCTAGTCTCCAGCGCAGGATAGATTGTGTGAGCTGTTGAGCTGACACTATATGTCACAGGTAAGTTCAGGGAGTGATGGTCCTTGCTGAGACAAACCAGGGCCCGCTGTTCCATACCAGCTTTTGAAGCGTGCTTTTTAGAGATCAATGAGCTGCTCTCCCCTCCTTCCCCAGGACCAGTCGCATCCCCCGGGCCAGGAGAAGAGGGCTAACAATTCGCTATCAGAGTCCCCCATAGTGACAGTGCAAGGGGTATCTGAAGATGAGAGAGGGATCTCTGCGGACCCGGTAGCCGAAGAAGGGTGCTAAGATGTGGCCTTCTAGCAAACTGTGTAAAGGTCCGGTCTTCTGGTTCAGGAGCTCTTAGATATATAATATAGGTGTCCTTCAATACAGGAGGGAAAGCCACATTCTGTGAGGTATAAATCAGCTCTTGTTCGTATAAGAAAATTTAGTTTTTTTTCACGGATTATGACTCTAAAATGCAGAACTCCCAAGAAAGCGGCCATCTTAGGTGTCGGTCCGGACACGCCCCCCTGTTTAATTTTCAATTTCATAAATAAATTACATAATTGGTTTTTAATTTTATTTTGCCAATGAATGGGTGGCGAGACATGTATGTGTGTAAATTTGCTAATCATATGGCTTATGTTTTTAATATCATTGTAACATATCAGCAAAACTATTCTAGGTTTTCTCAGGTTATGCCCATGGAATGCCCATCTTACACCCTCTCCTTCCCAAAGGAAAATTTTTTATGATCTTTATTTGCATAAAGTTTTAACTCAATTTTGTAAATTTGCTTAAATTATTATGAAATTGTGTATGTTTTTTTTTATCATTTCTTAATGTGCAATATGTTTTAACCATTCGTATTTCTTTTAATATTTATCGTGATACCATAATACCTTACAATACAAATTAAGGAAAGTACTTCCTTAATATTCTAAATGTTTTACATTTTACTCTGCTTACATGTATAGTTATATAATGTATTGCATGAAAATGGTTGCTGACAGGTTTACATTGGAAGAAAACAAGATTTTAGTTTCTGCTTTGGAGCCCAACTATGTTATGCTTTTTGCACCACAGAGATGTGAAACAAGTTCAAAGAAAAGGGACCCTATCTGGGAAGATATTGCTGATTTGGTAATGCTACAAATATTAAGACTGTGGCTAAATGTTACAAAAGGGTTGCAAAAGGAAAGCGCTTATAAAGAATAAGAGGAGGAGGAGGCGGTATTTAAAATATTAAAAGATGTTTATTAAACTTTTAGGGCCAGATTACAAGTGGAACATTAAATTATTGTCTGTCCGCAAACGCGCGATAATTAACCAGCCATTACAAGTGTCTGGTTATTGCTACTATGAGCTCACGGTAGCAATTAGCATTTAGAAAAATAACCAGAGATCAGATCTCTGGTTAATTTTCTAAACGTGTCCCAAATGCCCTCAAAATAGAGGGCATAATAGTTTTTTATTAAAATTTGTTAATAAAAAAAACAACTACGCTAGGCAGTTTTGGGGCTTTAAAGTTTACATTAAGGTCTATGGGAACTGCCTGTACCCAGTAAATATAGTTGTATATGAATATACACAAATACAGTATATATGTAGTCATCTACATATATATTTAAAAACATGCTGCAAACACTGTGCTACTTACGCCTTCACAGCATGAGGTTCTAATGCCATCTCTGATAGCATGCGCCGATATTACTCAGTGGAGCGCTAATATCGCTTGCATGCCACAGTCTTCTTCAACATCATCTTCCCAAACTTCTCCCTTGTCTTTAAAACATGTAGATGTCTATGTGTGCCCAGAAAGTGATGTTGCCAAGCAATATATTACTGGGGATTTGGTTAATGGTAAGTGTTTATTTTAATTTTTAAAATATCATGTTCCTTAAACTAATATTTTATATTAAATGTATTAATTTTAGTGCAAAAAGTAACCACATCTCCACCACTGAGGCAGACAGCACCTGAAAGTGATATCATTGAAATAGAAGACATTCAAGATTTGCAAATTATTATTACGGGTATATATATATATATATATATATATATATATATATATATATATATATATATATATATATATATATATATAAATTGTATTTTTTAAACCTTTTACATGTTAATTTACACAATAACAAAAGCATTTTATTTTAATTAACATGCATGTTTTTTTAATTATCAAGCACCTTTTTGTGTGTGGGTAACTATCTTCTCAAAATATTTTTGAAACATAAATAACATTAAAAGATTTAAAAAATATTCTATTGTCTTTGTAATAATCCAGGTACTGGAAAAGACAATACAAAACCAGAAATTGCTGTTGATATTGAGAACCAACAATGTTAACAATAGTAGGAGCAAGGCACTTTTTCATTTACATGCTCATTTTGTTTTTAAGATTAAATGACAGTTATATTTGTGCATACCTTTTTCTTAATGTTCATAAAAGAGTTCATGAGAATTTTCTTAATGTTTTTGATTTTTCACACATGAACTAGCAATGAATGTTTTTTTTTTCAATTCTTATTTTGAAAGATGTGTTTATTTAATGTAATTTAATTTAGTGATTTAATATAATACTTTTTTTTTTTTTTTTCAGAAAAGGGTGATCATATTCCAATTAAAAAAAATGTGTGATTTGCTTGAAATCATCAATAATAATTTATCGGACTCAATGCTTTATCTTTCCTTATTAATAATTTACAACATAAAAAGATAAACAGACTTTTAAAGAGAATACATGATAATCAACAACAACAATGTACGCACTGCTATGATGTACAAAGAAAAAAGGTAGAAGGGAAAGGCATATTATCCTGGTGTTAAAACTCATGGGGGGGGGGCATTTTATTATCCTCATTAATTTATTTTGTATGTTTTCTTATGTTATGGTTAAACGGACAGTCAAGTCCACATTTTCTTTTCATAATTCAAATAGGGGATGTCATTTTAAACAACTTTCCAATTTACTTGTATCACTAATTTTGCGTTGTTCTCTTGGTATTCTTAGTTGAAAGCTAAACCTAGCTAGGTAGGCTCATATGCTAATTTCATACACCTTAAAGGCCACCTCTAATCTGAATGCATTTTGACAGTTTTTCACCACTAGAGTAGTGATGTCGCGACATTGAATTCAATAGGCAGGCGAACTTTAAAACCTACAAGGACTCTTTCTGGCCACAATAGTGATGGAAAAGTTGTTTCAAGGGTACTAACACCTGGACTGTCGCATGCTGGAGGGGGATCCCTGGCAAAACTCCCATGGAAAATTACATAGTTTATGCAGAGTCTGCTTTTAAGCCATAATGGGCCTAAATCAACTAACATTCCCAAAGTGGCTGTCTCAAAACATCCCGGACAGAAGATAGATTGATAGATAGGATAGATAGATATACATAGATTGATAGTTAGATAGAATCGATAGAAGAGAAATAGATAGATTTGTTAGATATATAATTACCCTAATAAAGTCTAATAATTAAACATGCGTTCTTGGAACAAACTAGCTTGTGTTAATTAGTACTTTTCTTAGCACTTTAATTCCTGTTCCCCCCCTATCGGGGGTGTTCTATATGGCCTGCCTGATTACCCTGAAAAAATATAATAATAAGACATGCGGTCTGATACCTATTTTAACTAGGTTGTGTTTTAAGTACTACCATTCTTAGCACTTTAATCTCTGTAACTCCCCCTATTTGGTGAGGTCTATACGGCCTGGATGATTACCCATACAAAATATAATAATAAGACATCTGCTCTTGGTCTGCGACCCATGGTAACTATGTTGTGTTAATTAGTAATGTCCTTCACATTTTAATAGCTGTTACTCATACTCACCCTATCGGTGGAGGTCTATATGGCCTGCATGATTACCCTTACAAAATATAATAACCAAACATATGCTCTGGGACCCATGGTAAGTAGGTTGTGTTAAGTAGTACTGTTCTTTGCAGTTTAATACCTGTTACAACACCAAATGGTGGCAGGTCTATCTGGCCTTCATGATTAGCTGCACCCAAACCCAAAAAAAAGCTGAGTGGTCTTAGACTAACACCCATGGCTAACTCGATTGTTTCAATTAGTACTATTCTTAGCACTTTCATCCCTGTTACGGGTGGTCTACATGGCAATCATGATTAGCCGAACAAAATACTACAATCCAACCTTTGCTCAGTCTTCATAGGCCCTTCATTGGCTGTATTTTGATAGTACAGTTCTTATTATTTTTATAGCTGATACAACACCGAATGGTGGCAGCTCTATATGGCCTGCAAGATTAGCCGCACCCAATACAAAAATAAATCCAAGCGGTGTTGGATTTACACCCATGGCTAACTCTGTTGTTTCAAGTAGTACTATTCTTAGCACTTTCATCTCATCATCCCTGTTACTTCCAGGACTCTTGGTGGTGGTCTACATGGCCATCATGATTAGCCTAACCAAATACTACAATCCAACCTTGGCTCAGTCTTCCTAAGGCCCTTCATTGACTGTATTTTGGTATAACTTTTCTTATTAGTTTAATAGCTGATACGACACCGAATGGTGGCAGCTCTATATGGCCTGCATGAATAGCCGCACCCAAAGCCAAAAAAAAGCCAAGCGGTTTTGCCCTAACACCCATGGCTAACTCTGTTGTTTCAAGTTCTACTATTCTTAGCTCTTTCATATCATCCCTGTTACTTTCAGGACTCTCAGTGGTGGTGGTCTATATGGCCATCATGATTACCCTCACCAAAAATATAACAACAATACGTGCGTGCAGGCAACCATGGTAAGGTTACTTCCTTTCGCAAAATCGAGTATAACAGTTGCAGGCAGAGGTTCTGACCCTGCATTATGGCTGCACCTCTCCCTAAAAGAGGCATGCGTTACAGAGTCTGTGGGCATGTATGCAAAGAGCTGGCCTGCCTAAAAAGAGGAGCAAGGCTGTACAGGTTGTTCTCCTTCAGCCGTTTTATAAGTTGTCCCACGGCCACGACTCTCAACAACCACAACAGAATGAAACACCACATATGCCATCCTTTTGAACAACAGAGTACAGGTATGGCATTGATTTTAGTTACACGGCGATATTTATTATGAACCGTGAAATTGAAAACAAAAACATGATTGGACACCAAGTACAGTACAGGTCGTTCTCCTTCGGCCTTTTTAGAATAGTGTTCCGGACCCCCAACAAAAACAACAGCAGGAAAGAGGACATATGGCATCCTTTTGAACAATAGATGACAGGTAAGGCATAGATTTTACAAAGCCATAGATATTTTTTTTGCAACTGTGAAATAAAAAAAAACATTGATTGGACACCCAGAACACTTCTTTATCCTTAGGCCTTTTTATAAGAGGCTCCCGGAGCCTCAACTGAAACAACAGCATGAAAGAGGACATATGGCATCCTTGTGAACAATTGATTACAGTTCAGGCATCTATTTTATAATCCCAGGGATCATTTATATGACCCGGGAAATAGAAAAAAACATTGATTAGACACCCAGTACACTTATTTATCCTCAGGCCTTTTTAATAAGAGGGTCCCGGAGCCTCAACCGAAACAACAGCATGAAAGAGGACATATGTCATCCTTTTGAATAATAGATTACAGGAAAGGCATTGATTTTAGAATCCCAGAGATCATTTATATGACCCGGGAAATAGAAAAAAAAACATTGATTAGACACTCAGTACACTTATTTTTCCTCAGGCATTTTTAATAACAGGGTCCCGGAGCCTTAACCGAAACAACAGCATGAAAGAGGAGATATGTCATCCTTTTGAATAATAGATTACAGGAAAGGCATTGATTTTAGAAACCCACAGATCTTTATTTGCAACCGGGAAATAGAAAAAAAAAATTGATTAGACACCCAGTACACTTATTTTTCCTCAGGCCTTTTTAATAAGAGGGTCCCGGAGCCTCAACCGAAACAACAGCATGAAAGAGGACATATGTCATCCTTTTGAATAATAGATTACAAGAAAGGCATTGATTTTAGAAACCCACAGATCATTATTTGCAACCGGGAAATAGAAAAAAACATTGATTAGACACCCAGTACACTTATTTTTCCTCAGGCCTTTTTAATAAGAGGGTCCCGGAGCCTCAACCGAAACAACAGCATGAAAGAGGACATATGTCATCCTTTTGAATAATAGATTACAAGAAAGGCATTGATTTTAGAAACCCACAGATCTTTATTTGCAACCAGGAAATAGAAAAAAACATTGATTAGACACCCAGTACACTTATTTTTCCTCAGGCCTTTTTAATAAGAGGGTCCTGGAGCCTCAACCGAAACAACAACATGAAAGAGGACATATGTCATCCTTTTGAATAATAGATTACAAGAAAGGCATTGATTTTAGAAACCCACAGATCATTATTTGCAACCGGGAAATAGAAAAAAACATTGATTAGACACCTAGTACACTTATTTATTCTCAGGCCTTTTTAATAAGAGGGTCCCGGAGCCTCAACCGAAAAAACAGCATGAAAGAGGAGATATTTCATCCTTTTGAATAATAGATTACAGGAAAGGCATTGATTTTAGAATCACAGCGATCATTTATATGACCCGGGAAATAGAAAAAAACATTGATTAGACACCCAGTACACTCATTTATTTTTAGGCCTTTTTAATAAGAGGGTCCCGGAGCCTCAACTGAAACAACAGCATGAAAGAGGACTTATGTCATCCTTTTGAATAATAGATTGCAGGAAAGGCATTGATTTTAGAATCCCAGAGATCATTTATATGACCCGGGAAATAGAAAAAAACATTGATTAGACACTCAGTACACTTATTTTTCCTCAGGCCTTTTTAATAAGAGGGTCCTGGAGCCTCAACCGAAACAACAGCATGAAAGAGGAGATATGTCATCCTTTTGAATAATAGATTACAGGAAAGGCATTGATTTTAAAATCCCAGAGTTCATTTATATGACCCAGGAAATAGAAAAAAAACATTGATTAGACACTCAGTACACTTATTTTTCCTCAGGCCTTTTTAATAAGAGGGTCCCGGAGCCTCAACCGAAACAACAGCATGAAAGAGGAGATATGTCATCCTTTTGAATAATAGATTACAGGAAAGGCATTGATTTTAGAATCCCAGAGATCATTTATATGACCCGGGAAATAGAAAAAAACATTGATTAGACACCCAGTACACTTATTTATCCTCAGGCCTTTTTAATAAGAGGGTCCCGGAGCCTCAACCGAAACAACAGCATGAAAGAGGACATATGTCATCCTTTGGAATAATAGATTACAGGAAAGGCATTGATTTTAGAAACACAGAGATAATTAGTTGCAACCGGGAAATCTAAAAAAACATCGAACAGACAGCATGAAAGAGAACATATGTCATCCTTTTGAATAATAGATTACAAGAAAGGCATTGATTTTAGAAACCCACAGATCTTTATTTGCAACCAGGAAATAGAAAAAAACATTGATTAGACACCCAGTACACTTATTTTTCCTCAGGCCTTTTTTAATAAGAGGGTCCTGGAGCCTCAACCGAAACAACAGCATGAAAGAGGACATATGTCATCCTTTTGAATAATAGATTACAAGAAAGGCATTGATTTTAGAAACCCACAGATCATTATTTGCAACTGGGAAATAGAAAAAACATTGATTAGACACCTAGTACACTTATTTATTCTCAGGCCTTTTTAATAAGAGGGTCCCGGAGCCTCAACCGAAACAACAGCATGAAAGAGGAGATATGTCATCCTTTTGAATAATAGATTACAGGAAAGGCATTGATTTTAGAATCCCAGAGATCATTTATATGACCCGGGAAATAGCGACTCTTGTGAAGTTCCTGGAGTGTTCTGGTAGCCATCTCTTTGCGCCCCGAAAGGAATACTATATCAGTGTTTTTGTATACATCCGACAACAGCTTCGGAGACTGTGGTGACGCACACGTTATTTACTGTTGTTCCAGCTGTGGCAATATCAATTGGCATTAAAAAGTTAAGATTTGTGGGTGGGGGAGCCTATAGCTGTTGCGGTAGGACATGTGTTTGAGGAGCTCCAGGTCTTACAAGTTACTATGAATCCTTTTTTGGATTCATAGTCACACTTTCTGGGGCTATCCAAGAGGAGCCTGGAGATACCTTACTCATATCGGCTTACTTATGTTCCTCAGCTGACTGCGTTACAGCTAGCCGCGACACTGAGAGGCCTCTCTAGCCTGATAGTGCTGTCATTGTCAAAGCTGACACCAATATACCCCCCCCAGGACCCTGGGTTATCAATCCAGTTCTATAGTAACTGGACAACTCGTTAATCACAACTATTGACAAAGAGAAGGAAAAGCACTAGTCACCCCTTATATCAACGGGTACGAAGACCTGTATTTTGCCTTTCCAATATGGCGTTGGTCACCAAAATAATCCAGAATGAAAAAAAATGTAAGATTTGGAGAGTGACTAGTGACGCACATTTTATGCACACTGTGGCAATTGCAATTTGCATTAAAAAGAATCGGCTAACAACCACTACATACGACCACACCTGACTCCTGAAGTCATGCTTCAGTTATTAAGTCAAGTTAAATTAATTTTTTTTTATTCTGCTCAGCAGAGGCTCCAGGACCCTCAACAAAACCAGCAGCAGGAAAGAGGACATATGGCATCCTTTTGAAAAAAAGATTATAGGAAAGGCATTGATTTCAGAAACACAGAGATCATTAGTTGCAACCGGGAAATAGAAAAAAACATTGATTAGACACCCAGTACACTTATTTATCCTTAGGCCTTTTTAATAAGAGGCTCCCAGAGCCTCAACAGAAACAACAGCATGAAAGAGTACATATGGCATCCTAGTGAATAATAGATTACAGGAAAGGCATTGATTTTAGAAACCCGTGGATAATTTTTTGCAACCGTGAAATCTAAAAAAACATAGATTAGACACCCAGTACACTTATTTATCCTTAGGCCTTTTTAGCAGAGGCTCCAGGACCCTCAACAAAACCAGCAGCAGGAAAGAGGACATATGGCATACTTTTGTAAATTAGATTACAGGAAAGGCATTGATTTTAGAAACACAGAGATCATTTATATGACCCGGGAAATAGAAAAAAACATTGATTGGACACCCAGTACACTTCTTTATCCTTAGGCCTTTTATAAGAGGGTCCCGGAGCCTCAACAGAAACAACAGCATGAAAGAGGACATATTGCATCCTTTTGAAAAATAGATTACAGGAAAGGCATTGATTTTAGAAACACAGATATAATTTGTTACAACCGGGAAATCTAAAAAAACATTGAATAGACACCCAGTACACTTATTTATCCTTAGGCCTTTTTAGCAGAGGCTCCAGGACCCTCAACAAAACCAGCAGAAGGAAAGAGGACATATGGCATCCTTTTGAAAAAAAGATTATAGGAGATAATTTGTTGCAACCGGGAATTTGAATAAAAAAAATGATTCGATGGACATCCAGTACAATTCTTTCTCCTTAGGCCTTTTTATAAGAGGGTCCTGGAGCCTCAACCGAAACAACAGCATGAAAGAGGAGATATGTCATCCTTTTGAATAATAGATTACAGGAAAGGCATTGATTTTAGAATCACAGCGATCATTTATATGACCCGGGAAATAGAAAAAAACATTGATTAGACACCCAGTACACTCATTTATTTTTAGGCCTTTTTAATAAGAGGGTCCCGGAGCCTCAACTGAAACAACAGCATGAAAGAGGACATATGTCATCCTTTTGAATAATAGATTACAGGCAAGGCATTGATTTTAGAATCCCAGAGATCATTTATATGACCCGGGAAATAGAAAAAAACATTGATTAGACACTCAGTACACTTATTTTTCCTCAGGCCTTTTTAATAAGAGGGTCCTGGAGCCTCAACCGAAACAACAGCATGAAAGAGGAGATATGTCATCCTTTTGAATAATAGATTACAGGAAAGGCATTGATTTTAAAATCCCAGAGTTAATTTATATGACCCGGGAAATAGAAAAAAAACATTGATTAGACACTCAGTACACTTATTTTTCCTCAGGCCTTTTTAATAAGAGGGTCCCGGAGCCTCAACCGAAACAACAGCATGAAAGAGGAGATATGTCATCCTTTTGAATAATAGATTACAGGAAAGGCATTGATTTTAGAATCCCAGAGATCATTTATATGACCCGGGAAATAGAAAAAAACATTGATTAGAAACCCAGTACACTTATTTATCCTCAGGCCTTTTTAATAAGAGGGTCCCGGAGCCTCAACCGAAACAACAGCATGAAAGAGGACATATGTCATCCTTTGGAATAATAGATTACAGGAAAGGCATTGATTTTAGAAACACAGAGATAATTAGTTGCAACCGGGAAATCTAAAAAAACATCGAACAGACAGCATGAAAGAGGACATATGTCATCCTTTTGAATAATAGATTACAAGAAAGGCATTGATTTTAGAAACCCACAGATCTTTATTTGCAACCAGGAAATAGAAAAAAACATTGATTAGACACCCAGTACACTTATTTTTCCTCAGGCCTTTTTTAATAAGAGGGTCCTGGAGCCTCAACCGAAACAACAGCATGAAAGAGGACATATGTCATCCTTTTGAATAATAGATTACAAGAAAGGCATTGATTTTAGAAACCCACAGATCATTATTTGCAACTGGGAAATAGAAAAAAACATTGATTAGACACCTAGTACACTTATTTATTCTCAGGCCTTTTTAATAAGAGGGTCCCGGAGCCTCAACCGAAACAACAGCATGAAAGAGGAGATATGTCATCCTTTTGAATAATAGATTGCAGGAAAGGCATTGATTTTAGAATCACAGAGATCATTTATATGACCCGGGAAATAGAAAAAAACATTGATTAGACACCCAGTACACTTAGTTATCCTCAGGCCTTTTTAATAAGAGGGTCCCGGAGCCTCAACTGAAACAACAGCATGAAAGAGGACATATGTCATCCTTTTGAATAATAGATTACAGGAAAGGCATTGATTTTAGAATCACAGAGTTCATTTATATGACCCGGGAAATAGAAAAAAAAACATTGATTAGACACTCAGTACACTTATTTTTCCTCAGGCCTTTTTAATAAGAGGGTCCCGGAGCCTCAACCGAAACAACAGCATGAAAGAGGAGATATGTCATCCTTTTGAATAATAGATTACAGGAAAGGCATTGATTTTAGAATCCCAGAGATCATTTATATGACCCGGGAAATAGAAAAAAACATTGATTAGACACCCAGTACACTTATTTATCATCAGGCCTTTTTAATAAGAGGGTCCCGGAGCCTCAACCGAAACAACAGCATGAAAGAGGACATATGTCATCCTTTGGAATAATAGATTACAGGAAAGGCATTGATTTTAGAAACACAGAGATAATTAGTTGCAACCAGGAAATCTAAAAAAAGATCGAACAGACACCCAGTACACTTCTTTATCCATAGGCCTTTTTAGCAGAGGCTCCAGGACCCTCAACAAAAACAAGAGCAGGGAGCTGGGCATAGGAGTACAATGGAGTGTGACAATAATAATGTGAAGGTGAAGATTGCGTAGTTGTGGCATTTTAATTTTGTTATCGTGGGAACTTAGTACTTGCAATGACCTTGCTCTGGTGAATCCATATTGCAAATGTGTTATTTAAGGCACTGTTTGTCTATTTTTTGAATATCAGCATTTGGTAAATGAAGCTCAACTTAAGGCTGGTGAGAACCGACCTTTCTTCTTGCTTTTTGCAAATGTTGTGGCTCTGGACAAACATATGAATAAGGGGCCATCAGCCATATTCTGCATGCAACCCCTTTGATGATTGACGATAAACATGTGTCACCTGCAAGCAGAGCTCGTTACTTCTGTCTAAATCATCTTCCTGGTATGGACAGGTCACTGTTTCCCACAGCAAGTCCGAAGCTTGAACTACAAGATTGTCTTGAGTATGGTAGGAAACCAAAGTTGATTTAATTCTGTACTATCACCACAAAAGCTGAACTTCTTGAAGCAATGAAAATGCCAGCAATTTCATGTGCTTATGGATGACAAGGACGTCCTGTCCTGTGGTGCACAGAGATGGAGAGGATTTTGGGCCTCCCTGTACACTACCCAGATGTCTCAAACATCACCAGAAACACAAGACAGCGACTCTTGTGAAGTTCCTGGAGTGTTCTGGTAGCCATCTCTTTGCGCCCCGAAAGGAATACTATATCAGTGTTTTTGTATACATCCGACAACAGCTTCGGAGACTGTGGTGACGCACACGTTATTTACTGTTGTTCCAGCTGTGGCAATATCAATTGGCATTAAAAAGTTAAGATTTGTGGGTGGGGGAGCCTATAGCTGTTGCGGTAGGACGTGTGTTTGAGGAGCTCCAGGTCTTACAAGTTACTTTGGAGTTACTTCTCAACCTTAATTTAATTTCCTTTTTTGGATTCATAGTCACACTTTCTGGGGCTATCCAAGAGGAGCCTGGAGATACCTTACTCATATCGGCTTACCTATGTTCCTCAGCTGACTGCGTTACAGCTAGCCGCAACACTGAGAGGCCTCTCTAGCCTGATAGTGCTGTCATTGTCAAAGCTGACATCAATATACCCCCCCCAGGACCCTGGGTTATCAATCCAGTTCTATAGTAACTGGACAACTCGTTAATCACAACTATTGACAAAGAGAAGGAAAAGCACTAGTCACCCCTTATATCAACGGGTACGAAGACCTGTATTTTGCCTTTCCAATATGGCGTTGGTCACCAAAATAATCCAGAATGAAAAAAAATGTAAGATTTGGAGAGTGACTAGTGACGCACATTTTATGCACACTGTGGCAATTGCAATTTGCATTAAAAAGAATCGGCTAACAACCACTACATACGACCACACCTGACTCCTGAAGTCATGCTTCAGTTATTAAGTCAAGTTAAATTAATTTTTTTTTATTCTGCGCAGCAGAGGCTCCAGGACCCTCAACAAAACCAGCAGCAGGAAAGAGGACATATGGCATCCTTTTGAAAAAAAGATTATAGGAAAGGCATTGATTTCAGAAACACAGAGATCATTAGTTGCAACCGGGAAATAGAAAAAAACATTGATTAGACACCCAGTACACTTATTTATCCTTAGGCCTTTTTAATAAGAGGCTCCCAGAGCCTCAACAGAAACAACAGCATGAAAGAGTACATATGGCATCCTAGTGAATAATAGATTACAGGAAAGGCATTGATTTTAGAAACCCGTGGATAATTTTTTGCAACCGTGAAATCTAAAAAAACATAGATTAGACACCCAGTACACTTATTTATCCTTAGGCCTTTTTAGCAGAGGCTCCAGGACCCTCAACAAAACCAGCAGCAGGAAAGAGGACATATGGCATACTTTTGTAAATTAGATTACAGGAAAGGCATTGATTTTAGAAACACAGAGATCATTTATATGACCCGGGAAATAGAAAAAAACATTGATTGGACACCCAGTACACTTCTTTATCCTTAGGCCTTTTATAAGAGGGTCCCGGAGCCTCAACAGAAACAACAGCATGAAAGAGGACATATTGCATCCTTTTGAAAAATAGATTACAGGAAAGGCATTGATTTTAGAAACACAGATATAATTTGTTACAACCGGGAAATCTAAAAAAACATTGAATAGACACCCAGTACACTTATTTATCCTTAGGCCTTTTTAGCAGAGGCTCCAGGACCCTCAACAAAACCAGCAGAAGGAAAGAGGACATATGGCATCCTTTTGAAAAAAAGATTATAGGAGATAATTTGTTGCAACCGGGAATTTGAATAAAAAAAATGATTCGATGGACATCCAGTACAATTCTTTCTCCTTAGGCCTTTTTATAAGAGGGTCCAGGACCCTCAAACAAAACACCAGCAGGAAAGAGGACATATGGCATCCTTTTGAACAATAGAGTACAGGAAAGGCATTGATTTTAGAAACCCAGAGATAATTTTATGCAAATGGAAATTTGAATAAAAAAAATGATTCGATGGACACCCAGTGCACTTCTTTCTCCTTAGGCCTTTTTATAAGAGGGTCCTGGACCCTAAAAAAAAACACCAGCAGGAAAGAGGACGTATGGCATCCTTTTGAACAATAGAGTACAGGTACAGCATTGATTTTACAAACCCAGAGATCATTTTGGTCAATTGTTAAATAGAAAAAAAAAAAGAGTGGACACCCAGTACACCTCTTTCTCCTTAGGCCTTTTTATAAGAGGGTCCAGGACCCTCAAAAAAAACACCAGCAGGAAAGAGGACGTATGGCATCCTTTTGAACAATAGAGTACAGGAAAGGCATTGATTTTAGAAACCCAGAGATAATTTGTTGCAAATGGAAATTTGAATAAAAAAAAATAATTTGATGGACACCCAGTACACTTCTTTCTCCTTAGGCCTTTTTATACGAGGGTCCAGGACCCTAAAAAAAACACCATCAGGAAAGATGACGTATGGCATCCTTTTGAACAATAGAGTACAGGAAAGGCATTGATTTTAGAAACCCAGAGATAATTTGTTGCAAATGGAAATATGAATTAAAAAAATGATTCGATGGACACCCAGTACACTTCTTTCTCCTTAGGCCTTTTTATAAGAGGGTCCAGGACCCTCAAAAAAAACACCAGCAGGAAAGAGGACGTATGGCATCCTTTTGAACAATAGAGTACAGGTACAGCATTGATTTTACAAACCCAGAGATCATTTTGGTCAATTGTTAAATAGAAATAAAAAGAGTGGACACCCAGTACACCTCTTTCTCCTTAGGACCTTTTATAAGAGGGTCCAGGCCCTCAAAAAAAAAACACCAGCAGGAAAGAGGATGTATGGCATCCTTTTGAACAATAGAGTACAGGAAAGGCATTGATTTTAGAAACCCAGAGATAATTTGTTGCAAATGGAAATTTGAATAAAAAAAATGTTTCAATGGACACCCAGTACACTTCTTTCTCCTTAGGCCTTTTTATACGAGGGTCCAGGACCCTCAAAAAAAACACCATCAGGAAAGAGGACGTATGGCATCCTTTTGAACAATAGAGTACAGGAAAGGCATCGATTTTAGAAACCCAGAGATAATTTGTTGCAAATGGAAATTTGAATAAAAAAAATGATTTGATGGACACCCAGTACACTTCTTTCTCCTTAGGCCTTTTTATAAGAGGGTCCAGGACCCTCAAAAAAAACACCAGCAGGAAAGAGGACGTATGGCATCCTTTTGAACAATAGAGTGCAGGTACAGCATTAATTTTACAAACCCAGAGATAATTTTGGTCAAATGTGAAATAGAAAAAAAATGAGTGGACACCCAGTACACCTCTTTCTCCTTAGGCCTTTTTATAAGAGGGTCCAGGACCCTCAAACAAAATACCAGCAGGAAAGAGAACATATGGCATACTTTTGAACAATAGAGTACTGGTACGGCATTGATCTTAGAAACCCACAGATAATTGTTTGGAAAAGTGAAATAGCCCCAAAAACCATGCTTGGACTCCCACTCTAGGTCGTTCTCCTTCAGCTTTTTTATAAGAGGGTCCAGCACCCTCAACAGAAACAACTGCAGGAAACACCACCACAAATGCCATCCATTTGCACAAGCGAGTACAGGTATGGCATCCATTTTAGAAACCCAGAGATAATTGAGAGGAACTAGGAACATTTTTCTAAAAATTTGATGGGGCACCCATTACAGGTCATTCTCCTTCAGCCTTTTTATACCATGGGCCACGACCCGCAACAGGCACAACAGCATGAAACACCACATATGCCACCCTTTTGCACAATAGAGTACAGGTATGGCATAGATGGAACACGGAGATAATTTAGAGCAACCAAGAGACAGATAAAGATACTTGGTAGGTCCTACTCTTTCAAATTTGTTGCATTTTGCATTCAATTTAATGGTCCACCAGATATGAGTGGTGTGCTAAGTTGTACAATTCGTAACAGTTTAATCACTAGTGTTATGTGCCTTATTTTTTTTATTTGAGTTTTGTATCCACAGAGCTGCAGCAGAGGCTAGAAAAATTTGGAATGTACAAATGACTGAAAAAGTGGGGTATTGTTGTAGCAACTGCTGTAGCAGCGGCCAAAATTGATGTTTGTAAAACATTTATAAAGTCCCCTAAAAGCTTGTGGCTTGAACACTAGTTGTTGGCAGATAAGTCAAGCAAGTCCTCCAGCTTTATAAAAAAAAAGGCCAGCCTGTGTACCAGTTGTAGCCCAAGCCAGCTCATCTCGTCATCAGGCCTTTTTTATTCAAATGTATCGCCCAATGTCAGTCCCTTCGGGATCCAGCCCTCATTCGTTTTTATAAAAGTGAGATAGTCAAGGCTTTTTTGACCTAGGCAACTTCTCTTCTCAGTGACAAAACCTCCTGCTGCACTGAAAGTCCTTTCGGACAGGACACTTGAAGCGGGGCAGGCCAGAAGTTCCATTGCAAATTGGGATAGCTTAGGCCACAAGTCCAGCCTGCACACCCAGTAGTCAAGGGGTCCATCGCTCCTGAGAGTGTCGAGATCCGCAGTTAAACCTGTCGGTTGAGTCTTTCTCTAAGGCTGAATCCCGAAAGGCTCTGATGGTGCATGGGAGTTAAAAAGGTACGCATGTCCTCCATCAACAAGACGTCAGGAAAGCATCCTGTCCTTGCCGCCATGGTTGTGGGAGGAGGAGGATTAATTTCATCTCTTCCCCTGTTACATTCCCGTGGTGCTGTGACATCACCCTTATACGCTGTGTAAAGCATAGTTTTTAATTTATTCTTAAAATGCTCCATCCTTTCCGACTTGCGGGAATTTGGTAACATTTCAGGCACTTTATGCTTATACCGGGGGTCGAGGAGCGTGGACACCCAGTACAGGTCGTTCTCCTTCAGCTTTTTTATACGAGGGTCCCTCAACAGGCATGACAGCATGAAAGAACCCATTTAAACAAGGTTGGATGCCGAGCTAATCATGTCCCGTTCCTCCTCCTCACTGATCTCACTGATTGTATCTTGTTACCCCCAGCCACGTACAACACCACGGATACCAGAGAGGTGACAACAACGAGCACCCTGGGATGCCTGTTGTGCTTGGTCTTCCTCCTCCTCCTCCTCAAAGCCACATTCTTCCTCTGACTCCTCTTCCTCACAATCCTCTTCCTGCATTGCCGCAGGTCCAGCAAGCGATGCTGATAAGGCTGTTTGTGGGGGTGATGGACACCACAACTCTTCCTCTTCACACTCATCTACTGCCTGATCCAGCACTCTTCGCAGGGCATGCTCCAGGAAGAAAACAAATGGTATGATGTCGCTGATGGTGCCTTCAGTGCGACTGACAAGGTTTGTCACCTCCTCAAAAGGACGCATGAGCCTACAGGCATTGCGCATGAGCGTCCAGTAATTTGGCAAAAATATCCCCAGCTCCCCAGAGGCTGTCCTAGCACCCCGGTCATACAAATACTCGTTAACAGCTTTTTCTTGTTGGAGCAGGCGGTCAAACATTAGGAGTGTTGAATTCCACCGTGCCGGGCTGTCGCAAATCAAGCGCCTCACTGGCAGGTTGTTTCGACGCTGGATATCAGACAAGTGCGCCATGGCCGTGTAGGAATGCCTGAAATCGCCACACACCTTCCTGGCCTGCTTCAGGATGTCCTGTAAGCAAGGGTACTTATGGACAAATCATTGTACAATTAGATTACACACATGTGCCATGCACGGCACATGTGTCAACTTGCCCAATTTCAATGCCGCCACCAAATTACTTCCATTGTCAGAAACAACCTTGCCAATCTCCAGTTTGTGCGGAGTCAGCCACTGATCCACCTGTGCATTCAGGGTGGTCAGGAGTGCTGGTGCGGTGTGCCTTACCCGTGATGTAGCATAGTACCTGGAGAGCTGGGGGGGTGCCATAGATGTGGAGCAAGACGCAGAAGTTGAAGAGAACTCAGCCTAGGAAGAGGTTAGGGAAGAGGATGGAGTAGGAGGAGTAGAGGAGGTAGCAGCAGGGCTGCCTGCAACTCGTGGCGGTGTCACCAACTCTTCTGCAGAGCCACGCATTCCATGCTTGTCAGAAGTCAGCAGGTTTACCCAATGCGCAGTGTAGGTGATATACCTGCCCTGACCATGCTTTGCAGACCAGCTATCCGTGGTCATATGGACCCTTGCCCCAACGCTGTGTGCCAGACATGCCATAGCTTCCTTTCTCACAACAGAGTACAGGTTTGGGATTGTCTTTTGTGAAAATAAATTTCTGCCAGGTACCTTCCACTGCGGTGTCCCAATAGATACAAATTTTTTGAAAGCATCAGACTCCACCAGCTTGTATGGTAAAAGCTGGCGGGCTAAAAGTTCAGACAAGCCAGCTGTCAGACGCCGGGCAAGGGGGTGACTTTGAGAAATTGGCTTCTTACGCTCAAACATGTCCTTGACAGACACCTGACTGTGGGCAGATGAACAGGAACTGCTACGTAAGAGAGACTGAGTGGAGGATGGTTGAGAGGGGGCAAGGAGGACAGCACTGGTTGACGTGGCTGAATATGCTGGAGCAGGAGGAGGAGGGCGGCTTTCAATTTGTGTGCTGCTTCTACTCATGTGTTCTTCCCATCGGCCTTTGTGATGGGAGACCATGTGCCTTCGTAAAGCAGTTGTACCTAGGTGGGTGTTGGACTTCCCACGACTCAGTTTCTTTTGGCACAGGTTAAAAATGGCATCGCTGTTGTCAGAGGCAGACACACAAAAAAATGCCACACTGCTGAGCTCTGCGATGACGGCATTCTGGTGGTGGCAACAGCATGCGTTGATAGGCGTCGGCATGCTGTCTGGCTGATCCCTGGTGATGATGCATGCTGTCTGACTGTGCCACTATCTCCTTGAGACGACCTCCCCATGCTTCAAAATCGTCTCCTCCTCCTCCTCTCTGTCTCCCCACCTGAACTTTCCCCCTCTTCTTCTTCTCTTCTAGCAGGCACCCATGTGACATCTACCGACACATCATCATCAACCGCTTCACTTGTATCTGAAACATCAAGAAAGGAAGCAGCAGCAAGTACAACATCATCATCATCATCATCATCACACTGTACCTCCATGTCGGTAATGCTGCCTGACTGAGACTGATCACTATTATCTACATCCTCTGTCAATGATGGTTGCGCATCACTCATTTCTTCCAAATGATGTGTCAATAACTCCTGTGACAGATCAAGTGAAGCGGCTGTGGTGCTAGTGTTTGTGGTGGCGACAGGCGGGGGAGTGGCACTGGTCACTTGAGACCTGCCCAAACCACAGCTGGACGTAGATGGTGCATCAAGGTTAGGAGGACTAGCAGCGGAAGCTGAAGAAGATTGAGTGTCCTGTGTTAGTCATTCAACTAGTTCCTCCTCAGAAGTTTTCGCATCCCCCCTGGCACCCGGCGTCTGAACAATGTGCATATTTGTAGGGTCTAAAGGAATCACAGCACCACGACCACGACCACGGAACTTGTGGGGTGGGGGTGGCCTGCCTCTGCCTGTCATTTTTTTAAAAATGGACACTAACAATACTATTACACCAATTGAGTGGTGGCACTGTGAAAGTGGGCACAGGGGACTGGCACAAGGGCTGGCAGGCAGTAGAAAAGTGCAATTCAATGGCACGAGCAAACTGAGGACTAAGATCAACAATCAAACTATACTGTGACAACAATTAGGATTGGTGTAAATAGTTGGCAAGACGGCCTGGCACAAAAGGCTGGCAGGCAAGAGGTAAATGCAATTCAAGGACATTAGGATTCGCCACAAATATTACCCAAAATTTTAATTTTTAATTACTAAGAATACTGTGACAACAAATATGATTGGTGTAAATATTTTTAAAGTAGGCCTGGCACACAGGCTTGGAAGGCAGGAGAAAAGTGCAATTCTAGGGCACGAGCAAACTGAGGATTAAGATCAACAATCAAGAATTTTGTCATTTTAATTAGTAATTATACTGTGACAACAATTAGGATTGGTGTAAATAGTTGGCAAGACGGCCTGGCACAAAAGGCTGGCAGGCAGGAGATAAATGCAATTCAAGGACATTAGGATTCGCCACAAATATTACCCAAAATTTTAATTTTTAATTACTAAGAATACTGTGACAACAAATATGATTGGTGTAAATATTTTTAAAGTAGGCCTGGCACACAGGCTTGGAAGGCAGGAGAAAAGTGCAATTCTAGGGCACAAGCAAACTGAGGATTAAGATCAACAATCAAGAATTTTGTCATTTTAATTAGTAATTATACTGTGACAACAATTAGGATTGGTGTAAATAGTTGGCAAGACGGCCTGACACAAAAGGCTGGCAGGCAAGAGGTAAATTCAATTCAAGGACACTAGGAGACTGAATACTGACAGTCAAAACAGTGATGAATGACAATTTTTGCAATACTGTTAAAAGAAATATGATTGCTGGCAATAATTGGCTAGGTGGGCCTGGCACACAGCAGGCTGCAAGGTAGGAGGAAAGTGCAATTCACTGGCACCAGCAAACTGAGGATTCCCAACAAATATTAACCAAAATTTTAATTTTTAATTAATAAGAATACTGTGACAACAAATATGATTGGTGTAAATATTTTTTCAAGTAGGCCTGGCACACAGGCTTGGAAGGCAGTAGAAAAGTGCAATTGTAGGGCACGAGCAAACTGAGGATTAAGATCAACAATCAAATATTTTTTAATTTTAATTAGTAACTATACTGTGACAACAATTAGGATTAGTGTAAATAGTTGGCAAGACAGCCTGGCACAAAAGGCTGGCAGGCAGGAGGTAAATGCAATTCAAGGACACTAGGAGACTGAATACTGACAGTCAAAACAGTGATAATTGACAATTTTTGCAATACTGTTAAAAGAAATAGGATTGCTGGCAATAATTGGCTAGGTGGGCCTGGCACACAGCAGGCTGCAAGGCAGGATGAAAGTGCAATTCACTGGCACCAGCAAACTGAGGATTCGCAACAAATATTACCCAAAATTTTAATTTTTAATTACTAAAAATACTGTGACAACAAATATGATTGGTGTAAATATTTTTCAAGTTGGCCTGGCACACAGGCTTGGAAGGCAGTAGAAAAGTGCAATTCTAGGGCACGAGCAAACTGAGGATTAAGATCAACAATCAAGAATTTTTTAATTTTAATTAGTAACTATACTGTGACAACAATTAGGATTGGTGTAATTAGTTGGCAAGACGGCCTGGCACAAAAGGCTGGCAGGCAGGAGGTAAATGCAATTCAAGGACACTAGGAGACTGAATACAGACAGTCAAAATAGTGATGATTGACCATTTTGACAATACTGTTAAAAGAAATATGATTGCTGGCAATAATTGGCTAGGTGGGCCTGGCACACAGCAGGCTGCAAGGCAGGAAGAAAGTGCAATTCACTGGCACCAGCAAACTGAGGATTCGCCACAAATATTACCCAAAATTTAAATTTTTAATTAATAAGAATACTGTGATAACAAATATGATTGGTGTAATTTTTTTTCAAGTAGGCCTGGCACACAGGCTTGGAAGGCAGTAGAAAAGTGCAATTGTAGGGCACGTGCAAACTGAGTATTAAGATCAACAATCAAATATTTTTTAATTTTAATTAGTAACTATACTGTGACAACAATTAGGATTGGTGTAAATAGTTGGCAAGACAGCCTGGCACAAAAGGCTGGCAGGCAGGAGGTAAATGCAATTCAAGGACACTAGGAGACTGAAGATTTTTATTTTTTTATATACTGTTACAAGAATTATGATTGGTGCCACTAATTGGCTAGTTGGGCCTGGCACACAGGCTGGCAGATATGAGTCGTGGATGGTAGGTAGGGCAGCAATTTAACACAGTATGCTGTGTAAGTGACAAAAACACAGGCCTGATAGAAAATTAAGTTAGATTACACTAGCAAAATATTTTAAAATTTTAGATTTTAATATTAAAATAATGTTAAGAAGTGCAATGCACATATGAGTGGTCGCACTGGCTGGCTGCTACGTAGGGCAGCAATTAACAACAGTATGCTTTGTAAGTCAGATAGATAGTTAGACACAGGCCTGATAGAAAATAAAATTAGATTAAACTAGCATAATGATTTAAAGACTTTTTTTTGCAATTTAAAGAAAAAGGTTAAGCACATAAATATGAGTCGTGGCTGTCTAGCGTTGGAAGGGCAGCTATTAAAAACAGTAGGCTCTGTAAGTCAGATACACACACACCTGATAGAAAATACTATTAGATTACACTAGAAAAATGATTTAAATTATTTTTTTGGGGGGGGAATTAAAAAAAGGTTAAACACATATGAATCATGGCTCATAGACTAGGGAGGGCAGCAAGTAAACACAGTAGGCTCTGTATGTCAGCAAAACACACAGGCCTGATAGAAAATTCTATTAGATTACACTATCAAACAAATTAAAAAATTTATTTTTTTAAATTTAAATTAAGGTGAAGAAGATATGAGTGCTGGGTGGATGTCTGGCACTGACCAATTAACCAACAGACTGAAAAAAATGAGGTATATTAATGCTGAGTGAGCCTGACAGACACAGGCCTGATAGTAAATGTAATTAGATTGTACTAGCAAAATAATTTTTTTTTTTTAAATTTAAAATAATGTTATAAACGGATATTAACACTGGTGGCTGGCACAGAGCAATGAACCAGAGTATATGCTGTGTGACACAGGCCTGATAGAAAATGAAAAAAAATTACACTAGCAAAATAATTAAATTTTTTGGTTAGTTAAATTTAAACTAATGTTGTTAGGGAGATATCAGTGGTGGCAGTAATCACAGCAGCATATGCTGTGAGCCTTAAACACACAGCCTGAAAGCCAGGCAAATGCTAATAAAAAAAAAACGAAAAAACAAACAAAAAAATGGCACGAAATATAGCCCTAAAAAGGGCTTTTTGGGGTGCTGTGCTTGCAGCAGAGATGAGTGGAGTCCTTCTGGACTGTAAATACACTAGCCTAGCTATGTTTTTCCTATTAATGTCAGGAGCAAAAACACAACACGTCCTCTCATTAAGAAAGCAAGGTCGTTATGAGTCTAAAATGGCGGGTACCGAGTAGCTGTGAGGGTCTGTGAGGGAGTGTCTGATGTTGATTGGCTCTAATGTGTCAGACGGCTGTGACATAAAGGGTCAAAGTTTCCTCAATGATGACACATAGGGGCAAGTCTGTCAAAAGAACTGAAATAAGGGGGCAGTTTGCAGAGGCCAAAAAACAAGGTAATTACAGAGGTAAAACAAGTATTATTATAACTGTGTTGGTTATGCAAAACGGGGAAATGGGTAATAAAGGGATTTTCTATCTTTTAGAACAACAAAAATTCTGTTGTTGTCTGTCCCTTTAAACAATTATTAATATATATATATATATATATATATATATATATATATATAATAGAATGTATTCACTTGTTTTTATTGATTAATACATCTTAAAAAACATTACATATGTTTCTCATGTGTATTAACGGGGCATTGTACACTAGATTTAACTTAAAAGTCCTCATAAATGCTTTGTAGATGATCCATTTAGATAGCCCATCTGTTGGGGGGGGGTGTTCTAAATTAGATTTTTTAAGGTTTTATACTGGATTTCTATATCGGTAACAGCATATTCTTTATAGTAGTGTCTATTACAGGCAGTTTATAAAAAATGATGTTCTATGTTATTAGTTGAGATGGTGGCTTGTGATAAATCCAACACTACATTAATTGGTATTTCATTTTGAGAAGCTATATTGTTGGTTGGTAGTGATGTTGTGGATAGTTTGCCGGCAAATAGTTCCCGGCAAACATAGCATGTTCGCTTTCGCCGTGCACGGCGAACATATGAGATGTTTGGTCCGCCCCCTATTCATCATCATTGAGTAAACGTTGACCCTGTACCTCATAGTCAGCAGACACATTCCAGCCAATCAGCAGCAGACCCTCCCTCCCAGACCTTCCCACCTCCTGGACAGCATACATTTTAGATTCATTTGGAAGCTGCATTCTTAGTGAGAGGAGGGACAGTGTAGCTGCTGCTGATTTAATAGGGAAATCTATAGCTAGGCTAGTGTATTCAGTGTCCACTACAGTCCTGAAGGACTCATCTGATCTCTGCTGTAAGGACAGCACCCCAAAAAGCCCTTTTTAGGGCTAGAACATCAGTCTGCTTTTATTTGTTTTTTTCCTGTGAAATCTAATTGCAGTTGCCTGCCTGCCAGCATGTGTGTCAGGCTCACACGCGGTATACTGTGCCCACTTGCCCAGTGCCACCACTCATATCTGGTGTAACAGTAGTGTACATTTAAAAAAAAAAACTTTTTTGTGTGTGAAATAATAGCAGTCAGTTTCCTTCACACGTGTGCATTTAAGTGCCTGCCTGGGCACAGTGTCACACCAGTTGAATTCATATCTGGTGTAACAGTAGTGTACATGTAAAAAAAAAAAACACTTTTTTGACTGGGAAATAATAGCAGTCAGTTTCCTTCACACATGTGCGGTTCAGGGCCTGCCAGTGCCAGGGCACAGTGTCACACCAGTGCAACTCATATCTGGTGTAACAGTAGTATACATTAACCCCTTAATGACCACAGCACTTTTCCATTTTCTGTCCGTTTGGGACCAGGGCTATTTTTACATTTCTGCGGTGTTTGTGTTTAGCTGTAATTTTCCTCTTACTCATTTACTGTACCCACACATATTATATACTGTTTTTCTCGCCATTAAATGGACTTTCTAAAGATACCATTATTTTCATCATATCCTATAATTTACTATTAAAAAAATTATAAAATATGAGGAAAAAATAGAAAAAACACACTTTTTCTAACTTTGAACCCCAAAATCTGTTACTCATCTACAACCACCAAAAAACACCCATGCTAAATAGTTTCTAAATTTTGTCCTGAGTTTAGAAATACCCAATGTTTAGAGGTTTCCGGTTGGGGGCGGAGTAAACAGCAGCTCGCTCCATGTCGGCGTCAGACCGGCCAAGCAAAGAACAAGCTCCCTCTCATAGCCTCATACCCCTATTGCTCGGGGGTTAGTGGGCTGTAGCAGGGCGCAGTCCCAGCAGGAGGTGGAAACCATATTGGCCGATAGAGCCTAGCGGGGGCACCGCTCACACTACAAATACAGGATCATGTTCTAAGAAAAGAATCATACAGCCAGCTAAAACTTTTTAGTACTCTCAAGCCGGTTTGCCCAGCTAAACTACATCAGCAATATCGAAGGGTATCTGCATAGGAGTAGCATCGCTGAAGAGGAGAGGGGTATTGCCGGGAGCTCCAGTGCTTGCAGAGGTTCCGGAGGGCTGCAAGGAGGTCCGGTCACGCTGCGGAGGGAGGTGCTGCTAACGCGCGGAGGGATCCGGGCATTGCGCGCCTCACCTGCAGCATTGAGGATCAACCAGACGAGCCTGAAGGACCGGAGAAAACAGAAGTCCTGTGCTGGAGACTCCCTAAAAAGCTTAAGGAGAATACCCCATATTCGTGCCTGCTTCAGCTGGATGGAAGCCGTTATTTGCAAACGGGTGAAGCTCACAGACCAAAGGCTAAACGGAGACCGCAAGTATATATGTTACTGATGAGTTCCTGGTAACTCGGCATTTTCATTCAGTATTGTACTCTCTGAACAAGTTGTGACTTGTTTCTACAGTTACTTGAGCTAAATCAAGAGACATTACAGCTATAGTGGCTAATTCTTCATAGTTTGGGTCCATCGTGTTAGCCCTGGAGAACTGGGTTATTTGTTTCACATGACACAGGGTCCCCAAGGGTTGGAACTATATTACAGCTGCTTACAACTACCTGGGGTAAAAGTGTCTGGGCTTGTAAATTAACAAGTGGTAAAAAGGACGGTAAAATCTAAGAGGAACTGGTTCAACTGGAAGGACTGTAGAGACTTATTGCTTGTTTGATAAATGATCATAGTTTACAGTTGAAAAACCCTTAGCAATTCAGCTTGATATACTCAGTGTATCTTAAAGGATAAGTTATATGTCAAATCAACTAATTGTGAGAGTAATTTTTCTAAATTAAGACAGCCAAAGTTAAATTGTATCCCTCCTGAAATATCTTGGGTCAAGTTTAGATGTAACTTGAAGGAGTTGTTTAATAGGAGCAAACATCATTATCGTTAGTTAATCACTCTCTCTGTTCATTACCTTTCGCCCATTGGGTAATATTAACACAAAGAGAAGGAAGGGAAGGAGGGAATAGGTGAAAGGGGAGAAGATTATTGTTTCTAAGTCTTTTTTTTTTTTTCTCATTGTTATGTGGGATCAGACTCATCCTCATAGTATTCACTAGTCACATATTTTGGCAGGGATACTGCCTTAAGTATACACAGAAGACATTGTCCAGTATTTTTTATTTTTTATTTTATTTTATTCACAGTCACTTATAATTTAAACACCGTAGCAAATTGATCACTGTGCAGGATTGGTTAGCTTGTTATCACTGTTTTGTGTCTTTCCTTTTTGTTTAACAGTTTTTTTTTAGGTGTGTGTTTAACCGTCTCTCCTTAAGAGGGATTAGTGTGCCAGGAAGGCATTGGTAATATTTGTTTTCATGTTTGAATTTATTCTTGAGGTTTATACACCTTCACTTGTGGTTCTCATCCACTGTATGGAAAAGTTTGTATCCCAGGCTAGAGCTGGCTCTCCAAAGATGCCTGTGATGTCAAAGGATAAAAAGGCCAAAATGGCCGATACCAGCATTGATGTATTAGCTGATACAAATCCATCAGCCATTGACACACAGGCCCTAGTGGGACAACTCACAGCCCTTTTTTCCCCCCAATTTGAGTTACTTAAGAGAGAATTAGGGACAATTGCAACAGAGATAGCGACATTGTCATTAGAAGTCAAACAGTTTTCCTCTAGGATGATGGAAGCTGAGAATAGAATCTCCGCTATAGAAGACCAGGTAAACAATCAAGAGAGTTTAGTTCACAGCCAGGATGCCAAGATCAAAAGTATGCAATTGCGTCTGGAGGATCTGGAAGATCGCTCCAGACGCAATAACATAAGGATCATTGGTTTACCAGAAATACCTGAATTTGATGATATTAGTAAGTTTGTATCACTAATCTTACCGCAGGCTCTGGGCTTACCAGCCCACTCTTTGCCGCTCACAATTGAAAGGGCGCACAGAATTGGGCCTAAGAGAGCTGCAGAGACTGGGTTGATTAGACCCAGAATGGTAATATGTAAATATTTGAAATTCCAGGACAAAGTGGAAATATTGAAATGCTATAAAAGTTCTGGCCCTATGATTTTTGGTAATAGCAAGATCCTTATATTCCAGGACTTCTCCGCAGAAACTTCCTCTAGGAGGAAAGGGATGGCACCATATTGCACACAACTAATAAATAAAGGTTTAAATGCACGGTTGCTATACCCAGCAAGAATTGTAGTGGAAGTTGGGGGTGTAAGGCATAACCTCAATCAGATAGAGGAAGCTAAAACTTTTATTAAGAGGTACAAAGGAGGTCCTGACTTAGAACTTAACTCATCAGATAATCCACCTGGCTAGATTAGTTGAAACTAGGAGGTATTAGCTGGGTAAATTGCAAGGATAAAAGGAATAAATGGTAATGTGCTGGCTATATAATTTTTATTTACGCTGGTGGTTCTTATGGTTTAAATCGATGTATATACAGGGCGGTTGCCCTTTCTTTTTCACTTTACTTTTTCTCTTTTTTTTTTTTTTTTTTTTCTCTTCCTTCTTTCTTCCCTTTCTCTTTTTTTTTTTCTCTTCCTTCTTTCTTCCCTTTCTCTTCTTCCTCTCCTTTTTCTCCTCTCCTCAGATTAGGATGTTATTGACAAATGACAAAGGGCCACAGACAAGGAGGAGGACAGAGAGGAAAAGGTTATGACACTAGAAAGTATTAAGATTTTATCATGGAATGTTGGGGGTATCTCATCACCAGCTAAACGTAAACTAGTTATAAAGACCTTGGCGAAGCACAAACCTGATATAGTCCTTTTACAGGAGACTCACTTGAATGCACTAGAAGCTGCCAAGCTTAAGATCAAGTGGGTAGGGGAAGTAATTGCATCATCAGGGTCTATCAAGAAAGCTGGAGTGGCGATTTTAATTCACAAAAATTTTGAATACAAGATCATTAATTCAGACATAGACACAGCTGCTAGATATATTATACTCCAAATCAGTATCAAAAATACCAAATTCATAGTTTTTAATATCTATGCCCCTAATAAATTTTCTTCGGAATTCTGGGAAATAATTAAAGGTAAGGTATATCCTTTTAAAGCAGAGAATCTAGTGTTGGGGGGGGACTTCAATATGACCTTGCAACCAGTATTAGATCGATTTTCAAATAGAAATATGTCAGTTTATAAGAGAGAAGCCAAATATTTTAAAAAATTTTGTTATAAATTAAATTTGGTTGATATCTGGAGAGTGCAAAATCCTGATACATTGCAGTATACATGTGAATCTAAAGCTCACAGAACCTTCTCGAGAATCGACATTTTTTTGGTCTCGGAGGCTGTATCTATTTGGAAATTGGAGTCTGAAATCCATCAGATCCTGATTTCGGATCATGCAATAATATCATTGTCCCTTCCACCATGTGGAAAGAGGAATCCTAATAAGACAGTGTTTTCATTCCCTAGGCACCTATATACGGAATCTAGATTTTGTTCTTGGATTCGACAAAGATGGTTCGATTTCAGTAGGCTTAATGTCAGCTACAGAAACAAGGTGGAAATTTTCTGGGAAACACTAAAAGCGGTTTTGCGAGGGGAAATTCCAGCGTATTTGAAGAGACGTGATAAGATAATTAAAACAAGGGAGACGCAATTATCCAATAAAGTTAAGAATGCGTATAGAAATTTACAGATTGCTCCTTCGGGGGTAAATTGGGGTATATATTTAGAGTATAGGAAGGAAAGGGATATTTTCCTGAAACAAAGATCACAGGAGGAAGAATTAAGAATTAATAGGCATTATAGAGGATATAATGGATGTTCTGCCAAATATCTCGTGAGACTCACTAGAAATAGGAAAAAGAGGAATTTTATAGTTGCTGTTAAATATAATGAGGTCAGGTACATTGATAATCAGGAAATAGGTCAGGTGTTCTTCAATTATTATCAAAAATTATATTCCGCGGTTAATATAAATCGATCTACCCAAGAAACTTTTTGGGCTAAGGTTAAGACTCCAAAGTTACCCTCAGAAGATCTTGCCATACTAAATGAGCCAATTACTATTAGTGAGATTAGCAAGGCTATTGACCAACTGAAGTTAAATAAAGCAGCAGGTCCAGACGGGTTCCCCGCAGAATTCTATAAATGTATGAAAGAAGAACTGCTAGATGTACTGGAGAATTTATACAATAGATATTATGTTTCAGATAATTCAATTTCATCTTATTTTTCATCTGCGAATATTTCTCTTATCTATAAAAAAGGCAAAGACCCGGAGGATCCTGCAGCATATAGACCAATCTCGGTATTGAATACCGACTATAAAATATTAGCAGCCATTTTGGCGGCTAGATTATCTCGGGGCTTACAGGATCTCATACACCCTGATCAGTCAGGGTTTATGACCCAAAGGAATCCCATAAAGAATTTTCGTAAACTTGTCACTTTCTTAGACTATGCTTGGAACATCAATCAGGAGGATGTGAAGCGGGAGATCCCAGATAGAGCGGTGCTCACTTTAGACGCAGTCAAAGCTTTTGACTCGATCATATGGGAACATCTATTTAGATCATTGAATGAGTTTGGGTTTAAGGGGAATTTTGTTCAATTCATCAATAAAACTTATGCAAAACCCATCTCATATCTTTTAATAAATGGATCTTGCTCTCCACCATTGGTTCTACAACAGGGCACGAGACAAGGGTGCCCATTATCTCCTTTATTGTTCAATATTGCACTTGAACCATTTGCAATCAGGTTAAGGGAGAGCTTATCTGGTATTCCGCTGGGTCCTTATAGACTTAAAGTACTGTTATACGCAGATGATATCTTAGTCTTCTTGGAGAACATCTATCGATCTTTACCAACATTATTAGGTATGATTGAGGAGTTTAGCTCTTTTTCAGGGTACAAAGTTAACCTTGAAAAAAGTGAACTTATGTTTGTAGGGGAAGTTGCTCCTCCGAGGGTAGAACTACCATTTAAAACGGTGGACGTAATTAAATACTTAGGGTTATTATTACATAAGAATCCCAAACTATGGTATTCGGCAAATTATACCCCGGTGTTTCAGAAGATTAAACAAGATTTACAACTTTGGGCTTCATTTCCCCTTGCTATTTCAGCGAGGGTTAATCTAATCAAAACTATCATTTTTCCCCGTTTATTGTACCCACTACAAAATCTACCTGTCTTCATACCAAATAAGGACATTAGCAAAGTAAATGGTGACATCTCCAAATTTTTATGGAGAGGAAAGAAACCGCGTATTGCTCTCCTAAAATTAAGACAGAAATCCTCCAGCGGAGGTATGTCCCTTCCGGATATTAAGCTATACAATATTGCAACATTGGTTAAATTTGCCTTTGATTGGATGGTGGATTCAAATAGGGTTACATCAGTTGAGGAAGAGTCTTTCGTAGTACAGCCTTTTGCCCTAAAAGCTATTCTTCATTGTAAATTGCGACAGCTACCATCGAATGTATTCTCCCTAATTTCATTTAAGAACATAGTGCAAGCTTGGCACAAATTTTGTATCATGTTAGGCATAGATCCATTCTACTCAGATCTCTTGCCCATAATGGGCAACCCGCAATTTATTCCGGGAATTTCTCAGAAAGTTTTTAAAAAATGGAATGAAAAGGGTTTAAATTTAGTAAGGCAGATCTTCGATGACAATTATCAAATTTTAGATGTGGAATCGTTTTTTCAAGTGTTTGATCTTCCAAGATCTAACCTGTTTGCGTTTTTTCAGATTCAACATTTTATTTCCTCGCAAGGTTGGATCTTTCCTCTATCTGCAACTTGGTCAGAGGTTAAAATAATTATACAGAAGTTTGCCAGAAAAACCACTTCAATCTCTTTGATTTATGACATTATGTTGTCAAAACAAAGTCAAGTGCTGATAGACAAACTGTGTGACTTTTGGTCACAGCGGGGAATAGTGACAGATTCTGAGACCATTGAAAAGAGTTTCTCTATGCTAAAGAAAAGTAAGGTTTCTGTGGGCTGGAGAGAATCACACGTTAAGTTTATCAACAATTACTATATGCCCCCTCAGAAAATCGCCAAATTCTATCCCACTAGATCAGGTAATTGTCCTAAATGTGCGCACTCAAGCGCCGATCTTCTCCACATGTTTTGGTTCTGCCCAAAAATTAATCAATTATGGTCAAAAGTTACTTACTGGTTCAATTCTCATCTTAAAACATCAGTCTCTTTAAAATTGCAAGATGTTGTATTTCTAAAGTTAGTATCAAATACAGGGGACCACCCCTGGATTTATATTGTCAATACTATAATCTTGGCAATTAGGCACCTTATTTTAAAATACTGGATATCAAGTAGAATCCCGGGGTTTAATGAGGTGGTAAAGGTTATACAAGAACAGATGGTTTTTGAATCTTATCATATGCTGGATGCTACAGAAAAGAGAGTCAGAAGTTTCCTTTCATCATGGGCCCCGTTCATTAAGTCCTATCCCTCTCCCATACAAAAACAAATTCTCTCTCCATTTCTTTCTTCAGTCAGTTTTGCGGAACTAGTTCTATTAGGCATATTCCCATCTTTTTGGATTGACAGTAGACAGGACAATAGAGTTTGAACTGGGTCCCACCCAATAATGGGGGAGAGGGGGGGGGAGGTGAGGAGGAGGAAGGAAAATTTCCTTTTTTTTTTTTTTCTTCCGTTCTTCTTCTCTTTATTGTTTTGTCTAGTTCTAATTGATTTTCACAGGCGTATTATGTAGGTTGTGTTTAGGTATTTTTTTGGAAAAAAGGGGACACCAAGGAAATGAATTTAGGATGTTTTGTATACTTCTATACCAACAAGGTTCGAGAATTGAATTTATTTTGTTTTTGTGATATTCATTGTATATAGACATCGATGTATTGTAAAAAAAATTATTTTGGTGTCCAATCATTAAATAAATATAATAATAAAAAAAAAAAAAGAAATACCCAATGTTTACATGTTCTTTTCTTTTTTTGCAAGTTATAGGGCCATAAATACAAGTAGCACTTTGCTATTTCCAAACCATTTTTTTTTTTCAAAATTAGCGCTAGTTACATTGGAACACTGATATCTGTCAGGAATCCCTGAATAGCCATTGACATGTACATATATTTTTTTAGAAGACATCCCAAAGTATTGATCTAGGCCCATTTTGGTATATTTCATGCTATCATTTCACCACCAAATGCGATCAAATAAAAGAAATTGCTCACTTTTTCACAAATTTTTTCACAAACTTTAGGTTTCTCACTGAAATTATTTACAAATAGCTTGTGCAATTATGGCATAAATGGTTGTACATTTTTCTCTGGGATCCCCTTTGTTCATAAATAACAGACATATATGGCTTTGACGTTGCTTTTTGATAATTAGAAGGCCGCTAAATGCCACTGCGCACCACACGTGTATTATGTCAGCATTGAAGGGGTTAATTAGGGAGCATGTAGGGAGCTTTTTGGGGTAATTTTAGCTTTAGTGTAGTGTAGTAGACAACCCAAAGAATTGATCTAGGCCCATCTTGGTATATTTCATGCCACCATTTCACCGCCAAATGCGATCAAATAAAAAAAAACGTTACATTTTTCCAAATTTTAGGTTTCTCACTGAAATCAATTACAAACATTTTGTGCAATTATGGCAAAAATCATTGTAAATGCTTCTCTGGTATCCCCTTTTTTCAGAAATAGCAGACATTTATGGCTTTGGCATTGCTTTTTGGTAATTAGAAGGCCGCTAAATGCCGCTGAGCACCACACGTGTATTATGCTCAGCATTGCAGGGGTTAATTAGGGAGCTTGTAGGGTTAATTTTAGCTTTAGTGTAGTGTAGTAGACAACCCCAAGTATTGATCTAGGCCCATTTTGGTATATTTCATGCAACCATTTCACCGCCAAATGCAATCAAATTAAAAAAAATAGTCAACTTTTTCACAAACTTTAGGTTTCTCACTGAAATTATTTACAAACAGCTTGTGCAATTATGGCACAAATGGTTGTAAAGGCTTTTCTGGGATCCCCTTTGTTCAGAAATAGTAGACATATATGGCTTTGGTGTTGCTTTTTGGTAGTTAGAAGGCCACTAAATGCAACTGCGCACAACACATGAATTATGCCCAGCAGTGAAGGGGTTAATTAGGTAGCTTGTAGGGAGCTTACAGGGTTAATTTTAGCTTTAGTGTAGAGATCAGCTTCCCACCTGACACATCAGACCCCCTGATCCCTCCCAAAGAGCTCTCTTCCCTCCCCCACAGAGTGTCTCTCTCTGCACTGGAGGGGTAAAATTTTTTATTGCAGGATGCCTCAATATTGAGGCATCCTGCAATAACCGGAAAGCAGCTGGAAGCGATCAGGATTGCTTCCAGCTGCTATCCAAACCAAGGACGTACGCCATACGTCTTCAGGAGTTAACTGTATTTTTTCTGAGGACGTATGGTGTACGTCATCAGTCATTAAGGGGTTGAAAAAGAAAATAGAAATTTGACTGTGAAATAATAGCAGTCAGTTTCCTTTACACGTGTGCGTTTCAGGGCCTGCCAGGGCACAGTATCACACCAGTGCAACTCATATCTGGTGTAACAGTAGTGTACATTAAAAAAAAAACTAGAAATTTGACTGTGAAATAATAGCAGTCAGTTTCCTTCACACGTGTGCGTTTCAGGGCCTGCCATGGCACAGTGTCACACCAGTGCAACTCATATCTGGTGTAACAGTAGTGTACATTAAAAAAAAACTAGAAATTTGACTGTGAAATAATAGCAGTCAGTTTCCTTCACACGTGTGCATTTCAGGGCCTGCCAGGGCACAGTGTCACACCAGTGCAACTCATATCTGGTGTAACAGTAGTGTACATTTAAAAAAAAACTAGAAATTTGACTGTGAAATAATAGCAGGCAGTTTCTTTCATGCGTGTGCGTTTCAGGACCTGCCAGGGCACAGTGTCACACCAGTGCAACTCATATCTGTCATATCTGGTGTAACAGTAGTGTACATTTAAAAAAAAAAAACACTTTTTGACTGAGAAATAATAGCAGTCAGTTTCCTTCACACGTGTGCGTTTCAGGGCCTGCCAGGGCACAGTGTCACACCAGTGCAACTCATATCTGGTGTAACATTAGTGTACATTAAAAAAAATAAAATTTTGACTGTAATAGATTGAATAGCAGTTAGTTGTCTGCAAGCGTGTGTGTCAGGCCTACAGCGTACTCTGCCAACTTCTGCCAGTGCACAGTGCCACTCATATCTGTTGTCACAATAGCGTTTACGCATAGTACCACAAATAAAAAAAAAATGACAGGCAGAGGCAGGCCACCCCGCAGGGGCCGTCGTGGTTGTGGTGCTGTGATTCCCTTTGGCACTAGAATAATACCCAGTGTTCAGAGGCCACGTACCCTGAACTCGAAAAGTTCTGATGACATAGTTGACTGGCTAAACAGGACACCCAATCTTCTACAGCTTCCGCTCGGAACTTTGACGCACCATCCTCCTCCAGCTTCGCTTTGGGCACCTCTCAAGTTACCACTCGCCCGCCTGCCGCCACCACCAACACTAGCACCACAGCCGCTTCACTTTATCTGTCAGAGGAGTTATTTACACATCAGTTGGAAGAAATGAGTGATGCACAACCATTATTGCCAGAGGATGTAGATAACAGGGATATGTCTCAGTCAGGCAACATTACACACATGGACGTACGGTGTGATGATGATGATGATGATGCTGTACCCACTGCTGCTTCCTTTGCTGAGTTGTCAGATACAAGTGAAGTGGTTGATGATGACGATGCATCCTTGGATGTCATGTGGGTGCCTGCTAGAAGAGAAGAACAGGGGGAAAGTTCATATGGGGAGACAGAGAGGAGGAGGAGACGATTTGGAAGCAGGGGGAGGTCGTCACAAGGAGCTAGTGGCACAGTAAGACAGCATGCATCAGCACCCGAGGGTCAGCCAGACAGCATGCCAATCAACGCATGCTGTTGCCACCACCAGAATGCCGTCATTGAAGAGCTCAGG
The DNA here is from genome assembly GCF_027579735.1 of Bombina bombina. Classification (NCBI taxonomy): domain Eukaryota; kingdom Metazoa; phylum Chordata; class Amphibia; order Anura; family Bombinatoridae; genus Bombina; species Bombina bombina. Next base: position 1,441,974,136 of record NC_069499.1, on the reverse strand, counting down.
TCCAACCTTGTGCAAATGGGGAGTTTGCGGTTGTGCAAATGGACTGTTTGCGGTTGTTTGCGGTGCGTTAAATGGGGAGTTTGATCTGTCACTGTGAAGCGGGCATAACCCTTACACTACCTGATCGATACAACATCATACCTGATGTTTTAAAGCATGTTATTCCAAACAATTTAGGAATGTTAGGTGATTTATGCCCTTTATGGATTAAAACCAGACTCTGCATCAACTATGTAATTTTCCATGGGAGTTTTGCCATGGATCCCCCTCCGGCATGCCACAGTCCAGGTGTTAGTCCCCTTGAAACCACTTTTCCATCACTATTGTGGCCAGAAAGAGTTCATGTGGAGTTCCCTGCCTATTGAAGTCTATGGCGGTTCACCCGGTTCGCCGGTTCGCGAACATTTGCGGAAGTTCGCATTCGCCATTCACGAACTGAAAATTTTAGGTTTGCGACATCACTATTGGTTGGTAATTCTCTTTCTACACATATTTCTTTATTAATTATTTTAGATTTAAAATTATTCATCAGTTCATTTTCATTATCCATTGATGGCGTCGCCAAATTCTCTTGCAAAGTTTTATTTCTGTTCTTGTGGCACTAAAAAAAAATATATTAATTAAGCATTGATATTTCAGTTTTTTAAATATAAATATTTGTATACATATTATCAGTAAGTCCAGAAACTCCTGATACCTTTGAAGATCACATTAATTATTTAATTATGTTTTCAGAATCAGAGTATGTAATTGGTACAAACAGTATGATCCACCACCTGTTTTTTTGGACACTGATCTGGGAATAACACCTATAGCTGATACTGATTTTGCAATGTTTTTCCATATTTTTGATTTTTTTCCAGACATTGAACCATAAAGCTTATCATAATAAATTTGAATTTGCTGTACTAATATAAAATTTTCTACTTATGTTAATGCAATTTTTCTTCTAGGCTCACTATTATTTTGTGATGTACCTAAGAAAAGATTTTATAAAATATGAATTATAAAGGAAATAATTTTGCTACTATTTAATTAAAACATACTGGCCTAGATTTGGAGTTTGGCGGTAGCTGTGAAAACCAGCGTTAGAGGCTCCTAACGCTGGTTTTAGGCTACCGCCGGTATTTGGAGTCATTCAAAAAAGGGTCTAACGCTCACTTTTCAGCCGCGACTTTTCCATACCGCAGATCCCCTTACGTCAATTGCGTATCCTATCTTTTCAATGGGATCTTTCTAACTCCGGTATTTAGAGTCGTGGCTGAAGTGAGAGTTAGAAATCTAACGACAAAACTCCAGCCGCAGAAAAAAGTCAGTAGTTAAGAGCTTTCTGGGCTAACGCCGGTTTATAGAGCTTTTAACTACTGTGCTCTAAAGTACACTAACACCCATAAACTACCTATGTACCCCTAAACCGAGGCCCCCCCCACATCGCAGACACTCGATTAAATTTTTTTAACCCCTAATCTGCCGACCGCCACCTACGATATACTTATGTACCCCTAATCTGCTGCCCCTAACACTGCCGACCCCTATATTATATTTATTAACCCCTAACCTGCCCCCCACAACGTCGCAGCCAGCTACCTACAATAATTAACCCCTAATCTGCCGACCGCAAAGAGTCGCCACCTACATTATAGCTATGTACCCCTAATCTGCTGCCCCTAACACCGCCGACCCCTATATTATATTTATTAACCCCTAATCTGCCCCCCTCAATGTCGCCTCCACCTGCCTACAATGTATTAACCCCTAAAGCTAAGTTTAACCCTAACACTAACACCCCCCTAACTTAAATATAATTTTAATCTAACAAAATTAATTAACTCTTCTTAAATAAATTATTCCTATTTAAAGCTAAATACTTACCTATAAAATAAATCCTAATATAGCTACAATATAAATTATATTTATATTATAGCTATTTTAGGATTAATATTTATTTTACAGGTAACTTTGTATTTATTTTAACAAGGTACAATAGCTATTAAATAGTTAAGAACGATTTAATAGCTAAAATAGTTAAAATAATTACAAATTTACCTGTAAAATAAATCCTAACCTAAGTTACAATTAAACCTAACACTACACTATCAATAAATAAATTAAATAAAATACCTACAATTACCTACAATAAAACCTAACACTACACTATCAATAAATAAATTAAATACAATTCCTACAAATAAATACAATGAAATAAACTAACTAAAGTACAAAAAATAAAAAAGAACTAAGTTACAATTTTTTTTTACAAACATTAGAAATATATTACAACAATTTTAAACTAATTACACCTACTCTAAGCCCCCTAATAAAATAACAAAGCCCCCCAAAATAAAAAAAATGCCCTACCCTATTCTAAATTACTAAAGTTCAAAGCTCTTTTACCTTACCAGCCCTGAACAGGGCCCTTTGCGGGGCATGCCCCAAGAAGTTCAGCTCTTTTGCCTGTAAAAAAAAACATACAATACCCCCCCCAACATTACAACCCACCACCCACATACCCCTAATCTAACCCAAACCCCCCTTAAATAAACCTAACACTAAGCCCCTGAAGATCTCCCTACCTTGAGTCGTCTTCACCCAGCCGAGCCAAATTCTTCATCCAAGCGGAGCAAGAAGAGGTCCTCCATCCGGTAGAAGTCTTCATCCAAGCGGGGCAGAAGAGGTCTTCCATCCGATTGAAGTCTACATCCAAGCGGTATCTTCTATCGTAATCCATCCGGAGCGGAGCGGCAGCATCCTGAAGGCCTCCGACGCGGAACATCCATCCTGGCCGACGACTGAACGACGAATGACGGTTCCTTTAAATGACGTCATCCAAGATGGCGTCCCTCGAATTCCGATAGGCTGATAGGATTCTATCAGCCAATCGGAATTAAGGTAGGAATATTCTGATTGGCTGATGGAATCAGCCAATCAGAATCAAGTTAAATCTGATTGGCTGATCCAATCAGCCATATCAGCCAATCAGATTGAGCTCGCATTCTATTGGCTGTTCCGATCAGCCAATAGAATGCGAGCTCAATCTGATTGGCTGATTGGATCAGCCAATCGGATTGAACTTGATTCTGATTGGCTGACTCCATCAGCCAATCAGAATATTCCTACCTTAATTCCGATTGGACGATAGAATCCTATCAGCCAATCGGAATTCGAGGGACGCCATCTTGGATGACGTCATTTAAAGGAACCGTCATTCGTCGTTCAGTCGTCGGCCAGAATGGATGTTCCGCATCGGAGGTCTTCAGGATGCTGCCGCTCCGCTCCGGATGGATGACGATAGAAGATGCCGCTTGGATGAAGACTTCAATCGGATGGAAGACCTCTTCTGCCACGCTTGGATGAAGACTTCTACCGGATGGATGACCTCTTCTTGCTCCGCTTGGATGAAGAATTTGGCTCAGCTGGGTGAAGACGACTCAAGATAGGGAGATCTTCAGGGGCTTAGTGTTAGGTTTATTTAAGGGGGGTTTGGGTTAGATTAGGTGGTGGGTTGTAATGTTGGGGGGGGTATTGTATGTTTTTTTTTACAGGCAAAAGAGCTGAACTTCTTGGGGCATGCCCCGCAAAGGGCCCTGTTCAGGGCTAGTAAGGTAAAAGAGCTTTGAACTTTAGTAATTTAGAATAGGGTAGGGCATTTTTTTTATTTTGGGGGGCTTTGTTATTTTATTAGGGGGCTTAGAGTAGGTGTAATTAGTTTAACATTGTTGTAATATATTTCTAATGTTTGTAAATATTTTTTTAGTTTTTGTAACTTAGTTCTTTTTTTTTTTTTGTACTTTAGTTAGTTTATTTCATTGTATTTATTTGTAGGAATTGTATTTAATTTATTTATTGATAGTGTAGTGTTAGGTTTAATTTTAACTTAGGTTAGGATTTATTTTACAGGTAAATTTGTAATTATTTTAACTATTTTAGCTATTAAATAGTTCTTAACTATTTAATAGCTATTGTACCTGGTTAAAATAAATACAAAGTTACCTGTAAAATAAATATTTATCCTAAAATAGCTATAATATAATTATAATTTATATTGTAGCTATATTAGGATTTATTTTACAGGTAAGTATTTAGCTTTAAATAGGAATAATTTATTTAAGAAGAGTTAATTAATTTCGTTAGATTTAAATTATATTTAACTTAGGGGGGTGTTAGTGTTAGGGTTAGACTTAGCTTTAGGGGTTAATACATTTATTAGAATAGCAGTGAGCTCCAGTCGGCAGATTAGGGGTTAATAATTGAAGTTAGGTGTCGGCGATGTTAGGGAGGGCAGATTAGGGGTTAATACTATTTATTATAGGGTTAGTGAGGTGGATTAGGGGTTAATAACTTTATAATAATAGCGGTGCGGTCCGCTCGGCAGATTAGGGGTTAATAAGTGTAGGCAGGTGGAGGCGACGTTGTGGGGGGCAGATTAGGGGTTAATAAATATAATATAGGGGTCAGCGGTGTTAGGGGCAGCAGATTAGGGGTACATAGGGATAATGTAAGTAGCGGCGGTTTACGGAGCGGCAGATTAGGGGTTAAAAATAATATACAGGGGTCAGCGATAGCGGGGGCAGCAGAATAGGGGTTAATAAGTGTAAGGTTAGGGGTGTTTAGACTCGGGGTACATGTTAGAGTGTTAGGTGCAGACGTAGGAAGTGTTTCCCCATAGGAAACAATGGGGCTGTGTTAGGAGCTGAACGCGGCTTTTTTGCAGGTGTTTTTTTTCAGCTCAAACAGCCCCATTGTTTTACTATGGGGGAATCATGCACAAGCACGTTTTTGAGGCTGGCCGCGTCCGTAAGCAACTCTGGTATCGAGAGTTGAAGTTGCGTTAAATATGCTATACGATCCTTTTTTGGAGCCTAACGCAGCCATTCTGTGGACTCTCAATACCAGAGTTATTTTAAAGGTGCGGCCAGAAAAAAGCCAGCGTTAGATACGCGGGTCGTTACCGACACAACTCTAAATCTAGCCGACTAAGAATAGCAATTATTCCTTGTTTTTTAAGAACTCTGCTGAAGTGCATTAAGTGTGAATTATATATTTTATTTTCAAATATAAGACTTGTTTAAAATATAAAATAAATATATAATTAAATTTACTTACCATATTTGCAATTCAATGCAGAATTTATTTACACTTATTTTCTGTTTGAAAATTAAATTTGTATTTTCAGTTTCGTGAAGAAAGTAGCATAAAAGATTTCCTACCAAAAAAACTTGACATTTATAATTTTAAAGTTTGTAACGATTGTAGTTATAAATATTCTCAAATAAGTTTACGTAGTTTCAATAATTAAAATAAAGATGGATGATTGCATATGTATTTACTTTTTTCTAAGTGTCTAATGTTCCAAAATTACTTCATCAAAGTGTTGCGCAAAAATCAAATGGCAAACTATAAATTGCTTAACTTATGGCTAGATTACGAGTTTTGCATTATAGTGAAAAAGCAGCGTTAAGCCTCATAACGCTGCTTTTTCACTACTGCTGGTATTACGAGTCTTGCAGATTTAGGGGCACTGCACACTTTTTTGGCCTTACCGCAAATCAACTTATGCAAATTACGTATAGTCTTTTTTCTATGGGACTTCCATAGCGCCGGTATTACTAGCTTGTCCTGGGAGGCCAAAAATTGAGCGGTACACCTTATCCTGTCAAGATTCGTACAGCATTTTAAAGTCAGTAGTTATAGTAATTAGCTGTAGCATAAAACTCATAATTAAAGTGCTAACAAGTACACTAACACCCATAAACTACCTATTAACCCCTAAACCAAGGCCCTCCCGCATCGCAAACACTAAAAGAAAATTATTAACCCCTAATCTGTCACTCCCGACATCGCCACCACTAAAATAAACATATTAACCCCTAAACCACCATACTCCCACCTCGCAAACATTAGTTAAATATTATTAACCCCTAATCTGCTGTCTCTAACATCGCTGCCACCTACCTACATTTATTAAACCCTAATCTGCTGCCCCCAACGTCGCCGCCACTATACTAAATTTATTAACCCCTAAATCTAAGTCTAACCCTAACCTTAACAGCCTCTAACTTAAATATAACTAAAATAAATCTAAATAAAACCTACTATAAATAGCTAAATAATTCCTATTTCAAAATAAATACGTACCTGTAAAATAAACTCTAAGCTAGCTACAATATAACTAATAGTTACATTGTAGCTTGCTTAGGGTTTATTTTTATTTTGCAGGCAACTTTGTATTTATTTTAACTAGGTAGAATAGTTACTAAATAGTTATTAACTATTTACTAACTACCTAGCTAAAATAAATACAAATTGACCTGTAAAATAAAACCTAACCTAAGTTTTACTAACACCTAACACTACACTACAATTAAATAAATTACCTAAATTAAATACAATTAATTAAATTAAATACAATTAGCTAAATTACAAAAAAAAACACTAAATTACAGAAAATAAAAAACAAATTACAAGATATTTAAACTTGCACCTAATCTATTAGCCCTATCAAAATAAAAAAACCCTCCAAAATAAAAAAAAAACCTAGCCTAAACTAAACTACCAATAGCCCTTAAAAGGGCCTTTTTTGCGGGGTATTGCCCCAAAGAAATCAGCTCTTTTACCTGAAAAAAAATACAAACAACCCCCACAACAGTAAAACCCACCACCCACACAACCAACCCCCCAAATAAAACCCTAACTGAAAAAACCTAAGCTCCTCATTGCCCTGAAAAGGGCATTTGGATGGGCATTGCCCTTAAAAGGGTATTTAGCTCTGTTGCATCCCAAAGCCCTAACTTAAAAAGAAAACCCGCACTAACACTAACCCCTGAAGATCCACTTACAGTTTTGAACATCCTCAATGAAGCCAGGAGAAGTCTTCATCCAAGCCAGGAGAAGTGGTCCTCCAGATGGGCAGAAGTCTTCATCCAGATGGCATCTTCTATCTTCATCCATCTGGCGCAGAGCGGGTCCATCTTCAAGACATCCTATTGGCTGATTGCATCAGCCAATAGGATTTTTTCAACCTTAATTCCGATTGGCTGATAGAATTCTATCAGACAATCGGAATCTAAGGGACACTATCTTGGATGACGTCACTTAAAGGAACCTTCATTTGTTGGGTAGTCATCGGAAAAAGAGGATGCCCTGCACCAGATATCTTGAAGATGGACCAGCTCCGCCCCGGATGAATGAAGATAGAAGATGCCGTCTGGATGAAGACTTCTGCCCGTCTGTAGGGCCACTTCTCCCGGCTTGGATGAAGACTTCTCCTGGCTTCATTGAGGACTTCTCCCGGCTTCGTTGAAGATGGATGTCAGATCTTCAAAACTGTAAGTGGATCTTCAGGGGTTAGTGTTAGGTTTTTTTAAGGGTTTATTGGGTGGGTTTTATTTTTAGGTTAGGGCTTTGGGCCGCAATAGAGCTAAATGCTCTTTTAAGGACAATGCCCATCCAAATGCCCTTTTCAGGGCAATGAGGAGCTTAGTTTTTTTTTAGTTAGGGTTTTATTTGGGGGGTTGGTTGTGTGGGTGGTGGGTTTTAGTGTTTGGGGGGTTGTTTGCATTTTTTTTTCAGGTAAAAGAGCTGATTTCTTTGGGGCAATGCCCAGCAAAAGGCCCTTTTAAGGACTATTGGTAGTTTAGTTTAGGCTAGGGTTTTTTTTATTTGGGGGGGGGGTTATTTTGATAGGGCTATTACATTAGGTGTAATTAGTTTAAATATCTTGTAATTTGTTTTTTATTTTCTGCAATTAAGTGTTTGATTGTTTTTTGTAATTTAGCTAATTGTATTTAATTTATTTAATTGTATTTAATTTAGGTAATTTATTGAATTGTAGTGTAGTGTTAGGTGTTAGTGTAACTTAGGTTAGGTTTTATTTTACAGTTCAATTTGTATTTAATTTAGCTAAGTAGTTAGTAAATAGTTAATAACTATTTAGTAACTATTCTACCTAGTTAAAATAAATACAAGCTTGCCTGTAAAATAAAAATAAATCCTAAGATAGCTACAATGTAACAATTAGTTATATTGTAGCTAGCTTAGGGTTTATTTTATAGGTAAGTATTTAGTTTTAAATAGGAATTATTTAGTTATTAATAGTAAGTTTTATTTAGATTTATTTTAATTATATTTAAGTTAGGGGGTGTTAGGGTTAGGGTTAGACTTAGATTTCGGGGCTAATAAATTTAGTATAGTGGCAGCGACGTAGGGGGCGGCAGATTAGGGGTTAATACATTTAGGTTGGTGGCGTCGATGTTAGGGGCGGCAGATTAGGGGTTAATACTATTTAACTAGTGTTTGCGAGGCGGGAGTGCAGCAGTTTAGGGGTTAATATGTTTATTAGAGTGGAGGCGATGTCCGGAGTGGCAGATTAGGGGTTAATAAGTGTAGGTTGCAGTGACATTGGGGGCAGGAGATTAGGGGTTAATAAATATAATGTAGGTGTCGGCAATGTTGGGGGCAGCAGAGTAAGGGTTAATAAGTATAATGTAGGTGGTGGCGATGTCCGGAGTGGAAGATTAGGGGTTAATAAATATAATTTTGGTGTTGGCGATGTCGGGGGCGACAGATTAGGGGTTAATAAGTGTAAGATTAGGGGTGTTTAGACTCGGGGTTCATGTTAGGATGTTAGGTGTAAACATAAAATATGTTTCCCCATAGGAAGCAATGGGGCTGCATTACTGAGCTAAACGCTGCTTTTTTTGCAGGTGTTAGACTTTTTCTCAGCTGGCTCTCCCCATTGATGTCTATGGGGAAATTGTGCACAAGCACGTACAACCAGCTCACCACTGAATTAAGCAGCGCTGGTATTGGAGTGCGGTATGGAGCTCAATTTTGCTCTACTCTTTAACGCCGGGTTTATAAAACCTGTAATACCAGCGCTGTAGGAAAGTGAGCGGAGAGAATAAAGTGCAAGTTAGCAACGCACCCTTGATAACGCAAAACTCGTAATCTAGCCATTAATTTCTTAAAAATGGAGTTAAATACAATTTATGCTGGTAAATTTACTTAAATGAATTAGTAAAATAAGAATTTTATTTATAAAATGGTTTATTCTTTTTAATTAAATTTTAGATTGCAGATTGCAGATGGCAGAATATATATACTATGGACTTTATCAACATCAACAAATTCACATCTGTTATAATAACTATTTTTGAATTGTTTAAATATAAGGATCCAAAAAACAAAAAGAAATAGAGCAATCCCAGGTATTTTAAAATTATTGACAACACTTTGTTTGGGAACAGGTTCTTTCGAACATTCATCAACTTCAATTACAGTGTCACAAAGTTCTTTTTTTAACATTTCTATACTAGCTTATTGATGTTTTCAAGAAAAATATTGATAGATTTATTACATTTCCAAATAAGGAAACTGAAAAACATCAACTTAAGGATTATTTCTATAATCATTATTTAATACAAAATACTGTAGGATGTATTGACTGCACACACATACAAATTTGTGCACCAAATAATCAACCTGAAATATATTTACAACAGAAAGGGATGGCACTCTCTAAACACTCAAGTAGTATGTGCTTACAAATACAAAATTATTTCCTTGTTGTTTGCATTTCCAGGGAATGCACATGACTCCTATATTCTAAAGCAATCATTCCTTTATGATGATTTAAATACAGGAATGTGTGGAAATGGTTTGCTACGTGATAGGTTATGTACTAAGATGTTTTATTTTTTGATACATTTCATATTTTATTTTTTTAAAGCAATAAACATATATCATAGATCTAATAGGAGATGCAGGATACCCATGTTACCAATGGTTAATTACACCCAGGCCCGGAGCTTGGCACTAGGCAGCCACCTTAGGGCGCTTAAGTAGAGGATAATTCTCTTGGTATTCTTAGTTGAAAGCCCAACCTATGAAGTTCATATGCTAATTTTTTAGACCTTTGAAAGTTTTTCACCACTTGGGGCATTAGTTCATGTGTTTCATATAGATAACATTGAACTCATGCACGTGAATTTACTGAGGAGTTAGCACTGATTGGCTAAAATGCAAGTCTGCAAAAAGAACTGAAATAAGGGGGCAGTCTGCAGAGGCTTAGATACAAGGTAATTACAGAGGTAAAACGTGTATAATTATAAAAGTGTTAGTTATGCAAAACGGGGACTGGGTAGTTAAGGGATTATCTGTCTTTTAAAACAACAAAAATTCTGGTGTTGACTGTCCCTTTAACCACTGGCTTGCAATATATTTTTAACTGAAACTTAGAGGGAAATATTTACTGTATACTAAAGTATGCTTTCCACCTCTTCTCCCCTGTAGCTCTTCGTGTTGCAAAAATAAACCTAAAATAAAATAAATAAGAAAATAAAAAATAATAAAGACATAATAAACTCTGAAGAAGCAAGGAATAAAATTTACCTTTTCTGCACCGCTTCATACAATTTTATATTTACAAAAAATCCAGTAAATATTATATTTTTAATGTTTTAATAGAAGACTGACCAATCTATATATCTCCTTGTTCATACCCTTGGGACACAAAGTACCTAATTTAAATATTCAAAATGTTTCTCTTTCTTTAAATAACAACTCCCTATTACCACCTCGCCTAGATCTCTTTACATGATCAATTATCTGAAAACATAAACGGCAAACAGAGAGCCCTGCTTCACTAAAAACAGGGCTGCCAATTATTTACATTCACCTAGATTTAGAGTTTTGTCGGTAAAAACCTGCGGGGCTAACGCTCCCTTTTTTCTTACCGCTCCCTTTAAACAACGCTGGTATTACAAGTTTTCTGAATGGCTACGTTAGCCTCAGAAAAGTGAGCATTGAGCCAAATTTAGCTCCACTTCTACTCTGAATACGGTAGCGGTAAGCTGGAAAAACGTGCTCGTGCAGGGTTTCCCGATAGGATACAATGGGGCTGAGCTGGCTGAAAAAAAACCTAATACCTACAAAAAAGCAGCGTTCAGCGTTAAGCAGCCAATCAGATTGAAGTTCAATCCGATTGACTGATTGGATCAGCCAATAGAATTGACTTTGCATTCTATTGGCTGATCCAATCAGCCAATCGTATTGAACTTCAATCCAATTGGCTGATTAAATCAAACAATCAGATTTTTCCTACCTTAATTCCGATTGGCTGATAGAATCCTATCAGCCAATTGGAATTTGAGGGACGCCATCTTGGATGACGTCATTTACAGGAACCTTCATTCAGTGTTAGCCGTCGTCAGAAGAGGATGCTCCGCATCGGATGTCTTGAAGATGGACCCGCTCCTCGCTGGATGGATGAAGATAGAAGATGCCGCTTGGATGAAGCCTTCTCCCGGTCCGGATGTCCTCCTCTGCCCCATCGTCTGAAGACTCCTGAACGTATCGGATGACCAGTGGTCCCCGGCTGGGTGAACACGGCTCAAGGTAGGGTGATCTTCAATGGGGTATTGTTATGTTTTTTTAAGGGGGGATCAGGTGGGTTTTAGAGTAGGGGTGTGTGGGTGGTGGGTTGTAATGTTGGGGGGGTCTTGTATTTTTTTTACAGGTAAAAGAGCTGATTACTTTGGGGCAATGCCCCGCAAAAAGCCCTTTTAAGGGCTGGTGAAAGAGCTGATTACTTTTGTAATTTAGTATAGGGTAGGGAATTTTATTATTTTGGGGGGCTTTTTTATTTTATTAGGGGGCTTAGATTAGGTGTAATTAGATTAAAATTCTTGTAATATTATTTTATTTTTTGTAATTTAGTGGGGGGGGTTTGTACTATAGTTTAGTTTATTTAATTGTATTTTAGTTTAGATAATTGTAGTTAATTTATTTAATTATTTTATTAAAAGTGTAGTGTTAGGTGTATTTGTAACTTAGGTTAGGATTTATTTTACAGGTAATTTTGTAATTATTTTAACTAGGTAGCTATTAAATAGTTATTAACTATTTAATAGCTATTCTACCTAGTTAAAATAAATACGTTGCCTGTAAAATAAATATAAATCCTAAAATAGCTACAATGTAACTATTAGTTATATTGTAGCTATCTTATGGTTTATTTTATAGGAAAGTATTTAGTTTTAAATTGGATTAATTTATTTAATTATAGTAATTTTAGTTTATTTTATTTAAATTATATTTAAGTTAGGGAAGTGTTAGGGTTAGACTTAGGTTTAGGGGTTAATAACTTTATTATAGTATTGGCGACGTTGGGGGCGGGAGATTAGGGGTTAATAATTGTAGGTAGGTGGCGGCAATGTTGGGGGGGGCAGATTAGGGGTTAATAAAATGTATTATAGTGTTTGCAAGGCGGGAGTGCGGCGGTTTAGGGGTTAATACATTTACTATAGTGACGGCGATGTCCGGTCGGCAGATTAGTGGTTAATAATTGTAGTTAGGTGGCGGCGACGTTGGGGGGGGGGGGGCAGATTAGGGGTTAATAAATATAATATAGGTGTTGGCGTTGTTAGGGACAGCAGATTAGGGGTTCATAGCTATAATGTAGGTTGTGGCGGTGTCCGGTCGGCAGATTAGGGGTTAAATTATTTTATTTTAGTGTTTGCGATGTGGGGGGGCCTCGGTTTAGGGGTTCATAGGTAGTTTATGGGTGTTAGTGTACTTTGTAGCACTTTAGTTAAGAGCTTTATGTTCCAGTGTTAGTCCATAAAACTCTTAACTACTGACTTTTTTATGCGGTAGGAGTCTTGGAGGTAGAGGCTGTACCGCTCACTTCTTCCAAGACTCGTAATACCGGCGTTAGGCAAATCCCATTAAAAACATAGGATATGCAATTGACGTAAAGGGATTTGCGGTAGCCAAAAGTTGTGGAAGAAAAGTGAGCTGTACACCTGTATCTTCCTGACTCGTAATACCAGCGGGCGTTAAAAAGCAGCATTAGGACCCCTTAACGCTGCTTTTTAAGGCAAACGCAGAACTCTAAATCTATCCGATAGTATGTTACTTTTATGTTCACGAGGGCTAGATTACTAATGGCATGGTAACAGGTAAGCTTTGGAAGTAGCGTGCATATTACAGATTGAAAGTTAACAAAAACATTCATCAAAACATATCAAAATTACATTAAACTACAGTAACACTATCTAAACAAATTGCAATTAAAAGTTATAAGGGCTTAAAGATTAGAAAAAGGGCTTTAACATAGAGGATACAGTGAATGCATATACATAAATGTATACATAAATGTATATGTATGTATATATATGTATGTATAGGTATGTACATATATATTTATGCTGAGAAGCAGCCTTTTATAGTAATGCTGATTAGCTAACTGCCTGCAGCTGGCAGACAGGTGTAGCCAAAGAGCACAGCCAGTGCAGGCAGCAGGACTCCAATAAAACCAGCACAATCAGGTGGGTAAGTACAGAGCAAAAGACTGTGAAAGAGGAAGAAGAACATTCTGTATTACTCCAGAGAATGGAAAAAAAACCCACGTAGAAGAAGAAAACAAAATGACATATTATTCAACCATGGGTTAAAGCACTGTTTGCTACCATACAATCCTCACTTGATCCTCAGAAGCAACTCAAATCAAACAGACCCAGTGAATATGAATATCATATGTTTTGCATTCAATTTTTTTAACACACAAAACAATTTCTTCACTTTACTTTAACTTGCAAACACATTTCTCACAATTTCACTATCTTGCCTAATATTTTACTAATCGTTTCTATTATGTTGGTACAGCTGGAGCATAATTGCAGTTAATGGGCACAAATACATATGCAGCGTTGCCAGCAAAAGTTTTGGTATCCAATTTACAGTGCCGCATATAAATGTGGCACATATATTTCACACATCGTCCACAATTTTTACTCCCATAAGTTAACATGGGACCGCGTCACAAATCGGTATCCAATATTCAGCGCAAAGACTTATGTGGCGAAAATTGAGAAATCTTACTCCATTTTCACCTCACCACACAAAGGCAGCCGCAGCAGGCCTTGCACTGAGTATGAGAGCACTGTAACTCCCGAAACTGCTTGCAAAAATAAACACCTAACGCATGCGCAATATCTATCTACCTGTCAACCGCAATCCCCCACCGCAATAAATATTAAAGTGTTTTAAACCCTATATCCACCATCAAACCCACACCGCAACTAAAAATAAAGTATTTACCCCTATATCCGCAAATCCCAACATCGCAAACTACCTAATAAAACTATTAACCCCTAATCCGCCATTAACCCACAACGCAAACTACCTATTAAAGTATTAATCCCTAAACCGCCAAAGCCCACAATGCAATAAACCTATTAAAGTATTAACCCCTAAACAGCCAAAGCCCACAATGCAATAAACCTATTAAAGTATTAACCTCATAAACCGCCAAAGCCCACAATGCAAATAAATAATTAAATTACTAAGCCCCCTTATCTAACACCCCCTAACCTAATACCCCCTAAATGAACCCAAAATTACCTAAATTACAAAATACTAAAGTTACTATTAAAATAAAAAACTAACACTACTTTAAAAATAAAAAAACTAACGCCTAGATTTAGAGTTTTACGTTAGAAGGGGTGCGTTAGCTATGCATAATTTTTTTCCCCGCACCTTTTAAACAATGCTGGTATTTAGAGTTCTCAGAAGGGCTGCGTTAGGCTCCAAAAAAGGAGCGTAGAGGCATATTTACCACCACTGCAACTCTCAATACCAGTGCTGCTTACGGACGCGGACAGCTTAAAAAACGTGCTTGTGCACGATTCCCCCATAGGAAACAATGGGCACCCCTAATCTGCTGCCCATAACACCGCCGACCCCTATATTATATTTATTAACCCCTAATCTGCCGCCCCCAATGTCGCTGCCACCTACCTACAATTTTTAACCACTAATCTGCCGACCGGACCTCACCGCTACTATAATAAATGTATTAACCTCTAATCCACCTCACCCCCGCCTCAAAAACCCTATAATAAATAGTATTAACCCCTAATCTACCATCCCTTACAATCGCTGACACTTAACTTCAAGTATTAAACCCTAATCTGCCGACCGGACCTCACAGCTACTCTAATAAATGTATTAACCCCTAAAGCTAAGCCAATCAGATTGTTCTCGCATACTATTCTGATCGGAACAGCCAATAAAATGCGAGCTCAATCTGATTGGCTGATTGGATCAGCCAATCCGATTGAACTTGAATCTGATTGGCTGATTCAATCAGCCAATCAGATTTTTCCTACCTTAATTCCGATTGGCTGATAGAATCCTAGAAGAGGATGGATCCGCGTCGGCTGCTTCAAGATGGTCCCGCTCCGTGCCGGATGGAAGAAGATAGAAGATAGATGATGCCGCCTGGATGAAGATGTCTACCGGTCCGGATGCCCTCTTCTTGCCGGATAGGATGAAGACTTCGGAGCCTCTTCTGGACGGATCGGTGATACCCGGCGTGGTGAAGATAAGGTAGGAAGATCTTCAGGGGCTTAGTGTTAGGTTTTTTAAGGGGGGTTTGGGTTAGATTAGGAGTATGTGGGTGGTGGGTTGTAATGTTGGGGGGGGTATTGTATGTTTTTTTACAGGCAAAAAAGCTGTTTTCTTTGGGGCATGCCCCGCAAAAGGCCCTTTTAAGGGCTGGTAAGGTAAAAGAGCTGTAAAATTTTAATTTTAGAATAGGGTAGGGCATTTTTTTTATTTTTGGGGGCTTAGAGTAGGTGTAATTAGTTTAAAATTCTTGTAATTTTTTTTATTTTTTGTAATTTAGTGGGGTTTTTTTTGTAATTTAGTGTTTGTTTTTTTTGTTATTTAGTTTAGTTGATTTAATTGTAGATAATTGTAGATAGTTTATTTAATTAATTTATTGATAGTGTAGTGTTAGGTTTAATTGTAACTTAGGTTAGGATTTATTTTACAGGTACAGGTTTTGTAATTATTTTAACTAGGTAACTATTAAATAGTTCTTAACTATTTAATAGCTATTGTACCTGTTTGAAATAAATACCAAGTTGCCTGTAAAATAAATATTAATCCTAAAATAGCTACAATATAATTATTATTTATATTGTAGCTATATTAGGGTTTATTTTACAGATAAGTGTTTAGCTTTAAATAGGAATAATTTATTTAATAAGATTTATTTTATTTCGTTAGATTTAAATTATATTTAATTTAGGGGGATGTTAGTGTTAGGGTTAGACTTAGCTTTAGGGGTTAATGCATTTATTAAAGTAGCGGCGAGGTCCGGTCAGCAGATAAGGGGTTAATACTTGAAGTTAGGTGTCGGCGATGTTAGGGAGGGCAGATTAGGGGTTAATACTATTTATTATAGGGTTTTTGAGGCGGGAGAGAGGCGGATTAGGGGTTAATACATTTATTATAGTAGCGGTGAGGTCCGGTCGGCAGATTAGGGGTTAATAATTGTAGGTAGGTAGCGGCAACGTTGGGGGGGGGCAGATTAGGGGGTAATAAATATTATGTAGGGGTCGGCAATGTTAGGGGCAGCAGATTAGGGGTACATAGGGATAATGTAGGTTGCGGCGGTGTACGGTCGGCAGATTAAGGGTTAAAAAAATTTAATAGAGTGGCGGCGATGTGGGGGGGGCTCGGTTTAAGGGTACATAGGTAGTTTATGGGTGTTAGTGTACTTTAGAGCACAGTAGTTAAGAGCTTTATGAACCAGCGTTAGCCCAGAAAGCTCTTAACTCCTGGCTTTTTTCTGCGGCTGGAGTCTTGTCGTTAGATTTCTAACGCTCATTTCAGACAAGACTCTAAATACCGGCGTTAGAAAGATCCCATTGAAAAGATAGAATACGCAATTGACGTAAGGGGATCTGCTCAGCTCTTTTACAAAATGCTGACCCTAATCTAAATAAACTCCCCCCTCGAAAAAAACCTAAAAAAAAAAAAAACAAGACTAACCCCCAGGTCGGTACTCACCATTCCTGAAGTCCGGCGGAGAAGGTCCTGTCCCATGCGGTGAAGTCTTCTTCCATGCGGCAACCTCTTCTTTCTTCTTCCAGGAACAATCTGGCGCGTGGAGCAGAGGGCGGAGATGAAGACCGATGACTGCAGAGCTGAAGACCGGTGACCCTGGAACTGAAAACTGGCGATTGCTGAGCCATTGAGCACGGAGGATCCTCTTTGTATGATCGCCGCATTACACTGGATAGTGAATTCAAGGTACGCAATTAAAAATGGCATCCCTTGAATTCCTATTGGCTGATTTGATTCTTCAAATTTAAATCAGCCAATAGGATGATAGTTACTCAAATCCTATTGGCTGTTCAAATCAGCCAATAGAATGAGAGCTACTGACATTCTATTGGCTGATTTGAACAGCCAATAGGATTTGAGTAGCTCTCATCCTATTGGCTGATTTGAATTTGAAGAATCAATCAGCCAATAGGAATTCAATGGACGCCATCTTTAATCGTGTACCTTGAATTCGCTATCCAGTGTACGGCAGTGATCGTACGATGAGGATCCTCCATGCTCCATGGCGTTCCAGGGTCGCCGGTCTTCAGCTATGCGGTCATTGGTCTTCAGCTTCGCCCTCCGCTCCGCACCGGATTGTTCCTGGAAGAAGAAAGAAGAGGTCGCCGCTTGGAAGAAGACTTCACCGCATGGGACAGGACCTTCTCCGCCGGACTTTAGGAATGGTGAGTACCAACCTGGGGTAGATTAGGGTAGGTATTTTGTAAAAGAGCTAAATGCCCTTTTAAGGGCAATGCACAAACAAATGCCCTTTTCAGGGCAATGGGTAGTTTAGCTTTTTTAGTATCTGGTTTTTTATTTTGGAGGGTTTGGTGGGTGGGGGGTTTTACTGTTAGGGGGTCTTTGTGTATTTTTAATATAAAATAGCTGTTTATCTTGGGGCAATGCCCTGCAAAAAGCCTTTTAAGAGCTACTGGTAGTCTTTTCTTAGATTAGGGGCTGTTTTTATTTGGTGGGGCTTTTTATTTTCATAAGGAATAGGTATAATTTTTTAAACATTTGATAATTTTGTTTTTTATTTTTTTTTATTCTTAGATTTTTTATTTTCTGTAATTGTAGCTTAAAGGGACAGTCTATACCAGAATTTTTATTTATTTTTTATTTTTTTTTAATATTTTTTTTCATTGAGGTTTTTAAATTGTGTACAATAACATAAGAAACATGCAAAGTATTGACAAACTGAGATAGTACAGTAATCAGATAAAGAGATATTGCTCTTCATCAAAGTCAGTAATGACTGGTAGGGTAAATGTAAAAACTAGCAAGTA
Source organism: Bombina bombina (assembly GCF_027579735.1). Taxonomy (NCBI): domain Eukaryota; kingdom Metazoa; phylum Chordata; class Amphibia; order Anura; family Bombinatoridae; genus Bombina; species Bombina bombina. The sequence continues at coordinate 1,441,955,951 of NC_069499.1, read as the reverse complement.
ATCAGCATGCAAGAGCTGCTTTAAATTGGGGAGGTTAAGGAGAAGAATGGAGGGGCAGGCTTTTTATATATTGGTGTAGGGGTTTAAGGAATCAAGACCCGGTTCTCAAAGGAATAGTTTCTAAATCTTAGGTGGTTGTAGACTATTTGCAGTAGAAGTAATTTGAAAATATCAGGTGTTAACAATATACCTGGTTACATCAGTGCTGAGAATTAGTATGAGATCAATAATCATAATGTGTAGGGACCCAATGTCATAAGGCAGTGGCATCTCAAACTACTGCAAGAACCTACACTGGAGATATCTATAGGAAGAGAAACAAAAAAAAGCCAGTACTGAAGCCCCTCTCTAGAACTCCACCTAGTGTTAAGGAACTGGTTATGCTTAAATTAGGGTCTGTATCCAGTGAGATGTAAACTGACCTATATTTATTTAGTGCAACATGTAAACAGATACTAGGTCCCTGAGAGAGCAATATGTCTATTATTATCCATGGAGCAGTTATTTCAGAATCATGAAATTAACTGGGAGAGGTGAGTCAGTAACAACCCATTACATGCTATGACACTCTAGGGGACAAGTATATCATGTTAACAAGCTTAAGCCCAGATATAAACCTAGCCATTGAAGACAGGAAGGGGTAGACAAGCTGTGAGACTAGGGAATGAGGAGAAAATTGCACATGAGTCTTCCTTCCATCCTAGTAATGTAAATAGATGGATAGACATGTCTCATACCTTATGCTCTAGGGAGGATAGAATGAGGAAGTGTTTCAGCAGGTGTCAGTAAAAGTTTCATATTTATGCAATGGACTAATTAACACCCGTACCTAGTCAGGGAGGGTCTCAGTAACTATAGGTGTAAAATTAAGTTATGGCTAGTGTTGGCATCTAGACATAGGAATGCAGTGGTCATATAAAAATATGTATTCTGTTTATGATATCAGTAGTAACTCAACTGCCGATGGGACAAGAAGGCATGTGTGTGTATGTTTTCCTAGCCTGCAGAGTCTCGCTATCTAGCAGTCGTAAATTAAACAGGCCGCTTAAGGAGAGTTAAGCCCTAACATGTAATAACTAAACATGATATCACTGCTAAAAAAAGAGATGTTAAGTATACTTTGTAAGATTAGCTCACTGGTAAGTTAGGTTCAGATACAAAGTGTATAGGTCCTGTCTTCATAATAGTGTTAAGATCTACATCGTTAGCTGCAGCATAGATAGCTAGATGCTAGTAACGAGTGAGGTGTGCGGGTCAAAAGCTACCAAGGAAATTTACTGGTGTGCATAGCAACCAAGACCAGCTCTGATGGCAGAGTAACTTAAGTCTTACAACCCCTAGTGTGGCTCTAGTGTATGTTAATTAGTCTTTGGTTAACCAGGTGTAAACATATTTAAATAAACACAACAAATAGGCAATTTCTGTATAACGAACCGATATATATTATATTAAGAAATAATGCCCAGGGTATTGGCAATCATAACCTTTGTGTCATTCAGCTGTCTGACTGTGCTAGAGTCCCTTAATTTGGCCCTACATGTCAGGCAGACAAACAATAATACTCACCTCCTGGATCAAAAAGGCCATTCAACAGTCCCATAGGAGCTTGTAAAGGATCTTGTCTGAGAGACCCATGTTTCTCATAGCGCTGTATATAATCTGCGCTAAAGTCATTGTGAGCAAACGTGGGTACGTGGCTTGACAATGGATCCTGCAAAATTACTTCCAATAGCTGTCCGGCAAATACTATTCTTATAGAATGGAGATCTTGTAGTCGGTATCGGGTGGTTGAGTTTGATGGTGTCTTCTGCTCCATACTCGGCTGAGTGGGCTGGTGGGTCGGAGTGCCTGAAACATCTCTGGTCTTAAATGATTGTGTTGCTAGATGCGTAGGAGGAGGGAGATCTAATTCAACCTTGGTCTGCTTAGAGAAGAAACGTTCCCTCTTGTCCCACAGACAGGCTGTGGCTTCCGATGATAAGGAGATGAGAGAGCTGAAGGAATTCATAGGGAAGTGCTGTATTGTGGTAGCGTATCTCCTGGTGTGTGTTTGAGTGTTTGTATCTTGCTCTTCTCAACGCCGCCCCACCGACATCTCATCTCTTATGGCATGGATGTTGACGCTGTCTTCCCTGGTGCCTAGTGAAAGAATCTCAACAGAGAGCTGGCCCTAGACTTTCAAGGAGGTCCAGCACTGTAGTCATCTCTACCTCCATAGTCCATTGAGGGTAATCTGTTATAAGGCGGCTGGGGACAAGGGGTATTGTGAAGGTGGCTGATGTTCTCTCTAATGAGTATCCCAGGCTGTATGACCAGGTAAATCCTCTGCATCAGTTTCACTCGATGAACCAGAGTGAGGATAGTGCAAACATCCGCGTGGCAGGCCCTTGCTGCATATGTATCTGCACCAGATCACATACTCAAGATGCAGATTGGCGATAGAAGACTATATTTCGGTTGTGTGTGTCTTCGAAAACCGAATCTATGATTATTCTAGGCTGGTAGTGGATAGCTCTATAAATAATTATTAGATTAGGTTGTCAGCCTTTGGAGCTATAGTATTTTCTGTTCGCCATAACTGCCTCTTGGCCACGCCCCCCAGAATTTTAATTTTGACTAGACTGTCCCTTTTATTTATACTTAGGTTTTTTTGTTTTGTTTTTTAAAGTAGTGTTATTATTTTTTTTAATAGTTAGTAACTTTAGTATTTTGTAATTTAGATAATTTTTGGTTCATTTAGGGGGTTGTAGGTTAGGGGGTGTTAGGCTAGGGGGCTTAGTAATTTAATTATTTATTTGTGTTGTGGGCTTTGGTGGTTTATGGGGTTAATACTTTAATAGGTAGTTTGCGTTGTGGGTTAATGGCGGATTAGGGTTTAATAGGTAGTTTGCGATGTCGGGGTTAGTGGATTTAGGGGTTAATACTTTAGTTATTACTTGCGGTGTGGGTTTGATGGTGGATATAGGGGTTAATAATTTAATTAATACTTGGTGTGGGTTTGATGGTAGATATAGGGGTTAATAGTTTAATTAGGCATATTGCGTTGTGGGTGGGTTGTTGGTTTAGGGGTTAATACTTTTAATAGTTCCGATGTGGGTTTGATGGCGGATATAGGGGTTTTACATGTTGGGCTTATTTTTGGGAGGTGTGTTAGACTGTTACGTGAGATTTGATTTTTTTTTACTTTTCTTAGGTGCCGGCAGTTTCTAAAGTGGCGTAAGTCACTAGCGACTCCAGAAATTTTTATTTACGCTCATTTCTGGACATTGTTAGTTTATTCAACTTACGGCACTTTATTAACTGCTGGTGGGGTTTATTGGATACCCCGATGTGCGAGGTGAAATTACGGGCAGCGCGGGTTGAAGCGCTTGCACTGAAGCCTGCGCCTTTATTTGTAATCTCACCCCTTATTTTCAGCTGCTGGAGAGTATTGACTTTAATGCATAATACAAGTAGTAATACTGAGAAAACTGTTATTTCATAGCAGGTTTATGAAAAAATAAAATAAAATGGTTATAAAAGTAAAGATGATTTTTTTAAAAAAACATAAGTGTAGAACTCATAAGTGTAGAACTCATCTTAAATAATAATAAAAAAAAAATTGAAATAGCTTCTAGCCATTCCCCTATTAAATGTATGATTACATTTCACATTTTCTCTTTACACAGACCACACATTCTAATTGCAGTAAAAGTTGTTTACCTGGGTACAGAAATCCTGCTGCTATGATTGTATTGCATGCCCAGAGGGTGAAATATCAAATAGAACAGATTAGTAAAATCAGAAATTTAATAAACTAAAACATGATGGGTGGACAAGGTTCACAACTAGCAAACCATCAAATATTTAAAATCCATACAAAAGAAAAGTATCAAGATTTTTTTATTTTTGAACCCTTTATTGAGACATTTAATTCAAAATATCCTGTGGTGCTAACGAAAAAAAGGGAAATTGGCCTAAAAAACTAACATGTTTTAAACTAAATTTCAGAGTAATAGATATTGGGCTAGATTACAAGTGGATTGCTAATTTATCTTGCACCCTTAAATTGGCATATTCGCCTGTTTACGGGTGCATTATAAATCACCAGCCATTACAAGTGGCTGGCTATTGCTACTGTAAGCTTTCTGAAGCAATAAGCAATCAGAAAATTAACTAGAGATCCGATCTCTGGTTAATTTTCTAAAAATTCCCCAACTGCCCCCAAAATAAAGGGTCTTTTAATTTCAATGTAGGGAAATATTTGCTGTATACTAAAGTATGCTATCCGCCTCTTCTCCCCTGTAGCTTTTCATGTTGCAGTTATCTATCGGCCCCTTGGCCCAGCATCACAATTTCTGGACCCCTTTGAAGCCTGGCATCTATTTATTCTCTATTGTAATGACCCTTCTCTCATCTTCGGTGACTTCAACATAAACGGTGTTAACCCTAACATGACTGCTGTCTCTAAACTTATATCCCTTACCACCTCTTTTGGCCTGTCCCAGTGGACAACATCTCCAACGCACTGCGAAGTCAACTCCATAGACCTGGTCTTCACTAATCTCTGTGCCATTTCCAACTTCTTTAACTTTCCCTTTCCTCTCTCTGACCACCATCTACTAACTTTCTCTCTTACTCTACCAGCTGCATCTTTGCAAGCCCCCCAAAAACTGCTACCTTACAGGAATTTAAATGGCTTGGATTTCACAGTCTTTTCCAATCAACTGAATCCTCTGCTCTGCAACATTTCATCCCTCTCTTGCCCAAACCTCATGGTTTAACAGTATAATTTGGCACTAAAATCAACACTTGACAAATCTGCACCCTCCACTGTTCGCCGTACATTAATCACTTGACGGCAACCGTGGCACACCAAACAGACCAGATATCTTCAGCGATGTTCACCGGCTGCTGAATGGAAGTTTAGGAAATCATGCTCCTGTGCTGATTTCGGGCATTATAAGTTCATCCTTAAGTCCTACAACTCTGCGCTCAGCCTGGCCAAACAAGTCTATTTCTCCTCCCTTGTGTCATTTCACGCATCCAACCCCAGAAACTGTTCTCAAACTTTAACTCACTTTTACGTCCACCGGCACCCCCACCCACTACCAACCCCACTGCTCAGATTATTGCTGATCACTTCAAAAATAAAATTGACACCATTAGAATAGATATCTGCACCTCATACCTCTCAAACCCAGCACTCCTACCCACTCCTTCTGTTAACAAAACTGTATGATTCTTCCCTCCTGTAACAGAAGAAAAAGTCTCTGTACTCCTATCTTTGGCACATCTCACAACCTGTCCACTTGACCCTATTCGTTCACAACTTCTTCCCTTTCTCTATACTTCCCTAACCCATGCCCTAACTCATCTCTTTACCAAATCTGGCACATTTCCTGATACATTCAAGCATGCGTCAATCATACCAATCCTGAAAAAGCTCTCGCTTATCCCCTCCACCCCTTCTATCTATCGACCGGTCTCCTTACTTCTCTTTGCTTCAAAACTATTGAAATGACTGGTCTATAATCGGTTAACTCAATTTCTCACAACTAATTCCTTACCTTGATCTACTACAATCTGGTTTATGCCCTAAGCACTCAATTGAAACCGCTCTGACTAAAGTAACAAACTACCTGTTATCAGCTAAAGCAAAAGGCCACTACTCCTTCCTAATTTTTCTTGACCTGTCTGCTGCTTTTGGCACAGTTGACCATCCTCTCCTCCTAACAATACTACATTCATTTGGCATCCAAGACACAGCCCTCTCCACATATCTTCTTACCGTATGTCTCTCTCAGTTGGAGTACCACAAGGCTCTGTCTTGGGTCCCTTGCTTTTCTCTCTCTATACATCCTCCCTTGGAAAACTTATAGCCTCATTTGGATTCCAGTACCACTTATATGCTGATGATACTCAAATCTATCTTTCCTCTCCTGATATCTCTCCCTGTTTACTCAACCAGATTTCCAACTGCCTCTTTGCAATTTCCTCTTGGATATTTTCACACTACCTCCAACTCAATAAATCCAAAACTGAGCTGCTTCTTATTCCCCCCTCTTTGAGACATCCAACACCTGACATTTCTCTGATAGTTGGAGAATCCATGCTCAACACTTCACACCAGGTTCGTTGTCTTGGGGGTCACACTTGATTCAGAACTCACATTCAACCCACATATGCAAGCCCTTATCAAATCCTGCCATTCACACCGATGCAACATTTCCAGAATTTATCCCTTCCATACTCAAAAAAACTACAAAAATAATAATTAATTCCCTCATTTTCTCAAGCATTGATTATTGCAATTTACTTCTAAATGGCCTTCTACACCACCACCTCTCCTCCCTCCAATCTATTATAAATGCTTCCGCTAGACTCATCCACCTAAGTTGATGATCTACATCAGCTGTTCCGCTCTGCCAGTCTCTACTCTGGCTCCCTATGCAATACAGAATACAATTTAAAGTATTAAACCTAACTTACAAAGCATTCAACAGTCTAACTCCCAACTATATTTCCTCTCTCATTGTGAGATATTCCCCATCCCGTCCTCTTCGATCAACCTCTGACCTATGTCTCTCAATTCCTGTTATCTCTATGTCCCACTCACATCTCCAAGACTACCACGTGCTGCTCCTGTCCTTTGAAACTCTATACCCGCTCCATAAGACTGTCTCCAACCTCGCATAGCTTCAGATGCTCCGTGAAAAGCCACCTATTCAGAGAGGTTTACCATCTCTCTCCATCTCTCATCCTAACCAAACTAATACATGAACTGCCTGACTCACTGTTGCAACTACAACCGATGTGACAAGCTACACCAACCTTATGTCTCTGCACCCTAAACCTGTATACTGTAGCTCTCCGGAGCAGGGCCCTCTTCCTCCTGTACTAGATTTGTTTTATTTTGTTATGTTTTGTATTTTATCACAAATTCTTTTCATTGTATACCCCTATCATGGTAACCAGTGCTATGGAATTTTGCGGCGCTACACAAATAAATGATGATAATAATAATAATAAATAATAATAATATTACTTTTTACTAGCTTGTACAATATTCACTAATGTTTTGGCAGACAAGATTAAGTTTTAATTTTAGAAAGTAGTAATAATATTCAAATAAAAAATGGAATAGTGTATATTTTTTATCTGTTACTTGGTAAGTTGGTTTCACCTAGTTTGTTACCGATAAAAATAATGGTGGCAACATTCATGTATTGCTGGTAAGGCATACATGGTTAATTTTTGTAAAAATTACTGGAATACATGTGGTTTAGCTTTTTAATGTTCTTTACTATAGGCTAGATGAAAAAAAAAAAACTTGTCAGCATAGAGAAAAACCACCCATAATCTTTGGTATTCTTTTTTAGACTTTATATTGTAATGCAGTAGTCTCACCACTTCACATCCTAAACCCTCTATAGGGGAAGATTATGAGTGGCACTAGTTGTTAAATGCAAGCGATATGGGGTATTTCTCAGCTTATCTACGCCTAGATTTAGAGTTCTGCAGCCAAAGGGGTGCGTTAGCTACGCTGGCTTTTTTCTGGCCGCACCTTTTAAATACCGCTGGTATTGAGAGTTCTCTGAAGGGCTGCGTTAGGCTCCAAAAAAGGAGCGTATAGCATATTTACCGCAACTTCAACTCTCGATACCACCGCGGCCAGCTTAAAAAACGTGCTCGTGTACGATATCCCCATAGAAAACAATGGGGCTGTTTGAGCTGAAAAAAAACCTAACACCTGCAAAAAAGCTGCGTTCAGCTCCTAACGCAGCCCCATTGTTTTCTATGTGGAAACACTTCCTACGTCTGCACCTAACACTCTAACATGTACCCCGAGTCTAAACACCCCTAACCTTACACTTATTAAACCCTAATCTGCCGCCCCCCGCTATCGCTGACACCTGCATATTATTTTTAACCCCTAATCTGCCGCTCCGTACACCCCCGCCACCTACATTAACCCTATGTACCCCTAATCTGTTGCCCTAACATCGCCGACCCCTATATTATATTTATTAACCCCTAATCTGCCGCACCCAACGTCGCCTCCACCTAACTACACTTATTAACCCCTAATCTGCCAACCGGACCTGAGTGCTACTGTAATAAATGTATTAACCCCTAATCCGCCAGCAGAGGCTCCAAGGTCTTCATCCTATCCGGGAAGAAGAGGCGATCCAGACCGGCAACCATCTTGATCCAAGTTGCATCTTCTATCTTCATCCGATGAGGAACGGCTCCATCGTGAAGACCTCCAGCGCGGATCAATCTTCTTCCAACGACGTCGGAACAGCCAATAGAATGCGAGCTCAATCTGATTGGCTGATCGGATCAGCCAATCGGATTGAACTTGATTCTGATTGGCTGATTCCATCAGCCAATCAGAATTTTCCTACCTTAATTCCGATTGGCTGATAGAATCCTATCAGCCAATCGGAATTCGAGGGACGCCATCTTGGATGACGTCCCTTAAAGGAACCGTCATTCTTCAGTTGGACGTCGTCGGAAGAAGATTGATCCGCGCTGGAGGTCTTCACGATGGAGCCGTTCCTCATCGGATGAAGATAGAAGATGCCGCTTGGATCAAGATGGTTGCCGGTCTGGATCGCCTCTTCTTCCCGGATAGGATTAAGACCTTGGAGCCTCTTCTGGACCTCTTCAGCTGCAGGATTATGGATCGCCAGCCCCCGCTTGGGTTGGATGAAGATTTTGGAGCCAGGACCGATCGGTGATACCCGGTGAGGTGAAGATAAGGTAGGAAGATCTTCAGGGGCTTAGTGTTAGGTTTATTTAAGGGTGGTTTGGGTTAGATTAGGGGTATGTGGGTGGTGGGTTGTAATGTTGGGGGGCAGGGTATTGCATGTGTTTTTTTACAGGCAAAAGAGCTGAATTTCTTGGGGCATGCCCCGCAAAGGGCCCTGTTCAGGGCTGGTAAGGTAAAAGAGCTTTGAACTTTTGTAATTTAGAATAGGGTAGGGCATTTTTTATTTTGGGGGGCTTTGTTATTTTATTAGGGGGCTTAGAGTAGGTGTAATTAGTTTAAAATTGTTGTAATATTTTTCTGATGTTTGTATATATTTTTTTATTTTTTGTAACTTAGTTCTTTTTTATTTTTGGTACTTTAGTTAGTTTATTTTATTGTATTTATTTGTAGATATTGTATTTAATTAATTTATTGATAGTGTAGTGTTAGGTTTAATTGTAGGTAATTGTAGGTATTTTATTTAATTTATTTATTGATAGTGTAGTGTTAGGTTTAATTGTATTTTAGGTTAGGATTTATTTTACAGGTAATTTTGTAATTATTTTAACTATTTTAGCTATTAAATAGTTCTTAACTATTTAATAGCTATTGTACATGGTTAAAATAAATACAAAGTTACATGTAAAATAAATATTAATCCTAAATTAGCTATAATATAATTATAATTTATATTGTTCTATATTAGGGTTTATTTTACAGGTAAGTATTTAGCTTTAAATAGGAATAATTTATTTAATAAAAGTTAATTTATTTTGTTAGATTTAAATTATATTTAATTTAGGGGGGTGTTAGTGTTAGGGTTTGACTTAGCTTTAGGGGTTAATCCATTTATTACAGTAGCGGCGAGATTTGGTCGGCAGATTAGGGGTTAATAATTGAAGTTAGGTGTCGGCGATGTTAGGGAGGGCAGATTAGGGGTTAATACTATTTATTATAGGGTTATTGAGGTGGGAGTGAGGCGGATTATTATTATTATTATTCTTTATTTATAAAGCGCCAACAGATTCCGCAGCGCTGCCCATGGGTACAAGGATAACAGTACAGTGGAGAAACAATACGATAAGACACAAAATTTTACAGACAAATACAGGGGGAGTTGAGGGCCCTGTTCCCGTGGGAACTTACAATCTAGATGGGTAGGAGGATTGGAAACAGGAGGTGGGGACTGCAGAGGTGAGAATGATATTAGTGAGGAGATAGAGGGCAACTGTTAAATAGTTGGTTAGTTTGTTAATAAGTCGGGTGATAAGCTTCCCTGAACAGAAAGGTCTTTAGGGAACATTTAAAGGAGGAGAGGTTAGGGGCAAGTCTGACATCTCGAGGAAGTGCGTTCCAGAGGGTTGGTGCCGCACGAGAGAAGTCCTGTAGTCTAGAATGAGAGGAGGTGATGGTAGAGGATTAGGTGTTAATAACTTTATTATAGTAGCGGTGAGATCCGCTCGGCAGATTAGGGGTTAATAAGTGTAGGCAGGTGGAGGCGACGTTGAGGGGGGCAGATTAGGGGCTAATAAATATAATATAGGGGTCGGCGGTGTTAGGGGCAGCAGATTAGGGGTACATAAGGATAACGTAGTGGGCGGCGCTTTGCGGTCGGCAGATTAGGGGTTAATTATTGTAGGTAGCTGGCGGCGACGTTGTGGGGGGCAGGTTAGGTGTTAATAAATATAATATAGGGGTCGGCGGTGTTAGGGGCAGCAGATTAGGGGTACATAAGTATAACGTAGGTGGCAGTCGGCAGATTAGGGGTTAAAAAAATCGAGTGGCGGCGATGTGGGGGGACCTCGGTTTAGGGGTGTATAGGTAGTTTATGGGTGTTAGTGTACTTTAGAGCACAGTAGTTAAGAGCTTTATAAACCGGCGTTAGCCCAGAAAGCTCTTAACTACTGACTTTTTTCTGCGGCTGGAGTTTTGTCGTTAGATTTCTAACGCTCACTTCAGCCACAACTCTAAATACCGGAGTTAGAAAGATCCCATTGAAAAGATAGGATACGCAAATGACGTAAGGGGATCTGCGGTATGGAAAAGTCCCGGCTGGAAAGTGAGCGTTGGACCCTTTCCTGACTGACTCCAAATACCAGCGGTAGCCAAAAACCAGCGTTAGGAGCCTCTAACGCTGGTTTTGACGGCTACCGCCCAACTAAGAGTTGAAAGTAAATACGTTCGCTTGATCACAATCTACAGTAATTTAACATGTGTTGGGATTGCTCTGGTTAACTGTTACGGAAGACAAAAAAGTTGCAAAAAACCCACAAAAAAAATACATTTAACAGTTCAGTTACACCCATAATAACACTGTCTGATGAATACAAATAAGTAGATTTCCAGCCTCCAGGGAATAATTTAAAATACCTTTTCCTTTTCACAGGGTCCATAAAGCAATACGATAATGTTTCAAACCACACACTGGTTCTTAGTCATGTCTCTACTACATGAAAACTGTCTGATGAATATCATTTTTTAAAAATGCATTAAAAAGTTATAAGGGCTCAAACATATGAAATCTCAGGTATAAGAAACAACTAGACTAGTCTTGAGAAAGGCCCTTTTTTGAGGGCAGAAACGCGTTGACATATTGACTTTGGGATCATTGCAGACGGATCAAAGCCTTCAAAGAAAAACACTTCCAATTTGTATCAACTCCAGCACTTCGGTCTATACCAGCAGACCGTTACAAAGATTACCCACATCAAGAGGGAAACGGAGCTGCACACAGTCAGCGGAACTCGACATCCTCCAGCAAAAAAGAGCGCAACAACTCGAACCAGGCTCCAGAATCGGTTAGGAGTACAGTAAGTCTTAACGCTCCTTACTCTAATACTTCCCTAGACCGTAGAGCTTTGGTCATTATAGTTCTTATCTCAACACATATTGACAGTGTTTAACACTCAAGGATACTGGCGCAAATAGGAGTGTCCAATATAAACCGACACAAATTATCCAAAAAAAGCTTTTAAGAAAACGACTTTTAAACAACAAATCCACCGGTGGTTTTTCTTTTTCTTTTAATATTGATACTGAGTTACCAACGAATACAAAAATTTCCTGTGCAATTTAAATTGCCATACAATAGTCGGCCGACTACTAGCAAGTTTAAAATTGCAGAAATACAGTTTTAACCGTAAATATACAGTTTTACACTTTTGGCAATATATGTTTTATAATTGCAGAAATACAGTTTTAACCGTAAATATACATTTTTACATTTTTAGCAATATATGTTTTATGAAATATTTGTAAGACTTCAAGCAACAAATATTTGTAAGATTTTAAGCAACAAATGTCCAAACATTTTCCTTTCCTCTCTCATATGACAGTGATTTGTGTGAAAGCTAATAATTGCTGATACCAGGAACAAGCACCAAGAATAGTTTTCTATATATATAGTAAAACAAGAAATATTGGCAATAGCAAAACTCTACAAACATAAATTTGACTTTTTAGACTGTGTACTAGGTTTTCAATGCACTAGGTACAACACTCTAACGAGTCCTATTTTCAAAACATTTTCCCAACACATAGGTTGTTTCATTATATTTCTTATGAACATATTGTCACTAAACATATCATTACCAAACATATTGTTACTATACATCTATACCATTAATCTTGTAACACCAGTCATAGACTTCACTTATTAGTTACAAGACATATTAGAACTTGTAAACCACGTGTCACAAAGTCCGTATTGGAATTTTTAAAGAGATTTTTTTCTTATTTTTCAAATAAATATATTTGTTATTTAAACAAGTGTCAAATCTTTTATACAAATCTTTTATACAATTCCCTTAGATAAGGATACTGAATAATCAAGACAGGGGTAAAAGCATTCACTTGCGCCTACACTCCAAAAATTTCCAAAATGCTTCTTAAGAAGCCACTCCTTCATTGCCCAGGTGGTGTGTTTGGGATCATTGTCATTCTGAAAGAACCAGCCACGTTTCATCTTCAATGCCCTTGCTGATGGAAGGAGGTTTGCACTCAAAATCTCAAGATACATGGCCCCATTCATTCTTTCATGTACACGGATCAGTCGTCCTGTTCCCTTTTGCAGAGAAACAGCCCCAAAGCATGATGTTGCCACCCCCATGCTTCACAGTAGGTATGGTGTTCTTTGGTTGCAACTCAGCATTCTCTCTCCTCCAAACAGGACAAGTTGTGTTTTTACCAAACAGTTCAACTTTGGTTTCTTCTAACCATATGGCATTCTCCCAATCCACTTCTAGATCATCCAAATGCTCTCTAGCATACTTCAGATGGGCCCGGACATGTACTGGCTTAAGCAGGGGAACACGTCTGGCACTGCAGGATCTGAGTCCCTGGTGGCGTAGTGTGTTACTGATTGTAGCCTTTGTTATGTTGGTCCCAGCTCTCTGCAGTTCATTCACTAGGTCCCCCCGTGTGGTTCTGGGATGTTTGCTCACTGTTCTTGTGATCATTTTGACCCCACGGGGTGAGAGCTTGCGTGGAGCCCCAGATCGAGGGAGATTATCAGTGGTCTTGTATGTCTTCCATTTTCTAATTATTGCTCCCACAGTTGATTTATTCACACCAAGCTGCTTGCCTATTGCAGATTCAGTCTTCCCAGCCTGGTGCAGGTCTACAATTTTGTTTCTGGTGTCCTTCGACAGCTCTTTGGTCTTCACCATAGTGGAGTTCGGAGTGTGACTGTTTGAGGTTGTGGACAGGTGTCGTTTATACTGATAACAAGTTCAAACAGATGCCATTAATACAGGTAATGAGTGGAGGACAGAGGAGCCTCTTAAAGAAGAAGATACAGGTCTGTGAGAGCCACAAATCTTACTTGTTTGTACATGACCAAATACTTATTTTCCACCATAATATGCAAATAAATTCTTTCTAAATCAGACAATGTGATTGTCTGGATTTGTTTTCACATTTTGTCTCTCATAGTTGAGGTATACCTATGATAAAAATTACAGGCCTCTCTCATCTTCTTAAGTGGGAGAACTTGCACAATTGGTGGCTGACTAAATACATTTTTGCCCCACTGTATATATGTACCTATTTATTTATGTATTTCTTTGTGTATATATGTATTTACAAACATAGATATTTTTAAATATAAATATATATATATATATATATATATATATATATATATATATATATATATATATACAAATGCAAAACAGAATGAGAAGCAGTCTGCCAGGAATGAACAGCAGCATTAATAGCTTGTTCTATGGCCCGATTATCACCTGGTAGTAGCTTCTTTCTGCCAAATTGGGCTTTTCACAGAGGAAAACTTTCCTGTAGTATATCAGTCTGATCCCACCGACATGGTCAGTCCAGCCCCGAAATACCAGGCAATTCTCCTCTAAACAAGGAACATGACAACCCCAGACGATCGTTTTGGCCTCCTTTGGGCCTCATCAGTGAGGTGCAGCCATATCCCTCTAAGCACATTGGGCAAGGAGTCCATGTCTGGTTTCCCCCATCACCCTTAGGGAGACTATCCCCAGGATCATATTTACATATGCAAAACAGAATGAGAAGCAGTCTGCCAGGAACGAACAGCAGCATCAATAGCTTGTTCTATGGCCCGCTTGCCACCTGGTAGTAGCTTATTTCTGTCCAAATGTGCTTTTCACAGAGGAAAACTTTCCTGTAGTATATCAGTCTGATCCTGCCGACATGGTCAGTCCATCCCCGAAATACCAGGCAATTCTCCTCTGAATAAGGAACATGACAACCCCAGACGATCGTTTCGGCCTCCTTTGGGCCTCGTCAGTGAGGTGCAGCCATATCCCTCTAAAATTGGCATTAGCACTGTTTATTCATACAAAAGGTATCTTTATTTAAGTGACAAAAAGGTAAAAACGATCACAACCTGACATATGCAAAAAGCCTCTAGCAAAGTTAACGTACAAGTGGGAATGTAAAGTAGTGCTCCACTTGAAATTTAGCCCTTAGTGAAATAAACAGCCCTCAAGCTAAAATCTGCCTTTTTAAAATTCTTAGAGGGTCCTCACAATACTGACAAGAACTCTAAGAAAGACCAGAACAAAAATATGGGAACATCTTACAAATACAAATGAGAAAAGTGTAAGAACTCCAAAAATAAAATCCAAAATTTTAATGGCAAAAAATAAATATCATCCCAAAATAAAATCCAAGATTTTAATGGCAAAACATAAAGATTAACAAAAAAAATTGCAGTAAAAACACATCTTAGATGCGTTTTTACTGCACTTTTGTTTTTTGTTAATCATTATGTTTTGCCATTAAAATCTTGGATTTTATTTTGGGAGTGCTTACCATTTTCTCTGTTTGTGACTGTACTTTTCTGCTCGGTTTAGCACGCTGTTCTACAAACCAGTGCTTTCAACACTCCAGTATTTTTTAATGGATACGCTTTGATAACAAAGGACCGGCATTTTCACATGGAAATGTCACAGCCAATGCGTTGTGGACTTGCTAGAGTGTCACAACTTGGACGTTACAGTGGGCTGAGCACTTACGGCAATGGAGGAGAGCACAGATTTCAGCTGGATTAGAGATGGTGAACAATCGGCAAACACGGCGGGAGTGGTCAGTACATTCCCTGAAGAGCGGGATGCACTGGTCTGTACCTAGCCTACAAGCCGGTAAGAATTTCAACCTTGCACACCCAGGCTGTTTATCTTGTTTGTGCTAAGAGTCAGTGCTATATATCTCCGTGCTAGCACCCAAGTATCATGCCTCTTTCAACGCTGGTGTTCTGCCGAGAACTCCAATACATTGAGAACTCCAATCTAACATCACTTCCGGTATTTCCATACATCTATTTGTTCTGTGTCCAGTGAATGACAGTATTCACAACAATTCAGATAGGCCCTGTAATCTCTATCTGCACTATCTATTTTGCCTCCGCCTGGCGGGTTCAAGGGGGGCAAAGGTATACAGGGTGTTTACAACTTCCTGTTTGTGCCCCATGCATACAGGATAGTGTTTAAAATAAAATTTAGCATGAAATAAATCAATATAAAGCGTTAAACTCGAACTGTTGTATTAGGGAACAGTAAGGGTTACCAAATGAAGTGCTGCCAATAAAGTAGTGTCCCTGTAGTGCCCACTATAGCTTGTCCTTACGCGTTTTGAAGTAACACTGTACTTTTTCATCAGAAGATATGGACAGACAGGGTATCCAGCTTGCTTTTTAAATGGTGCTAAGTGGGTGTGTTTTTGTTGAAAGCGTGTGACGTCACTTGTTACGCTTTTCCCTGGCAGTTTACTTGCTTACTGTGTTATTATGGTTACCCGTGTAATATTTCTATATATGAGCCTGCTTTATTTGGTTCTATTTTTTTGGGAGCAACCTGTGTATTGGGCTAATGTTTGTGCCTTTTGCCCCATCGATCTGCAATTTCGTGTGCGGATCTGTGCTCCCTAGTTTGTGAGGCTTTTGTTGAGCTATGCTGCCGTGGCAACCAATTCTGTGTGTCTTATATGGGATATATAATATGTAAGCTTCAGAAGATTTCCAATTTATTAATTGATAAAATTAATAAAATGAAATAAAAGTATAACTATAATGTGTTCCTTGTACGTTAAATTTGTACTTATTATCGCTTGACACTGTCGTGTAATATTGGTCTGCAGATTGTTATGAGCATGTGGAGAATACTTGTTTTTGGTTACTAACTTTTATTCAATGGGTATATATTTTCTGTTAAAATGTATTATATAGATTAACCTAGATTAAGTTATGAATTCGTAATAAGGGAGTTGTATGTCTATAATGGTTACACTATTCAGATAATTTAAAGATAAACTTAATCCTACACATTATAAGTAGGATATTGCCCTGACTGTGTGTAGGTTGGCAAATCTAACTGTTGGTGATGTAATTTTCTGTAGAAGGTAGAGGAGCATTATTTATAGGAATGCTGCTAAATCTATATCTTTATTTAGTCCGGCTGGATTCATTGTTCCCATATAGTGAATCCAGTAGGTTTCACGTTGCCTCAGTTTTTGAAACCTGTCCCCTCCTCTAGCAGGTATTTGTACATGTTCCAAGATGGTCCCCTTCAAAAATGTTATGGTCTTGGTTATGTACTTTTTTAAATGTCTGGACACACTGTGCCCTTTTAACCCTGTTTCTATATTTTTAAGATGTTCTAGCCAACATTTCTTATAAGGGCGCTTCGTGCGTCCTATATATTGAAGCTTCCAAGTGCATTCTAATAAATATACTACAAATGTAGTTTTACAATTCGTAAGACCATTGATTTTACAATTTTTATGAGCATATGTGATTGAATTCACTATTTTTGTTGGTTTCTTTGGATCATAGGCATATTCACATCCTTTGCAGTTAGCCCTATTGCACTAAAAGAACCCGTTAGTTGTAGATATGAGCCAATTAGTCTTAGTGCTAGATTGTCTTAGTTTGCTAGGTCTGTTTTAGATTTTTATTTTTCCTAAATATTATTTTGGGTGTTGGTCATATGTTATCTTTGAGTAGCTTATCCTGTTGCAGAATAGGCCAGTATTTCCTTAAAATTTTCTTTATTTCCAGTGTTGCTTCGTTGTATGTTGTTATCATTCCTATTGATTTTACGGGAGTTTTCTTTTGACTTTCTTTGTTGGATATAAGTACATTTTTTTCTATCCATTTTTTCTACTTTCTTTAGTGAATTGTCTATGATTTTTTAGGATATTTATTTTGTAGTTATTTTTTTTTATTTTTTACATATTTTTGGTAGTCACTTGTTTTTGAACAATTCCATTTTAATCATTGGAATTGTCCATACGGTATGTTTTGTATCTACGGTTCATAGTGGTCACTGTCTGCCCTCAAGTAACCATTGCAATCTGTTTCCTTACAGTAAAGTTGTGTACAGATTGTGTTGTTCTCGTGGAACAAAATGAGGTCTAAAAATTCGATAATTTCCTTAGATACTTTAGACGTAAATTTTAGATTGATGTTATTGTCATTTACGTTGTCAATAAATCTGGTACTTATGGGGTCATCTCCATTCCATATTAGGATAATATCATCTATGTATCTGCCCCACTAGATTATATTCTCCTTAAATGGATTATTGTTATAGATGTAGTTCTTTTCCCATATAACCATGTATAGGTAAAGATAGCTGAGTACCATGGTGGTACCCATTGCTGTTCCACTAATCTGTAGGTAAAATTGATTTTCAAATTCAAAGTAATTTTTTTCCAAAACAAATCGTATACATTCTAGGATAAACCCCTGGTGTTCCTTTGTTAATTCTGTTTCATTCAGAAAGTATTTCATAGCTGTTATTCCCAGCTCATGGGGTATACTAGTATATAGGGATGATACATATAGTGTCATCCATTTAGAAGAGTCTTTCCATTCTATTCCACTGATTGTGCTAATAGTATCTGTTGAATATCTGAGATAAGAGTTTAAGCTGGGAACTATAGGTTTTAAAAAATAGGCAGAGTATTCAGATATTCTTGCTGTAAGTGAATCAATCCCGGATACGATGGGACCGCCTGGCAGATTAACCTGATTTTTATGAATTTTGGGCAAGTGATAGAATATGGCCCATTTTGGATATTCATGAATAAGATATTGTAACTCATTTTTATTGAATAGTTTTGAAAATTGGCAGTATCTATGAGAGAGTTGTATTCTCTTTGGAATACTCTAGTAGGGTCTCCTTTGAGTTTTTTGTAAGTGCTTCTGGCATTAAGGAGTCTTTCTGCCTTTTGTAGATAGTCAGATTTGACCTGTATTACTAGCCCCCCCTTTATCTGCTTCTCAGAGGACAATGTTATCCATTTCTTTAATGGTACTCAGGGCCAATTTTTCCCTTTTTCTAAGATTATCTTTTTTAATTTTGTAGTTTTCACATAGGGATTGTAGATCTTTTGTACAAAGTCACTGATTGTCAGCATTGAGTTCCCTTTGGACTGTGAGGGAAAGAAGATGGAAGTTGGTTTCCGGTTCGAGTAACTATTTGTGTATAGTGACCTATTCCGGAGATGGTCTATCCTTTCCATATTTAATTCTTCTAGAATATTTAGTATATCTAGATTTGAATCTGTTAGATATTTTAGAAAATCTTAATTCTCCTTTTTGTTTAATTTCTCAAAGTGTCTACATAAAGTTAATTTCTGAATGAACTTATTAAAGTCTATAAATAAATCAAAAGGATAGGGTCCTCTTGTAAGGGCAAAGTTTAGGCCTCTAGAAAGAACTAATTCTGTATTGTTGAAAATTTTAGAGGATAAATTAAATATTTTTAATAATGGTTCTTCTGTTTGCCCCTTTTTGGGGTTCTGGGCTCTTCCCTGTTTTCTTTTATTTCCCACCAATATTGGAGTTAAATATAGGGACTTATATATTTAAAAATATTTTTCAAAATGATAACCTAAGTATGATTATTAAATTAGGAATTAAGATACATTTGCATTGTTCTAATTTTCATAATATGAATTTGTGTTTTTATTTGACACACACACACACACACACACATAATTTAATTTTGAGACATGGAGGATTTTGATTTCAGTTTTTTATCTCTCCCCTTCATTTTAACGAATTTTGGTTTAACCATGAAAATAGCTTTACCAATGCATCAACCAGAAATCTATCTCCTACTGATGAGTTCCAAAACGAACGAAACAGGCTTGTCTAGTTAGTGATTTCTGGTTTGCTGTAATAATCCTGTTAAAAGGATCGCTGTGTCAAAACAGTATTTTGAAGCAAAAAAACAGAGAATTTGCATATCTAATTTGCATATCTTAGCCACAATTCTCTTGTGCATTGGTAACATTGTATATTAAGAATTTCTGGGGAAAAGCAAGCGGGGATACTTGCCTAGATGTGCTAATTTCCTATGCAAATATTTAAATTGATTTAATTTTGAGACATGGAGGATTTTAATTTTAGTTTTTTATCTCCCCCCACAATTTTAATGAATTTTGGTTTAACATTAACCATGAAAATAGCTTTACCAATGCAGCAACCAGAAATCTATCTCCTACTAATGAGTTCCAAAAAGAACGAAACAGGCTTGTCTAGTGAGTGATTTCTGGTTTGCTGTAATAATCCTGTGAAAAGGATCGCTGTGTCAAAACGGTATTTTGAAGCAAAAAAACTGAGAATTTGCATATCTTACCCACAATTCTCTTGTGCATTGGTAACATTGTATATTAAGAATTTCTGGGGAAAAGCAAGCAAGGATACTTAAAACTTACAAAGATTGTAGATGGCACCTAAGGCTATCTAGTAGTATATGGATTATTGTTAGTACAATCTAAAATTAATATAGAAACTGCAATTCAATATAGTAAAAAATGTGGTAAAAAATGACACTAATGCAAATTGCTATAGATGTAACAGATAGTTAAAAGTTTATTAACGCATTAAAACACTAAAGATGCAGTTCTATTTAATCAGTTCCCTATTTAATAAAATATTGAAGGTTATCCCTTTTAATAATTCAATGACACCGGTGTCTAACTAGCTGAAATTTCAGTCCAGAATAGGCTAAATCCTTCTTTAATCGTCTCCACAGTAAAATATACCATAAAATTTCTAATGCTTAACAATACTAAGGAAAGTGTTTGAAATTAGTATGCTCTAATTATAAAACTGCGTGTCACTCGATCTTCTCTTGTTCACAGTGTTAAACAAGGCTAACAATTGCACCTTAGTTACGTTGCCTGTGAGGCTTGAAGATATGGAGTATTTAATCAATAAAAAGATTAGGCACAGTCTGTTGTAAATAGTGTTACGTAGAAAGTCATTGGTAAAACTCAGACAACTGATCCCAAAAGCTGATGACGTCCCTTATGTGCTTGTTTATCTTTTGAACAGTTCACTTTCTTTCAAGTACTTTCTTGAATCAGGTTACAAGTGGTTAGTCTTTTATGTGTGATATCACAATTACCCAGTGTCTCGGCAATGGGGGCGGTCTCTCTTTTGATCCGCTTGCCTGGGTCCAACCGGGCTTGATGTTTAATCTGTTTGTCAAACTTGTAAATGCTTTCAAATCTTCTTAGTGTGCACACTTTGAGTCTTCCATTAAATGCCAAGTCAGTACTCCTACCGTCTTCCAAGCTTATCTACCAACGGATTCACTGTCAAGCTGGCGTGGCAGTCCTGGGAGTTAGCAGCTGTTATAACTCTGCTGCCTGTATGTTTCTCAAAAATCTGTATAATGGTCTACGCGTTTCAGCTCTCCAGGGAGCCTTTGTCAAGATACCTTTATCCAGCTGTGTTCTTATATTTAAAGGGTTTTCCATTAACTCTATAGGTGTTCTTTCTGAGTTTACCAATTTTCAAAATGACTTTCCTTTTCTCCATACCTTATTTCCAATTGTATTAATTTTTTATTTTTATTGTTATGCCTTCAAAATTTAAAAGCTTATTGTGTTATTTAGAATTCAATACAATTCAATAAAAGATAAGAAATAAGCAGCCAATTTGATAAATTGTATAACTCTCTTAATCCCAGAGCGTGTTCCTATTATATTTCTTTATCTAATAGCAATGTGCATTCTATCGATATTACCATTTCAAACCAAATGTCTCAAAACTTATACTCTTAGAAAAATTTTATTATTAAAAACATTGTGGGATAAAGGAATATTTTTTTTTTTAATATCTATCGTAGGTTGGGTATGAACCGACAAGCTCAATTGTAGAGGGCGGACTACTTAACCATTATGCTACGATAACATCTCTCTCTCTCCTATAATCCAAATAGTTACTAGACAAATTATTAACCAATAGCCATATTTTGTGGAAATTCACCTATTATATAATAGTTGCCTATAATGTGAAGTCTCCGTTAAACTTTATAAATATATAACATCCTTATATAAGGATGCAAGAGATGACCTTAAATAACATTTGTATGTACTATAAAGAGTCCTATCTAAAATGCAAAAAAAAAAAAAAATTGTCTAAAGGTAGATTAAAACTAGTGGTTTTAGGAATATGAGGACAACACTCTAACCACTATACCACCCTCTGCTGTATCAGCCTTGTTTTACTTAATGGACTTAAGATTAATAAGAAAAATCTGAGACCGGATATTTGTAAATAATACTTAGATGATTATCCGAATAGAGTTGGATTTATGCTTATGGTCTCTTTGATAGGAGAACAGCATTCTAACCACTATACCACCCTCTGAAAGAACAACCTCCTTCTTCAAAATGTACTAAAGTTTACAGATGTTGAAAAAATAACTGATATTTGCATGTAATATCAAAACGTTTTTGGCTAGATTTGAACTTGTGATCTTTTGGTTGAGAAGGCAATGCTCATAACCACTGGACCACCCTCCAATTCTTTATTAGAGGGGATAAATTTATATCATATAAGTTATAGACTAGATATAATTCAACTTAATTTTGGTACATTAGCCAGCTAAATAAGGGAATTCAGGTCAAGCTCACTATTTAGTCCTTTGGGATGTAGTGTTCCAAAATTAAAAATAAACTCTGCTTCTTGTTTGAGTAATTTCTTCCCCATGTTCCCTCTCCTTCCATCCTGGGCTACTTTTTTAACCCCCCAAAATTTCAATGCCTCTGCTTTACCCATATGGACCTCTTTGAAATGTTTATACAGAATCGTGTCTTCCCTCTGATGTTCTATGGCTAATATTTGCTCACGTATATGGTTTTTTAATTTCCATCCTGTTTGTCAGAAGTGTAACAGGCTTTCATTAACCCTGAGATACACCTGTGCTTGTAAATGTAATTTTTAGTTAACAATGCATAACTTTGCAAATAAACTTTGTTTATGGCATGCTTGTCTCAATAAAAGCTGCTATGTAATGTTAGATTGCAAATTAATATTGTTATTCACTTGATAAATATGCCAATAGTAAGAAATACATTCTTTCAGCAAGACACTTATAACTAACTATAAATTATAGATTTCTTTTAAATCTATCATGTACAGCTTCTATACATAAAGACTGTACCTTGTTATAAGAGCCTGTTCACATAAATTGTGAAAAATATAATCTTTAATATGCTTATTTTGCAATATATGTATGATTATATTCAAATATATGTTTAAATGATGTACAATATGTACAATGTATAACTGAATACTTTTATATGTTTAAACAAAAGTCTTTTACAATATAAAAGGTTTTCATTATCTGTCTGCTAACATACTAACCAACTAACTAGTCTTAACATAAGATGTTATATGATTTAAAATGGAGGTTGATTCAACCTTGAATTTATAGCTCTAAAATGGATGCTCCTTGCAATTTAAAGTGCATATGTCTAAACTCTTGTATAACAGATTATCAAGGCCACATAGTTGAAGATAGAAAAAGCTAGACAAGTTTTGTTGATGTTAAAATGATGCTAAAAATACATATAAAAAGAAAACAATAAATGATGACGTCATCCAAATAAAAAACTATAAAAACACCTTGTTGTAAACATGAGGCAGGTGACTCTGACAGGATATTATAGAGCATCTCTAAGGATAAGATTTGGTTGCAAAGAAGTCATTTCGAGTGGTATGTAACAATTGTTATTGAAAGCAAGTTTAAAATAAAAATCTTTTAACTCTGTGTGTATATTGGATTTAAATTAATTTAATTTTATATTACTTCTGTAAGCTGATTTTTCTGTATAATAAAATTTATTTTTAAACAATGTTATCTTCTCAAGTACCATTTATTTATTGTACTCAAAACTTTATTTGTAAGAAATGAGACCTGTTTCACTGATATAACATTTAAAGTTCAGTGCTTGGAATTTATATTTCAATATAACTGTGCTTTAAGACCTTACAAGTGAATTAGGTGTGAACCACTACAATTGGCGTCCCTGGGTGTTTTGAGAGGTAATATATGTTTTATAATAATTATTATAATTTTACCTGGGTCCCCTCACACGTGAGGGAAGGTGCTAAAATATCATGGCTAATCAGGATTTGCAGAATCTTTTGAAACTCAATTATGTGTTTAAAATGCAGAATGGTAGAGTCATTGGAAATTATGAGGTTATTGCTTTGGAGATACAGTTATGGTTTAATTCATTTAAACTTTGCTAATGCTGCTGGAGTAGTTTTGCAACAACCTATATATCACACTATAGATGCAGATTTTGATCGTGCAACAAATAGAAATACAAATGTTTCTTATGATGGTATAGTAGAGATTTTAGGCAGACCTCCTGTTATAGCTACAGGAATACAAAGACATTGCCCTAAAGGCTTTAGCCTGAATTGAGGTGTGGGGTACTCCTAGATCTAGTTTGTACAGTCCAGTAAAGGAAAAATAAATAATACCAGCTGCAGAATATGAGCAAGCTGAGAGGGAAAATCTTTTTAATGTGATACAATTTTTAGGTTATATGTAAGCTCAGGTTTTAAATAGTGAAAATGTCTGGAGTGTCAGGCATATAGCAAGTTTTTTTTTTTTTTTTTGCTGAAGCTGCAGGAATTCCTAAATGTAATATAAAAACAACAATTGGAGTGATGCCACGCAATCCGAAGGACATAGCTTTGTGGTTAAATGACAGAGTTCATGCATTGGCTGGAGTTTATCCAACTTATTATCTTCCACAAAATAGAACATTAGTTAATGCTATTTTATTCTCTGGTTTGTGTGTTTTTATATTTGAGGCAAGGAAGTGGAATTCAGTGATTTATGCATATCATGTAAAGACACAAGGTAAAGATACTTTGGCTTCACTTGCTGATATTTTTAGGAATGATGAATATAAATAGTGGCATTGTAGCAGCATATTTATTAGAGCTGAGATTTACAATTAAAATAATCATGACATGGTTGTTTAAAGCCAAATGTTAAAGGACAAGGCTTAATTTTGGATATAGAGAGACAAATACTCTCTGTACCTATAGCAGAGAGACCTAAATAAATGCCTGATATATATTAAGACATACTTATACACTTGTAGGTAAGGACCTGACTGGAGATGCACTAGTAACTTCGAATAGCAGAGAAAAGGAAAGGAGAAAAGATTTTCCAGCAAAAGAATAACAGAGCTCAGTTTGTAAAAAAGAATGCAAGAGAACAATATCCACAGAAACAAACTAAATTTAACCCTCCACTACCTTACTCCCAAGCACCTCCATCTTACACCAATGAAAATCAGTTTATTACTATTTAGAGCAAATCTTCAGATTTGCCTTATGAGGAATTTCCTCGCAGGACATTGAGACCATTTTTTTTTAAAAAAGGCTCCAGATCGGTATGGATTTGGAGATGGTAGTGTAAGATATAGAGGAAAAGGTACAGGGGTCAGGATAGATATCAGGAGCATGAGATTCATTCTACTGAAAGGGGTGAAATTTCAGTTGCCGCAGCTAATACTAAAAAAGTAGGGCAAATAGAGAAATCACTACCAGACATCCCAGAAGAGTCTGAAGGTGAATGAAGTAAATTAACAGTAGAATATGGGGGAGAGACTTATGAGGGGTATTTAGATACAAAAGCATAAATGTCTTTAGTACAATCAGATATGTTAAAAGAAGATGTATTAGCAAATATAACTATACAGACTTTAAAAGGTGAAGGTACTTATCCCTCATGTAATACACAGGTAAAAATAAATGGTAAAAGAGTGCACTTAGAATTAGTTCAGCATCCTAAGCTTGATTCTGATTTTCTTATAGCTTATAAGGATGTAGCACATTTTATTTCATTGCAGCTGGAAGATGAACTTCCTTTAACTACTAGAGTTGATGTAGCAGCATTTATGAAAATGCAATTGGATAATACTGCAGTATCTGATGTTAGAAACTTAGATTTTTGCTTAAAGAAAAATGTTAAAATATTTCAGAAGTGGGAAAATCAGGTTGGGCATCGTAAAGGTATCAGTCATCATATTGCTACAGGCATAGTAGTTCCTAAGAAACAGGCACAGTATAAAATCAATAGTGTAGCCATTCCCTATATACAGAAAGTCATTGATGATTTACTTAAACAAGGAGTACTAAAAGAACAGTACAGTCAAATGAACTCAGCAGTCTGCCCTGTTCCCAAACCGGTTGGTTCTTGGCGAATGGTATTAGACTATAGAAAAGCTAACAGAGTTACACCACGGGTGGCAACACAAAATACACATGCACCTTTTATTTTACACAATTTGCAAAGGAAAACTTTTAAGACAAAGTCAAACTTGGCAAATGGATTTTGGAGTCATCCTATTACTCCAGATAGTTACTGGATAACAGGTTTTACTTGGAGAGGCAAAACTTTGGTATTTACCCGATTACCTCAGGGATTTTTTAATTTGAGTGCATTATTTACTTCAGATGTAGTAAATTTACTGTCTAAATTTCCAGGAGTTAAGGTGTATGTGGGTGACATATTTTTCACATGATAGTGAGGAGTAACACATAGCATAGCAGTGTTGGATCAGGTTTTGACTATATTACATGCTGCAGGTTATGTAGTATCTCTTAAGAAATCTCAAATTTCAGGACATACTGTTACTTTCTTGGGATTTGAAATTTCTGAAAGGGGGGGAGGATTATCTGATAATTATAAAGACATAATAGCAGCTTTAACACATCCACATTCTCTAAAACAATTAAGTAGTATAATTTGTTTACTTAATTATGCAATGTTTTTCATACCTGATTTCATTGTGTTAATTGCACCTTAGCATGCTGCAGTCTCAAGGGAGATAAAATCTAAAAAGACCAAGGATACTTTTTAAGTGGACGACTCAGGAAGAGGCACTAAATGCATTATTAAATGCATTATTAGAGGCAGTAAATAGAACAGAGTATTTAGCTCAAAGAGATAGTACTAAGGATCTATTAGATTACATAAATATATCGCCGAATGCAAGCTTTATAAGGTTATATAATGTAAATGAGACAATTCCAATAGCACTTCTATCTTATGTATATTCAAAAACAGAGATAAAGTTTACTATGATAGAGAAGCTTTTGGTAGCTGTTAATATAACACTGTTAAAGTCAAGACAGATTGCACAGGGGAAAGATATATATGTACATACATCAGTAGCCTCACTTGATAACCTACAAAAGCAAACTATACCAGACAAGAAAGCACTAAAGAATAGATTGATAAAATGGTTTTCTATTTTGGAAGACCCACAGATACATTTTATTCATGATAAGAATCTGACACCTCTAGATGATTTACGAGCTCCAAAGCAACCCTCAAGTTGGAATTTATAAACTTATCCAAATAATCGTTATTCTGCTATTTTTTTATACTGATGGTTCTGCAGTAATTTCTAGTAAAGAAAAAGTAAATAAATCTGCTGGAGCAGGAATTGCAAAATATTCTCCCACTCTGACTTTGATGCGTTCATGGCAAATCCCTTTAAGGGATCATTCAGCTTAATTTGCAGAAATTTCTGCATTAGCATTTGCTATGAAGGAAGCATTGTTAGATAAAGGACCAGTGTTGATTGTAACTGATTCTGCATACCTGGCAAGATCTGTATTCCAGGATTTACGAATCTGGAAATCTAATGGTTTTTTAACTGCAAAGAAAAACCATTAAAGCATATTGTCAAATGGAAAGCAATTGCTGCCTATTTGGATCTAAAGCCTGATATTGAAGTAGTACATGAACCAGCTCATAGAAAGCTAGGTTCTTCTTTGCATACAGAAGGCAATATATTTGCAGATACTCTTGCACAAAGTGTAAGTAAAATATGCAGTAAATGCAGTTAAAACTCGAATGACAGCAACCAGTAATCTTGACACAGAGTTAAATGCTTGCTTGGATAAAACCAGACCTAATCCACCTGGTTATCCTAAAAAATATCTTTATGAATTAAAAGACAAACATTGTATGGTTAAGATTGGAGACTAACAATTGATTATTCCCCCTGTCATAGACAGATGGAACATAACAGAGATGGCCTATTCTAGTATTGGACATCCTCATTTAGGGCGAGATAAAGTCTTATTTACCCTAAAGTCAAAATATTGGTGGCCTAATATGAAGGAAACGGTCATAAGAGTTATAGGAAGTTGTAAAGCATGTCTCCTTGTTAATAATCCAAATCACTATAAACAACCATATATTGTTAAAGAAATTCATAATAAGCCATTTGATCTGATTTATTTAGATCACATAGGGCCTTTACCTACTTCACATGGGTATAAATATGTGTTAGTATATGTTGATGCTTGTACAAGGTTCATATGGTTATACCCTGTTAAAAGTGCCACGGCTAGTACCACGCTTGATAGTCTCAATTCCTTAGTAAGTATTGGTAAACCTAAAGCCCTACACTCAGATGCTGGATCAGCTTTAACATCTACTCAAGCACAAGAGTGGGCTAAGTCTTTTGATATAAAATGGGAAATCAGTGCACCTTATCATCCCCAAAGTAGTGGGGTTGTTGAAAAGAAAAATACTGAGGTAAAACGATTGTTAACCAAGTTACTAACTAACCGCCCAAGAACAGTGGTATCCCCTGTTAACTTATGTACAAGTAGGATTAAACAATATACCTTCTGTTATTTCTGGGAAAACACCTTATAAATTGTTATATGGTATACCTATGAATACAATGTTTAATACTGAGTACCTTTCTGCACCAGGGAGATTAGAGCAATTATCTATTTTACAAGAAATACGTGATTGTTTTGCACAACCTGCTTTTACACCTAACCTTTTATGAGCTTGGACACCACAGGTTGGTCAGTTTGTCCAGGAAAGAGTTCAAGCAGCGAAACCTTTATGGCCAAGATGGAAACCTACAAAGGTAAAACATGTCATTAACCTAAGGACTTTGATTATAGAAGACAAACAAGGAAAAGACAGAATTGTCAGCATTGAAAACTTAAAACCAGCATCTAAATTTGAGTTAGAAGATGACAAACCCTCTGACTTACTCTCAGTGGGTTACTCTGAATGAAGGAAACCAGATTAATAATCAATTTCAAATGATGCCATTTTCTTCAAATCCAGAGACTATAACACCTTTTTTTATTATGATATTGAAGAAGGTGATCAAATAACTGAAGTAGATTCATTTGATACACCAACACCAGTTACAAGATCTAATCCTGTTTTACCTATCATAAATACTATGCTATCAGCACGAACACTGATACAACAACAAGGACTAAAAATGTTAAAGAACTTGTTCAGTTATAAAAATCTTAAAATATTGGGATATACAGTACTGATACTTTTTATACTTCTCCTTACCTTGATATCAACCTGCATGGTAGTTTTTCGTCTACAGTGGAATAGTCTTGCAAAGAGACCTGGAGCTGTTCTGCCATGGAATCAAACAAAAGATGAATGTGCTACTGCAAAGAATTTATTGGAAACCATTTTCCAAAACCTATAATACAAAAACAAAAAGTATTAGGAATATCTCAAGTCCTATTGATAGATTCAACAGTAATATCAAAGAAAGCAAAGATCACAACTCAAATGGGTAGAAAATTGGTATAAAAGATCACATAAATGGGCAAATGGAAATGATACAAGCAAAGACTTTGGAATATGATTTGCCTTTGCAAGAATACTGGAAACAAAAGACATACAGAGAAAAAATGTGTTTTTCAACATTTGCACATTGCTATTTTGTGGACTTTCAGCTGACAAGGAGATGACCTGCAAAAGAAATAAAAGCAGATCAATGTCCACGTCCTGGGATTACATTTGACAAAGTCAAGTATAAAGAATATCCTATTTTTTATCTAAACACAGGACAATTAACTCAAAAAGGCTTCTTTCCTGAAAATCACACAGATCCTCGCATTGCATTCTGGGAAAATGCAGAGGAGGAGGAATACAGGTTTCCTGGAGGAGTAAAATCATATAATGGAGCAGTGTTTTGTACTAACACACTTTATTCAGAATGGTGGACACCAGAGTTACATACAGATGAAGGATACCTACAACTATTTGAGAAACTTCAGCTTGAAGTAGTGGATCAACAGACAGGAAGACTGCGAGAGCAAGCATTGCCTACAGAATGGAATTAGAAAGGAAAAGATGAAATGTTTTTGAATCTAAAAGAATGGGATACATGTACAAAGCCAAGATAAGCAGCTTTCTTAAATACAATGTATTACAGTCACTCATGCAAAGAAAAGAACAATCTTTGTAATATAACAGTTGAAGATCTAATTAAAAAGGGCATTTGTGTCTTGGAAACAAACTATCAATGTACATCCTGTTGTTTCTACCTTAAGGAATCAAGGACATATTTTTGTTTTTAACCTAAAGACATTGATAAGGGGTTCCTACATTATGTAGGTATACCTGGGTTTTGGTGCGTGACAAGACATCACATTATTAACAAAAATAATGTAATATATTCCCTGTTTCAGAAATGTCTCATAGATAAAATATCCAGTAAATGTAGTAATTGCAAGTATGAAACTACAAATGGATGTAAATATAACAGTTGATGACATATCATGTAAATATGCTAAATGTTATAAGCAAAATGTGACAGATATGACTTATGATGAAGCTGTTTGGGGAACAAATAATATATTTGATAATGTAACATATATTACAATAGAGAATATAATTCCAGATGATTGTAATACAGAAGAAAAAACAAATAAAAGGCAGTTAATGTCTAATGCTGAAGTTCAGATATTGACAGGGCACTTATTAAGTGATGCAGTATTAATTGTCAGTGAAATTTCAGATATTAATGATGAAGACGTAAAGAGAGGATTGATGATCTTAAGAGATCACATGATAAAAATGCTAACTGCAGTGATGTCTGATTTTACAATGGTAGATGAAGAAATGAAAGCAGTAACAATACTAAATTATTTGACAGCTATAAGGTTAACTTTACAAGAAGGACACATTGATATTACACTATTAAATGTTACAGAAATTTCTACACAATTAAGTCTAACGGTAAAACAAACAGAAATTATGCTGCATATTTCAAAATCAATGATTTATAAGAGAATTAAAGCGTAGAATAACAAATAACCCAGAAGATTGTGTATGGGATATATATATATATATATATATATATATATATTATGAGATGATAATAGCTGGGAATATGTTGAAACAGAAAATTGTGTTGATCTAGGATATTTAGTATGTGAAAATGTCTACAAACGAAAAACATGTGGTGTTGATAAACAAGACTCTGATTGTACTGTTAAAATTACGCCTGTACAATCACCATACACTCGCATAGAACCAATTCATAATGGGTCATATGTTGTGATTACTAGTCAAAATGATTGTAAAATCCCAATGCTGCAAGCTACAATGGTAACTGTTAATGAATCTATAGAGTTTTATAATACAATTTTTTAACACCACCAGTGATTAAGAATATACATGCTAGATCACATTTAACAATGCAGGTGCCCCATATTACATTGCGAATTCCATACATGACAGCACTCTGGGCTCATTTACATAACATGCAAGTGAGATTGGGCTCCTCCCATAAAGCAATTGAGAATTTGATTAAAAGGGCACATGCAGACCTCTTAAGAATTGACTTGCATAAAGGGGACTTTCCTACCTGGATTAGAACTTTAGGTAAATCATTGATTCCAATAATGCCAGCATTGGGTAATGTTATTTTAAAAATTGGAGAAGGTTTAGCTACAGTGGGGAATGGTATTTTTGGAGACATACTGGGAATATGTACTATGTATTAATAGCCATAGTATTGTGTATCATTTTATTTAGAATTTTTGTCCTTTCTTCCTAGGAGAAAATCTAAGTAAAAAATAATAATAAGCAATTATTTGTCAACCTGTTTTCTTTTGAATAAAATAGTAGAAAAGAAACGGCAAGCTTATTATCATGTTATGCTATAATTCATATATGCTATATGTATATATCTTGTTAAGCTATAATTTATATGCCAATAACATCTGTAGAAGTAAAGATTTATTATTTTTATTATAAATTTATTTTTATTGTAAATGTAACCAGTATAAACTTATTGGTTAGAAACATTAATAATCCTTTATTTTCACGAAGAAAACCTGTGGACTACAATTTATTATCTACTTGACTTAAAAAACCTTGAATTACAAATTGTTATCAGTGTCTTTGCATTAACGCAGAATCAAGAATGAGGAATGTGCACGTTTTTTTGTTTCTTTTTCTCATTTAAAAAGGAAAGTAATAAATGTACTCCTACGACACATTTTTATGAGGATATTTCTCCAAGCAAGGAATGCCAAGCTAACTGGACATCTATAACTCATCCACTAATGAATCATACACCAATTAACCAATTTCTATCAAATGGATATTTTGGAGAATTTATTTACGACGTATTCCTAAATGGCAAGTCATCTTCCAATGAGGAGGATATAACCTTTGTCACCTAAGGATTTACAGTTATTTAACGTTATAATCTTGTAACTTATAAAAGAAATACTAATATGCTTTAACGAAGCTTTATGGAGATTTCTTATTTGTATGAATCCGTCATACTTACATTGGCTGGGATCCAACTGTTTTTCTTACTGGCGCAGGAGTAAAACGTTTCTGTTCAACTAATAGTTTGCTTCAAACTTCCCAAAATGGATTACCAACAAAATCCTGATTCTTCAATCCAGAAAAAAAAAAAGGTTTGCTGCAATAATTTCCATAACGGAATACAAACAAGATGTTCTATCTGGCTCAACGCTTCATGAATTAATTACAGATATACTCCTACTTAAAGAAGATTATGAAAAAGTTCAGTTTAATTCCTGGATCATTAATGTCTGACTTTATTTTGTTTGCATTATTAAGGACACTTTGATTTCATGTCCGTTACTCTGCTGAATCCCGGACATTAATGACGCATTTCTTTTTCTGTGGGAACGAAGGGCTGGACACTTTCTTATCTTTTCTTCAAGAATGTATTGGAGGGGCTGTAACAGGCTTTCATTAACCCTGAGATACACCTGTGCTTGTAAATGTAATTTTTAGTTAACAATGCATAACTTTGCAAATAAACTTTGTTTATGGCATGCTTGTCTCAATAAAAGCTGCTATGTAATGTTAGATTGCAAATTAATATTGTTATTCACTTGATAAATATGCCAACAGTAAGAAATACATTCTTTCAGCAAGACACTTATAACTAACTATAAATGATAGATTTCTTTTAAATCTATCATGTACAGCTTCTATACATAAAGACTGTACCTTGTTATAAGAGCCTGTTCACATAAATTGTGAAAAATATAATCTTTAATATGCTTATTTTGCAATATATGTATGATTATATTCAAATATATGTTTAAATGATGTACAATATGTACAATGTATGACTGAATACTTTTATATGTTTAAACAAAAGTCTTTTACAATATAAAAGGTTTTCATTATCTGTCTGCTAACATACTAACCAACTAACTAGTCTTAACATAAGATGTTATATGATTTAAAATGGAGGTTGATTCAACCTTGAATTTATAGCTCTAAAATGGATGCTCCTTGCAATTTAAAGTGCGTATGTCTAAACTCTTGTATAACAGATTATCAAGGCCACATAGTTGAAGATAGAAAAAGCTAGACAAGTTTTGTTGATGTTAAAATGATGCTAAAAATACATATAAAAAGAAAACAATAAATGATGACGTCATCCAAATAAAAAACTATAAAAACACCTTGTTGTAAACATGAGGCAGGTGACTCTGACAGGATATTATAGAGCATCTCTAAGGATAAGATTTGGTTGCAAAGAAGTCATTTCGAGTGGTATGTAACAATTGTTATTGAAAGCAAGTTTAAACTGAAAATCTTTTAACTCTGTGTGTATATTGGATTTAAATTAATTTAATTTTATATTACTTCTGTAAGCTGATTTTTCTGTATAATAAAATTTATTTTTAAACAATGTTATCTTCTCAAGTACCATTTCTTTATTGTACTCAAAACTTTATTTGTAAGAAATGAGACCTGTTTCACTGATATAACATTTAAAGTTCAGTGCTTGGAATTTATATTTCAATATAACTGTGCTTTAAGACCTTACAAGTGAATTAGGTGTGAACCACTACAGAAGTATCTTAGGTTACAGTCGCATTGCAACATATATATAATATTAATGTCAGTGCACCTTATAATATCTGTTATCTTAATAAGTCTCCCATCTTTATCAGACTTAATTTGTTTTAATTTGGTACAATGTTTACAGGACTTGCACTGATGGCACGGAAAAAAACCTTCAATTCTTTCCCCTTTTGGTTTTTGTAACCTCTATTACACATCTTCCCTCCACCTTTAAATTCACTGGGGGCCAGTATTGATTTTAATATTTTTTGCCTTTCTATAGATGAATCTGGGGTTTCCTCCTATGGTTGGCCCTATTAATGGATCTTTCAATAAAAGGTGCCAATGTTTCTTGACTATCTTTTGAAATTGTTTATGTTGGACTGAATAGGTCGTGATTAGTGGTATATCTAGTGTCCCTTTAGCCTCTTCCCCCTCTGGTGGTTTGACTTTTTCTGAAGTAATTCCTCTCTATCTATATGTTTAATTTCATTTGCTATCTCTGCAATTCTATCAGTGTTATACCCCTTTTACAGGCAGTAGAGTGATAACAGCTGCTAACTCCCAGGACCGCCACGCCAGCTTGACAGTGAATCCGTTGGTAGATAACCTTGGAAGACGGTAGGAGTACTGACTTGGTATTTAATGGAAGACTCGAAGTGCGCACACTAAGAAGATTTGAAAGCATTTACAAGTTTGACAAACAGATTAAACATCAAGCCCGGTTGGACCCAGGCAAGCGGATCAAAAGAGAGACTGCCCCCATCGCCGAGACACTCGTTAAGTGTGATATCACACATAAATGACTAACCACTTGTAACCTGATTCAAGAAAGTACTTGAAAGAAAGTGAACTGTTCAAATGTAAACAAGCATATAAGGAACGTCATCAGCTTTTGGGATCAGTTGTCTGAGTTTTACCAATGACTTTTTACGTAACACTATTTACCTGTACAACAGACTGTGCCTTTTTATTGATTAAATACTCCATATCTTCAAGCCTCACAGGCAACGTAACTAAGGTGCAATTGTTAGCCTTGTTTAACACTGTGAACAAGAGAAGATCGAATGACACATAGTTTTATAATTAGAGCATACTAATTTCAAACACTTTCCTTAGTATTGTTAAGCATTAGAAATTTTATGGTATATTTTACTGTGTGATTGATTAAAGAAGGGTTTAGCCTATTCTGGACTGAAATTCCAGCTAGTTAGACACCGGTGTCATTGAATTATTAAAAGGGATAACCTTCAATATTTTATGAAATAGGGAATTGATTAAATAGAACTGTATCTTTAGTGTTTTTATGCGTTAATAAACTTTTAACTATCTGTTACATCTATAGCAATTTGCATTAGTGTCATTTTTTACCACATTTTTTACTATATTGAATTGAAGTTTCTGTATTAATTTTAGATTGTACTACCAAAAATCCATATACTACCAGATAGCCTTAGGTGCCACCTCCAATCTTTGTAAGTTTTCAGAATTCCCTTTTTGAACTGCACATTTTGTGAGAAGTGTAGTTAGGAGGGTGGCAAATCTGGTTACAGCTTAAGTCTCAGTTAACACAAATCTTTGTTTCCCGCAAGAGGGGATACTTGCCTAGATGTGCTAATTTCCTATGCAAATATTTACATTTATTTAATTTTATATATATATATATATATATATATATATATATGTGTGTGTGTGTGTGTGTGTGTGTGTTCTGCATGTATTTACATTAATAATCTGAGTAAAAAGCCTTTGAAATGTAATTTAAATGCATTTTATGATACTATGTTCAAAGTTATGTCTCTCTATAAATTTGATTGATCAAATTTTAGCCAACAAAGGGCCAGATTACAAGTGGAGCGCTAAATATTGCTTTCATGTGCGCTGGTATTACAAGTTTTAAGTAATGTGAACGTGATATCACGTTTGCCTTGCTGGGAAGCATTGTGCTCAGAAGAGCACGCTTTTGTAGGCTCCTATGGGAGCCTCATTCGCATGCCGTCAGAGATGGCATCAGAACATCACACTGCAAGGGCGTAAGTTGTGCAGTGATGGGCAGCAAATATATATGTATATGAATATATGCATACAGTATATAATTATGTGTTAATATGTATATATACTGTACATATTTACACATAAATATATATGTAAACACACAGTTCACATTGACTGCATTGTAAAGGCACTTTTCAGTGCCATTTTTTCTCTAACACCCCACTCCCACCTACTATAGCCCTAAATAAAGTTGGCTTTATTTTGGGGGCCTTTGGGGCACATTTATAACATTAACCAGAGATCTGATCCCTGGTTAATTTTATAAGTGCTAATTGCTACAGTGAGCTTGAAGTAGCACTAACCAGCCACTTATAATGGCTGGTTAATTATCGCGTGCCCGCGAAAACGGTCAAATTTGCCTATTTGCAGGTGCGCGATAATTTAGCATTCCACTTGTAATCTAGCCCCAATTATTTTCTTTGATTAATTGAGCTCCAGTAGGTGCAAATTTATTCTATGAGTACATCCTATTCAATCATAATTTGTTAGTGTTCTATAACTCCAAAACTGTTAGGGTTTCCATAACAACTGTGTCCTGTAATTTAGATTGTTATAAGTAATCACAACTTCACTGAATTCTTTCTTTGATTCATCAAACCATCACAAGTTTCGCATACAATAACTGGTTAATCTAGTATAATAAAATGTTTAATTTATTTATTATGACATTATCACAGAAATAAAATAAATGACAACCAGAAGGAAGAAGGAAGTATGAGGATAGCTAAAGGAAAAACAAAACAAAACAAAAAACCTGCAAACCAGAAAATTATTTTACAATTATTTTAACCCCTTAAGGACCAGCGACATACCCTGTATGTCGTTGGCCTTTTTTTGGTACTTGATTGTTTTATAGCGCGGTCTTGCCACCAGCGTTGAGACTGCTCTATTCCACAAAGCCTGCTGGAGGGAGGGCATTAATAGCGTGTTCTTGCTAGACTTGTGCTATTATGTCCTGAAAAAACCCTTAACGACCAGTGACATACAGGGTACATTGTGGTCATTAAGGGGTTAAAAATCACCTTTCTCTTAGCCTCTTGGACTGGGAGGAGGGCTTGTTAAAACAGGTTGGACGTTGGTGCTGTTTTTCTTTAGATGGTTCACAAGAACCTGATAAACCCTCATCTGCTGCAGTTTTAGTCTGGGAGGTAAAAATGTGTAATATTGTGCAGCAATTCCTACAGTTGGGGGTTCAACAGAAATGGGGACAGCAAGGGGTCCTTCAAGAGGAGTGTATAAAACATGTGGTGCTGGGGGGGCGGAGCCAACTACCGCTGAGAGAAGACGCATTAGCTCTAAGCTCCGGACAACAGAGCCGAATAAAGACTTAAAAAAAGCTCTTTTTTTCCTGAGAACCCAGGCGACAGAAATTGAGACCTGAATGCATATTCTATGCTGATTTGAAATATATCAAGAACACTGTGAGAGCAATCCTAGTGAGCTGAATTGCACTACTAAAATCCCAGGCTACGGCCTACTTCTATAATCTTCGCATCCCCCCCAGGCTTCCGGATTAAGCATACACAATCACACTGCGATTGCTTGCTGCACCTCTGAACATGGAAGAAGCCAAATAAGTCAGTATGTGATCTATTGGGGCCTTGGAGCAGAAAATGTGTATGAATTTCAGCAGCCTTAAGGTACTAATAAGGCACGCATTTGCAGAGGTTGACACGCTATCTGCTATTGGGGAAGCTGCCATCAAACCTACAGGGTAAGAGAGAGATAAGCACCTATGCTCACTCAAAACTGAGAGGGCAGCAGAACCTGTTTGCACACAGCTAAGGACATATGAAAGACTTAGTCTTAGCTCTGGCACAATACTCGAGGAGGATGAGGCTGAATCCCAGTGGGTCACTGGGGAACTTAGTCCGCAACAGGCGATCAATGCAGAGATAATGCTAATACAACAGATAGCTGAGCCATTTAATCAGCCTCCTGAGTCAAACACGCTAACGGCATGGACACACCTAAATGCTCTTGTAATACAACAAGACCAAAAATGCACCACATATGCCATACGGACCTCCAGTCTCATAAACGGAACTAAAACTCAGGGTGGTGGATTTTCAGATGTTAGGTACCTCTATGGATTATCTGCTACCAACCAAGCTGTTGAGCCCATGGAGCAACAAGTCCATACTCACATACAAAGATCACAGTTATATAGCGACTCCCTCTTCCTCCTATACTAAAGCTGGCATAGGCTAACTCTCTACCACCTCTGGTACACTCCATCTAGAGCGGCATATGGTCTCTCCTTAATCGATCAGTATGGAGTGGTCACTTTAAATAAATTACACCATATAGGTAAACTGGACAATGTATATCCCTTGCGTATATTAACTATATGTAATGCTGCCTCAATCGCTAGTAAGACACTAACTGACTTTCTATAGTACCTTAACAAATATAGAGAACTTTATCTCACAATTCTATAGGACTCATCCTTAGAATTTACTTACTTATCACATTTCAGACAATCTTAATGTTGTACATGCTGATGGGCTGCTGGTGTATGTTTTAATCTAACGGCAAGCTACAGTATATGCCTACATGTTGACAAACTGTCTGAACCCTCACCCAAGTTAATTATAGTTCATAAGGGTTTGTTTGCTGAAGTTATTGTACATTTGCAATCCCATTTATAAGTATTGGAATTGTATATTGACTCTCTTTCAATGTTCATTATTTAATACAGTTTAGTGCTCTATATAAATACCGTGCTCACATGGGAAATCTATAATATGTTATGTGGTTATTACCTACTATGCTCATGGCTTCTTATGTTCTCATCTCTTAATACCATATATTGCCTAAGATGATTGTGTTGTATACTGGTTCTCTAATATACTGAGGCATGTTAGAAGTTTAGGAGGAAATTGATATCATATGTCTAATATGTTTAAAATATGATACTTTTATATTTCTATAACTTTTTAAGCTATAAGAGTATAGTATAACACCCTCATAATCCATGAAGCAATGTTATGAGCCACAGATTCAGGGTCACAATTGCATCCCCTTAGCTACTTATCTATATTAGTGAGATCTCTTTCCCATCAGAATTAGCTGACGATCCCATCTGTAGGAAATTTGCTCCCAGCCTTATTATACACAAGTTATTGATAGGACAACCCAATCACTGCTTTCCCGCCGATCCCTGCGGGTCATACTCATACTTCCTTTACCCACATCCCCTATAAGTGGCACCTTCCCAGGAGAGGGGTAGATACAGAAGCTGTATGTACTCCATCAGCTGAAGGTTCTATAGGACCTCCCCGACAGAAAATAGAAGGCCCTGAAAATATAATAATACTTCTGAGATGTTTACCTATGAATAAGTATATACACCTAGATTACGAGTCTTGCATTAGCCTTAAAAAGCAGCGTTGAGGGATCCCAACGCTGCTATTTAACGGCCGTTGGTATTACGAGTCTGGCAGGTACAGGTGTACCGCTCACTTTTTTTCCGCTACTCGAGCATACCGCAAATCCACTTACGTCAATTTCGTATCCTATCTTTTCAATGGGATTTGCCTAACACTGGTATTACAAGTCTTGGAAAAAGTGAGCTGTACACCCTCTCCTGTCAAGACTCCTAACGCATTTAAAAGTCAGTAGTTAAGAGTTTTATGGGCTAACGCCGTAACATAAGACTCTTAAATAAAGTGCTAAAAAGTACACTAACACCCATAAACTACCTATTAACCCCTAAACCGAGGCGCCCCCCCCCCACATCGCAAACACTTAAATAAAGTTTTTAACCCCTAATCTGCCGACCGGACATTGCTGCCACTTAAATAAATATATTAACCCCTAAACCACCGCAATACCGCCTCGCAAACACTAGTTCAATTTTATTAACCCCTAATCTGCTGTCCCTAACATTGTCGACACCTACCTAAATTTATTAACCCCTAATCTGCCGCCCCCGTCGCCGCCACTATATTAAATGTATTAACCCCTAAACTTAAGTCTAACCCTAAACCTAACCCCCCCTAACTGAAATATAATTTAAATAAAACTAAATAAAATTACTACAATTAAATACATTATTCCTATTTAAAACTACTTACCTATAAAATAAACCCTAAGATAGCTACAATATAACTAATAGTTACATTGTAGCTAGCTTAGTATTTATTTTTATTTTACAGGCAACTTTGTATTTATTTTAACTAGGTACAATAGTTATTAAATAGTTATTAACTATTTAATATCTACATAGCTAAAATAAAGATACATTTACCTGTAAAATAAACCCTAACCTAAGTTACAATTATACCTAACACTGCACTATGATTAAATTAATTACCTAAACTAACTACAATTAATTACAATTAAATAAAATAAACTTAAGTATGAAAAAATGCTAAATTACAGAAAATAATAAAATGATTACAACAATTTTAAACTAATTACACCTAATCTAATACCCTAATAAAATAAATAAGCCCCCCAAAATAATAAAAATCCCTACCCTATACTAAATTACTAATAGCCCTTAAAAGGGCCTTTTGCAGGGCATTGCCCCAAAGTAATCAGCTCTTTAACCTGTAAAAAAATACAATACCCCCCAACATTAAAACCAAACACCCACACACCCAACCCTACTCTAAAACACAACCAATCCCCCCTTAATAAAACCTAACACTACCCCCTTGAAGATCACCCTACCTTGAGACGTCTTCACCCAACCGGGCACAAGTGATTCTCCAGACAGCCATTAGTCTTCATCCAATCCGGGCAGAAGAGGACCTCCAGATGGCCAGAAGTCTTCATCCAGACAACATCTTCTATCTTCATCCATCCGGAGCGGGTCCATTTTTCCTTTAAATTACTTCATCCAAGATGGCATCCCTTCAATTCGGATTGGCTGATAGAATTCAATCAGCCAATCGGAATTAAGGTAGGAAAGATCCTATTGGCTGATGCAATCAGCCAATAGAATTGAGCTTGCATTCTATTGGCTGATTGGAACAGCCAATAGAATGCGAGCTCAATCCTATTGGCTGATTGGATCAGCCAATAGGATTGAACTTCAATTCTATTGGCTGATTGCATCAGCCAATAGGATTTTTCCTACCTTAATTCCGATTGGCTGATAGAATTCTATCAGCCTATCGGAATTGAAGGGATGCCATCTTGGATTACGTCATTTAAAGGAACCTTCATTCTTCAGTTGGACTTCATTTGAAGAGGATGCTCTGCGTTGGCTGGATTGAAGATGGACCTGCTCCGCTCCGGATGGATGAAGATAGAAGATGCCGTCTGGATGAAGGCTTCTGGCCATTTGGAGGTCCTCTTCTGCCCGGATCGGATGAAGACTTCTGCCCCTCTGGAGGATCACTTGTGCCCGGTTGGGTGAAGACGTCTCAAGGTAGGGTGATCTTCAAGGGGGTAGTGTTAGGTTTTATTAAGGGGGGATTCGGTGGGTTTTAGAGTAGGTTTGGGTGTGTGGGTGGTGGGTTGTAATGTTGGGGGGGTATTGTATTTTTTTTACAGGTAAAAGAGCTGATTACTTTGGGGCAATGCCCCACAAAAAGCCAATTTAAGGGCTATTTGTAATTTAGTATAGGGTAGGGATTTTTATTATTTTGGGGGGATTTTTTTATTTTATTAGGGGGATTAGATAAGGTGTAATTAGTTTAAAAATGTATAATTATTTTTTTTATTTTATGTAATTTAGTGTTTTTTTGTACTTTATTTTATTTTATTGTAATTAATTTAATTTAGATAATTAATTTATTTATAGTGCAGTGTTAGGTGTAATTGTAACTTAGGTTAGGTTTTATTTTACAGGTATTTTTGTCTTTATTTTAGCTAGGTAGTTATTAAATATTTAATAACTATTTAATAACTATTGTACCTAGTTAAAATAAATACAAAGTTGCCTGTAAAATAAAAATAAACCCTAAGCTAGCTACAATGTAACTATTAGTTATATTGTAGCTAGCTTAGGGTTTATTTTACAGGTAAGTATTTAGTTTTAAATAGGAGTCATTTATTTCATTGTATTAATTTTATTTAGATTTATTTAAATTATATTTAAATTAGGGGGGTTAGGGTTAGACATAGGTTTACGGCCTAATAACTTTAATATAGTGGCGGCAACGTTGTGGGCAGCAGATTAGGGGTTAATAATTGTAGTTAGGTTGCGGCGACATTTTGGGCGGCAGAGTAGGGGTTAACAAATATAATGTGGGTGTCGGTGATGTTGGGGGCAGCAGATTAGGGATTCATAGGTATAATGTAGGTGGTGGCGGTGTCCGGAGCGGCAGATTAGGGGTTAATAATATAATGCAGGTGGCGACGATATCGGGGGCGGCAGATGAGGGGTTAATAAGTGTAAGATTAGGGGTGTTTAGACTCAGGGTTCATGTTAGGGTGTTAGGTGTAGACATAAAATGTATTTTCCCATAGGAAACAATGGGGCTGCGTTAGGAGCTGAACGCTGCTTTTTTGCAGGTGTTAGGTTTTTTTTTCAGCCGGCTCAGCCCCATTGTTTCCTATGGGGAAATTGTGCAAAAGCACGTTTAGCCAGCTCACCGCTGACTTAAGCAGCGCTGGTATTGAGGTGAGATGTGGAGCTAAATGTTGCTCTCTGCTCACTTTTTAGTGGCTAACGCTGGGTTTAAAATAACCTGTAATACCAGCGTTGTCTTAAGTGAGCGGTGAGAAAAAAAGGTTCATTAGCACTGCATGCCTTACCGCCAAAAACTCATAATCTAACCGATAGTCTTTATACTCACCATACGTATTAAATTTCTAAGCCCTCCATATCCCAGATATCAAATTGTGCCACATAATCAGAAACACAAACTGAACCCCTTTTGTCATATAGTCACTTATGCCCATATCTTTGTCTCTCAAAATTAAGGTGCTCCAATTGACCCTAGCGTGATAATTATGGAATTACCATCCATGACATACACACTACATGCAAAGCTGCCCTGGGCCCATTAGTAAATCTCCATACCTCTATATTTTACCTGTCATTTATCTGTTACCCTTTCTTTATGTACATAAGCACTCAACTATAGATAGCTTTATAATACAGTGAGCTTCTGTCTCTCTTTATCTAGGTAGACAGAGATATTGCTTTTTTTCTGTCCATACTTGAGTGATATAGCCCCTCTGTCTCCCTCAGCCGGCAAGGGAGATAGGGGATTGCTTGAGGCAATATGGAAACTGTCTTGTCATTTACCTTTGTGCATTGTGCAGTCGCTTTGCCTTACTTATGGTATCTATTTCATCTAAGTTAAAGCTATTATAAAAGAAAATTATACTATTATAAGCTAACTGTCTAGATTTGCTATATGCTATTATAGAGCTACTTTTACACAGATCCCTCATGTTTTTTCTTCAAAATCATTTTTAGATCCTTTGGGAATAGAATTACTACTCTGAATCATATTTTTAGCTGGTATCATCATTAATTCACCGTTACCTAGTGGGAATTATATTACTCTGAGTGGAGTAGTGAAGCCATGCCCATAGATGTTCTACACAAATGTTTGTAGGGTATCTATACTATATTATTCCAAGATACATAGGGGACAGCTCATAACACTTTTTAATGGCTAAGAAGTTACTTATGGTTATGACATATATATTCTGTATGCCTCAGTAATGTATTTATACTATATGCTCATATAATTTTGCTACATATTTACCTTAGTTGAGATGATTTCAGTCCCCTACAGAGTGTTGCTAATTCCACATCTTAACCCGAATAATACTAGGAATCTATGATTATGCATGGAATCCACATAGTAAGCCAAGGTACATTCATATTACTGTCTCCATCCATGTATTTGATACCCATATTTTCTACTATTTAATGCTATACTACACCCAGTATATCATATAGCCCCTACTGTACTCCTCAATAGTGGGGTTTCTAGTAGCTCCCAGGGTGTACTTACAACTAGATGGCCAACATTATGTTCTCTCAAGGGCCTAGCATTATCATACACATAATTCATTAACTCTCCAATTAATATAACATCTTGGGTGAATGTGACTTCCAAAACATAAGCTATATGATAAAATAATATTCTAAGATCTAGGGGTAAACGGCTATAACACTTTTTGTATACTGTGTTTCAGTTTTATATATGGGGTGTTCATGGCACAAGCTATTTTACTCCTTAGTACCAAATGACCCATGGACGTCCATCCATAATCACCATCTAGCTCACCCACCATTTCAATATGAACCCCTCCCCCCACTTATGCTCTCAAAGGCCTAACCGTAGTGGTTTAGGTGAATTTTCAATTAAGGCGCCAATATCTCCTCTCAAGAGACCCATGTATTATGCTGCTTAAATATACACCATAGTCTGGTACCATATCAGAAACCTCCACCCCCCCCCCACTACAGCCTCCTTCTCCCTCCATGCTCCAAGCGGTGCTTACCCGCTGTCTCCCACCAACTACTATAAAGCCCAAAAGTGGCTGTTCTTCTGACAAACATATATAATTCAGTTGACTCATCTAAAATGGTCCATAAGTGGCCTGCCAATTAGTCTGCCAATTAAGCTAAAAATATTATAAAATAGAGGTTTGAGAAGCCTTGCTACTATTATCCACTGTTG
Organism: Bombina bombina; assembly: GCF_027579735.1. Classification (NCBI taxonomy): domain Eukaryota; kingdom Metazoa; phylum Chordata; class Amphibia; order Anura; family Bombinatoridae; genus Bombina; species Bombina bombina. The sequence continues at coordinate 1,441,911,591 of NC_069499.1, read as the reverse complement.
TATTTATCCATGATCTTACAAACGTTACTGTTTCTTGTATAATTATATGTTTAATCCTGATTTTATAAGGCTTTCAATGTTTGATGTTGGTATCCCAAACCTCAATAAAAAAAAAAAACATGTGGTGCTTGGTGAGGGGAAGCATGATAGGAAACACCATGCTTAGTTCAAAGCCAGTGTCTTTGGGGTATGTGGGGACCTCAAGGGAGCTCTTTGATCTTGACCATTAAAAGTGACCAATATACTCTATAATTGTTTTGTAGTAGTGCATAGATAGGATAATACTTGACCATCTTTCAATGTCTTGTTGTTCATGCAATTATTCTGTGTATAAATATATTTGTTACAAATAATGATGTATGACAATTATTAATTAACAATAGATAACAGTTAACAAGGGTTTGCAAATAAATCTTATTTAATTGTGTAAGTTAACATTTAAAAAATAATGTATGTGCCAGATTATCCAGCACCAGTGTGTCCTAGCGGCAAGGCCTCACATCAAAGACCCATACACAATATCACAGCAAAAAGATGGCAGCAGCACCAGAAATCCTTGCAAAAAGGGTTTATTCAAGTGCAAAAAATAAGAGTGACGTTTCCTTAGTCATGCATGCATTGATACTGAGACAGCTCTCTTTAATACCCGTAATGGGACACAACCCCCCAGTGTCATCACACTTCTTTTTGCTGTAATATGAACCTCTTGTCTACTGGTGATGACTGCAATGCATTGAGCATTACGATTTTGCTGTTAGCAACATTTATGATGTTACAGAAATTATGAAAACATCTATAAAGTGAAAAAACATTATGATGTCCTATATTTACCTTGCTGGTGATGCTTCTTCCTGATGTCAACTCTAGATTGTATGCTGTTATCTGTGCTTTATTGACTGCATCATTCTGAGCTTGCACCCCACGAACCGTATCCATTTTATCTTAGATCTCTGACCATATTCTCTACCTAATTGCCCTTGATATGGTGTTGTCCTCCCTCTGGAGCTAGGCCCTTATTAATTTCTCTTTCCTTTATATAAAGTACCACTCCTCCCTGAGTCTGATTTGCCCTTGGATTTTCCGGCAGACTCCTCTACTCTGGACCATCTCTGAATACCTCTCCTCTATCAAATACCTTTTTGAACAGCTACATTACTCCCTTTCCACCTCTCCTTCCATTCTCCTTTCCACTCTAATTTATAACCTCTCCATCTCTGAAGACAAATAAATTATAAAAATAACAAAAAGAAAAAGGGAAAATGAAAAATCAAGAAAAGAAAGATGTCTTAAAAAAATAAAATAGGATCGAAATGAAAAGCAAAACAAAATGTATTTATAGTTTAAATATATACTATTTAAACAAAAATGTAAATTGTAATCAAAATAAAACAAAATAACTCATAATCTCAAACTCTAACCACTTCCTCTAGGCTCACTGCCATGCCTGTGACCTGTGTCTATCTTGGCAGATGCAATTAGTGGGTTAGGTGGGGAGTCAGAGGGTTAAGTAAGGAGACAGTGTTTATAGACCTTTTCTCATAGAAATACATTTACCTATGACTACATTTTACAAGAGCAGATGTGTGCATCCCCAATACCTACAGGAATAACATTAGTGCACATAATACTAGAAATCCATTTAACAAGAGGATGTAGTGTGCTAGAAATACTTTTTGCATCATGGCTATTCAACAAGAATAAATGTAGAACAACAAACATTAGATGTGTGCTTATAATGGCAGCATAAAAATGCAAGTGTTATGTATGATGGTGGGGCAATATTGTCAATCATTAAAACTTGCATTTTACATTATGACCCATTCAATCCCATAATGTAATCAAATATTGAGCCACATTGCAGTCAGTTTTGTGTCAGTGAATAATCCAACACTTTGAGAACAGCATTCCTTTAGAGACACATTGGTAGGATTTTGGGCATTTCACGTTCTACAGTGCACAATATAAATAAAAGATTCAAGGAATCGAGGGGGCGGAGCCTAGCCATGATCAGAGATGGCTGCTAACTAACAGAGCTCCGTGGTCCCTTGTGTGTAATTGCTTATAAACCTACTGAACCGGCAAGCATTTTGGCTGCTGGGGGCTACGATCTTGCTCCCCAGAGCCTAGAATACTACAGATCCTCTAACGGACACTTATTACAGCTGAACGCCACAACCATCTTTGCCCTGCAACTGAGAGCCATACGGATCGAGGACCGGGCCTAGAAACAAGGTGCCCACTTGAGCGGAGCACATCCGCACACTCACCAGAGGCAATCGAACGACCGCACGACCCGCCACGCTCCTCCTTGGGCTGACAGGGACATCTTTTGGGTATCTGCGGCGGTGTCGCGCCATTACTTTCAGCAGCGGTAATAAAGCCGCGACCACGTGGCACGCCGCGGACATTGCAGAAGCACGAAACGGAGCCCGAGTGCGGGCGGGATCCTCCTTTACCCGCAACCAACCCTTGTGATCTGTAAGAGGGAAATCAAGCCCCTCGATGTCGAGGAGATCAGACGACTCTGCACTGGAAATTACCGCGCCTTGAGGGTGAGTCCGGCCGCTGGCCCAAGCAATATTATCTTTGAACACAGGCCTCAGTGGTGCATCAGCCTAGCTCTAGGGGTCTGTTCACCTGACCTGGGAGGGTGACCATTACTGGGTAATATAACTTTAATATTGGAAGGTAGGCCTCCCTCTAACTGAACTGATAGACTTATTTTGGGCCCCAACAAAGCCCGGGCGAACACAGCAACGGTTAGGCCCTATAAGCCCCCTAACTGCATCCCCTTCGGCCTAGCGGACGCACAGACGTTCTATAATTATAACTCAGAGTGTAGTCACACTACTGCAGCCCACCTTCCATCCGATACACGTCAAAGCCTACGTCTGCAAATTTTCTATAAATCTAAGTCTCAAACTTGCAATGACCAGTAAAAGGAATCCTAAACCCTCTAAGACTTTGCAGCCTTCTGTTATGGAGAATTATCTTATACCTGCTGACCCTGCTCAGTCTAATACTAAATCAACACCTGACACAACAGGTCCCTCATCAGCTCTCCCTACACAGGAGCACAGTTCCACTTTGAACTCTCACAGATACCTTACAAAGGAGGACATCACTCATGTATCCTCTAAAGAGGACATTAGAAATGCCATGCTAGATTTCAAAAGCATGTTTGGGGAACTTAAAAGGGACATAGGAACACTGAATCACCGTGTCACACAAGTAGAAGATAAACAGGAGTCAATTAACTCAGATGTGCAGCACCAAGCCAGCCTCCTACAAGCACAAGAGGGAACGGTTCATTCTTTAATGGACCGTATAGAAGACTTAGAAAATCGGAGCAGGAGGAGTAATCTACGCCTCCGGGGCATACCGGAGGTGATTGACCCCCCAGCAATACAACCTTACATTCAAGACTTCATCAGATATCTGAAAAATAACGCTGCAGCTCAGGAGGTACAAATTGAGCGGGCACATAGAGCCTTACGCCCTAAGCCACCAAGCAGGGCCCCCCCTAGGGACATAATTATTAAATTCTTATCTTTCCGGGACAAGGAAGAAGTGCTTAAATTAGCAAGGAAAAAACATCCAATTACCTATAGAGGCACTGAGGTTCAGGTATTTTCAGATTTGTGTCCTACAACGCTGCAAAAACGGAGAGATATGAGACACATTACTTCAGCGCTGAAAGAGAAAAACATCACATACAGATGGGGATTCCCCACCTGTTTAATTGCTACAAAAAATAATATCTCTCATACCCTCAGGTGCCCTGAGGATCTCCCTGGCTTTAGTCAGGCCTTGGGTCTGGAACTTGAACTCCCACGTCATGAGGACCCACCCCGCAGGGCCCCTGCTGGCATTGACCAGGAGGTGGCTCAGCAACACCGTGGCTGATGCTGATGCAGTAAATTAAAGCTTTTCACTTTAGCATGTTGTAACAGCTTTCTCCCCTATTCAGGTTGCATCTGTTGGTATTGAATGACTCTGGACATTTACTGACCTTGTATCCAGGAAGAAACTCGTAACATACCTTCAGAGCTCACAGGTTTTATATTTTGCAAAATGTCTATAATGTTTATAATGACTGTTTGATGTATTTTAATTTAATTTTTAATCTACACCACCTTATTTTGAATGTTGCACTTATCTAGTTGTCACTGTAGTGCTCCCAGCTGTCTACTCGCCTAGATTAATTAATGCACTCATGCTTTCTGCCACTATCTCTAATCCCACTGATAAAGATCAGCACCCACCCACTCAGGGAACAGTTGGCCTCATAGCGTATAATAGAGCAACCTCATATCACTTACTTTGCCTGAGCTTACTTTACATGAGGAGGTGGTGGACATGCGATCCCCCTGGCAAGGGCATAGATTATATTATACAAAGACCTGTTCCTTTTTAGATATCCAGGCTACATTGTTTTCACCGGGCTAAACCTGCACCATATGAACAGTCTCTTAAGTGCCCCCCACTTCTTTGCTTCCTTTATCACGTATAACTAGAATAGGTACGCTCTGCTAAAGGGGTCTTTACAACGCAAATATACCTGGCACCCATATATAATGATTACTAGGGCTGACAGAGGATACAGCTGGGGGTACGAATAGATGGCGATCTATAGGTCTAGCGCTTATAATATCCCAACACTATCGATTTGTATATCACAGGGAGTTAGCTCTAACGAACTTAATTACAGTTGATCCAAAGGTTCAGATAGGTTTCTATTAATCATATCAAATTTTATGTTAACATGATTTTTGGTAAGTAGTTTCAGTACTTCTATACGTTCGCACTGTGTTTAATTGTTTTTGTTGCTCTCATACGCAATACAGTTCACAGTACACGATACTTAACCTTTTCCCTACCTATCTTGCTAAGCAAGATCTTTCACCCATACTCCTTTACTGTTTTCCCTGACCTCCCCCCTTTCTCTCCATTTGTTTCAACTCTTCTCTCTCCCACCCCCCTTTTTTTTTTTTTTTTTTTTTTCTCTCTCTCCCTCCCCTTCTCCTCTTCTCTCACACCCTCCCCTCCCTCAGAGGACCCCCTCTCTACACCCCCCCCCGCATATTTACTCATAAAAGATAATGGCGAGCCAGACTGTTAGGCGCAAGCCGTTTCCGCTTGAACTTATAACGATCAATGCAAAAGGGCTTAATAGCCCTTCTAAGCGCGCCATTGCAACAAGAGATTTGCATAGAATGGGCGGAGACCTTGTCTTTATCCAGGAAACGCATTTTGCGATAAATAACAAACCTAAGTGGTCTAACCGACAATACCCACTGGCCTTTTTTGCTTCAGCAACAAAAAAAAAGAACGGGGTCGGGATCATTTTTAGCGCTGGAGTACCTTTTCAGCTTATAAGTAGCTTTAAAGACCCTGAGGGTAGATTTCTGGTGCTCACGGGCACCATATATAACAGGCCTATCACGTTAGCTAATTTATATTGCCCACATACCTCCCAGCACCTCTTTCTCCAGAAAGTCACCCGTAAAATCTTGGAGATGCAAATTGGAATTCTTTTTCTTGGCGGGGATTTCAATGCCTCCCTCGTCCCTACCCTTGACACCTCCAACGGTCTCTCCAGCACCCCGCATAAAGTTCTAAAGCGTATGTCTGTTTCACTAGCAGAGTTGGGAATCCATGACATATGGCGCACACATCATCCATCTGACAAAAACTTTACTTTTTACTCGTATCCCCACGGTAAATATTCCAGAATAGATTATCTGTTCACGGACTCCATTGGGCTGACTATCGCCAGATCTAGCAATATATCTGCCATTACTTGGTCCGATCACGCGCCAGTACGCTGCTCTATTCAATGGCCTGACACGCCAATCACTCCTTTTGTGTGGAGACTCGACGATACGCTTCTGGACGATCCGGTATTCAACTCAGACATCAAGAGCTCTCTGATTGAATTCTTCCGTTTAAATACGTGTGAGGAGATCAGCAGTCCCATAGTCTGGGAAGCGCATAAATGCACGATAAGAGGGCTTTTGATTGCACGTAAAGCAAGACTTAAAAGACTGAGGAGAGAACGCTATGACAACTTATTGAAAAAAGTTGAAATACGGGAACAAAGCCATAAGCGATCCCCACGCGACGAAATGGTTCTGACACAATTGGCCACGGCCAGGAGAGATCTCCTGCTGTTCTTGCAAGAGGACTATCAGAAACAGGCCTTGCACCTGCGACAGATTTACAACGAGCAGGGCGATAGGCCGGGGAAGCTGCTGGCCAGAGCAGTTGCCAGAAAAAAGATCAAAGCCTATGTCCATCATATTGTTACTGCGGAAGGAGGCGTCCGTTCGGATGCAGACTCTATTGCAGCGGATTTCAGGAGATACTATGAATCTCTCTACAATCTGGAATGCCAAGCAGTGCACGGAGGAGTACCCTCCGCTCGTCCCCGTGCGGAGGGGGAGGTCGGTACCTACCTTCAGGCTACTGATCTACCTGTGATATCAGAGGAAGATAGGAAAACCTTGGAGCTCCCAATCTCCTCAGACGAGGTGCAACGGGCTATTAAAGATCTTCCAGCGGGCAAAAGCCCTGGTCCCGACGGGTTTGGCATGAAATATTATAAAATATATTCAGAAGTCATAGCTCCGGAGCTAAAAAGACTGTTCGCCTCATTACCGGAATCGTCCAGACTTCCAAGCTCTATGTTGGAAGCGCACATAGTGGTAATCCCCAAACCTGGGAAACCCCCTGACAGGCCTGAAAATTTCAGGCCCATCTCCCTCCTCAATTCCGATGTAAAAATCCTGGCGAAAATCCTTGCCACTCGCTTGAACAGACTTCTCCCTGATCTGGTTTCTGCTGACCAGGAGGGCTTTGTGCCCGCCCGGGAGGCAAGAGACAATACTCTCAAAGTACAGCAATTAATCACCTATGCTCGTCTACATAATCTACCGCTCACCCTGGTCACAACGGACGCTGATAAAGCGTTTGACCGGGTCAGCTGGAATTTCATCCAATTGACGCTAAAAAGATTCGGTTTCGGACCCGGTTTTATCAACGTGGTCATGTCCCTATATTCAAATCCGAACGCCCGTGTGAGAGTTAATGGCACCCTCTCGGAAACATTCTTAATCCGGAACGGGACGAGACAGGGGTGTCCCCTGTCACCTCTTCTCTTCGCATTGGCGATTGAAGTTCTCGCAAATAAGATCAGGGCCAACCCGGCGGTGAAGGGTATAAAAGTGGGTAACTCGGAACACAAGCTTTCGATGTACGCCGATGATGTCCTGCTAACTTTAGCGGACTCGTCCTCGTCATTGGATGAAGCATTAAGGAACTTCAGAGAGTACGGAGCCATGTCTAACTTCCTCCTTAATCCACTGAAGTCTGAAATCTTGAATATCACTGAACCCCCGGACAAATTTGATATATCTACCGCAGATTGTCCGATAAGAGTAGCAACTCATAGTATCACATACCTGGGCATTGTTGTCACTCCTGACACCTCTGACATCATTGAACTAAACTATAAAAAAATTAGTGATGAGATCATTGGGGACTTATCCAATTGGAAAAAAAAATCGCTTTCCTGGATGGGCAGAATAGGAATCGTTAAGATGAATGTTCTCCCACGAATCCTTTATATAATGCAGACTATCCCCGCAGCTGTGGCCTCCCACCACCTTCAACGGTTACAATCGGGCATTGAGGCATACATCTGGAACGGTGTGAGGCCTAGGATCAGAAGATCCACTCTTTACATCCCTAGAGATAGGGGTGGTCTGGGAGTCCCGCTACTAAAAGAATATCAAAAAGCGATATTCCTTCAGAGAATTGTGGAGTGGAGTCGGAACTCCCATGACAAACATTGGATACAGATTGACAATGAAATCTTGCAACGAGGTAACTCTGGAGCCTTGGCCTGGATCTCTGCTATGAACCGCCCACGAGTCCTTGCCTCATATCCATTGATTAATGACACTCTAAAGGTGTGGGATAAGGTGCTAGCTGAGGGGGCCTACGTGTCCACTCGTATTTCACCAAACATCCCCTTGCGAGAAAACCCTGATCTGGGAATGGAACTCCCGAGACGCTCAATGAGGACTGGCTATATGTTAGCCGATACTGCTTTCTCAAATGCCCTGCAGGGTAATAAGCTTAAAACACACGCGGAACTTGTTGAGATAGATCAGGAAACCTTTGCATCCTGGTACAGGATGACACAGATTACTCACTTCTACAACACTTGCAAGGAGCGAGATGCGTTGGCAAGAAATAGAACGCCTTTTGAGGCTCTATGTACGATGCAACAAATGCCGACACGCCTCATTTCTCACCTGTACCAGCTTTTGTCGAGCAAGGGCACCGTAGCCCTTCCGACCTTTGCCCTTCAGTGGCAAAATGACCTGGGAGTGGATATTTCTGATGAGGACTGGCTTAAGATCTTTCGTAAAATCAAGAAGGCCTCTGTTTCCGCGCGAAATCTGGAAATGCACTATAAATTAGTCAGCAGGTGGTACCTAACGCCTCAGAGATTGCAGAAAATTTATCCTAACACTGACGGGAAATGCTGGAGAGGCTGTGGCGAGGAGGGCTCCCTCCTCCACATTTGGTGGACTTGTCCCCGAATACTATCGTTCTGGGGGGAGGTGCTGGGAGAAATGAGCAACATCTTAGGAATCATTATTCCCCCTAAGCCAACATATTTGATCTTTCACGACCTGCCTAAGGTGGCGGGCGTTGATAGGCACATTCTTTTTCTTATAATGCTGGGCGGTGCGAAAGGACTCATCCCCGTACACTGGAAGAGCCCGCAGACTCCGACTCTACAGGAGTGGAGACACAAAGTGGGAGATCTCCTTAGACTTGAAAGGTTTCACTTCCTTAAAACTGGAAGGCTTGCCACTCATGAAATGATGACTCTAGCTTGGGAGGGCAAAAGGCTATAATTTCCTCTCATCAAGATCAAGTGGGCCACTTAGTTACCCTTCCCCAGGGGGCCCCCTTCACCTCACATCCGTACCCCTTCCTCCCCTCCCCAGTCTCCTTCACCTCCCACCTGTACCCCTCCCTCTCCTTTCCCTTTTTTTTTTTTTTTTTTTTTTCTTTTTTCCTTCTCTCTCTTCCCTTGTTCTTTCTTCAACTTTCTTTCCTTCTCCCTGTCCAAGTAAGACATCAGACCTGAGGTCATATTCAGCAGTATGAATCAAGCGTGCTGAAAACTGAATTGTATAACGTTGTTTTAATTATCTGATGTCAAGTCCCAAAGTTTCTGTTTGAGATGTTTATAGTGTCTTAGCACCACGAGCTCGTGTCTTGTGGAAACAAGCTCAAGATTCTCACACTGTTTACAAAATGTAAAGTGCAAGAAAATGATATACTTGTTGTAATTGTACACTCATAATCCTTACCCAGTGGATAAACTGTAAAAAAAATTTCATGTTAGCAGTGTCTGGGGGATACTCATGGCTTAGTCCTATGGGCAGGACCCCTGTACATTATTTGTCTATTCAATGTATATTGTTGACCATTGGTTGTATATCTTGCTAAAATTAATAAAGCTTGTTTGAAAACTCAAAAAAAAAAAAAAAAGATTCAAGGAATCTGCTCAAATCTTGGTGCATAAAGGGCAAGGCCAAAAACAACACCTGAATGTGTGTGATCTTTGGTCCCTCAGAAGTCACTGTCTCAAAAACTGTCATGAGTCTTTAATGGATATCTTGACATGGGCTTGGGAGTACTTTGGTTAACCTTTGTCAGTCAACACCATTCGCTGCTGCATCCAAAAATGCAATTCAAGGTAGAAGCCATACATCAACTAGGTCCCGAAGCACTGTCAACTTCTCTGGGCTCAGTCTCATCTGAGATGGACAGTAGCACGCTGCCAACTTCTCTGGGCTTGGTCTCATCTGAGATGGACAGTAGCACGCTGCCAACTTCTCTGGGCTTGTTCTCATCTGAGATGGACAGTAGCATGGTGGAATTGTGTTTTGTGGGCAGACAAGTCAATATATCAAATAGTTTTTGGAAAAAGCAGCTGTCGTGTTCTCCATGCCAAAGAGGAAATGGACCATCCAAGCTGTTATCAGCATCAAAAAGTCCAAAAGCCAGCATCTGTCATGGTATGGGTGTGTGTCAATGCTGATGGCATGGGTAACTTGCACATCTGTTAGGGCAACACTAATGCAGAAATATATGTATACATTTTAGAGCAACATATGCTTCCATGATGTCATCTTTTCCACACAGAAAAAGTTCCTGCATTTTCCAGCAGGACAACACAAAACCACATTCTGCCCTTATTACAAGCATATGGTTGCGTAAGCATGGCCTGTCTGCAGACCTGTGTGGCACATTATGAAGCGCAAAAGAAGGCGACAAAGTCCCATTACAGTTGCACAGCTTAAGACATGCAAAATAACTTAATGGGGAAAAATTCTGCTTGCTAAACTTAAACAAATGGTGTCTTCAGTGCCCAAATGCTTAATAAGTGTTATTAAAGAAAAGGTGATGGGGGCATGTCTAAGCTGCAGCTATAGCCGGTCGCAAAATTTGAGACTAGTAAAGCTATCCAAACTATCTCCTATATATCCCATGGGATTTTCCAACATCACCTAATCCCTCTACTATACTTTGAAAACCTAACTTCTGCTGAAAGGAAACATACTAAAATTTTGCAGTATATAAGATCTTTTTTTTAGAGCATTCAACACCCCCCCAGGGCACTGCAGGTTTTGCCATAAACAAGCAAGTAAACACCAACTGCTGTATACTATACAAATCAAGCTATGAAGGTCATGGAAATCTCACTACCATTACTTATAAAAGATCTGAGTGACTTGCTAGATCAACATTTCATTCAGCTTTCTTGGCATATCGCTGATTGTTTTGGACATGATCGCAACCCCAAGGATGGCAAATTAAATGTATATACTCCAGATGCTGAAAATCTGACACCCAGAGATACCTTTGAGCCGCCGATAACATGGAGCCAGATACCACAGGCAGCTGACAACCTAGATGGCCTCATCCAGGCTGGACGTAGGAGCATCGCCTCTGTTGCTTTGAGCGAGAAGCAAAGAGAAGTTGCAGCAGTAATTCCTGAGAGATTCTTGAGCTACAAAATTGCAATCCGCTCTCAGTATCCAGTGGATGAGAAGATGCAGCCTGTTGACTTTAGAACTAAGTCTGGGACCTATTCTATATCAATGCTAATACTATTCATTCAGCAACTGTAAGTCAGTCTATAACTGTTGTTATGGATATACAGTAGGTACTTTGAGGGTCACAGGAGACTGGGTTTCTTTCTAGTTAAATTACTGTCCTTGAATGGATACATGATACAATATCCTAATATAACCAGAACCTCAGACTTCGTCTCGCATTCCTTCTATCTATACCTATACTTGTTTAGTTAGCATTATCCTGCAGAGGAAGTTTTGATATCTGATGTCTATGTATATTTTTAAATAGTAAACTTTGTGGTTTAAGTTTATGTGCAATATTTAATCTGGCAAGTCTATACTTCAAGCACCACTTATGTTCACACATCTGGTTCTACTCAGTTACACCTCCTTAGTTGCTCTTCCACTCTCATTACCATATACTAAAGCTCATTTTGATGTAATTGCTGACCCAGTAAGCTTATATATGCATACTCTGATTTATCTTCTGGGTAGGTAATGGCTTAATCTATAATTATCAGGCAGTCCCTTGGTAAAACTGGAAATATCCCCTCCATAATAAGTACTCCCATTCCATAGTAGTGGCAGTTAATTTTATGTGGGTTACATATGTCTGGCTCAATCGCTTTACAAATGTGAGTTGATCCCACTTTCAGCGGCTGAGATAGTGGGTCCTGACTGGCTCTATCCCAATAGTTACCAAAGAAGCAGACCAATGTGCTTACTTACCTAGATGGTTCAGACTACCGCTTAACTTATCTTAATAGAAACAGCTCGCAATCATAATAAAAGCACATTGAAGCTTAGTTCGTATGAAGTTAGCACTCCTAGTCATAATATTACGGGGGTCATGTGCTACCCACTCACCTACTGTATAGACACAGATACATATAAGACTTGTCATCTTAAGCATGTTATCAATCCATTTTAGTTCAACAACAAGCACTCCACCAACTTATTCCTCTTAGATCTCCCATAACAATAACCATTTCTCTGGTCTACCTGCGCTTCTGTGAAGTGTCAGGAACAACTAATGCTAGGCCTCAACACAAAAATCAGTCACTCCCTCATCTCAGATTTTCTAGTCCCACTATTATTTCCATATATACATCTCTAAGACTTCTTGATCATATATTTCCTAGATGGTCCAAAAGTGACCATACAGCTACCCTCCCTCTATTATTTTTATTTTTTTACTTTTACAAATAGATCCAAGAGTGGCCTCCCAACTGACTAGGAGGGTTCATTTCTCTCTATATTACTAAAAACTGTGTTTTCATTGATACAGATGTATACTGATCTTTTTGAATTGCATTGAGTCCAAAAGTGGCTCCTAACATGACTACAACAAATACTTTCCTTTCCTTAATCAAACGGTCCATGATAGGTCAGTTCAGTAGTAATCACAATATGTTACTTAGTACTATTGTAAAATGGAGATTTATGATGTCTATGTTCTATATCACATTGGTTTACACTTGCATTTTACTGTCCATTGTTCAAATGATTCCTTGTCATACTTGTTTTGTGATGTTCAATGTATAATTTCTTTGCACAGAAACTCAACAAAAGAATAAAAAAAAAGAAAGTGATGTTACACAGTGGTAAACAGTGAACTGTCACAACTTTTTTGGAGTGTGTTGCAGTCATCAGATTTAAAATAAGTGTATATTTTCAAAATTACATTAAGTTCACAAAGTAAAAATCTAATTATGTTTTAATAATGTGTTTTCAATAAAGAACAGGGTGATTTGAATTTTCAAATTACTCTTTTTGTTTGATTTTCTTTTTTGCATTTTCCATACTGCCCCAACTTTTTCAGAATTGGGGTTGTAGTTAATGACATTTAAATATGTATGAGCCAAAAAGTAGCAGTTAGGACAGAGTCGAGAAGTCTTGTGGAATGTTGCTATCCATAGTGGAGAAGATGGGAAGTGCAACCAATAAGAGGAATATTCTGAAGTTTTGACATTTTTGATGACAAAGAGTCAGGAAGTGATGTGGAATATTACCATATATAGTAGAGAAAAACAAAAATGTGGACTCAGGGATGAATGTCCAAACTGACAAATAAGCAAAATAGCTTGCTTAAACAAAGTACAGAGAAGTGATCATATATTTCTCTTAGAGGCGGTGCTCAGAAGTGAACTGACAGACGGTCTCTGTTTTTTTGTTTTTTTTTTGCAGCCCTACAAGACTTTTACCATGATTTAACCAAGAAAGAAGAAAATATAAAAGTTGGTCATTTTTATATTAAGTAATCTAACCTGAGGAGAATATGGCACCACAACAAACCTATATGGACAAAGGAACTATCACTTGCACTATGAAAATAATAAAGGTAGGGAAAGTAACCTAAATCAAGGAACTGGTGCTACCCCTAAATAAACAATATGAACATAAGGGAAAGAGGAGTAAGGGGCTATTAGCATCAATCCTACCAAAGTGAGTTAACACATAAAACTAAATTTTATTTTAAATTATCTAAAAACAGAGATTGCTCTGTACTCCACAAACAAACCCCATACCCCAATAAAAAGCCATATGTCACTCCCCTGTTTCCTGGCCGATAACAGGAAGCGTTGGCTTCAGGTGACAGGAGTGACAGTGACGATCAATGTGTACAACAGAAGTAAAAAACAAACGCGTTTCAGCCGTAATGGCCTTTCTCAATGTTAACTGCTGTGTATCAGTTCACACTAACCACGTTGTACTGTTTAAAGTAAATTATAGCCCTATAAATGTAGAACTGCTCCCAAACATATTATTATTCCTAATAATAATAAATAGTATATCTCCTCTTTTGAAAAAAACTGCCATGCAAAAAAAATCTGTATGGGTCATTAATACTGAATGTGTTAACTGTCCATGAAAATTCCCTTAACATGACATCTGGATTGATGATATTAATATTAATTGCTTTGAGTTGTTTATGCTCCCTATAGGTGTTTTACCTTGAGCATTTAACCCATGTGTAAGTGCTGGAAAGTCTTTTGGGGGCTTGAAGGATATTTATGTAACTGTGTTCTTCTATTTGTGGCACCACTTGACAGCTTCTTCTAAATCATGCAATTATTACAGTCACCAGGAACTTTTTGGTAAGAACATATTCAATATTGCAACAAATTTTCCATCTTTTGTTTATCATGTCTTTTTTATTTATTTAATAAAACAGGGGTTTGACGACCACAATGCTTTTTTTCCACTAATCTATCTTAAAGAAACACATGAATATTGAGCAGAAGAGACAACGTATTAATTAAAAAAAATGATAAATTGATACTATTTATATTAAGTGTGTCAGATCATTAAAAAAATAAGTTGTGGAGTTTATCTTTTATGTCAGTTTTAGGTACTATACAGGGTAACGTTCCTTTTTCCCTTTTTATGTATATTATAAATGCTTTACACACCAGCACCCAGAACATATGTACAGTAAGTGCCCCTGCATTTCATTGTAAAATGCTAAAAAAAATGACAGTGCTTAACTCAAAACAGTTACCTTCCATAAAACTGACGTTCAGCAAATCTCCAATTGCAGTCATCAATAACTCAACAGGTGCATCATTTTATTTGCTGCAATGGACAAGCTTAAGTATTTATTTTTTATGACATCCTGTAAAGTTCTATTACATAGCTTAAAGGCACCCAAATATCATTCTTCTTTGTATAATTTTTTTTTTTTGTACCTAAAAGAGGCCATTTTAAACTGGATTACAACTCTTTTTCCACCTCACGTTGTTATACTAATAACAAAAAACTATTTTATGCTGGTGTGGTGTAATCATACACCAGCAAAACATTAATATTTCTGCTGAAATATACAAATATAAAAACAGCAGTGACAAACCTGATAACAGTGTTTTTCATATGCATGATGCAAGTTTTAAGAGATTACAGTCTTGTTTTCTATTTTAAATGAAAATTCAACATCTCTTGTTTTGTTTAAAAATCGAGCCTGCCCCACACTCCCTAGAGAGACCATAAAACAAATGATTTAACCTATGTTTTCTTTAAAACTCTACAAATCTGATAATTGGTTAAGGTAACACAGTATTTTGAAGAAAGCATAGGTTATAGAAGTGGCTTATGGTCTTTCTAGGGATCATTGGAAAAGCATTTTTTTTTTATATAAAAAGCAACAGGTATGTAAGGTGCTTTTAAACATTAACATCAATTTCCAAAATGAAATCAAATGCACAACCTCTTATAATGTAGTCAATTTACTGCATGAAAAATATTTATGAAGTACACTCATACCCTGCAATATTATTCCATTTTTAAATAATGTCACATGAAAACTGTTATACATTGTGTTGCAAATGGACTAATTAAGACAAATTAGATACTTATTTTTCTAAGGGGTCAATCGCAATCCTTTAAAAAATCATATCTAATGATTTTCTTCAGACAATCCCCTTTGAAGAATATGGTGATTTTTTTTTCCATCTGCATAGTATTTTGAAAAGCATAAAACATGCTGGACTCCAATTTTTTTGCTTTGCTCTCAAGAACTTCTGTTGTATTAGATGAGTTATAGTTTAAATTACAAAAACAATGGACATAGTAAACAATAAAAGAGAATAATCCAGTTAAAAACATGAACAAATAAGGGAATTTTTTTTTTTTTAAATACTCAGGGTATTGGCCCTTGCACAAGAAGTTATGTGCAATAGTAATTGTAAACCAACAATTTAGAATAAATATACATCTTAACACTGTAGATAATCATAAAACTGCATTTTAAATAAAATCAGAGTTGGCTGTTTTTAATATACATCAGAGTATAATTAGGATACAATAACAGAGATTTATTTAAAAATATACCTACAGATTAGTAAACAAAAATGTTTACTACATTTGAGGCATCTAGCATTTTCAGTGTAAAACAAATAAAAAAACACATTAGAATAATTCATATACAAAAAAATTTGGATACGTTTAAATAATTTGGCTAAAACAAACAAGATTTAAAGATAACTATCACTGTGAAAAGAAAAATACTAGAACATGAATATTTGAAGCCCTTAGAAACAGAAGTCCAGTTGTTAAAAACATTATCACTTCACCAAAGTAATGGAAATAAAATAAAATACATAATTGTAATGCAATGATAGTCCATGCAAAGATTATAGATGTTTATTATAAAAAACATACTGTTTATTAACATGTAAACAAAGCATTTACAAACAAATATTTAAACAAAAAAGCCAAGAAAGTCTATTAAAAAAAAAAAGGTCCAAGGTATACCATTTGTAAAGTTCAATAATCCTGAGTTTTGAAAGTTTTTCCTGATTGATTGGAATATTGATGCGACTAGTGGTGTAACTAGACCTCACTGGGCTCTGAGGCAAAGGCAGTGGTTGGTTCCCTAATTCAATAGTGCCCTTTCTGGCAGCTTGCAAACAAAAAAGTCTAAGCAATTCTTATCGTTACACATTAATGTTCGTTAATCCATGTCAGAGAATCTGTACTTTGCAGCCTTCCTTGGGACTGTCGTCTTGGACACCATGCCACCATATTTGTAAGACAAATACATACATTATCTGAATACTTCATGAGTCCTGTCCTGTGGGGAAGGGGTCACTCAGAGTTCAGACATGATGCAGGTGAAGCCCAAGACCCACTGTAACAATGCTGCTACTGATTGGACCAGGTGCACCAGCTAGATGTGTGGTCTAAGTCTCAATTGAGAACTCTGAGACCCCTGTAGTTATGCTCCTGTGTGCAGAATTGTTTCCACACAAGAAACAGTGATAGTGCAACACAAATGCATTTCAGAAGTTTGATAAAAGTGGGTAATTGCAGGAAATCATTGTGCAAGAGCAGAGGACAGGGCAGCTGATGCTGTGTCAGAGGCCCCCGTTTTCAAATAATTTGATATGCATTTCAAGGGATAATTAAGTTACAACAGCTTATTGTGAAAAAGACAGCAGAGAAAGCATGCATTACAGTATACAGGGAGTGCAGAATTATTAGGCAAATTAGTATTTTGACCACATCATCCTCTTTATGCATGTTGTCTTACTCCAAGATGTATAGGCTCGAAAGCCTACAACCAATTAAGCATATTAGGTGATGTGCATCTCTGTAATGAGAAGGGGTGTGGTCTAATGACATCAACACCCTATATCAAGTGTGCATAATTATTAGGCAACTTCCTTTCCTTTGGCAAAATGGGTCAAAAGAAGGACTTGACAGGCTCAGAAAAGTAAAAAATAGTGAGATATCTTGCAGAGGGATGCAGCACTCTTAAAATTGCAAAGCTTCTGAAGCGTGATAATCGAACAATCAAGCGTTTCATTCAAAATAGTCAACAGGGTCCAAGAAGCGTGTGGAAAAACCAAGGCGCAAAATAACTGCCCATGAACTGAGAAAAGTCAAGCGTGCAGCTGCCAAGATGCCACTTGCCACCAGTTTGGCCATATTTAAGAGCTGCAACATCACTGGAGTGCCCAAAAGCACAAGGTGTGCAATACTCAGAGACATGGCCAAGGTAAGAAAGGCTGAAAGACGACCACCACTGAAAAAAACACACAAGCTGAAACGTCAAGACTGGGCCAAGAAATATCTCAAGACTGATTTTTCTAAGGTTTTATGGACTGATGAAATGAAAGTGAGTCTTGATGGGCCAGATGGATGGGCCCGTGGCTGGATTGGTAAAGGGCAGAGAGCTCCAGTCCGACTCAGACGCCAGCAAGGTGGAGGTGGAGTACTGGTTTGGGCTGGTATCATCAAAGATGAGCTTGTGGGGCCTTTTCGGGTTGAGGATGGAGTCAAGCTCAACTCCCAGTCCTACTGCCAGTTTCTGGAAGACACCTTCTTCAAGCAGTGGTACAGGAAGAAGTCTGCATCCTTCAAGAAAAACATGATTTTCATGCAGGACAATGCTCCATCACACGCGTCCAAGTACTCCACAGCGTGGCTGGCAAGATAAGGTATAAAAGAAGAAAATCTAATGACATGGCCTCTTTGTTCGCCTGATCTGAACCCCATTGAGAACCTGTGGTCCATCATCAAATGTGAGATTTACAAGGAGGGAAAACAGTACACCTCTCTGAACAGTGTCTGGGAGGCTGTGGTTGCTGCTGCACGCAATGTTGATGATGAACAGATCAAAACACTGACAGAATCCATGGATGGCAGGCTTTTGAGTGTCCTTGCAAAGAAAGGTGGCTATATTGGTCACTGATTTGTTTTTGTTTTGTTTTTGAATGTCAGAAATGTATATTTGTGAATGTTGAGATGTTATATTGGTTTCACTGGTAAAAATAAATAATTGAAATGGGTATATATTTGTTTTTTGTTAAGTTGCCTAATAATTATGCACAGTAATAGTCACCTGCACACACAGATATCCCCCTAAAATAGCTAAAACTAAAAACAAACTAAAAACTACTTCCAAAAATATTCAGCTTTGATATTAATGAGTTTTTTGGGTTCATTGAGAACATGGTTGTTGTTCAATAATAAAATGAATCCTCAAAAATACAACTTGCCTAATAATTCTGCACTCCCTGTATAAATAACCATTTGTAGCATTATGTGCAACAATCCTTACTCAAATAAAAGTTAAAACAATAGGTAGCAAAATGGGGTATTACTAACTAATATAATAAAAAGGCTTACATCATTTCAAAATGTCTATATTATTTAATACATTAGATTATCTCCTTTAATCACAAACATGAAGGAAAAATTAAGACAATGTACAGATATTGAAAAAATAAAAATAAAAATGTGATGCTACACCAATGATCAGTTGCACAGAACAACAGTGCTAGCAGTCCCAGAAAATGATATGAACCTTAGTTACAAAAGGAAAAGGATTGAATAAAATGATGTATCAATCAAAGAAGGACCAAGGCTGCACAGGGTTCAACATGCTTTATTACTAAAAATACACCAAATCACTCCCTAGACAGGGACGTCTATGCTCCACCCAAATCCCAACAATAAAGAACCCACAACTAAAAACAAAAGAGCTGAGAGCAGGAAACCAAACCAAACTCCTAACTATGATACTGCAGTATGCTATTAAAGTGCGATATAGAGTTGCCCAGACAGGCTCAATTACAAACTACATGGCACATATAGTATCAAAAAACTCAAGTAACCGGTTACTGTTGTGAAATGTGGCAGGCGGGGCCCCAGTAAAAAACTGCCAATGGTTGCTGGAAATCTGTGAATAGTAATGTCCAGTCTTAGACACTAAGTGCTATTTGCATGCTGTTGAAAACATCACAGTCTCTTTAATGATTGCAGTTCATGGATAACAATGATAACTTTTACTGAAATCGCCTGGCACATAAGTGTAAACTACACGCACAGGCTATAAATTTGTAAATCCACTTCAATATATATAAGGTGTTACCGCTTGCTTTTTCATTTGTTCACAATGTAACCTTTTCAACACTGTTTGCATGCAATGTGTCAGATAGCTGATACCAATATACAGAGATGCTGTTGTGTTGATTGCTTGATCTCTTAAACAACTTAATTAATTAAGCAAGACTTATCCTCGCCTAATCTCACCTTCAAGTCCGTCTGCGTTAACCACTGTGCAGATTGTAAGTATGCGTGAACATACCCGACTTCACTAAAGTTCATCGAGTGATGTGAGCTGGCGTATTCGCTCGCATTACCGTGGAGGAGATCATGAGTTAGTTTGGCGGTCCGTTTGATTCACCTGCTCCAGGCTCTACGTCACCAGTGTCTCTGCATGACGCGTTTCGCCCCTCCCACACCAGGTAAGAGACCGGGCTTCATCAGATATTGTACAGATATTGTTTCATATGTAATAAAAAAACTGGAAATGTTCATATGTGGTTAGATATTACAAATGAAACAAGAGGTTTTCAAGAAGTTTCAATTAGATAAATCCCAAAAACTATGTTAACATAATATTATATCATAGCTTAAAATACAGATTGTAAGATCACAATGCAAAATATCTAACTGGTTTTCATTCAAAGTCATTTGAAAATCACTACACAACTGTAGTTTTTCATGGACTGGAAAAAATATCACATTATGTGAAAAATACACTAAAATGTTTAACAAATGATTGTACCTATGTGCTCAAAATCCCATTTTAGAAGTTATATGTTTTCTTATTTTTAGATGCAAATGGAGAAATCAAATCAGACATCAGTAACTGAATTTATTCTGCTGGGAATAACCAACATTCCTAGATTAAAGATTTGGCTTTTTCTTGTTTTTTTCATTTTCTATTTGTTTAACCTGATAGGAAATCTCAGCATTGTTGTTGTGGTGATTTATGATCGCAGCTTGCATACCCCTATGTACTTTTTGTTGGGTAATCTTTCATTTCTTGACTTTTTCTACGGAACAACCACTGTCCCAAAGATGCTGGCTGGCTTGGTGATGGAAGACAAAAAAATATCTTTCCAGAGCTGCATAACCCAACTCCATGTCTTTCACTTTTTGGGAAGCACGGAGGCTCTGCTTCTTATGTCTATGTCGTATGATAGATATGTTGCTATTTGTAACCCATTAAGGTATCACATTCTTATGGCAAAAACTGCATGTATCCAGTTGGCATCAAGCAGTTGGGCCACAGGTTTTATCTACTCATTGTCACATACAATTCTAACATCAAGGTTGCCATTCTGTAAGTTCAATAAGGTCAGCCATTTCTATTGTGATATTAAACCTCTTCTAAAACTGGCCTGTACTGATACTCATCTCAATGAGAGTCTGGTGTCCATTGTAACTGGCTTTGTAGCTCTCAGCTCTTTTCTTCTAATTGTTATCTCATACATTTTCATAGGTACCCACCTCCTCAAAATTGCTTCTTCTCAAGGGAGAGGCAAGGCTTTCTCCACCTGCACTTCGCACTTGACTGTAGTCCTATTGTATTATGGAACAGCTTTTTGTACATACCTTAGACCAGCCACCAAAGATTCACTGGAGCAGGATAGGCTAACAGCTATACTATTTACTGTTATTACACCAGCTTTAAACCCTCTTATATATGCACTGAGAAACAAAGATGTGAAGAAAGGTCTTAGTAAATTATTCTTAGGACATAATCTTTTTAAATAAATAATAACATCAATTTAAGAGATATGAAACCCAAAAAATGTTCTTTCTAGATCTAGATATAGGATTGAATTATAAACAACTTTCTAATGTATTTCTATTATCTATATTGCTTTTTTCTCTTGGTTTTCTTTGTTGTAAATAATAATTAGGTAGGCTCGCGAGCAGTAATGCACTACTGGGAACTAGCTACTGATTGGCTCACATAAATATCTCTTGTCATTGGTTCACCCAATGTGATCAGCTAGCTTCCTGTAGTGCAATGCTGCTCCTTAAATAAAGAATACCAAATGAATGAAGCAAACTTGCTTAATGAAGTAAATTTGAAAGTTGTTTAAAATTGTAAGCTCTATATGAAACATACCAAAATTGTGGATTATTAAACAAGTATTTTACAGAAGTGCCATAGGTAAAATATACTAATTAGACATTGCAGAAAAGGTTCTTGTGTAATGTACTGTATATGCCATAATTGACATTTAATTTTTCTGTGTGTCTTGTTAAATTAAAAAATGACAAAGCCCTTAAAATTTCTCAGACTCAGCTATAACAGCTGGATTTACTTGCGCTGAACACAAACAATTGTAATGCACCACAAATTCCATATTTCCAAAGATACAAGTTAATTTTATTGTGAAGTAAAAACTAATTAAATATTTCATAGGGAAAGTCTAGAAAATTAAGGTGCACATTTCTGTGCTCATCACTTTCTCTCTGTTTTCACCAGTGTGGTGCAGCCAAAAAACATAAAGATGGTACAATTATAATTTGTTTAACCTAAATGTGTTCTACTTTAGATCTTTTAAAAATCTGAACTTTGTTAACTTCTGCTCATCTGCCATTTTTATTCTATTTATAACTTGCACAGTTATGTCATCCCTTAATAAACATGGCTTTTAACTCTTTTCTGCTTCATTATCAATTCACTAATTTCCAATTACTTTAGTGTTTTTATTTGCTCTATTTTTGTTATTATCATTCAAATACACATTAAATAATAACACTTAGGTAGTGAAAATAAGTTAAATGATTGTGGAGATGTAACAATTTTAAGTCTTCCTATTTTTATATATTTCACAAATGGAGCCCAATGGTCTAAAGCTCTCTATTTAGATGAGATGATCTTTTTAGTGTGAAGAGGACCCTCAAGGAATTTGAGTAACACAAACTTTACCTTGACAGATGTTTATTTTAATGAATGTGAAGAAGAGACTTCTATATTACAATATGAGGTCTAAAATAAAATCCCAAAAATGTTGTATGATTTTTCTCCATGGCAGAGATTTTTTTTGATCACCAAGCCCCATGTGTGAAATATATAAAAATGAGAAGACTTTACATTTTTACTTCTCAATAATCACAGGTTGTTTTTCTCATCAAACAAAGACAAGCATGTTGTTTTTATGACTGGCATTACTACAATAAGTTTTAGTTACACATTGGGGCATATGTATCAAGCTCCGATTGGAGCTTGATGCCCCGTGTTTCTGGCGAGCCTGCAGACTCGCCAGAAACAGCAGTTATGAAGCAGCGGTCACAAAGACCGCTGCTCCATAACCTGTCCGCCTGCTCTGAGCAGGCAGACATACATCGCCGGAAATCAACCCGATCGAGTACGATCGGGTTGATTGACACCCCCCTGCTGGCGGCCCATTGGCTGCGAGTCTGGAGGGGGCGGCGTTGCACCAGCAGCTCTTGTGAGTTGCTGGTGCAATGCTGAATACGGCGAGCGTATTGCTTGCCGTATTCAGCGATGTCTGTCGGACCTGATCCGCTCTGTCGGATCAGATCCGACAGACATTGATAACTAGAGGCCTCTGTGTTCAGTGAAGATGTCTAGATCCAAGAATCTCATATGGATGTCAATAATTTCCCTTATACGTTTAAGCTGGGTATTTGTGATTCTCATTTGGTGTAGAAAATTACATATTCTTTATTCAATATTTATATGATAACATTGCCAATGCAGCAACGATATACTACCAAGTTTGCCTTCAGAAGATTATTAAAGGCTTCTCCTATTTTCTCATAAATTTACATTGCTGAGGTAGAATTTAATAGCTGTGTTCACATTATTATTTCCAATGAGCGTAACTTTGAATGTACAGTATTTAATATGAAACACTGCATCTTTATGTCTCCATGTCCTGTCAGTGCATGTTTGAGTGATAAAACATGACCCTTGCAAAGAAGGTAATCATCTTCCCATTTTTTTTTCAATTTAAACATTTTAAGTGTGTTACATATAACTTTGAGAATCTAAAAAAGTATTTGGAATATGAGTTTGTTTGCTAATGCATTGTATAATTTACTTTAAGTGATTAAATTAGACAAAATGCTTAATAAAAGTGGCCTTTGTTTTCATATTGTAAGTAAATTCAACCTGATCTTACAAATAGAAAGTGTTGCATCACAGTGAAGAGATGAACAGATCTATCTGTCTATCAACACCAAACTTCAACTGACAAGTATGCCTAAAGTAATCAAGTAATTAGTAGAATCAAAATGCTTATAGCATAGCATTCAGACCTGTTGGAAAGGTCCTATACATAGATCATGGGAGCATATTCATAAAATGCCACTCCATTCACTTAGAAGGATGAAAAATAACTATATTATCCAATTTATAAGAAAGCTATTCTAATGTTATGTCTAATTCATCCAGATTAAGTTTTATCCCACCTTTGAATCCACATTCCGATTTACCTTTGTAGTTGCAAAAAATACAAGAACTGTTTTCTGCATTTTGTCAATCACAGTCCTATTTGCAAAAGTTTATTTAATGATTTGTCTACCAAATTCCCCATTAAAGTATATGGGGTATTTGTAAATAAATAATAGGACCAAGTCTAAAGAACACTATCTTATGTTATTTAGGCAAGATTTAAATGTCATAATACAGTTTATACATGAAACCTGAAGGTAGTTTTATATTATTTTAATACTCTCGTATACACAGAACAATCAGAAAGATAATACAGATCATAAAAACCCTTTCACAGACACAGGCAAAGAAGATTGTGACTTGTCAGCAGAAGAAATTTTGAAATTCTGTATTTGGAGAATTGTACCTGTTCACAGTGTTTAATTATGTGTATAAAAACAGATTTTCAATATATATTCATTATTTATTTTCCCCTTTTCATATAATTTAACTCTGAAAAGTTGGTTTCTATAAAGTAATAAGTGCCAACATGTTGAAAACCAGTTTTACCTTATCCAATCTCTTCAAATTATGAAAATTAGTGATAGAGGAAGTGTGCAAACAATGCCTGTGTCAAATATAGCACATTCAAAGAGACTTTAAAGGGACATTAAACACTATGGCCTAGATTTGGAGTTCGGCGGTAAAAGGGCTGTTAACGCTCCGCGGGCTTTTTTCTGGCCGCACCATAAATTTAACTCTGGTATGAGTTGCTTACGGACGCGGCCGGCCTCAAAAACGTGCTCGTGCACGATTCTCCCATAGGAAACAATGGGGCTGTTTGAGCTGAAAAAAAACCTAACACCTGCAAAAAAGCAGCGTTCAGCTCCTAACGCAGCCCCATTGTTTCCTATGGGGAAACACTTCCTACGTCTGCACCTAACACCCTAACATGTACCCCGAGTCTAAACACCCCTAACCTTACACTTATTAACCCCTAATCTGCCGCCCCCGCTATCGCTGACCCCTGCATATTTTTTTTAACCCCTAATCTGCCGCTCCGTATACCGCCGCAACCTACGTTATCCCTATGTACCCCTAATCTGCTGCCCCTAACCCCGCCGACCCCTATATTATATTTATTAACCCCTAACCTGCCCCCCACAACATCGCCGCCAGCTACTTAAAATAATTAACCCCTAATCTTCCGACCGCAAAGCGCCGCAACCTATGTTATCCCTATGTACCCCTAATCTGCTGCCCTAACATCGCCGACCCCTATATTATATTTATTAACCCCTAATCTGCCCCCCTCAACGTCGCCGACACCTGCCTACACTTATTAACCCCTAATCTGCCGAGCGGACCTGAGCGCTACTATAATAAAGTTATTAACCCCTAATCCGCCTCACTAACCCTATCATAAATAGTATTAACCCCTAATCTACCCTCCCTAACATCGAGCTCAATCTGATTGGCTGATTGGATCGGCCAATCGGATTGAACTAGATTCTGATTGGCTGATTCCATCAGCCAATCAGAAAATTCCTACCTTAATTCCGATTGGCTGATAGAATCCTATCAGCCAATCGGAATTCGAGGGACGCCATCTTGGATGACGTCCCTTAAAGGAACAGTCATTCGTCGTTCAGTCGTCGGTCCGGTTGGATGTTCCGCGCTGGAGGTCTTCAGGATCCTGCCGCTTCGCTCCGGATGGAAGAAGATCGAAGATGCCGCTTGGAGAAGATGTTTGCCGGTCCGGATGTCCTCTTCTTGCCGGATAGGAGGAAGACTTTGGAGCCTCTTCTGGACCTCTTCAGCACCGGAATATGGATCGCCAACCCCCGCTTGGGTTGGATGAAGATCTTGGAGCCAGGACGGATCGGTGATACCTGGATGGTGAAGACAAGGTAGGAAGATCTTCAGGGGATTAGTGTTAGGTTTATTTAAGGGGGGTTTGGGTTAGATTAGGGGTATGTGGGTGGTGGGTTGTAATGTTGGGGGGGGGTATTGTATGTTTTTTTTTACAGGCAAAAGAGCTGAAATTCTTGGGGCATGCCCCGCAAAGGGCCCTGTTCAGGGCTGGTAAGGTAAAAGAGCTTGTAACTTTTTTAATTTAGAATAGGGTAGGGAATTTTTTATTTTGGGGGGCTTTGTTATTTTATTAGGGGGCTTAGAGTAGGTGTAATTAGTTTAAAATTGTTGTAATATTTTTCTTATGTTTGTAAATATTTTTTTATTTTCTGTAACTTAGTTCTTTTTTATTTTTTGTACTTTAGCTAGTTTATTTAATTGTATTTATTTGTAGGAATTGTGTTTAATTAATTTATTGATAGTGTAGTGTTAGGTTAATTGTAGGTAATTGTAGGTAGTTTATTTAATTATTTTATTGATAGGGTAGTGTTAGGTTTAATTATAACTTAGGTTAGGATTTATTTTACAGGTAAATTTGTTATTATTTTAACTAGGTAACTATTAAATAGTTCTTAACTATTTAATAGCTATTGTACCTGGTTAAAATAATTACAAAGTTGCCTGTAAAATAAATATTAATCCTAAAATAGCTATAATATAATTATAATTTATATTGTAGCTATATTAGGATTTATTTTACAGGTAAGTATTTAGCTTTAAATAGGAATCATTTATTTAATAAGAGTTAATTTATTTTGTTAGATGTAAATTATATTTAACTTAGGGGGGTGTTAGTGTTAGGGTTAGACTTAGCTTTAGGGGTTAATACATTTATTAGAATAGCGGTGAGCTCCGGTCGGCAGATTAGGGGTTAATAATTGAAGGTAGGTGTCGGCGATGTTAGGGAGGGCAGATTAGGGGTTAATACTATTTATGATAGGGTTAGTGAGGCGGATTAGGGGTTAATAACTTTATTATAGTAGCGCTCAGGTCCGCTCGGCAGATTAGGAGTCAATAAGTGTAGGCAGGTGTCGGCGATGTTGTGGGGGGCAGATTAGGGGTTAATAAATATAATATAGGGGTCGGCGGTGTTAGGGGTAGCAGATTAGGGGTACATAGGGATAACGTAGGTGGCGGCGCTTTGCGGTCGGAAGATTAGGGGTTAATTATTTTAAGTAGCTGGCGGCGATGTTGTGGGGGGCAGGTTAGGGGTTAATAAATATAATACAGGGGTCGGCGGGGTTAGGGGCAGCAGATTAGGGGTACATAAATATAACGTAGGTGGCGGTCGGCAGATTAGGGGTTAAAAATTTTAATCGAGTGTCGGCGATGTGGGGGGGCCTCGGTTTAGGGGTACATAGGTAGTTTATGGGTGTTAGTGTACTTTAGGGTACAGTAGTTAAGAGCTTTATGAACCGGCGTTAGCCAGAAAGCTCTTAACTCCTGCTATTTTCAGGCGGCTGGAATCTTGTCGTTAGAGCTCTAACGCTCACTTCAGAAACGACTCTAAATACCAGCGTTAGAAAGATCCCATTGAAAAGATAGGCTACGCAAATGGCGTAGGGGGATCTGCGGTATGGAAAAGTCGCGGCTGAAAAGTGAGCGTTAGACCCTTTAATCACTGACTCCAAATACCAGCGGGCGGCCAAAACCAGCGTTAGGAGCCTCTAACGCTGGTTTTGACGGCTACCGCCGAACTCCAAATCTAGGCCTAAATAAATTCTAGATAGAATAATGCATTCAAAGTAAAGATTAGTCTGAGAATAACATGTAGATGTATTTTTTAAAGTTTCATTAGTTGTTTAAATATTGACAAAATAAGTGTAACGTTTTAGTGTCTATAAAACGATGGGAACTGCCATGTTGTAACTTAGATTACCTTCTCTGCTGTGGCCAATTAGAGACAGTTATAAATAGCTCACTAGAGTGTGCAGCCAATTGCTGTGTGGATTATAACAGTGTTCTGAACTTCCATTTCTAACAGGAAGTGAAAAACTCACAATTTCCAAATGGAGTTATAGTAGAAGGGGAAAAAATAAATAATGAAAGTATGTTGTAGATTTGTTCTTTTTTTATACATTTCATCATTATATATTACCATCTCTAAAGTGTTTAATGTCCCTTTAAATGTCTATTAAATGGTTACTTTAACATTTTACATTCTATTCTTTTTAAGTACATAATTAAGTTATACCAGCACATTATATTTCTTATCCTCTGTTTCCTTTACTGATATGTTTGTTTTTTTACAAAATTTCCATATTAAAGGGACATGACACCCACATTTTTTCTTTCATGATTTAGAAAGAGAATGCAATTTTAAACATCTTTCTAATTTACTTTTATTATCTAATTTGTTTTATTCTCTTGATATTCTTTGCAGAAAAGCATATCTAGATATGCTCAGCAGCTGCTGATTGGTTGCTGCACATAGAAGCCTCGTGTTATTGGCTCACCATGTGCATTGCTTTTTCTTCAACTAAAGATATCTAAAAAATGAAGCAAAATAAATAATAGAAGTAAATTGTAATGTTGTTTAAATTTCTATTCTCTATCTGAATCATGAAAGAAAGATTTTGGGTTTAGTGGCCCTTTAAATATATATATTTTATTTTTTCAATTTTAAATAATTTTAAAATTCACTTCATAGCCAGTGATAAGGATACCAAGAGAACAAAGCAAATTAGATAAGTAAATTTGAAAGTTATCTTACAAATTTGGGAGAGATATCTTACAAAATACCTAATTAGTTCATTACTTAATTATCAAATATGGTGCCGCCCTCAATCATCATTTAAACCAAAGAGCAAGACAGAAAAAAGGAAAGGGTACACTAGCCCCCCCCCATCAAAAAAGCAAGTGGATACAGCACTTCAAAATATTAAAATGTAATTTGAGCAACACAAGCTCTTTTCGCATAGCAAGTAGCTTCACACAAATATTAAAAACAAGATATGCGGTACCACCTAATAAATAAGCCTATACATTCTATGCAACCCCCCCGTCCCCCCCGCCCCCCGGCAACTAAAAAAAGCAAGATCTGCGCAGGGGAAATCATAGTGCACAAATGTTCTTGCATGAAATAGGTTTAAATTAGAGTCATCTGAACTGGTATATAACCTCTCATAGAGGAGGATAAGCATTCTCATGCTCTATATCTTGGGCTTATGAGTCATGTTTTAAAGAAAGTCAAACTGTAAGAGAGACACTTGTGGCCTTAAGTTTGCACCTTTAAAAAAAATTGTGTCCCAGTGGCAAAATGTTAACAATAGCACGATAAAGAGTAGAAGTCTGCATATACATTTAAAGAGCCAAAGTTTTACTCTAAATTTTTCAAGACTCATTTTCCTCAGACATAGTACCCCAGGACTGGCATAAAGCTGATATGGTGACACTTTTTAAAAGGATTAAATTCAAGAATGAGATAACCATTGTTTAATAACAAAAAGATCATGTCAGACTAATCTAATTAAATTATATGAGGATGTAAGTGTTACATTCTTTTAACCGTATGGATAAAATAAATACATTTTTTGTTGCATGTGTTTGTTTTTTCATTAAAGGACCAATAAAGCACTTCTCTTTTGAAAGCTCCACTAAAAAAGATCACAACAGTAATTAATTTTGCTTTAAAAGGACATAATACTCATTTGCTAAATCACTTGAAAGTGAAGCATCGTAACTGTAAAATGCTGGCATGAAAATACCCCCTGAACATCTGTATGTAAAAAGGGAAGATAGTTTACCTTACAATTTCTTCAGCTCACCAGAGTAGGTTCTGTGTGAACAATTTTACTTCAGCTGCTGTCCAGCTGCAAGTTTAAAAAAACAAACAAAAAACAATAAGCCAATAAGTATCAGCAGTGCTGAGGTCTTCCTTTACTTTGCTGTAATCTCATAAAATTTCTTTGAAATCTTGTGAGATTTACTCTCATCAGCAGACATATTCTTTATACATTGATTCCAATGCATCAACCCCATAAAGGGATTGCTGTAGTTGAACACAATACTGAAAGCAAAAAGCATAAGATATTATATATCTAGTTTGCATATCTTACCGAGTTCTCTAGTGCAATGTAACAATGTATACAGAAAAGCAAGGGAGGGGGATACGTGCCTAGAATTGTCTATGCAATAATTCTATGGCTCTTACTTTTTTGAAATGCAAGATTTTGAACTTAAACTGTTATCCTCAGCTTAAAGGGACAATAAAGTCATAATTAGACATTCATGACTGACACAGAACATACAATTTTAAACAACTTTCAAATTTACTTTTATTATTTAATTTACTTATCGTGTTATCCTTGCTGAAAGGTTTATCTAGGTAAGCTCAGGAGAATCAAATAACCTAGGTTCTAGCTGCTGATTAGTGGCTGCATATATAGGCTGTATATATATATATATATATATCCTCCAAAGAGAGATAAGCACAGTCTTACATTACCACAACTGCCAGGGTGCACTTCATATAAATTGTATCCATTCCTCGTTTGCAAGAAGGCACTCACTGGTCTTTTAGTAAAAAACAACTTTTAATTCATAGATTTAAAAAGCAATTACATCCATAACGTTTCGATGTCGTTATGACATCTTTGTCAAATGTTCTGCTAACATCACCAATATAGGACAAACATGTTCCCAAAGTAGAAAATCGCTAACAACATACATTTAAATACAACCTTATATACCCATTCACATTCACATCTTCCCGCTCCCGCAGATCTTCCATCTACCCCCTGACGTCATCACGCTCAGACGCGAGCGTGAGCGTGGGACCTCATTCATTTCCAATTGGCCATGTGTCTCCATGGCAACCGCTTGTAAACACATTGCACAGTGTTTTTCTTAGCCGCTCCCACTGTTGTCATCATGTGACTACATGACTATAGCCCTATCGTATAGGCCGATCATCAGGCGGCTGTCATGGAAACCTACAGCCAGGAAGAAAAAACATAAGCACCAACAAACTGTGTTAATCCCAATATAATGCGTATGTGTTAAGATAGATATCAAACGATCTGACAACTTGCGGATGAAGGTAAACTTCATATGAAGCACAACTGTGCCTTTTAATTACAGATCCACAAGTGGATTAGCCGTGATCGATACTATCTCCACACATAACAGCCTAAAAATAAAGGGACACATTAAATATATACAAAATTAAAGACAATGTAACTGTTTGGCAAATATCGCCCATGCTAATAGTTTACAATCCCTGACTGACATAGTTAACACTATATTCCCTGATAATACATTATCTTAGGTATGTACACTTAACTCCATATCTATATAATGTTTTGATACATAAAAAACCATCACCTTCATGCCTGATTGGAATAGATAGAAACCAGTGTGTACCCACTAGAATGAAGATTCATGTGGATTCCTGGAATATATTCCTACATATAGGGATGGTAGATCAAAATATATGTCCATGTTCAATTTATGGGTTATTTAGTGTAGAATGGTCCAAAGTCCAGATTAGTGTTCAATCCCTTTGGTATGACCGTGTCCAGCATATGAATCCATTTGGTTTCTCTCTGGAGCAATCGATTTGCTCTGTTGCCACCTCTTGGTAATGGTGGAATATGGTCTATGACCATCGTTTTCATACTTGAGACACCATGTCTGTGTTGTGCGAAATGGCGTGCTACAGGTTGATCCGAATCACCCGATTTTAAGGCTTCGCGGATGGCACATCGATGGTTTGCCATCCTATCTCTGAAGCTTGTGACAGTTTTCCCAATGTACACCAGGGAACATGGGCAAATCAACATGTAAATGACGTGTGTACTGGTGCAGGTCAGCCGATGACGGATAGTGTAACATTTGTTCGTGTGTGGATGTTGAAAGGTCTTCCCTCTTATCATGTCATTGCACGTCGTACAGCCTCCACAGGTGTAACAGCCCTTACTTGAGGGCTTCAGCCATGTGTCTTTCTGGTAACAGCTGACCGGATCAGTCTTCACTAACAGATCCCGTAAATTCTCAGCCCGTCTGTGCACCATACGTGGTGGCCTGGTGCCATAGAAAGGGAGCGTCGTGTCCGTTTCCAGGATTGACCAGTGTTGACGTACTGATCTGGTCAATTTTGTACTCATAGGAGTATAAGTGCTGATAAAGTTCTATTGAGTTGTGGTAATGTGTTTTGGTTTATTAACATTGGTGGCCGTGCCCTCCAATAACTCCACTCTTGTGTTATGGACCACTCTACTGTCATAACCCCTCTTTACTAACTTCTCCTCCATCTCATCCAGTTGTTTTAACATCGTGGGTACATCACTGTTGTTGTGGATGACCCTAGTGAGTTGTGATTTAATAAGCCCTGTTTTCTGATGCCTGGGGTGAAAGCTATTAGCTTCCAATAAAGAATTACGGTCAGTTTCCTTAGTATATAAAGAAGTACCAAATATACACTGCTCATCATTTAATACCTTAATTATATTAAGGTCCAAGAAATGCACCTCCGTATCACTGTACTCAAGTTTAAATCTGATGGGACAGTCCATGGAGTTCAAACCTGACACCCATTGCTCTAACTCAATTGCATCCCCTCTCCACACCAGGAACACGTCATCAATGTAACGTACATAGTACCTGATGCGGGGATGGGCATGTGGTTTCATGGCCTGCTGTTCATACCATGCCATGTACAAATTTGCATATGAGGGTGCCATGTTTGAACCCATGGCTGTCCCAGAGATCTGTAAGTAGTAGTCACGTTCAAACCTGAAGTAATTCTTGTCTAAACATAACATAATCAGTTCACACAGAAATTCCACAGGTGGCCCTTCATAAAGGGGATTGTTAGTCACCATGTATCTGACAGCCCCCACTCCCCCCTCATGAGGGATGGAAGTGTATAGACTGTCAACATCCATGTTGACCAGCAAATCATCTACATTTAGATCAGTGTAACTCCTAAGAGTTTGTATCAAACTTGCTGAATCCTGTAGATATGCAGGGATTCCTTTAACTACAGGTTGTAGATGGAAATCAATGAACATAGATAGACTGGATAGTAGAGAATCCCTGGCAGACACAATCGGTCTGCCAGGAGGATTTTCTAGAGTCTTGTGCACTTTTGGCAACAAGTATAGTACTGGAATCTTAGGATGGTTAGTAATTAAAAAATCAGTTTCCTGTTCAGAGAGTATCCCTGAGTCCAGACCCATATGTATCTGTTGGTCTATGATTCTTTTATAAGTGGCTGTTGGATTACCTTAAAGTTTCAAGTATACCCCTGTGTCCGAAAGCTGACGTAGAGCTTCTGCCCTATAGTTAGTATAATCCTGTATGACTATAGAGCCACCTTTATCCGCTGGGCGGATGATAATTGAATTATCATCTCTCAGTGATTTAATTGCTAATCTTTTCTCAGCATTTAGATTGGGATATATTGTGTCTGTTTTAGAGTTATTGATGTCATGGCATATCATTCTTGTGAATCCCCAGATAGAGTGATGGGTTCCAGGAGGTTCAAAAGAAGATGGTTTCCTGAATGTGGACAATAGCTCTATGGTCTCATTCTTAAAAAATTCTTTTAGTTTTAGTTGTCTCTGAAACTTATGAATATCTACCATAGTGTTAAAAGTGTCACACTTAGGGGTAGGTATAAAAGAGAGACCTCGATTAAGGACGGATATTTCACTTTTACTCAATTCCCTTGAGCTAAGGTTATAGATGATATTTATTTTTTCTTTGTTCCTTTTTTGCCTGTGTCTCCCTCGCCTATTGTGTGGTCTTCTCTTTCTTTTATATCCCTCTGGCCGGGTAACGGCGGCTTTGCCGCGGATCTCGTAGCCACCCCGGAAAAAGACTGCTGTTGTGAGGTCCCTTTTGTATTGGCCCCTGAACTCTCATTGCCAGATGAATCCCCCCCAATGCTATCAACAATACTGAGTGTGTTCCTACCACGTGTGTTTCTACGTTTGTGTCTGGGCAGTTCATCCTTACCATATAACCAACGATAAACATGTCTATCTCTGTAATCATTTTCTACCGTGTTTAGTTTCTTATTCTTAAACATTATTAACTCATTCCTGTATGTAGTTACCATGTTGTCAAGTTTGGTAACCCAATCCTGTGAGCTGTCTTCCACCATAATCTGGAAGTTCTGCAGCTTAGTGGTCTCAATTTCTACTTTGATTTTTGCTTCCAGTCTGCTGACCTCCTCTATGACTAAAAGTAATAAGTCATAGGAGCACTTATTCAATATTGCACACCACTTTCTGCAGAACTCCATATTCTGGCGGCCTAATGTAGGTACATTTTTTATTCTGAAGCCCCTTGGTATATATTTTTTACGGTGATACCCCGAAAGGTACACCGCGTGCAAGTGGTAGTCTATCTCTTTCTTTCTCAAATTTAACAATTTATGGTATATATTTATAGGGGTATCTCCCCTTAACTCACTCAGGTCATCCACAACTCTTATTCTTTCGGCGTCTTCATCTGTGAATCCTAGAGCCTCTGTATTAAAGTCCTCATCCATATAAAGATTTTCCATATCCGGTATACTAGTCGCCATGTTGAAGTAGGTGTCTGTCAGGGTTTGCAAACAAGCACAGGTAAAATGAGCCAAAACAGTGTTAGTGATTTCTTCTCTCTGATAACACTTATAATTATATCACAAATATCTTATTTCAGAAAAGTGGAGTGCCTCATCTCAAAAAACAAAATACAAATATCCTCCAAAGAGAGATAAGCACAGTCTTATATTACCACAACTGCCAGGGTGCACTTCATATAAATTGTATCCATTCCTCGTTTGCAAGAAGGCACTCACTGGTCTTTTAGTAAAAACAACTTTTAATTTATAGATTTAAAAAGCAATTACATCCATAACGTTTCGATGTCGTTATGACATCTTTGTCAAATGTTCTGCTAACATCACCAATATAGGACAAACATGTTCCCAAAGTAGAAAATCGCTAACAACATACATTTAAATACAACCTTATATACCCATTCACATTCACATCTTCCCGCTCCCGCAGATCTTCCATCTACCCCCTGACGTCATCACGCTCAGACGCGAGCGTGAGCGTGGGACGTCATTCATTTCCAATTGGCCATGTGTCTCCATCAAAATATATGTCCATGTTCAATTTATGGGTTATTTAGTGTAGAATGGTCCAAAGTCCAGATAAGTGTTCAATCCCTTTGGTATGACCGTGTCCAGCATATGAATCCATTTGGTTTCTCTCTGGAGCAATCGATTTGCTCTGTTGCCACCTCTTGGTAATGGTGGAATATGGTCTATGACCATCGTTTTCATACTTGAGACACCATGTCTGTGTTGTGCGAAATGGCGTGCTACAGGTTGATCCGAATCACCTGATTTTAAGGCTGGTGTACATTGGAAAAACTGTCACAAGCTTCAGAGATAGGATGGCAAACCATCGATGTGCCATCCGCGAAGCCTTAAAATCGTGTGATTCGGATCAACCTGTAGCACGCCATTTCGCACAACACAGACATGGTGTCTCAAGTATGAAAACGATGGTCATAGACCATATTCCACCATTACCAAGAGGTGGCAACAGAGCAAATCGATTGCTCCAGAGAGAAACAAAATGGATTCATATGCTGGACACGGTCATACCAAAGGGATTGAACACTAATCTGGACTTTGGACCATTCTACACTAAATAACCCATAAATTGAACATGGACATATATTTTGATCTACCATCCCTATATGTAGGAATATATTCCAGTAATCCACATGAATCTTCATTCTAGTGGGTACACACTGGTTTCTATCTATTCCAATCAGGCATGAAGGCGATGGTTTTTTATGTATCAAAACATTATATAGATATGGAGTTAAGTGTACATACCTAAGATAATGTATTATCAGGGAATATAGTGTTAACTATGTCAGTCAGGGATTGTAAACTATTAGCATGGGCGATATTTGCCAAACAGTTACATTGTTTTTAATTTTGTAGATATTTAATGTGTCCCTTTATTTTTAGGCTGTTATGTGTGGAGATAGTATCAATCACGGCTAATCCACTCGTGAATCTGTAATTAAAAGGCACAGTTGTGCTTCATATGAAGTTTACCTTCATCCGCAAGTTGTCAGATCGTTTGATATCTATCTTAACACATACGCATTATATTGGGACTAACACAGTTTGTTGGTGCTTATGTTTTTTCTTCCTGGCTGTAGGTTTCCATGACAGCCGCCTGATGATCGGCCTATACGATAGGGCTATAGTCATGTAGTCACATGATGACAACAGTGGGAGCGGCTAAGAAAAACACTGTGCAATGTGTTTACAAGCAGTTGCCATGGAGACACATGGCCAATTGGAAATGAATGACGTCCCACGCTCACGCTCGCGTCTGAGCGTGATGACGTCAGGGGGTAGATGGAAGATCTGCGGGAGCGGGAAGATGTGAATGTGAATGGGTATATAAGGTTGTATTTAAATGTATGTTGTTAGCAATTTTCTACTTTGGGAACATGTTTGTCCTATATTGGTGATGTTAGCAGAACATTTGACAAAGATGTCATAACGACATCGAAACGTTATGGATGTAATTGCTTTTTAAATCTATGAATTAAAAGTTGTTTTTTACTAAAAGACCAGTGAGTGCCTTCTTGCAAACGAGGAATGGATACAATTTATATGAAGTGCACCCTGGCAGTTGTGGTAATGTAAGACTGTGCTTATCTCTCTTTGGAGGATATTTGTATTTTGTTTTTTGAGATGAGGCACTCCACTTTTCTGAAATAAGATATTTGTGATATAATTATAAGTGTTATCAGAGAGAAGAAATCACTAACACTGGCCTAGATTTGGAGTTTTGTCGGTAACGACCCGAAAAACTAACGCCAGCTTTTTTCTGGCCGCACCATAAAAATAACTCTGGTATCGAGAGTCCACATAAAGGCTGCGTTAGGCTCCAAAAAAGGAGCATAGAGCATTTTTAACGCAGCTTCAACTCTCGATACCAGAGTTGCTTACGGACGCGGCCAGCCTCAAAAACGTGCTCGTGCACGATTCCCCCATAGGAAACAATGGGGTTGTTTGAGCTGAAAAAAAACCAAACACCTGCAAAAAAGCCGCGTTCAGCTCCTAAAGCAGCCCCATTGTTTGCTATGCGGTAACCCTTCCTACGCCTGCACTTAACACTCTAACATGTACCCCGAGTCTAAACACCCCTAACCTTACACTTATTAACCCCTAATCTGCCGCCCCCGCTATCGCTGACCCCTGCATATTATTATTAACCCCTAATCTGCCGCTCCGTAAACCGCCGCTACTTACATTATCCCTATGTACCCCTAATCTGCTGCCCTAACATCGCCGACCCCTATATTATATTTATTAACCCCTAATCTGCCCCCCACAACGTCGCCTCCACCTGCCTACACTTATTAACCCCTAATCTGCCGACCGGACCTGAGCGCTACTATAATAAAGTTATTAACCCCTAATCCGCCTCACTAACCCTATCATAAATAGTATTAACCCCTAATCTGCCCTCCCTAACATCGCCGACACCTAACTTCAATTATTAACCCCTAATCTGCCGACCGAATCTCGCCGCTATTCTAATAAATGTATTAACCCCTAAAGCTAAGTCTAACCCTAATACTAACACCCCCCTAAGTTAAATATAATTTAAATCTAACGAAATTAATTAACTCTTATTAAATAAATTATTCCTATTTTTTTTTTTGTAACTTAGTTCTTTTTTATTTTTTGTACTTTAGCTAGTTTATTTAATTGTATTTATTTGTAGCAATTGTATTTAATTAATTTATTGATAGTGTAGTGTTAGGTTAATTGTAGGTAATTGTAGGTAGTTTATTTAATTAATTTATTGATAGTCTAGTGTTAGGTTTATTTGTAACTTAGGTTAGGATTTCTTTTACAGGTAAATTTGTAATTATTTTAACTATTTTAGCTATTAAATAGTTCTTAACTATTTAATAGCTATTGTACCTGGTTAAAATAAATACAAAGTTACCTGTAAAATAAATATAAATCCTAAAATAGCTATAATATAATTATAATTTATATTGTAGCTATATTAGGATTTATTTTACAGGTAAGTATTTAGCTTTAAATTGGAATAATTTATTTAATAAGAGTTAATTAATTTCGTTAGATTTAAATTATATTTAATTTAGGGGGGGTGTTAGTATTAGGGTTAGACTTAGCTTTAGGGGTTAATACATTTATTAGAATAGCGGCGAGATTCGGTCTGCAGATTAAGGGTTAATAATTGAAGTTAGGTGTCGGCGATGTTAGGGAGGGCAGATTAGGGGTTAATACTATTTATGATAGGGTTAGTGAGGCGGATTAGGGGTTAATAACTTTATTATAGTAGCGCTCAGGTCAGGTCGGCAGATTAGGGGTTAATAAGTGTAGGCAGGTGGAGGCGACGTTGTGGGGGGCAGATTAGGGGTTAATAAATATAATATAGGGGTCGGAGGTGTTAGGGGCAGCAGATTAGGGGTACATAAGGATAACGTAGGTGGCGGCGCTTTGCGGTCGGCAGATTAGGGGTTAATAAGTGTAGGCAGGTGGAGGCGATGTTGAGGGGGGCAGATTAGGGGTTAATAAATATAATACAGGGGTCGGTGGTGTTAGGGGCAGCAGATTAGGGGTACATAAGGATAACGTAGGTGGCGGTCGGCAGATTAGGGGTTAAAACATTTTTTTAGAGTGTTGGCGATGTGGGGGGACCTCGGTTTAGGGGTACATAGGTAGTTTATGGGTGTTAGTGTACTTTAGAGTACAGTAGTTAAGAGCTTTATAAACCGGCGTTAGCCCAGAAAGCTCTTAACTACTGACTTTTTTCCTGCGGCTGGAGTTTTGTCGTTAGATGTCTAACGCTCACTTCAGACATGACTCTAAATACCGGAGTTATAAAAATCCCATTGAAAAGATAGGATACGCAATTTACGTAAGGGGATCTGCGGTATGGAAATGTCGCGGATGGAAAGTGAGCGTTAGACCCTATTTTGAGTGACTCCAAATACCGGCGGTAGCCTAAAACCAGCGTTAGGAGCCTCTAACGCTGGTTTTCACGGCTACCGCCAAACTCTAAATATAGGCCACTGTTTTGGCTCATTTTATATCTTTTTTAATTGATAGCATTGATTTTATCTTACATCATAACTATTTTATGTTTGAAGATAAATATTATCTACAGACCCAAGGCACAGCGATGGGGACAACATTTGCCCCATCCTATGCTAATCTCTATGTAAATGCGTTTGAGAATAAATACATTTGGCATAATAATCCATTTTTAAGTAATATAGTATCATATGGTAGATACATAGATGATGTCATTATCCTGTGGAAAGGGGATTTGACAGAAATAGATAATTTTATGAAACATATTAATAGTAATGATTTTAATTTAACTTTTACAAATTCATGTTCGAAAGATAAAATAGAATTTTTAGATTTGGTATTGTTTACAGATAACACAGGAAAAATAGCAGTAAAAAACTATCGAAAAAGCACAGATCGAAATAGTTATATACAAGCCAAAAGCGCACATAAAAAATCATGGTTGGACAATGTTCCATATAGTCAATTTTTAAGAATAAAAAGAAATTGTACACATGAAAATTACTTTGAAATGGAAGCAAAAATATTAGAAGAAAATTTTTTAGAAAAAGGCTATGAACCAAAATTAATACAAGCTGCAAAAAATAGGGCTATTGCAAAAGAGAGAAATATAAATATCAAATTAGACAAACCAAATGCAATAGGGTCTCTTATACATAATAAATTAATAGAACCAGTGAAACTAGATCCACCGAGATTTATAACAACTTTCAATGAAGGTTCAAAAAGTTTAGAAAAGATAATTAAAAAACACTGGCCATTACTTCAATTAGATCCTGTCTTAGGGCCATCATTGGGGGACAAACCAACTATTAATTATAGGAAAGGCAAAAGCCTTAAGAATATTCTTGCTCCAAGTAAAATAAAACCTATTATTAAAAATAAGGCTAGTGAAACTGGGACCGAAAAAATAGAAAAAATAGTAACTACTTGGTTGAGTGAATGGAAGGGAACCATGAGATGTGGAAAACCCCGCTGCAACATGTGTAAACATGTCAATAGAACCCCTACATTTTCTAATAGCTCATTAACTGAAACTTTTAACATTTCATTTAGAAGCAACTGTGAATCTATTTATGTTGTATATTTATTACAATGTGGGTGTGGCCTACTTTATGTGGGCCGCACAAAACGTCAAATAAGACGGCGAGTTAATGAACGCATATATAATATAGAAAAAAAGATGACAAATCACAGTGTTCCCAAACATTTTTTGGAATGCCACAGACACAACCCTAGTTCTCTCAAAGTTCAAGTTATAGATAGAGTCCCTATAACCAAACCTAATCGTCTTTTAGCACTAAGAAAGTTGGAGACCAAGTGGATTTATAAACTAAATACATTACAACCACATGGTCTTAATATAGACATAGACGTAGCAGCATTTATATAAAAACCTATAAGATTTTAATCCATTTTTATATTATTAATATTATTGATTTCAGATTTAATCAATTTTTTACTTTTTAATTATATTTAATATTATAATAACATGCTTTTATTGTAGAAAATTAGATTAAAATTTTATAAAATAAGATTAGATCAAATATAAATATAGGTATGAAATTCATTGTGTGATAGATTTTGTGTATTATGTGTGTATGTTCAAATAACACTTGCTCAATATGTGCTTTTAAATAATCCTATCATGATTTAAATAATTTTATCATGATCTAAATTCATCTAATTTATAGATATTTATAATAAGGTATACACCAGGCAGGAGCATAAAATAAAAGGCCAATGCATAATGTGATATTAATAATATCAATAACATTTTTGCTTATAGAGATACATATATATACATATACATTTTTGTAAAGCAACCATGGGCATTTGAAAATAATGAAAAATATATAAAAAATAAAAAATAAAAGATGTAATCTTTAATTAGGTATAGAATTTATGCTCTGATAGTAAACAGGAAATATAACCCAATTATAACATAATTTGATGTAGAGTCATTTTTTTAATAACTCTGTAATAATAAAATAGATCGCTAATATGTCATATTTCTGATGAAAAACATAATATGTTATAGTTTGGCGTTACATGTTAGTCACATATTGTTTTTTAATAAGGTACACTTCGATTGTTTTCTTATAACATTTACTGCTGAGAAATGGCAGCGTTTCTGTTCTGTTTTGTTTCTGTTATATGGCCAACAAACAAATACGCATATAGAGTATGGCATTTGGTCTAGAGAACACTCCCTCTATTATTAGGTTGGCCATTGGTGTGTAACAACACAGAGGACTAATATGGACGCTATGATTGGCCGGATAGGCACACCTACAAATTCAATTGGACGCTTGCCCTTTAAAAACTGAGGGCGGCAAGAAGAAAAAACATATTTGATCTTATCCTTTGAAAAAGCCCAGCCGCTGACTGGGGGAAACGCGTTAGGAACCGGCAAACAGGTCCGACGCTCAGACTCCAATTTGATCCGCTCCACCCCATTGATAGACAGGCAGCTAGCAAGGGCTACAGAAGCCGGTATCTTGCATCAACATCCGGGGACACTGACTCTCCTAGGCAGCAGTGCGGAGCGGCTACATAAGCGGAGGAAAGAGAGTTGAACTCTGATTGCCTTTTTAATCTTACTTCTAGTAAGTGCATTAATTTATGTGTGCTAATGTTGCTAATAAAAATCTACACTTGAATCCTTTGTGCGCTCTCTCTTTTCTATTTGCATGTACCACTATCCCTACGACTGAGGTTTGGATTTACCCTGTCTGATTGGAGCTGCACAGAACAGGACTCAAGTTTACACTCATTTTAAAGGGACATATCTCTTTGCACTGGTTGTTTCACTTTCTGTAAAAGAAAGTAATGACAATGTTCATGGGAAACCATTAGAGGTACTGTGGAATACAAATAGTGTGCAATATACTTTTGACTTACAGGTGTTTTTCTGACACACCTTTCTTACAGTTTAACCTAAGGTCAAGCAATTCTATATTTTATATTTTACGTTTTTTCAATGAGTATTTATATCAATCTGTTAAATTAAGGTGCTGTTCTCTATATATATTTTTTTGCTCTATATATATTTGTATTTATAT
Organism: Bombina bombina; assembly: GCF_027579735.1. NCBI lineage: Eukaryota > Metazoa > Chordata > Amphibia > Anura > Bombinatoridae > Bombina > Bombina bombina. The sequence goes on along the minus strand of NC_069499.1, from coordinate 1,441,869,621 downwards.
CAAAGGTGTTATTGTGGATTTTACATTTTGATCAATTTTCATGCAATTAACCTTTATGTGATTTTAGAATTTTTTAATTTTTTTATATATATACTATTTATATTTATTATCCACTCATTACTGTCAAGATTTACATACAGTTATAGTCCTTGTGGATACTGAGTCAGTTCATATAGCGCAATTCACTTTTTTTCTCGTCTCATTTTACCTGTGCTTGTTTGCAAACCCTGACAGACACCTACTTCAACATGGCGACTAGTATACCGGATATGGAAAATCTTTATATGGATGAGGACTTTAATACAGAGGCTCTAGGATTCACAGATGAAGACGCCGAAAGAATAAGAGTTGTGGATGACCTGAGTGAGTTAAGGGGAGATACCCCTATAAATATATACCATAAATTGTTAAATTTGAGAAAGAAAGAGATAGACTACCACTTGCACGCGGTGTACCTTTCGGGGTATCACCGTAAAAAATATATACCAAGGGGCTTCAGAATAAAAAATGTACCTACATTAGGCCGCCAGAATATGGAGTTCTGCAGAAAGTGGTGTGCAATATTGAATAAGTGCTCCTATGACTTATTACTTTTAGTCATTGAGGAGGTCAGCAGACTGGAAGCAAAAATCAAAGTAGAAATTGAGACCACTAAGCTGCAGAACTACCAGATTATGGTGGAAGATAGCTCACAGGATTGGGTTACCAAACTTGACAACATGGTAACTAAATACAGGAATGAGTTAATAATGTTTAAGAATAAGAAACTAAACACGGTAGAAAATGATTACAGAGATAGACATGTCAGTGGGGGGGATTCATCTGGCAATGAGAGTTCAGGGGCCAATACAAAAGGGACCTCACAACAGCAGTCTTTTTCCGGGGTGGCAACGAGATCCGCGGCAAAGCCGCCGTTACCCGGCCAGAGGGATATAAAAGAAAGAGAAGACCACACAATAGGCGAGGGAGACACACGCAAAAAAAGGAACAAAGAAAAAATAAATATCATCTTTAACCTTAGCTCAAGGGAATTGAGTAAAAGTGAAATATCCGTCCTTAATCGAGGTCTCTCTTTTATACCTACCCCTAAGTGTGACACTTTTAACACTATGGTAGATATTCATAAGTTTCAGAGACAACTAAAACTAAAAGAATTTTTAAGAATGAGATCATAGAGCCATTGTCCACATTCAGGAAACCATTTTCTTTTGAACCTCCTGGAACCCATCACTCTATCAGGGGATTCACAAGAATGATATGCCATGACATCAATAACTCTAAAACAGACACAATATATCCTAATCTAAATGCTGAGGAAAGATTAGCAATTAAATAACTGAGAGATGATAATTCAATTATCATCCGCCCAGCGGATAAAGGTGGCTCTATAGTCATACAGGATTATACTAACTATAGGGCAGAAGCTCTACGTCAGCTTTCGGACACAGGGGTATACTTGAAACTTAAAGGTAATCCAACAGCCACTTATAAAAGAATCATAGACCAACAGATACATATGGGTCTGTAATCAGGGATACTCTCTGAACAGGAAACTGATTTTTTAATTACTAACCCATTCCAGTACTATACTTGTTGCCAAAAGTGCACAAGACTCTAGAAAATCCTCCTGGCAGACCGATTGTGTCTGCCAGGTATTCTCTACTATCCTGTCTATCTATGTTCATTGATTTCCATCTACAACCTGTAGTTAAAGGAATCCCTGCATATCTACAGGATTCAGCAAGTTTGATACAAACTCTTAGGAGTTACACTGATCTAAATGTAGATGATTTGCTGGTCACCATGGATGTTGACAGTCTATACACTTCCATCCCTCATGAGGGGGGAGTGGGGGCTGTCAGATCCATGGTGACTAACAATCCCCTTTATGAAGGGCCACCTGTGGAATTTCTGTGTGAACTGATTATGTTATGTTTAGACAAGAATTACTTCAGGTTTGAACGTGACTACTACTTACAGATCTCTGGGACAGCCATGGGTTCAAACATGGCACCCTCATATGCAAATTTGTACATGGCATGGTATGAACAGCAGGCCATGAAACCACATGCCCATCCCCGCATCAGGTACTATGTACGTTACATTGATGACGTGTTCCTGGTGTGGAGAGGGGATGCAATTGAGTTAGAGCAATGGGTGTCAGGTTTGAACTCCATGGACTGTCCCATCAGATTTAAACTTGAGTACAGTGATACGGAGGTGCATTTCTTGGACCTTAATATAATTAAGGTATTAAATGATGAGCAGTGTATATTTGGTACTTCTTTATATACTAAGGAAACTGACCGTAATTCTTTATTGGAAGCTAATAGCTTTCACCCCAGGCATCAGAAAACAGGGCTTATTAAATCACAACTCACTAGGGTCATCCGCAACAACAGTGATGTACCCACGATGTTAAAACAACTGGATGAGATGGAGGAGAAGTTGGTAAAGAGGGGTTATGACAGTAGAGTGGTCCATAACACAAGAGTGGAGTTATTGGAGGGCACGGCCACCAATGTTAATAAACCAAAACACATTACCACAACTCAACAGAACTTTATCAGCACTTATACTCCTATGAGTACAAAATTGACCAGATCAGTACGTCAACACTGGTCAATCCTGGAAACGGACACGACGCTCCCTTTCTATGGCACCAGGCCACCAAGTATGGTGCACAGACGGGCTGAGAATTTACGGGATCTGTTAGTGAAGACTGATCCGGTCAGCTGTTACCAGAAAGACACATGGTTGAAGCCCTCAAGTAAGGGCTGTTACACCTGTGGAGGCTGTACGACGTGCAATGGCATGATAAGAGGGAAGACCTTTCAACATCCACACACGAACAAACGTTACACTATCCGTCATCGGCTGACCTGCACCAGTACACACGTCATTTACATGTTGATTTGCCCATGTTCCCTGGTGTACATTGGGAAAACTGTCACAAGCTTCAGAGATAGGATGGCAAACCATCGATGTGCCATCCGCGAAGCCTTAAAATCGTGTGATTCGGATCAACCTGTAGCACGCCATTTCGCACAACACAGACATGGTGTCTCAAGTATGAAAACGATGGTCATAGACCATATTCCACCATTACCAAGAGGTGGCAACAGAGCAAATCGATTGCTCCAGAGAGAAACCAAATGGATTCATATGCTGGACACGGTCATACCAAAGGGATTGAACACTAATCTGGACTTTGGACCATTCTACACTAAATAACCCATAAATTGAACATGGACATATATTTTGATCTACCATCCCTATATGTAGGAATATATTCCAGGAATCCACATGAATCTTCATTCTAGTGGGTACACACTGGTTTCTATCTATTCCAATCAGGCATGAAGGCGATGGTTTTTTATGTATCAAAACATTATATAGATATGGAGTTAAGTGTACATACCTAAGATAATGTATTATCAGGGAATATAGTGTTAACTATGTCAGTCAGGGATTGTAAACTATTAGCATGGGCGATATTTGCCAAACAGTTACATTGTCTTTAATTTTGTATATATTTAATGTGTCCCTTTATTTTTAGGCTGTTATGTGTGGAGATAGAATCGATCACGGCTAATCCACTTGTGGATCTGTAATTAAAAGGCACAGTTGTGCTTCATATGAAGTTTACCTTCATCCGCAAGTTGTCAGATCGTTTGATATCTATCTTAACACATACGCATTATATTGGGACTAACACAGTTTGTTGGTGCTTATGTTTTTTCTTCCTGGCTGTAGGTTTCCATGACAGCCGCCTGATGATCAGCCTATACAATAGGGCTATAGTCATGTAGTCACATGATGACAACAGTGGGAGCGGCTAAGAAAAACACAGTGCAATGTGTTTACAAGCGGTTGCCATGGAGACACATGGCCAATTGGAAATGAATGACGTCCCACGCTCACGCTCGCGTCTGAGCGTGATGACGTCAGGGGGTAGATGGAAGATCTGCGGGAGCGGGAAGATGTGAATGTGAATGGGTATATAAGGTTGTATTTAAATGTATGTTGTTAGCAATTTTCTACTTTGGGAACATGTTTGTCCTATATTGGTGATGTTAGCAGAACATTTGACAAAGATGTCATAACGACATCGAAACGTTATGGATGTAATTGCTTTTTAAATCTATGAATTAAAAGTTGTTTTTTACTAAAAGACCAGTGAGTGCCTTCTTGCAAACGAGGAATATATATATATATACACAGATTGTCATAGGCTCACCCAGTTAGAAACCCAGTTAGAAACCAGTAGTGCATTTCTGCTCTTTGAACAAATGATACCAAGAGAATGAAGCAAATTTGATAATAGAAGTAAACTGGAAAGTTGTTTAAAATCGTATGTTCTACCTAAATCAAGAAAGAAAATGTTTGGGTTTCATGTCCCTTTAACTTGAATATACACACCCATACATATATTTATATATACTATACAATTTATATATATATGGTTAAGTAGTGAGTGTACAGCCAGTATAACAGTGTAAATTTGCTGCCCCCTCAAAATAACTCAACACACAGCAATTAATGTCTAAACCATTAGCAAGAAAAGTAAGTACACCCCTAAGTGGAAATATCCAAATTGGGCCCAAAGTGTCAATATTTTGTGTGGCCACCATTATTTTCCAGCACTGCCTAAACCCTCTTGGGCATGAAGTTCACCAGAGCTTCACAGGTTGCCTCTGGAGTCCTCTTCCACTTCTCCATGACGACATCACAGAGCTGGTGGATGTTAGAGACCTTGCGCTCCCCCACCTTCCGTTTGAGGATGCCCCACAGATGCTCAATAGGGATTTGGTCTGGAGACATGCTTGGCCAGTCCATCACTTTTACTCTCAGCTTCTTCACCAAGGCAGTGGTCATATTGGAGGTGTGTTTGGGGTCACTATCATGTTGGAATACTGCCCTGGGGCGCAGTCTCCGAAGGGAGGGAATCATACTTTGCTTCAGTATGTCACATTACATGTTGGCATTCATGGTTCCCTCAATGAACTGTAGCTCCCCAGTGCCGACAGCACTCATGCAGGCCTAGACCATGACACTCCCACCACCATGCTTGACTGTAGGCAAGATACACTTGTCTTTGTACTCCTCACCTGGTTGCCGACACACACCCTTGACACCAGCTGAACTAAATAAGTTTATCTCGGTCTCATCAGACCAGAGGACATGGTTCCAGTAATCTATGTCCTTAGTCTGCTTGTCTTCAACAAACTGTTTGCAGGCTTCCTTGTGCATAAACTTTAGAAGAGGCTTCCTTCTGGAATGACAGCCATGCAGACCAATTTAATGCAGTGTGTGGCATATGGTCTGAGCACTGACAGGCTGACCCCCCCCACCCCTTCAACCTTCAACAATGCTGACAGCACTCATATGTATATTTCCCAAAGACAACCTCTGGATATGATGCTGAGCATGTGCACTCAACTTCTTTGGTCGACCATGTTGAGGCCTGTTCTGAGTGGAACCTGTCCTGTGAAACCACTGTATGGTCTTGCCCACCGTGCTGCAGCTCAGTTTCAGGGTCTTGGCAATCTTTTTTATAGAAGAAAGGAAGTCTGCTGACTCAGTAGTGAATGCTGGAAAAACTTGTTTTATTACAGTGATCCAAACAAGTCAGAGTACATAGGGTCACAGTAAAGAACGCCTGACGCGTTACGCGCATGCGTAGATGCGCTTCTTCGGAGGCTGATTAGAATTAGGCCAAGACAGCTTTTAAACCTTGAAACCACCAATCCTGGGGTGGCTTGGAAGATGGCCAATTGGTGTGGCGCTACCGAGCAGCAGTGTAAAATGTCTTCAATTAGACATATGCTTAAGTAAAAAATATTATGATATAGTAAATAGCTGCTGTTCGGAGAGGCCACATCTCAATACATATTTCACTGTGAACATCTCAGACTGTGTAAAATATAAAAGAATAAGCAAATGAATAAACAAATAAATAATATTAACCTAATAAAATGTATTATTTATTACCGCACACTGACCTGCTGCCCTTTTTGCCGCACTCACTTTGGCTTCCGGGTTTGTTCCGCCTCACTACCCACAGTGCACCTAGCGACGTCACGGGTTGTTCATGAGAAGCACCACGCTACCAGAGCCGGATCTCTAAGCACGCCAAGGAGGACTCACAAGCTGCACCCCCACGGAAGGGTATCAACACCAGTCCGAGGAGAAGTACAGCAGTGTGTCCAGGCACCCCACCAAGACTAGTGGAGGGTAAGAGTTTACGGACATCTCTACAATGACTGTACATGTTACATAGACTCTGCATTCTACACCCGTGACATCTAGGTTGGGAGCGGTATGCACTGTTATTTGATGTGTTTGAAAACACAAGCCGGGAACAGCCGTTAGTGAATCATTTGAACTATTCTTTGACCGTTCAGTTCCTCACAGCACAGACTTTATTGGGACTGTATTCCCCTGAGTCATTTGGGTGATACATTTATACTGTTATAACACCCTTTGGGAATCATTTTCTGAACACTTTTCTGTTCTCTGAAATTATTTGTTCAATCTTTTTATAGCCTAGGCCATCTTTATGTAGAGCAAAAAAACAATTTTCAGATTATTTGCCATGAGGTTCCATGGTAAACTTCCAGTGACCAGTATGAGAGATTGTGAGAGCGATAACACCAAATTTAACACACCTGCTCCCCATTCACACCTGAGACCTTAAACACTAACGAGTCACATGACACCAGAGAGGGAAAATGGCTAATTGGGCCCAATTTGGACATTTCCACTTAGGGGTGTACTCACTTTTGTTGCCAACAGTTTAGACATTAATGGCTGTGTGTTGAGTTATTTTGAGGGGTCAGCAAAGTGTCATTTCTTCAGTGTTGTTACATGAAAAGATATAATAAAATATTTACAAAAATGTGAGGGGTGTACTCACTTTTGTGAGATACTGTGTATATATATATATATATATATATATATGAATATATATACATACATACATACATACATACATACACACATATAAATATACACAATTTTGATCCTTTCAAAGTCCAATACCTTGCCATATACCATATTTCATTAAACAATGTTTAAACATTTATTTTAATAATAAAATTATATTTTATGTTTCATGTGTATACATGTGTGAAATCTTTAAGTTAAAGTGACAGTAAAGTCAAAATTAAACTTAAATGTATTGGATAAAGCATGCATTTTTAAACAATTTTCACATTTATTTATATTATCAATTTTGATTAGGTCTGTGGTTGTCCTCTATTAAAGTATACTAGGTGAGCTTAGGAGTGTGCAAGTGTCTTTAGCCCATGGGCAGCAGTGTCAGCAACAATGTATATTGCAATGTATATAGCAATGTTACTGTATATCTAGTTGCAAACACTGCTGTCTAGAATGCTACATACAGTCTAGGGCAGCAGTGTTTGCAATTATGTGTAACATTGCTATAAATATTGTTGCAAACACTATGCTTCTAGACGGCTAAAAAAAGGTGCATACTCCTAAGCTCAACTAAGATTACTCTTTAAAAAATATACAAAGGGAACAAAGCAAAATTGAAAATAGAAGTAAATTGAAAAGTTGTTTAAAATTACACGTTCTGTCTGGATCATGAATGTTTAATTTTGACTTAACTTTCCCTTTAATATACTATAATTGTGTTTAGTTTTGCATACATTATAATTGTTACACTTTACTACAGGTCTCCAAGCAAGCTAAATTTTTCAGTGCTACAACACATAACTCACTTCTTGTAATATGAGTCAAAATAACTTCCCCTGCAATATCCATTAAAAGTTCAGGGCACACTAAAAAAAATATTGGCCATGTTAACATAGATAGATAGATAGATAATAAATAGATAAATAGAATGTTGAACATTTTCAGCTGATATATATATGTGTGTGTATATATAAATATTGTTTTTCCTCATCAGACTTTTTGAGTACACTGTCATTTAAAGTGACATTAAGTCAAAATTTGATTTTCTTGCAATTTAAAAAAAAAAAAAAAAGAACAAAAGAAAAACTTTAATTGTCAAATGTATTTCCATTTCCATCTAAAGCTCTCTGCCTTTGTGAGGTTTTCTAAGAAATCTTGCCAGAACTATGAAGCCCCTGTCCTAATTCTATAAAGGCAGTTTTTACCTTGAGAATAGTGTGTCACACAAAGGGATGTTACCTACTTTTAAGTATGTGAAGGCAATGCATATATTACATCAGGACTCACAATAAATTGTAATTTAAACATCATATAAAGAGAATAAATAAAATATTCAAATAAATGTGCATACTACAAAATTGTATTGTTTAATTTCATTAAAAATTGTTAGGAAACTGTTCTACAAAAAAAATTATTTTATGTAAAAATGTTAAATTGTATTGAAATTACACAGGAAAAACTATTTTATTGTCTAAAATAATAGATAATCCCTTTATTTTTTGTATTATTTTTTTTTTTTTAAAGAAACCAACTTTATTAGAAATCAAATGAGTTTACATAATTTTGGAGACACAGCTCCACTATTAGCATTCACAGTTGTTGGTTAATTCCCTTATATTATGACATTTGTTTATTACTAGGGGATACAAAATAAAATAATATTGAATAAATGGGTAAGGGTAATTTGGCAAAATTAATCATATATCTAGTAACATACGCATCTTGGGTTGGTGCCCACAGAGTTTTCTAGTGAAGTTGCTACTGTATATCCTAATAAATGATTACCAGCACATAGTACATCTCATACTCCTGTGATAAGATGTATTCTACTTTACACCGTTAATATAACAATTATATAAGCTTAATAAGAGAAACAAATAAGTAATAAGCATACATTTTATATATCACTTTACATTCTTTAGAGAAAAGAAAGAAAGAAGAGAAAAAAATTATATAGAGAGCTAAATTTTGCGTACCTGGACCAGGCACTTTACTGTGTATTTCTATTGGCCCTAAAAATCAGAACTTTCAGAGGACATCCAATGACGAGGAAGGAAGCCTTCCAAGATAAGTAATAAGAAGGCAGCGAGTTTCATCAAAGGGGCAATACATTGAAGCTGAGCTATTATTGGGCAAGCTAAAATTATTATTTTACTTTTTGAAAAAAAATCTATGATGCACTTTGGAGAATAGCTTTATATTGTGCATCTCTATTGTCATTTGCAAATATACGCCTAGATTTAGAGTTTGGCGCTAGCTGTCAAAAGCAGTGTTAAGGGGTCCTAACGCTGCTTTTTAATGCCCGCTGGTATTTAGAGTCAGCCAGGAAAGGGTCTACCGCTCACTTTCTTACCGCGACTCAAGGCTACCGCAGATCCCCTTACCTCAATTGCGTATCCTATCTTTTCTATGGGATTTGCCCGGTATTATGAGTCTTGGAAGAAGTGAGCGGTAGAGCCTCTACCGACAAGACTCCTACCGACAAAAAAAGTCAGTAGTTAAGAGTTTTATGGGCTAAAGCGGGAACATAAAGCTCTTAACTACTGTGCTATAAAGTACACTAACACCCATAAACTACCTATGAACCCCTAAACCGAGGCCCCCCCACATTGCAAACCCTATAATACATTTTTTTAACCCCTAATCTGCTGCTCCGGACACCGCCGCCACCTACATTATACCTATGAACCCCTAATCTGCTGCCCCTAACATCGCTGACACCTACATTATATTTATTAGCACCTAATCTGCCCCCCAACGTCGCCGCCACCTACCTACAATTATTAACCCCTAATCTGCCGACCGGACATCGCCGCCACTATAATAAATGTATTAACCCCTAAACTGCTGCACTCCCGCCTTGCAAACACTATAATACATTGTATTAACCCCTAATCTGCCCTCCCTAACATTGCCGCCACCTACCTACAATTTTTAACCCCTAATCTGCCAACTGGATGTCGCCGCTACTATAATAAAGTTATTAAGCCCTAAACCTAAGTCTAACCCTAACATGCCCCTAAGTTAAATATAATTTTAATAAAAAGAAATAAACTTACTATAATTAAATAAATTAATCCTATTTAAAAATAAATACTTACCTATAAAATAAACCTTAATATAGCTACAATATAACTAATAGTTACATTGTAGCTATTTTAGGATTTATATTTATTTTATAGGCAACTTTGTATTTATTTTAACTTGGTACAATAGCTATTAAATAGTTATTAACTATTTAATAGCTACCTAGTTAAAATAATTACAAAATTACCTGTAAAATAAATCCTAACCTAAGTTACAAATACACCTAGCACTACACTATCATTAAACTAATTAAATAAATTACCTACAATTATCTAAACTAAAATACAATTAAATAAACTAAACTATAGTTCAAAAACAATCACTAAAATACAGAAAATAAAAAAGAATTACAAGAAGTTTAAACTAATTACACCTAATCTAAGCCCCCTAATAAAATAATAAAGCCCCCCAAAATAAAAAATGCCCTACCATATTCTAAATTACAAAATAATCAGCTCTTTTACCAGCCCTTAAAAGGGCTTTTTTGCGGGGCATTGCTCCAAAGTAATCAGCTCTTTTACCTGTTAAAAAAAATACAACCCCCCAACATTACAACCCACCACCCACATACCCCTACTCTAAAACCCACCCAAGCCCCCCCTTAAAAAAACCTAACACTAACCCCCTGAAGATCTCCCTGCCTTGAGTCGTCTTCACCCAACTGGGCTGAACTCTTCATCCAAGCGGCAAAGAAGAGGTCCTCCATCCGGTAGAAGTCTTCATCCAGGCAGCGTCTTCTATCTTCATCCATCCAGAGCGGAGCAGAGCCATCTTCCAGCCAGCCGACGCGGAGCCATCCTCTTCAACCGACAGACTAACGACGAATGATGATTCCTTTAAGGGACGTCATCCAAGATGGCGTCCCTCGAATTCCGATTGGCTGATAGGAATCTATCAGCCAATCAGAATTAAGGTAGGAAAAATCTGATTGGCTGATTCAATCAGCCAATCAGATTGAAGTTCAATCCGATTGGCTGATCCAATCAGCCAATCGGATTGACCTTGCATTCTATTGACTGTTCCGATCAGCCAATAGAATGCAAGCTCAATCCACAAAAAGCCCTTTTAAGGGCTGGTAAAAGAGCTGATTACTTTGTAATTTAGAATAGGGTAGGGCATTTTTTTATTTTGGGGGGCTTTATTATTTTATTAGGGGGCTTAGATTAGGTGTAATTAGTTTAAACTTCTTGTAATTCTTTTTTATTTTCAGTAATTTAGTGTTTGTTTTTTTGTACTATAGTTTAGTTTATTTAATTGTATTTTAGTTTAGATAATTGTAGATAATTTATTTAATTAGTTTAATGATAGTGTAGTGTTAGGTGTATTTGTAACTTAGGTTAGGATTTATTTTACAGGTAATTTTGTAACTATTTTAACTAGGTAGCTATTAAATAGTTAATAACTATTTATTGGTTATTGTACCTAGTTAAAATAAATACAAAGCTGCCTGTAAAATAAATATAAATCCTAAAATAGCTACAATGTAACTATTAGTTATATTGTAGCTATATTAGGGTTTATTTTATAGGTAAGTATTTAGTTTTAAATAGGATTAATTTATTTAATTATAGTAAGTTTATTTCATTTTATTTAAATTATATTTAACTTAGGGGGGTGTTAGGGTTAGGGTTAGAGTTAGGTTTAGGGGTTAATAACTTTATTATAGTAGCGGCGACGTCCAGTCGGCAGATTGTGGGTTAATAATTGTAGGTAGGTGGCGGCGATGTTAGGGAGGGCAGATTAGGGGTTAATACAATTTATTATAGTGTTTGCGAGGCGGGAGTGCAGCGGTTTAGGGGTTAATACATTTATTATAGTGGCGGCGATGTCCGGTCGACAGATTAGAGGTTAATAATTGTAGTTAGGTGGCAGCGACGTTGGGAGGGGGCAGACTCGGGGTTCATGTTAGGGTGTTAGGTGTAGACTTAGAAACTGTTTCTCCATAGGAAACAATAGGGCTGTGTTAGGAGCTGAACGCTGCTTTTTTGCAGGTGTTAGGGTTTTTTTCAGCCGAAACTGCCCCATTGTTTCCTATAGGGATATCGTGCACGAGCACATTTTTCCAGCTTACCGCTACCGTAAGCAACGCTGGTATTGAGGGTTGAAGTGGCGCTAAATTATGCTCAACGTTCCCTTTTCTGTGCCTAACGCAGCCATTCAGACAACTCGTAATACTAGCGTTGATTAAAGGTTGCGCGTGAAAAAAAGCAGCGTTAGCACCCCTGGTCTTTACCGACAAATCTCTAAATCTAGACGATAGTTTATTAACTGATTCAGCAATACTGGGAGCAACAGGGACTTTCTACCTTTTAATTGATAGGTTCTGTGTGGCCAAAATAGTTGTGTTTATTAAAGTCTGCTCTCCCCCGACATCGCCGACACCTACATTATATTTATTAACCGCTAATTTGCCACTCCGGACCACCTACATTATACTTAGGAACCCCTAATCTGCTGCCCCCAACATCGCCGACACCTACATTATATTTATTAACCCCTAATCTCCCTCCCCCAATGTCGCCGCAAACCTACCTACATTTATTAACTCCTAATCTGCCGCCCCCAACATCGCCGCCACTATTCTAAATTTATTAACCCCTAAACCTAAGTCTAACCCTAACCCTAACACCCCCTAACTTAAATATAATTTAAATAAATCTAAATTCCTAACATTAACTAAATTATTCCTATTTAAAACTAAATTCTTACCAATAAAATAAACCATAAGCTAGCTACAATATAACTAATAGTTACATTGTATCTATCTTAGGTTTTATTTTTATTTTACAGGCAAGTTTGTATTTATTGTAACTAGGTTAAATAGTTACTAAATAATTATTAAATATTTAATAACTACCTAGCTAAAATAAATACAAATTGACCTGTAAAATAAAACCTAACCTAAGTTAAACTAACACCTAACCTAACCCTACAATTAAATAAATTACCTAAATTAAATACAATTAAATAAATTAAATAAAATTAGCTAAATTACAAAAACAAAACACTAAATTACAGAAAATAAAAAACAAATTACAAGATCTTTAAACTAATTACACCAAATCTAATAGCCCACCCAAAATTAAAAAAAACCCTAGCCTAAACTAAACTACCAATAGCCCTTAAATGGCTTTTTGTGGGGCATTGCCCCAAAGAAATCAGCTCTTTTACCTGTAAAAAAAAATACAAACAACCCCCCAACAGTAAAACCCACCACCCACACAACCAACCCCCCAAATAAAACCCTAACTAAAAAACCTAAGCTCCCCATTGCCCTGAAAAGGACATTTGGATGAGCATTGCCCTTAAAAGGGCATTTAGCTCTATTGCAGCCCAAAGCCCTAACCTAAAAAACCCCCACCCAATGCACCCTTAAAAAATCCTAACACTAACCCCGAAGATTCACTTATCGGGAGAATTCTTCATCCAAGCGGCAAGATGTCATCAACAAAGCCGGCAGAATTGGTCCTCCAGACGGGCAGAAGTGGTCCTCCAGACGAGCAGAAGTCTTCATCCAGATGGCATCTTCATTCTTCATCCATCCGGCGCGGAGTGGGTCCATCTTCAAGACATCCGGCGCGGAGCATCCTCTTCTTTCGATGGCTAACGACGAATGAAGGTTCCTTTAAATGACATCATCCAAGATGACGTCCCTTAGATTCCGATTGGCTGATAGAATTCACTCTCCTGAGGTAGGAGATATATTAAGGAGGGGGGGAGGTGGTAAATTAAGTATGGTAGACCAAATATATGAGTAAAGCGCCTTATCTAGTCTGGGAGTTACACATACCCTATGCTATATGAAAGTATTCCATGGGTGTATTGGATGCTGGCGGATATATTGTGGGGGGAGGGGAGGTGATAATGTCATATGCAAAGCGCTGTAACCAATTTGGGAGAAGCCAGGGTATCAGATGGTTAGAGGACATATAGTAGGTGGAGTCCGTAGCTTAGTATTTAGAGTTCTTACTAGGGGAGCAGATAGGTTTCGGATAGACTCATTAGTATATGTGGTTTAAATGCTAAGGGGCTTAATATGGGTTGGAGGGGAGGTAGCAAAGAGAATATGAGAAGTAGTTGGTATTGAGCGGATGGACTAAATAGGTACAGGGCAATGTAGTCATATATAGAGCCTCATAGACATGGTAGTAATCAGGGGGGTAACAGGAATAGTCTGGCTACCTAGTAGGATATTAGTATCTCTGACGTGTGAGAGCCTAATTCTAATGTGTACAATAGTGGCGATATCAGTTACTTGTGCAGCAGCTCTTTGTCCAGCAATAGGAGGACATTAAGTTACAAGTAGTAACAGACTATGTGGAGAGCTTATGTTAATACTCAGCAGATATATGCAGTGTAGGGCTTAGTATAAGCCTGGAGCAGTCTAAGGGTTAAGGCTGTAGGAGAGTGGGTTAGAAGAGAGAGGGAAGGTGCTGGGTGCAACATTGTTGCAATTTAGGGTAGGCCCCTCCTTACCAGTAGATAAGCCAAGTTCTCCCTTGCAACTTCCTCTTCTTCTCCGGATCCTGGCTGAAGCAGTTTTTTCTTAGCAGTTCTGTCATCACCAGCGCAGCTATGCATTGTTCCAGGCGTTCTACTCTGCCTCCCAGACGTTACCAGTCGGAACAGGAACCTCCTGCACCTGCAAAAGAAAAAATAAAGATAAGTGTCCAATCTATTTCTGGATGATTTAGATATCATTCCCCCAACTCAATATACTACTGTTGTGTCAGCCCAGGTTCATAATGTGGAAGAGCAGGGACCTATTGATATTGAGTTAGCTCAGGAATCCCCCACACAGCAAGCATTGCAGACCCAGCAGGTTAATTTACCCCTTGATAGTGTACAGGCCTCATTTCTTAGTGCTGTACCCCCTGCTGCTATGTCAGCAGTTTCTGACCTATTGAAAAACATAATAACCGCAATGGCTGCAGCCTCCCCAGGGCCCAGTGTGACACCAGCTGTTTTCCCTCCTGATCCTTCTAGTCAGGATCCGGATCCTGCTTTAACCCCCAGCAGCCATCGCCCTTTCACACCTCTCATTGAGGCACCACACGTGGCAACACGCGATCCCCAGCCCGGCCGGAACATGGCCTCTGTAACGGCCCCTCAGCCCTCAACACCCGGACTTGCCCCTAGGCGCACCATACCCGAGGCCCATGCCACCCCAGGGCCTATGCTGCTCCCCCCGGGGCCTAGCGATCTCCTTCGCCAGCCGCGTGGTCCGGGTCCGACTTCCGGTGTTAACGCCATGTTAGTGACGTCACCGGAAGCGGACATCGGCACTTCCGGCTTGGCAGATTCCCGCGCGGTCGCAAGGACATCGGCTCCCGGGGCAACGCCACTTGCAGGTGAGCACCGAGAGCCGTCCTTGGCCGTTGGCGGGTTATCAGTGGGGGGTCGGAGGGGCATTAGCAGCGCAAGCCAACAGCGCAAGCGAACAGCACATTTGAACGTTAATCCTCAGGGGCATCAAAGGGGTCGCTCCATCATAAGAGGTAGTACCAGGCAGATAGCCAGTGATAGGGGTAGGGGGACACGCAGAGTTAACCCTTCCAGGGCAATGAGGCCATTACAGTTTTTACAAATGGGAGATAACGCAAATGCTGTTCAGCAGGCCGCTCCCGATATTATTAACCCACACAGGGCTGATAGTGGTTTAGTACAAGCGGCCGCTCAGCCGCATGATATTGTCATTAATACACATATGTCTGATAATAGTCTGCATGTGAATCAAGGCAATGATCGCAGTATGCATGTGAATCAAAACATTGAGCATCATTTACCGTCTCATCATTTACCATCCCCCATTGGTGTGAATGCGGTTTTGAATGGTGTGAACGTACAAGCAGCAACTCAGGGATATAATACACCCCTGGTTGGCATACATAATGCAAATGTGCAATCTTTAGGCCAGCTACAACATCCCATTATGTTAGGCATACAAGGAGTACAACCTCTTGCTCAGGGTATCCACTCCCCCATTGCAGCCACGCAGGGCGCTCATGCACACTCATTAAACCATGCACAATCAATTAGCCAGGCAAGCCATAACCCTATTGTAGACCAGCAGGGTGTGAATGCTCAGACATCTGCGAATGGACAGTCAGCGAGTCAGGGGTTTCATACACCGCTTCATATAGCTCATCCACCCCTTGCTACTGATAATCCAGACACATCCATTGGGCAAAGTGCTCGCCAAATTCTTTCTCTTTTGCAGGGGGCAATTGGATCACAAAGTGCAGAAAAAACACGGACCAACACTGCCACAGTCATGAGTGGGGCGGATGCAGGAGTAGCAGGCAGCATTACAGCAGGAGCAGCAGCCACCACTTCCACTGCACAGCAAGGGTCTTCAGGACTCGCCCTCCAAAACCAGCAAGCAGGCCAGCCCGTTTCCAGCATGGGTCAGGGACCTCCTGCCATTAGTCACGGTGAGAATGCTTTATTTACACAAAATGACCATTCTTCCTCTGACTCATCCTCTTCTGACTCAGGGTCTGAGACTGACTCTTCCTTGGGTTTACAAGGGGCAGGTCAGAAGAAAATGTTTAGAATGATTAAGAAAATTTTAAAGAGGGGGGTCAAGCCAGATAATAAGCAGGACAGCGCCAGTAACACCGCCCCACAAAACCCACCTACAGAGGTGCCAGCTGAACCTCTCCCTACCAGGGCCATCTCCGAAAGGCGAGCAGCCCTTTATGGGGACGCAAGCCCAGGAAAAATATACTCATTGCATAGACACCTGCGCAAAAAGGTGGTCAGTAGGATTCACCGTGGCAAATATGTTAATATATTTGACCTTTCGGTGGAGGCGTATAGGCAGAGAGAGAGGAGCGCTGAGGGAACAGGGCCTAAAAAATTTAAACGCCCAGACACTTTTGATGAGTGGCTCCAGTGCTTCAGGGTTTTTTCCTCCTGTTATATCGAAAAGTACCCCTCCCAGAGTTTGCCTATCCTAAAATACACTGACACTATTCACTGGATTCAGCGTAATCACAGTGAAGGTGTGTGGAGGGAATATGATGCTGAGTTCAGGAGGAAAATGGCAGGAAATCCTTCCCTGACTTTTGACTCTACTGATAACCAGTTGTGGCAGCGAATGGACCCAAAAGGGGGTGCACCCGCTGCCGTAACTTCAACTCAGCAATCAGCGCAGCAGTCCTTTCGTAATACCAGAAGCAGGAAACGGGGGGGAACCTGCTTGCCCTTCCAGGACAAAAAATGCGACAAGGGTAGCGCATGCACCTTCAGACACGTCTGCAGGTACTGCTCTGGTCCACACCCTGGCAGTGACTGCATCAAGCGAAGGGACCAGACCAATAAGCCCCCTTCAGCAAACTTGGGCCAGAAAGGCGGAAACGCCAATTAAGGTACATGCCATGGCACCATGGTTGTGGGCTTACCCAGACCAGGCGGCGGCACGTATGTTATGGGAGGGTTTTTCATTTGGTTTTCATATCCCCACATTTAGGCAAATCAAGGGTAAGAGATTTAATAGGAACCTTATTTCAGCATACCAACACCCCGAAGTAGTGAGGGATAAAATTAATAAAGAAGTGACTTTAGGGCGAATGGCTGGCCCCTTTTCTGCCCCACCTTTACCTGATTTGGTCATTTCCCCATTGGGGGTGGTTCCCAAGAAAGAGCCAGGGAAGTTTCGCCTCATTCAGCACCTGTCGTACCCAAAAGGTAGCTCAGTCAATGATGCCATTGACCCCCAACTCAGCTCGGTGCGCTATCAATCCTTTGATAGCGCACTAGACCTGGTCAGGAGGGTGGGTCATGGTGCTCTATTGGCGAAACTAGACATTGAGTCGGCATTTAGGCTTCTTCCACTCCACCCCTCAGTTTTCCATCTAATGGGTTGTAAGTTTGCAGGTGTGTACTACGTGGATCGCTGCCTGCCCATGGGCTGCTCTTTGTCATGCGCCTTGTTTGAAGCATTCAGTAGTTTCCTTCATTGGGTCGTAGCTTCAGAAGTGGGCAGCGATCCCATAGCACACTACCTGGACGATTTTCTCATTGTAGGGAGAGCAGGCTCCGATGATTGTTTATCCACAATGAACATCATGCGCAGCATCATGAGACATTTCGGGGTGCCCCTGGCAGAGGACAAAACGCAAGGCCCCGCGTCCTGTTTAGTTTTCCTGGGAATCGAAATCGACACCCAGGCTCGGCTCTGTAGGTTGCCACCTGATAAAGTTCAGGGCATGCTTGAGGCGGTCAGAGCGGCAGTCTCTAATGCAGTTATTTCCCTGAAACAGTTACAATCCCTGTTAGGTTTGCTTAATTTCGCTTGCAGAGTTATCCCCATGGGTCGGGTTTTTAACCGTAGACTGGAAAGACAGCTTAGTGGTAGGTCAAACCCGAAATCAAAGATAACCCTAGGGAGTGAATTGCTGGCTGACCTAGTAGTCTGGGAACAGTTTCTCACGCGATTTAACGGGATTCGGGTCTGGCGTACCCCTCCCATGTCTAGCCAGTTACTGCACCTTTTCACTGACGCAGCTGGATCGCACGGTTACGGGGCCTATTTCCAGGGAGAGTGGAGCGCGGAGCCCTGGCCGGAGTCCTGGGCCCCGGCGGGCCTTACTCGAAACCTGACTCTCCTGGAGCTATTCCCCGTGGTCTTGGCGGTCGAGCTGTGGGGTGGGAAGTTGTCAAACAGGACTGTTGTGTTCTGGACAGACAACATCAGTGTGGTTTTTGCGATCAATAACTTGTCAGCCACCTCAGCAAAGGTCATTACCTTGCTGCGCCACCTGGTGTTGCGCTGTCTGGACCTTAACATCCAGTTCCAGGCCCGTCATGTCCCGGGCGTTAACAATGTTGTAGCTGACGCCCTGTCATGATTCGAATGGGTGACATTTCGCAAGTTAGCCCCCACAGCTGCAGCCGTGGGTTTACGCTGTCCTGATTTCCTTTGGCAGCTCGTCCTTCCTGGATAGCCTTACTGCCGTTGGTCCGCTCCTCCTTAGCACCATCCACTTGGCACGCCTATGCCCGCATGTGGTCTGAATGGGACAATTTCTGTGCGTCCAGGGGAGCCGACGCTGCTCAGGGGTCTAGGGACAACTTACATGATTGGCTGGTGAGTTTGCATGCCGCTGGGGCCCGTCAGGGGGCAATACAATCCAAATTGGCCGCCCTCTCATTTTTCTATAGGGCATTAGCCATTCCTGACCCAACCAATTCCTTTTTTATTAGGCAGGTGATCAAGGGTTGGGGCAGATCGCAGCAGCGGAAAATAGACACGCGCGAACCCATCACCCGCGACCGCCTGGAGCGATTGCTCTTGGCGCTCGACGTGGTCTGTAGATCAGATTTTGAAGCCCTACTCTTCAAAACTGCGTTTAATCTGGCCTTTGCCGCCGCTCTTAGAGTTAGCGAGGTAGTAGCACCCTCCAAGCAGGCGTCAGGGGCAGGTATACAACTGCAACATGTTAGAGCTGCCCCTGATTCCTTACTTCTTTTTCTGCCGCGATCAAAGACAGATCAGGAGGGTAAGGGAACCTGGATCCCCGTTCACCCTCAGGTGAACAGCGCATGCTGCCCGGTTAACTGCGTTAACCTTTACCTGGCTCAAAGGCCACCTGGCCCGGGGCAATTCCTGGTCCATGCGGACGGCAGATCCCTTTCCAAATTTCAGTTCGGTAGGGTCCTAAAATTGGCGGCAGTCCAGGCGGGGCTGGACGCTAGCAGACTCGCCCCACACTCTTTTCGCATAGGGGCCGCGACTAACGCTGCGCAAGCGGGCTCCTCGTGCGAGGACATAAAACGTATTGGGCGTTGGCGGTCCAATTGTTTCAGAACCTATGTCCGTCCAATTGTTTAATGTTTAGTTGTTAATTCAGGATACTAAACTGTTTGTCTCCACAGGCACTACCCCCGGGGTGAAGCGAATCTGGATTGTGGGCCACTCCTTTGTCCACTGGGCCTCCCTACGCTGTGCGTCCCTCCCATTTGGCCAATCCCTAGGTCTCCCTCCCAACAAGGCATCCGTTAGGTGGTTGGGTGATAGGGGGATGTGCTGGCCCCAATTAGCAGGAACCATATCTGAGGCCCTGGTACGCTGGGGGAAGCCTCACATTATTATTCTTCACCTAGGGGGTAACGATGTGGGGGCCATACCAGTTTTACAGTTGATTAAGGTTATGCAGGCAGACATTGGGTGGCTAAGAGTACGCATCCCGGGGGTCATGATAGGGTGGTCCCATATAATACCCCGTCTCCACTGGAGGCATATGTCGGCCCATACGGCGGCATACCGGGTTAGGAAGAAGATCAATGCGTCTGTAGCGAAAACCGTCACTGGGTCAGGTGGCTTCGTGGTACGGCACGAAGCCATTTCGGCTGATAGAACCGAGCTATATAGAAGGGATAAAGTTCACCTTTCAGATGTGGGGCTGGATTTATTCATAGGGGACATTCAGAGAGCTCTGTTACCCCTCCTGTAAATCGGGTCGTGGGTTGGCGGCAAGGGTACCATTAAAATGCTTCCTTGTGGCGGGAGATCCTCGGTCCGGTTGCGCAGGAGAAGGTCGCTAGGGGTGAGTGATGGCCAGACTTCCGGGGAGGGGGGTAGGCCCTCACGTGCACGTGACGGTAACCCTCCTTCCTCCCTTTTTGAGGGATGGTCACGTGATCTCTGCAACCCCTCAGCGTCATCTCCTTAGGGCAGAGACCCCTCTGCTGCTGTTCCCGTTGGGCCGGTGATCTCCTGCTGTTCTGGGTAGCTGATTTCTATGCCGCCATATATATTTTCAGTTCTATCAGTTCTATCTAGTTTGTTAGGTTAATAAAATTTTATGGCCTGTGACGGTCACAAAATTTTCCCATAAAAAGTTTGTCTGTGGTTATTTCGCACTACATTCTCATGTACATAGTTATTTAATTAAGTTATGTTAAATCCTCTCCTCTGTGAAGAAGGATCCGGTAAGCATTTAATCCCTTAATGCAGTGTAGGGCTTAGTATAAGCCTGGAGCAGTCTAAGGGTTAAGGCTGTAGGAGAGTGGGTTAGAAGAGAGAGGGAAGGTGCTGGGTGCAACATTGTTGCAATTTAGGGTAGGCCCCTCCTTACCAGTAGATAAGCCAAGTTCTCCCTTGCAACTTCCTCTTCTTCTCCGGATCCTGGCTGAAGCAGTTTTTTCCCCTCCCTCCCTTCCCCTTTTGTAATGTTTAATGATGTTGTATTTTCGACGGCACCTTAATGGCAGGGCTATGGCTACTCACCCTAGGCCCAATAAGCCATTACTGTAGGATATGGATCTCCTCTCCCTGTTATGCGGTTTACACGGCTTGGTAACAGGGAATCCTTATCTAGGTGGAAGATCTTCTTTTCACCCTGGCGGTGGGAGATCCTCGGTCCGGTTGCGCAGGAGAAGGTCGCTAGGGGTGAGTGATGGCCAGACTTCCGGGGAGGGGGGTAGGCCCTCACGTGCACGTGACGGTAACCCTCCTTCCTCCCTTTTTGAGGGATGGTCACGTGATCTCTGCAACCCCTCAGCGTCATCTCCTTAGGGCAGAGACCCCTCTGCTGCTGTTCCCGTTGGGCCGGTGATCTCCTGCTGTTCTGGGTAGCTGATCTCTATGCCGCCATATATATTTTCAGTTCTATCAGTTCTATCTAGTTTGTTAGGTTAATAAAATTTTATGGCCTGTGACGGTCACAAAATTTTCCCATAAAAAGTTTGTCTGTGGTTATTTCGCACTACATTCTCATGTACATAGTTATTTAATTAAGTTATGTTAAATCCTCTCCTCTGTGAAGAAGGATCCGGTAAGCATTTAATCCCTTATTGCTAATGTGTACTAGAATGAAAGATTAGGGTGGATACATTAAGTATAGTGTGAGAATGTCAAAGTGGGGAAGAGTAGGTTTGCACTGTTATAGTTTCTGTGGAGCAAAAAGTGATCTACTACCCAGACTTCTACCTGCGATCTCGGCCGCTGATCGCATGGATCTAAATGATCCCAGTGCACTAAAGCGATGAATCACTCAGCTCAAAATCCCACTTCCCTTAAGAATATAGGCGCACACATATAAGCAACAGTACTACAGTAAGGGGAAACACAAGCTTGGCTACTAATATCTACACATCGTATAAAATAAGGAATGGGGGTATCTTAGCTATAACGGGTATTTAGAGTGTTAAACTTTTGGCCCCTAATTTAGACTGGATTTAATATAGCTGAGGAGGTTTCTCCGCTATAGTGAATTCTCAACATATGTAATGAAACAGAAACTAAAATAAATATCAAACACATTTAGCACAATACAGCACCATATGAACTGATGAGAGCTCAGAGCTTAGGGTAGGTAGTATAAGCAGTAATAATCATCAGACTTCTACTAATAGCATTGTGTCTTTTTGATTAGTAGGAGGTAGCAAAGAAAGATAAATAGCAAACTGGCTATGACCTGTATGTATATAAATAAGTAGATAAACTGCAAAGGGTAACTCGATATATACATTATTAGGCATCTTAAAGTAGTCCCAAGTGATATATAATCTAGGCCAAGCTTAGACAAAAATAGGCTGTAATGAAAGCAAAAACGAATCTCTACTCCCCTCCAGTGGTAGAAAGATGTAGTTGTATCAGCCATCAAAAGTATAAAAATTGAAATTTCGAATTATGGTGTAGAATAACATAAATGATTTAAATGATTTGGGTTTGTGGAGCAATATAAGGTAAATTAACTAAACCAACTCCCATATGGCTGCTCCAAGTGGAGTGAGGGATACAGATATAAAAATATACCAACACAAAATAAACAGCACCATCACCTACCCATACTAGATTAATAATATGGTTAAACATACATTGCTCAATAATAAACAAAACATATACACAATGTAAATGTAGGCATGGATTGAAGGTAAACCTATCGTTGTGGCAATATGTCCAGAGAGTAGATCAACATGGAGTAGGCAATAAGGCATATGCAATATGTGATAGCGCCAGAGTTCACTGAGCCATTCGCTTTGCAAAAAAGTCTCTACCCCACTCCAACTCGCTGCGTTGCGCTAGGTATGAGCTGAATGTTAAAGTTCCGTCTCTTGAAACATCGGCCATACCGGGCTAGACTTTCCGAGTGGGGGAACACTTCTGCTTGCAGCAGGTGAGAGCCTCTGCGAGTTGCTGCGACATCGGGTCGGAATGGCCATACCGGTTTCAGTTTCCTGTACACACTACAGGCCCCGTTACAGGACATCAGACCTTCATTTCACATGCTGCTGCATCGGGTGGGTCCCAAGCTGGACTGACAGCCCACATGGGCTGGTGTTTCTCAGGAGGTGTATTCTGCTGTTCCAAAATTCCTCCACCTACGGGAACAGGCATGGCAGAATAGGCGGCGTGGGGTGAGAGTGTCACCGCTGGTTGCTGATACTTCTTTTCAGGCTGGCATCCGAACACATCTTTACATGCCTCTAAAAATGCATGCATTTGCTCCAATATGTGCTCAGCATCCCCCATGGTGAGAGAGGGAAGCGGTCTCCCAAAATAGAGGTGAAAGATAGAATCTCTTAGATCTGCTCTCAGCAAAAGGTGCTGGCTGGGCCGCAAGATGGCTGCTGTAGCCTACGCAGCAAGAGGAGAACGCATCAGGGCAGATGAAGTCTATATATGTGGCGCTGCTCCTAGTAAAAGTAGCTGTCGAGAACAGCTGTTCAGTTAGACCAACACTAGTAGCTATTTAGTAAGGTAGATGGCCATAAACAGTCACTAAATTTAACTTTTGTAGAAAGTGTGGTAGGAGCTGCTGAGAGATGCGACTGTTTGGCTTCAGAGTTGGCTCCGCCCCAGTGTTAGGATTTTTTAAGGGTGTATTGGGTGGGTTTTATTTTTAGGTTAGGGCTTTGGGCAGCAATAGAGCTAAATGCCCTTTAAAGGGCAATGCCCATCCAAATGCCCTTTTCAGGGCAATAGGGAGCTTAGTTTTTTTTAGTTAGGGTATTATTTGGGGAGTTGGTTGTATGTGTGGTGGGTTTTACTGTTGGGGGGAATGTTTATATTTTTTTTACAGGTAAAAGAGCTGATTTCTTTGGGGCAATGCCCCGTAAAAGGCCCTTTTAAGGGCTATTGGTAGTTTAGGCTAGGGTTTTTTATTTTATTTTGGGTGGGCTTTTTTTATTTTGATAGGGCTCTTAGATTAGGTATAATTATTTTAAATATCTTGTATTTAGTTTTTTATTTTCTGTAATTTAGTGGGGCTTTTTTTTGGTAATTTAGCTAATTTTATTTAATTTATTTAATTGTATTTAATGTAGGGAATTTATTTAATTGAAGTGTAGTGTTAGGTGTTAGTGTAACTTAGGTTAGGTTTTATTTTACAGGCCAATTTGTATTTTAGCTAGGTAGTAACTATTAGTTATAGTGTAGCTAGCTTAGGGTTTATTTTATAGGTAAGTATTTAGTTTTAAATAAGAATAATTTAGGTAATGATAGTAATTTGTATTTAGATTTATTATTTTAAGTTTGGGGGTGTTAGGGTTAGACTTAGATTTAGGGGTTAATAAATTTAGAATAGTGATGGAGACGTTGGGGATGGCAGATTAGGGGTTAATACGTGTAGGTAGGTGTTGATGATGTTGGGGGCATCAGATTAGGGGTTAATAAATATAATGTAGGTGGCAGCGATGTCCGGAGCAGAAGATTAGGGGTTAATAAGTAAAATATAAGTGGCGGCAATGTTGGGGGCAGCAGATTAGGGGTTAATATTATTTAACTAGTGTTTGCGAGGCAGGAGTGCAGCAGTTTAGGGGTTAATATGTTTATTATATTGGCGGGAATGTCCTGCGGGGCAGATTAGGGGTTAAACATTTTATTATAGTGTTTGCGATTTGGGAGGGCCTCGGTTTAGGGGTTAATAGGTAGTTTATGGGTGTTAGTGTAGTTTTTAGCACTTTAGTTATGAGTTTTATGCTACAGCTTTGTAGTGTAAAACTCATAACTACTGACTTTAAAATGCGGTACGAATCTTGACGGGGTAGGGTGTACCGCTGACTTTTTGGTCTCCCAGGACAAACTCGTAATACCGGCGCAATGGAAGTTGCATAGAAAAAAGGCTTTACGAAATTTATGTAAGTTGGTTTGCGGTAAGGCCAAAAAAGTGTGCGGTGCCCCTAAACCTACAAGACTCATAATACCAGTGGGCATAAAAAAGCAGCGTTATGACCTGTTAACGCTGCTTTTTAAACTTACCGCACAACTTGTAATCTAGCCGATAGTCAGCTTCTTTAAGCCAGTCAATACCAAATTTAACCATTGTAATCCAGCTATAGTATTTAATACCTGGCAGAGAAAATCCACCATATTTTGGTAATTGTATTAGACTATCAATTGCAATGCTTCTTTTACCCTATAAAAGTACCAGGGGCCCGATCCGATATGCAGCGTTGCCCGCAAAAGCCGGCGACGCCAAAATTTGCGCTGGTTTGGTATCCTATATATACGGCGTAACCTAGAAGTTACGCTCGTATATTTCTGCCTTCGCCGTAGTTTTTTGGGTCATAGGCAGGTATGCCAAACCAATATACAGCGTAAGGACTTACGTGGCGAAAATGTAGAAATCTTACTCCATTTTCACCTCGCCACAAAATGCAGCCATAGTAAGCCTTACGCTGTCTATTGGAGCCCCCTAACTCCCTAAACTACCTGGTAAATAAACCTAACACCTAACGCATGCGCAATATCTATCTATTAACTATTTAATAGCTATTGTACCTAGTTAAAATAAATACCAAGTTACCTGTAAAATAAATATAAACCCTAAAATAGCTACAATGTAATTATTAATTACATTGTAGCTATCTTAGGGTTTATTTTATAGGTAAGTATTTAGATTTAAATAGGAATATTTTAATTAATAATATTAATATTAATTAGATTTATTTTAATAAGAATTTAGTAAGGGATGTTAGAGCTAGATAGGGTTATTATACTTAATATATATATAATATAATAACGATATTAACTATATTAAGCCTAATATAATTAGGGTTAATATAGTTAATATATATAATATATTAATTATATTAACTATATTAACCCTAATATAATTAGGGTCAATATAGTTAATATAGCTGGCGGCGGTGTAGGGGGATTAAATTAGGGGTTAATATTTTTAAAATAGATGGCGGCGGTGTAAGGGCTCACTTTAGGGGGTAGGTAAGATAGATGGCGGCGGGGTAGGGGCTCAAATTAGGGGGTAGGTAAGATAGATGGCGGCGGGGTAGGGGCTCACTTTAGGGGGTAGGTAAGATAGATGGCGGCGGGGTAGGGGCTCACTTTAGGGGGTAGGTAAGGTAGATGGCGGCGGGGTAGGGGCTCACTTTAGGGGGTAGGTAAGGTAGATGGCGGCGGTGTAAGGGACTCACATTAGGGGGTTAGTAATGTAGCTTGCGACGGTGTAGGGGGATCACATTAGGGGGTTATACTTTTAATGTAGGTTGTGGCGGGGTCCGTGTGCGGCGGTTTAGGGGTTAAATACTTTATTAGGGATTGCGGCGGGGGATCGCGGATAGAGGGTTAGACGTGTCGGGCTATGTTTAGGAGGCGTGTTAGACAGTACGGGAGATTTAATAACTTTAGTCAGGTTTTGTAGGCGCCGGCAGTTTCTAAAGTGCCGTAAGTCACTGGCGACTCCAGAAATTTGTGCTTACACAGATTTCTGGACATCGCTGGTTTATCCGACTTACGGCACTTTAGCCTCTGACGGCGCCATATATAGGATAGCTCGAGTTGCGAGCTGAAACTGCGGGCGGCGGGGGTTTCCTCGCTTGCGCCGCAAACTACGATCTTTATCGGATCGCGCCCCAGATTTAGTTTTCCCTGTTTAATATCCTTGGATACTATTAAGGTAAATAAAACTCCAAGCCCAGATGGAATACATGCAAGAGTTTTACAGGAACTTAGCACTCTTATAGACAAACCTCTACTCTTAATTTTTCAAGACTCATTATCCTCAGGCACAGTATCCCGGGATTGGAGTAAATCTGATGTGGTGCCAGTCTTCAAAAAGGGAAGCCGGGCTGTTCCAAGAAGATATAGACCAGTTAGTCTGACATCAATAGTGTGGAAGATACTTGAAGGGATTATATAGATGAGTATATTAGTGTAAACAAGATTATGAGTTCAAATCAGCATGGTTTTATGAGAAATAGATCATGCCAAACTAATCTAATCAGATTCTACGAGGAAGTAAGTAAAACAATAGATAATGGGAAATCAGTGGATGTGAAAAACGCCTTTGAAATTTTTTTTTTTTAAAGGCGTTTGATACAGGGATTAATGTACAAAATTAAGGGACTGGGAATATCTGAAAATCTTAGTTTATGGATAAATAACTGGATAAAAGATAGGGAGCAACGAGTAGTAGTAAATGGATCATACTCAGAATGGACAAAGGTAATCAGTGGAGTCCCCCAGGGATCAGTACTGGGCCCTGTTCTTTTTAATATTTTTATTATTGACTTAGAGCAAGGATTAAATAGCAACATCTTTTCTTGCAGATGATACAAAGTTATGTAAGGTCATTAGGTCAGAGCAGGATGTACTTTCATTACAAGGGATCTGCAAAAATTAGAAGTATGGGCAGGTAAATGGAAAATGAGATTTCATACGGGAAAATGCAAGGTTCTACATTTTGGAAGTAAAAATAAGCAGGCAATGTATTATTTAAATGGGACAAGACTTAACCAAACAGAGAAGGAAAGGGATTTGGGAGTAGTAATAGATAAAAAACTAAAGATGGGTGCACAATGCAGGGCAGTGGCTTCTAAGGCTAATAAGATACTAGCATGTATTAAAAGAGGTATTGATTCAAAGGAGGAAAGCATAATTCTGTCACTATATAAATTCCTGGTAAGACCTCACCTTGAGTATGGAGTGCAGTTTTAGGGACCGATCTCAAAAAAAGACATTGCAGACGTAGAAAAAGTTCAGAGAAGGGCCACACAGCTAATAAAGGGAATGGAGAATTTAAGCTATGAGGAGAGGTTAGCCAAACTGGGTCTGTTTTCTCTAGAAAAAGGCACTTGAGAGGTGAAATGATTACTTTATATAAATATATTCATGGCCCAGAGATGGCAGAAGCTCTTTTTATGCCAAGGAAATTGTTTGTGACAAGTGGTTACAATTTAAGGCTGGAGGAAAGGAGATTTAATCTTCCGCAACAGATATGTTTATTCAATGTAAGAGTTATAAAGTTGTGGAACTCAGTACCAAAGGAGGTAGTGAATGACAATGCCTTAGATACATTTAAAAATGTTTTGGATACATTTCTGGCTAGACACAGAATTCATGGATATGATTGCTTGTGTTAAATGGGTCACCTTTTAGTGTGATTCATTTAAACTAAACTGGGACATTTTTTGTAAGTATATTTGATTTGTATAGGTTGAACTCGATAGACTTCGGTCTTTTTTTCAACTTCATCTACTATGTTACTATGTATGTTACTATGTTATTTCCAGCCTTAACCAGACAGCTAAAGGTTCCAGTGAAATATTGAATAGCAAATGGGATAGGGGACAGCTCTGAGATGTTCCCTTATGAAGTATAATATACTGAGACAATTCTACATTAACCAGTAGCTGCGATCTGGGTTTGTTATATATAAAGTGATAAAGTTACCCAGTTTGCCTGAAAAACTAAATTTAAAAGTGCAGTAAACAAATGATTGAATCAAACATCTTTGCAACGTCTATTGTCGGTAAAGCTAAATCCCCCTTCATACGTTTATCATGCTTCTGTATTATATTATTATAATAATAATCTAGGGTAATAAATAACTTTCTCATGTTATGCACAGGATTTCTTTCTGGCATAAATCCCATCTGATCATTATGTATCAGCACCCCTACTACTTTCTTAAGTCTTTCCGCTACAACTTACATAAGGATCTTATAATTATTGTTTAAGAGTGATATTGGTCTATTTGATCCCATATCTTCTGGATATTCCCCTTTTTTGTGTATAAGTGATATTAAATATGCAAAATAAGAACAATGCTGTTTATTCTCACTGAAATAGTAATTTAATAGTGTAGCTAAAGTTCCTACAAAATCTTTTTTAGCATTTTATAGAATTCTGCTGTTTACCCATCTGGGCCAGAAGCTTTATTGTGTTTCATTATTTTTATGGCAGACTCAATCTCTTCTAAAGTGATTACATATTTAATGTGTTGTAGGGCCTCATTAGAGCTATTAGGGAGGTTTATTTTCTGCCAAAATCTGTCTTTCTCTACAATATTAATATTCTTGTTGGAATACATTTTTTGATAATATTTGAAGAAGGAATTAGTTATCTCTAAAGGTGTTGTATGATTTGTGGTTCACGCCTTAACTGAAGTTATCATATTGCTATTCTTTCTAATCTTAATGATTCTGGCTAGATATCTGGCTGACATCCCCTGAAAACCCTAAAAAATGTTCTTCATTTCAGGTCCTCTAATGGCTACTTTGCTTTCATAAAAGTTTCCCTTTCAAGTTTGGCATGGCTGTATTTATTCCAGTTTATTACATTCAGCATATTCAAATATGATCTAAACCTATTTTTTTTACCTGATTTGCTAATTGGATTTCTCTAGCTTTCTTTTTCTTTTTCATTTTAATCAGATAGGCTTTAATCTCTCCTTGGAGAACAACCTTTCTGGCTTCCCAGAAAGTTTCAATTTGATGTAAATAGCTAAGATTGTGATTATAGTATTCTCGCCACCATTCGGCTATCCAATTTGAGAAACACCATTATTAACCATATATCTTGGAAAGTAAAAAGTATTTATATTTCTCTCTAATTGTGGTAACAGTTTTATCTTGAAACTAATTATAGTGTGATCTAATAATAAGATCTAAGCGATATGCGAATCAGTATCCAGAGAGAACAATTTATCCTCTTTTAAGAATAAGTCAATCCTAGAATTTTTTTATGTGTTTTAGATTTGCAAGAAAAATTATACAAGTCTGGATGTTGGATATGCCATATATCCTTGAGTCTTAATGTTTTACAAAATTCCTTAAAGAGTTTGGCTTCCCTGTGGTATAGGGAGGTGCAATTTAAACAGAACCTATCAATCTCAGGGTGAAGTATCATATTAAAGTCTCCAGCCAGAATTAGATGTTGGTCTAAATACGAAACTAACTTTTTATTAACTTGTTTCAGAATTCAACATCAAAACAGTTTGGCCCATAAACATTACAAAAAGACCAAATCCTCTTATTAATTTCAACTTGAATAACTTCCTCTTACTACAGGGAGTGGCGATAACCTCTGTGAGGTTTTTAATTAATGTATTTCAGAATCATTCAGGTGTAACTCGTGTAGGAAATTACATCTGGTTTCTGTAGTTTTAACAATCTTTGAATATTTTTCAGTTTGATCGCAGAGGTTACAGTGGAGGCTCCTCCAGTTGTGCACATTCGCACGTGAACCTCCCAGGGGGCAAGGAGGAAAAAAAATTGAGCCAAAAAAAAAAAAAATTCATAATAAAAAAAAAAAAATTTTTTTTTTTTTTTTTTTTTTTTTTTATTAGTGCGTGTGTGTTATTTTATTATTTATTATAATATTTAGTTCTGTGTAGACTGGGCTCTGTTTAGTTACTGTAGCCTCTTACTGTAGCCCTCAGCCTGTAGGACCGGTACCACCATTAATATAGTTGTAGACTCACTGTAGATTGAAGCAGGAGGGAGCTAGGACCAGGCGGATGTAAACTATCTACGGGTTTGTTCTCACTGCGCAAGTGCGTGCACAAGTCACCAGAGTGCCAAACACTGATCGCACGTGCGATCAAGCAAAACCCTATCCTGCACAGTGATCTCTATGCATCACTGTGCAGGCGTAGCTCCTCCCAGCCAGGCACCGCTAATAGAGCCCTATTCACACAGGCTGAAGTGTGCGAGCTGACTTCAGCCTGTGCTCTGGCTCCTCCCACAGTCTGCCTGATGACTGAGTCTCGCCTCTGATACGCTGTAGTAGCGTCATGTGACCACTCCCACAAGTCTCCTCCCCCTCAACGGCACGAACATCTCATTGAGGAGATAGCCATTGAGCAGAGAGGAGCAGGGGCAGGCGAACCACTTATTGCGTGTGGCAACTGAGGCCACCACCATCATTATCAGCATGACAGCATCATGTCTCCTGGCTGATCAGCTTCACCACCTACTTACACATGGCATGCACATAATTTTAACTGCCCATTTAGAGGCGGCAGCCCCAGCACTGCAGCAGGCTGAGCATAGCAGTTTGTGGAGAGGCGATGTCTCTCAGGCAAGGCAAGTGAAGGAGCCGGTGGGCTGCAGGAGACAAGTTATCCTTTCAGACTTCAGTTAAGTATGTTTTATAGAATTAAAACAGAGAGAGCTCAGAGAACTAGTTTAGAAGTGAACATCAAAATGAAATGTGTGTGTCAAGCTCTTATTTAGCTACTTATGTAAAGCATAACTGCAGTCTGTGGAACAATGAAGTAAATAACAGCGTGTCACTGTGAAACTTGTTCTTAGTGTCTGTCTCCTACTACCTCACATTACATGTTTAAGCTGAGCCTGTAAGGGATTGTGATGTTAATTGTGGGACCCGGAAAACACTTCACCCTTGACCCTGCCTTGAATTACCTAAAAAAAAAAAAGCTCCATAACATAAGGAACACCATTTAACTCCCTGGCTCCTAGAAAGGATTGCAGTTTATTCCTAAGCAGTGTATTGCAGCCCTTTTTGGTAGCCATGGGGTTAAATTGTGAATCAGTCAGTGTTGTCCTATGCATGCTGCAGGGCAGGAGGTCATGAGGGAGAGGAGGACTCCAGTTTAAATTTACAACTCTACTGCACACAGCATTGAAGGAACAACTATGTGATCATAAAGGTCAGTCTGACTGTGAGTTAGTTCATAGAAATTTTTATGCTCTGCCTCTAACAAAATTCTAAATATACGGTATATGCACTGTGGCACAAAGAAGGGTTAACTCAAATTATTAATACACTTCCACTGTTATGAACATTTAAATGAGCTGGACTGGACCTCAAGTTTAGAATAAGAAAAGTCCCATGAGTATTTAAAAAAAAATATTACCATGCATGTCCCTGCATATATATGTGTATGCCTGCCTATATATGTGCAGCATGTATTGGTGCCTATCTCTGTGCATCTATGTATGTATGTGTGTACCTCTACATGTATGTGTGTGTATCTGTATGTATATCTCTGTGTGTGTATGTATGTATGTATTTATGTGTGTGTATCTCTGTGTATGCATGTTTGTATATTTCTTTGTATGTATTAATGTGTATCTGTATGTATGTCTGTGTATCTCTGTGTGTGTGTATGTATGTGTGTGTATCTCTAAGTATGTATGTGTGTGTGTGTATATCTTTGTGTATGTATGTGTGAGTGTATCCCTAAGTATGTGTCTGTGTATGTGTCCCTTTCATCTGCTATCTTGTGTACTAACCTTACACAATCATGCCAGTACATCCCCTAACATCAAAGGTCCTCATAGCACCCAAGGACCCAAAAACCTTAGAAATACAGCTTCTGTCCTCAAGATCTACCTTTAAAAACACCCACCCAAAATAATAAAAAATAGATAAGCTAAATTGGTGAGGGGCTGGAAATGTTAGATATAGTGTGGCAGTGGTGGGTCCTAAGAGATCAGTGGATCCCCTATAGTAGGTATAACAATGATACCTATATAAGTTATATACCAGCACTTATTACAAGCAAAATTTGTTTTCTGTGGGCGGGGCTTTCTCAAGGGGCGGGTTCTTGTGTACCACCATCTTAAAAATTCACCAGCCGCCACTGAGAGTTTATGCTCCCCACATTCCAAGATACTGAATTTAAAATTGGATTCATCATTCAATAAATTAAAAATTTTGAGCAGGTGTTTGGGTCACAGGGAGGGAAGGAGAGGGGGAAAAAAGGGAGAAAAAAGGAAAGAAGGAGAAAGTAATTAAAAACTGTAACATCATCATAATCTAAATCAATAAACCTAAAACCATAAATCACATAGCAGATTATGTTCTGTTTAATCTTAAATAAATATTTCTATATGTACAGTATATATATATATATATATATATATATATTAGGTAATTGATTCAAAGCACTCTCTGGACTTCAGATAATAAAGGCAACATTTATTATGATAGTGACGTTTCGGGACCAAACCTGTCCCTTCCTCTGACAGGTTTGGTCCCGAAACGTCACTATCATAATAAATGTTGCCTTTATTATCTGAAGTCCAGAGAGTGCTTTGAATCAATTACCTACTACATACTCCTGAGAGCACCCTGGCAGTTGTGGAGAGTTGGTGAGAGTGCAGATACTGAACTTTACTATATATATATATATATATATATATCCAATGGTATTTGGGTACTATATATATATATATATATATATATATATATATATATATATATATATATATATATATATTTATATATATATATATATATATATATATATATATATATATATATATATATATATATATATATGCAGTACTGTGCTAAAGGGAC
The DNA here is from genome assembly GCF_027579735.1 of Bombina bombina. Lineage (NCBI taxonomy): Eukaryota > Metazoa > Chordata > Amphibia > Anura > Bombinatoridae > Bombina > Bombina bombina. The sequence continues at coordinate 1,441,836,068 of NC_069499.1, read as the reverse complement.
AAATATTAAGTGTGACTTCCCCTTATACTTGAGGAATAGCAGGAACCTGGCTCTCGTAATCCTAAATCGAATGTAACCCTAATTGATGTCATTGCTAACACCTTTATTTATCCTACTATTTCATGTCAAAATGACTGCTGTTAAAAAGGTCTGTTACACCAGGTTTGTGCAAAACATGCTTGGGCATTACATACACATGTGGTATAAGTTTAATTCATTGGAAGCTTGTCAATAAGACCAATTTGACAGACATAAAATCATACATTTGTATCAGCAAGGCTACTCTCAAAGGGAAATCGGCAAAAAAAAATGGATACTCAAGATGTGGTATACAAGCTGTTATAAAGAAATTTGAAAAATCAGAAGAGGTCAAGGACAAAAAAGGACTGGAAGGCCAAGAAAAATTTCAAAATCTGATGAGAAGTTTCTCAGAGTTTTTTCTTTAAGAGACCAGAAGAAATCCAACAAGGACCTGGCTCAGCATCTGGCAGCTTCATTGGGATGCCAAGTTGACCCTTCTACAGTCTGAAGAAGCTTGATCAGAAATGGTGTTTGTGGAAGGGTAGCAGCCAAGAAACCCCTTTTTTGGAAGGAGAACAGGGTGAAAAGGCTAAGATATGCTAAAGCTCACAAAGACTGGAATGAAGATCAGTGGAAAAGAGTATTATGGAGTAACAAATCCAAGATGAAAATTTTTGGGTCCAATCATCGACAATATGTGAGAAAAAGAGTTGGAGAGAGATGGAAGAATGAGCTGGTTTGGGGCTGCATTTCTGCCAGTGGTTTTGGTGATATTGTCCGAATTGATGGGATCATAATTCCTGAAAAGTAAAGACAGGTTTTAATTCCTAATGCCATTCCTTCTAGAAAGCTCCTGATTTGGAATGGTTTTATTTTTCAGCATGATATGATCCCAAGCACACTGCTAATGCAGTGAAATCATATTTGGAGAGAAAAACACCTTATAAAACACTGATAGTCATGGACTGGCCTCCACAGAGTCCAGACTTGAATATTAAGCGACAGTATTGGATCACCTGGACAAATAAAGAAATAAAAGACAACTTAAATCTAAAGAAGAACTCTGGGAAGTGCTGAAATAAGCCTAGTATAATATACCAGAAAAAGATTATTTCAGAAAACTTCTCCAAAAGAGTTCAAGATGTGCTTAGTGCCAAGGGAAGTCACACTAAATACTGACTTTTGCCTGAAGAAGTCTTTTTGTTTTGAAAATTGTGTTTTTTTCAATATTTTGTATACAGATTTCCTGTATTTTCTGTTTGTATCTACAATAAAGACACAGAAAAAAATAAATAAATATATATATATATATATATATATATATTGTAGACATTTTTTAACTATCGCTGTTACATACCTCAAATGTTTAAGGGTATACTTGTACATCTTATATATTTTTTACAATAAACTGTTATTTGGTTAATCTGCACTTAGATACCCTGTGCACTTTGTTGTGCCCCATTTGTTCTGTTTTACAGATCGTTTTTGGCTTCAGTGTACTCATCCTGTGCTTTATGTCAAAATACTTAAAACACTTATTACCCTCATTGAAAAACACATGTATACAAAAATGGAGACAATTGTAAGATATTATAAACTGAAAGCAAAATAATATATTAATATAATTTGTATTGACTGCAGGATTTAATTTTTAAAATGCACCCCAGGCTCCCTGCTAACTTCACAGTGTTTTCCTTTTCCAGCAAGCACCATTATTTCTATGGGAAGCATCTTACAACTTACAGGGACTGGTGCTTTTTTGGTAATTCCCTAAGGACCACCCCTATATAGCACTAATAACCCTACCTACAGTAAGACTAAGTATGTTATCATGGAAATGAGCTGTATTTTAGGTAACAACGAAAAAGAAGGAAATTTGACTATAGAAGATAAATTATTATTATTTTTTTATTACACTATTTATTTCTCAGCTGTATTTATTTAGAAGGTTGATGTTAAAATATCAACTTTCAGAATGATATCCATTACAGTTACAGAGTGAGTATAAAATATTAGGATTAGAATTAATGGTTAGAAAGAGAATTAGTGTTAGGTTTGGGGTTAGATTTGGGGAGTAAATGTCATTAAGGTTAAGAAAATGGTTATGAAAAGGTAAGCTTAAACTAACATGTTTCAAGTAATTATTCTTCCATCAATGTTTTTAATCTTACAGCTCAAATATTTTTGATCCCTTTATCACCCCATTTATCAAATATGTTATACATATCTACTGTTGGAAAGGCAGAATGTTCTTTAATGGGTAAATAAGGCAATGTTTTATAATGTGCTCCCATGATCTTATTTTGTTTACACTATAGCAATGAAACCAATGGCACTACTTATTAGAAATGACAAACGTTCCCATATATATTCAAGCTTTGTTAGCAATTGTTTCCAGTGGTGTCCCTGCTCCCTCTCCCTTTTTTTAACTAGCATTCTGCTTATTTGTTACCCACGGTATTAACAGGTATATCATTTTCATTTGTTGGTGATACTCATAGTATTAATAAGTATCTACTTCCTTCTGGTACTAATAGGTATATTTATCTCCATCCGGAGATTTATTCCCAGCAAATATATTTTTTTACTTATGACTAATGGTATTAATAGGCATAAACTTTTAACTCATGGTTGAGAAATACTTAGGGTATTAATAGATAACCTCTCCTTTATGGTACTAACAGGTATACTCATCTCCATTAGGAGATCATAATAGGTATACACTTTTCCATTTTTGAGTGATACTTACGGTATTAACAGGTAATCTCTTTACGGTATTAATATGTATACTTATTCCCATCAGGAGTTCAGAACATAACTACCCCTGGAAATAATAGGTATATATATCTCAATCTTCTATTTGTTGAGTGATCCTCACGGTATTAACAGGTATCCTTATCTTTACAGTATTGACAGGTATACTTATCAACAGATATACCTTTTTCAACATTTTTTGTTGAGTAAAACTCCTGGTATTAACAGGTAACCTCTCCTTTACGGTATTAACAGGTAAACCCATCTCCATTAGGAGATTACACTAGATATATACCGGTATTAACAGGTATACTAATTTCCATTAGGAGATTATAACAAGTATACACTTTTCAAATTTTTGTTGCAGTAATACTCATGGTATTAACAGGTAACCTCTCCTTTATGGTACCAATAGGTACACTCATTTCCATCAGGAGATTATAATAATACAACATCCTGGTATTAATTGATATTTATATCTTTATTTCTTATTTGCTGAGTTATACTTACGGTATTAACAGGTATTATCATTTTTACGGTATAAACTGGTATACTTATCCCCAGTTAGAGATTATATTTATAACATTTTAGCAATATCTCCCCATCTGGGATATATTTACGTTACCACAAGATATAACTTTTTTTCCTTGTTTGGAGGATATATTTCTCCTCATTTGGGAATGTACAAACGGTATTAGAAGGTATCCAGGTACTTAGGGTATCACAAGGTACAATTTCTCTCTTCATACAGTAACGAAGGTACATTTCTCTCTGTCTGGAGGGTATACTCATGGCGCTACAGATGTGTCCTCCTACAATGAGGACACATTAGTGGTATCATATTGTAACCTTCATCAGATATCTCTCCACTTTGGGAGATAGACCTATGATATTTAAAGGGACATACTTCCTATGGTATTAAAAGGTACATGTATATCTTCCGATGTTACTACCTAGTACCAACCTGCCTATGGTTGGTACTAGGTATATATATATATATATATATATATATATATATATATCTATCTATCTATCTGAGGCCATCTATCTGAAATAACTTCTGTATGCCTTTAAACGTATTTAGACTGTGACAACCATTTAACCATTCGGTTATTACTCAATATTGGTAGTTCACAACTTATTTCTGGGCACCAAATAAGCAATTTGTAATGTTACCATTCATCTGCCCTTTATTTTTAATATCTTTATTATTAAATAAAAGTTAAGTTTTATTCTTTAGTTGTGTTTAGCAGATACTTTACTATACATTATCAAACATTGAGAGTGCTACATTTGTACTTCTTGTTTCAGTCCTTTACTGATTGACCTTCTCTTATTTTGTTTATGCCAAGTTAAAATGATGTCTTATAACTTGATGCTTCTTAAGCTTTATTTTGCTTACTTGTTGGCTTCAGTGTACTCATTCTGCGGTTTATGTCAAAATACTCAAAACACTTATTACCCTCATTGAAAAACACATGTATACAAAAATGGAGACAATTGTAAGATACTATAAACTTAAAGCATAATAATATATTAATATAATTTGTATTGACTGCAGGATTTAATTTTTAAAGTGCACCCCCTGCTAACTTCACATTTTTTCCTTTTCCAGCAAGCACCATTATTTCTATGGGAAACATCTTACAACTTAAAGGGACTGGCTTTTATTTTGGTAATTCCCTAAGGGCCATCCCTGCAAGGGTCAGCGTGTTTTTTGTTTTTTTCAAGGATGGCCCAGCAAAGGTTTGATCTTTATGCCCTATGTGTCCTTTGTTTAAACTTAGACCCTTTCCATGAAAGCATACCTATGTAGTCACTGAAGTGGTATTGTGTCTAGAGCACTGAGAGCTCCAGTTATCATATCACAGATAGACTAGATCCTCTACATCTGCTGCATGCATTTAAAATTGCACAGGACAATATTTATGTTGTGTCACCATCTGCTATTGCACGACCAAGCACTCAAGAACAGGGCCTGTCAATCACCCTGAACAAGCAAGTTTGGGGTGTTAGAACTCATCCTTCTCTTAGGTGGTATAGAGGTTAAGAATCAGCAGTCAAATGATCACTTCTCCTTAACTTGTAAGCAGGCACTCATGAGCCTGCCCCACAACGGCTACAGAGCAGCTTAGCTACTTGATAAAAAGAGCCCTATATGGCAACAGTGTTTGCAACTAGTGATGTCAGGAACATAAAATTTTCCGTTCGCGAATGGCGAAAGCGAACTTCCGCAAATGTTCGTGAACCGGCGAACCGGGCAAACCGCCATAGACTTCAATAGGCAGGCAAATTTTAAAACCCACAGGGACTCTTTCTGGCCACAATAGTGATGGAAAAGTGGTTTCAAGGGGACTAACACCTGGGCTGTGACATGCCGGAGGGGGATCCATGGCAAAACTCCCATGGAAAATTACATAGTTGATGCAGAGTCTGGTTTTAATCCATAAAGGGCATAAATCACCTAACATTCCTAAATTGTTTGGAATAACGTGCTTTAAAACATCAGGTATGATGTTGTATCGATCAGGTAGTGTAAGGGTTACGCCCGCTTCACAGTGACAGACCAAACTCCCCGTTTAACGCACCGCAAACAACCGCAAACAGTCAATTTGCACAACCGCAAACTCCCCATTTGCACAAGGTTGGACCTGAGCTCTGCAATGACGGCATTCTGGTGGTGGCAACAGCATGCATTGATTGGCGTGCTGTCTGGCTGATCCTGGGTGCCGATGCATGCTGTCTGACTGTGCCACTAGCTCCTTGCGATGACCTCTCCCTGCTTCCAACTTGTCTCCTCCTCCTCTCTGTCTCCCCATCTGAACTTTCCCCCTGTTCTTCTTTTCTAGCGGGCACCCACGTAACATCCATGGACGCATCGTCATCATCAACCACTTCACTTGTATCTGACAACTCAGCAAAGGAAGCAGCAGTGGGTACAACATCATCATCATCACACCGTACGTCCATGTGTGTAATGCTGCCTGACTGAGACATATCCCTGTTATCTACATCCTCTGGCAATAATGGTTGCACATTTCTTCCAACTGATGTGTAAATAACTCCTCTGACAGATCAAGTGAAGCGGCTGTGGTGCTAGTGTTGGTGGTGGCGGCAGGCGGGCGAGTGGTAACTTGAAAGGTGCCCAAAGCTAAGCTGGAGGAGGATGGTGCGTCAAGGTTCCGAGCGGAAGCTGTAGAAGATTGGGTCTCCTGTGTTAGCCAGCCAACTATGTCCTCAGAACTTTTCGAGTTCAGGGTACGTGGCCTCTGAACACTGGGCATTATTCTAGGGCCAAAGGGAATCACAGCACCATGACCACGACGGCCCCTGCGGGGTGGCCTCCCTCTGCCTGTCATTTTTTTTTTCGATTAGTGGTACTATGCGGGCAAGCTACTGTGACAACAGATATGAGTGGCACTGTGCACTGGCATAACTTGGCAGAGTAGATGCTGTAGGCCTGACACACACGCTTACAGACAACTAACTGCTATTCAATCGTTTACAGTCAAAGTTGTATTTATTTTTAAATGTACACTACTGTTACACCAGATATGAGTTGCACTGGTGTGACACTGTGCCCTGGCAGGCCCTGAAATGCACACATGTGAAGGAAACTGACTGCTATTATTTCACAGTCAAATTTCTAGTTTTTTTTTAATGTACACTACTGTTACACCAGATATGAGTTGCACTGGTGTGACACTGTGCCCTGGCAGGTCCTGAAACGCACACGCATGAAAGAAACTGCCTGCTATTATTTCACAGTCAAATTTCTAGTTTTTTTTTAAATGTACACTACTGTTACACCAGATATGAGTTGCACTGGTGTGACACTGTGCCCTGGCAGGCCCTGAAATGCACACGTGTGAAGTAAACTGACTGCTATTATTTCACAGTCAAATTTCTAGTTTTTTTTTAATGTACACTACTGTTACACCAGATATGAGTTGCACTGGTGTGACACTGTGCCCTGGCAGGCCCTGAAATGCACACGTGTGAAGTAAACTGACTGCTATTATTTCACAGTCAAATTTCTAGTTTTTTTTTAATGTACACTACTGTTACACCAGATATGAGTTGCACTGGTGTGACACTGTGCCCTGGCAGGCCCTGAAATGCACACGTGTGAAGGAAACTGACTGCTATTATTTCACAGTCAAATTTCTAGTTTTTTTTTAATGTACACTACTGTTACACCAGATATGAGTTGCACTGGTGTGACACTGTGCCCTGGCAGGCCCTGAAACGCACACGCATGAAAGAAACTGCATGCTATTATTTCACAGTCAAATTTCTAGTTTTTTTTTAAATGTACACTACTGTTACACCAGATATGAGTTGCACTGGTGTGACACTGTGCCCTGGCAGGCCCTGAAACGCACACGTGTGAAGGAAACTGACTGCTATTATTTCACAGTCAAAAAAGTTTTTTTTTTTTTTTTAAATGTACACTACTCTTAAACCAGATATGAGTTGCACTGGTGTGACACTGTGCCCTGGCAGGCCCTGAAACGCACACGCATGAAAGAAACTGCATGCTATTATTTCACAGTCAAATTTCTAGTTTTTTATTAAATGTACACTACTGTTACACCAGATATGAGTTGCACTGGTGTGACACTGTGCCCTGGCAGGCCCTGAAACGCACACGTGTGAAGGAAACTGACTGCTATTATTTCACAGTCAAATTTCTAGTTTTTTTTTTAATGTACACTACTGTTACACCAGATATGAGTTGCACTGGTGTGACACTGTGCCCTGGCAGGCCCTGAAACGCACACGTGTGAAGGAAACTGACTGCTATTATTTCACAGTCAAAAAAGTGTTTTTTTTTTTAAATGTACACTACTGTTACACCAGATATGAGTTGCACTGGTGTGACACTGTGCCCTGGCAGGCCCTGAAATGCACACGTGTGAAGGAAATTGACTGCTATTATTTCCCAGTCAAATTTCTAGTTTTTTTTTTAACCCCTTAATGACCGAGGATGTACGCCATACGTCCTCAGAAAAAATACAGTTAACGTCTGAGGATTCTGATCGCTTCCAGCTGCTTTCTGGTTATTGCAGGATGCCTCAATATCGAGGCATCCTGCAATAACAAATGTTACCCCTCCGGTGCAGAGAAATGTTACCCCTCCGGTGCAGAGAGAGCCACTATGTGGCCCTCTCTGCACCGGGCATCAATGGCTGCATTCGTTGGTGGGTGGGAGCTGAAGTGGGAGGCGGGTGGGCGGCTATCGATGCGGTTCTTGTCAGAGAGGGGGGTGGGATCGGGCGGGATCGCCGGCCCCCGACTGAGTTGACTGAGGTGACTGAGGTGACACTGTGCCCTGGCAGGCCCTGAAATGCACACGTGTGAAGGAAATTGACTGCTATTATTTCCCAGTCAAATTTCTATTTTTTTTTAACCCCTTAATGACCGAGGATGTACGCCATACGTCCTCAGAAAAAATACAGTTAACGTCTGAGGACGTATTGCGTACGTCCTCAGTTTGGAAAGCAGCTGGAAGCAATTCTGATCGCTTCCAGCTGCTTTCTGGTTATTGCAGGATGCCTCGATACCGAGGCATCCTGCAATAACAAATGTTACCCCTCCGGTGCAGAGAGAGCCACTCTGTGGCCCTCTCTGCACCGGGCATCAATGGCTGCATTCGTTGGTGGGTGGGAGCTGAAGTGGGAGAAGGGTGGGCGGCCATCGATGTGGTTCTTGTCAGAGAGGGGGGCGGGATCGGGGGCTGGGGAGGGAGCGGGTGGGAACTGCTACACTACAGAAAAAAATGTTTTTATAAGTGGGATAAAGGGGTGCAAAATATTTAGTACTTGGAAATCTAAGTTATCTGGGAGCGGGTGGGGGATTGGTCTTGGGGGGGGGGAAGCTACACTACAGAAAAATGAAATAAAAAAATAAAAAAAACATTTTATTTGCAAACTGGGTACTGGCAGACAGCTGCCAGTACCCAATATGGCCCCCAATAAGGCAGAGGGGGAGGGTTAGGAAGCTGTTTTGGGGGGGATCAGGGAGGTTGGGGGCTAAGGGGGATCCTACACAACAGCATATGTAAATATGCTAAAAAATATATATATAAAAAAAAAGATACCTTTTATTTTAGTACTGGCAGACTTTCTGCCAGTACTTAAGATGGCGGGGACAATTGTGGGGTGGGGGAGAGAAGAGAGCTCTTTGGGAGGGATCAGGGGGTCTGATGTGTCAGGTGGGAAGCTGATCTCTACATTAAAGCTAAAATTAACCCTGCAAGCTCCCTACAAGCTACCTAATTAACCCCTTCACTGCTGGGCATAATTCATGTCTTGTGCGCAGTTGCATTTAGTGGCCTTCTAGCTACCAAAAAGCAACACCAAAGCCATATATGTCTGCTATTTCTGAACAAAGGGGATCCCAGAGAAGCATTTACAACCATTTGTGCCATAATTACACAAGCTCTTTGTAAATAATTTCAGTGAGAAACCTAAAAATTGTGAAAATGTTGACTATTTTTTTTAATTTTATCGCATTTGGCGGTGAAATGGTGGCATGAAATATACCAAAATGGGCCTAGATCAATACTTGGGGTTGTCTACTACACTACACTAAAGCTGAAATTAACCCTACAAGCTCCCTACAAGCTCCGTAATTAACCCCTGCACTGCTTAGCATAATACACGTGTGGTGCGCAGCGGCATTTAGCAGCCTTCTAATTACCAAAAAGCAATGCCAAAGCCATATATGTCTGCTATTTCTGAAAAAAGGGGATCCCATAGAAGCATTTACAACCATTTGTGCCATAATTGCACAAAATGTTTGTAAATGATTTCAGTGAGAAACCTAAAATTTGGAAAAATGTAATGTTTTTTTTTATTTGATCACATTTGGCGGTGAAATGGTGGCATGAAATATACCAAGATGGGCCTAGATCAATACTTTGGGTTGTCTACTACACTACACTAAAGCTAAAATTACCCCAAAAAGCTCCCTACATGCTCCCTAATTAACCCCTTCACTGCTGGACATAATACACGTGTGGTGTGCAGTGGCATTTAGCGGCCTTCTAATTATCAAAAGCAAATTCAAAGCCATATATGTCTGCTATTTCTGAACAAAGGGGATCCCAGAGAAAAATGTACAACCATTTATGCCATAATTGCACAAGCTATTTGTAAATAATTTCAGTGAGAAACCTAAAGTTTGTGAAAAAATTTGTGAAAAAGTGAACAATTTTTTTTATTTGATCGCATTTGGTGGTGAAATGGTGGCATGAAATATACCAAAATGGGCCTAGATCAATACTTTGTGATGTCTTCTAAAAAAATATATACATGTCAATGGCTATTCAGGGATTCCTGATAGATATCAGTGTCCCAATGTAACTAGCGCTAATTTTGAAAAAAAATGGTTTGGAAATAGCAAAGTGCTACTTGTATTTATGGCCCTATAACTTGCAAAAAAAGCAAAGTACATGTAAACATTGGGTATTTCTAAACTCAAGACAAAATTTAGAAAGTATTTAGCATGGGTGTTTTTTGGTGGTTGTAGATGTGCAACAGATTTTGGGGGTCAAATTTAGAAAAAGTGTGTTTTTTTCCATTTTTTCCTCATATTTTATAATTTTTTTATAGTAAATGATAAGATATGATGAAAATAATGGTATCTTTAGAAAGTCTATTTAATGGCGAGAAAAACGGTATATAATATGTGTGGGTACAGTAAACGAAATCGCCCGCCGAGGCAAACGCGAACATGCTATGTTCGCCGGGAACTATTCGCCGGAGAACTATTCGTGACATCACTATTTGCAACAATGATTTTAACATTATATATAGTTGAAAAAACCACTGCTATATAGCACTAATAACTCTACCTAAGTATGCTTTCATGGAAAGGAGCTGTATTATCAGTAACAAATAAATAAAGGAAATGTGACTATAGAAGGTAATTTAATATTATGTCTTTATTTTTTTAATTACACTATCTATCTATTTCTTAGCTTTATTTATTTAGAAGGTTGATGTTAAAATATCAACTTGCAAAATGACATCCATTACAGTTACGGAGTGAGGATAAAAGTTTAAAATTAGAATTAAAGGGACACTGAACCCAATTTTTTTTCTTTTGTGATTCAGATAGAGCATGAAATTTTAAGCAACTTTCTAATTTGCTACTATTATCAAATTTAATTTATTCTCTTTGTATCTTTATTTGAATTACAAGAATGTAAGTTTAGATGCCGGCCTATTTTTAGTGAACAACCTGAGTTGTTTTTGCTGATGGGTGGATAAATTCACTAACGGTCACAATTTTTAAAACACCTCTAGTTTTACTGTTTTTAATGATATTTAAGCAGTTCAAGTCCAGTGAATAGCCTGACATATTACAAAGATAATCTGTAAACTGCCAGAAGTTAAATAAATAGGAATGAGTTAGCAAATGGTCTTCAGCTGTAAAAGTAATTTTGGTCTTGGAAGGTGATGATTACAATTCTTACATGTGTTCCACCTTTTGCTGGTCACTTAGAAACTCTCTGCCTGTACAAAACCAGAATTGGAAAAATCTGTGTTACAATATTTAGACATTATTCTACCATTTGAATTAGTATATTACTATTATTATTGCAAAAAAAAAGCCAATTAATAAAAGGAAGGCAGATTGATCATTATAACCCTTAAAAGTGTAGGTCTTCCCTTTAGAGAAATTGCAAAGAAAGCTGAGATTTCAGCAAGTGCAGTTCATACACCATTATTTTATTTATTTAATCAAAATTATTTTCATTTATTATGTAGCACTAGCAGGCCCATTTATCAAGCTCCGTATGGAGCTTGAAGGGCCGTGTTTCTGGCGAGTCTTCAGACTCGCCAGAAACACAAGTTATGAAGCAGCGGTCTAAAGACCGCTGCTCCATAACCCTGTCCGCCTGCTCTGAGCAGGCGGACAGAAATCGCCGGAAATCAACCCGATCGAATACGATCGGGTTGATTGACACCTCCCTGCTGGCGGCCGATTGGCCGCGAGTCAGCAGGGGGCGGCGTTGCACCAGCAGCTCTTGTGAGCTGCTGGTGCAATGTTAAATGCGGAGAGCGTATTGCTCTCCGCATTTAGCGAGGTCTTGCAGACCTGATCCGCAGTGTCGGATCAGGTCCGCAAGCCCTTTGATAAATGGGCCCCTATGTATCAAAATAGAAGGTTTGATAAAAATACATATACAGATTAAACAAAACAAGTTAGTAAAGGAGGTACAGGGCATTGCTCTAAAGAGATTAAAGTCTATAGGTTGAGGGTGCAGACACATAAGGTTTGGGGTAGCTTGTCACATTAATGGTAGTTTAAGCAGTAAAGCATGGCAGTTCAAGATTTATTTTGGTTAGGAGGAAAAACAGCTAGAGGGGAGATGGCAAGTATCTCTGAATTGGGGAGTTTTCAAATGGAACTTGATGTATGCATGTATGATTTATGTGTTTATATGTGTAAATATGTGTATGTACCTTTTATCAGCCAATGACATTTGAAATTGAGATCACCCCCAAACATTTGAGAAAATTGATAAAATCTCATTATCAAAAGATAATTTTGACTAAAGCCAAAGTAAGCCATAATGCAAAAAAAGAAAAAAGTCATACTATATTGAATGAAGAAGTATCTCTGAATTGGTGAGTTTTCAAATGGCACTTGGAAATTGGAGGACACTCTGACAGGAAGATGTCTCTCAGACCCAAAGCCACAACAGCTTTATATATATATATTTATTTATATGTGTAAATATGTATATGTGCCTTTTATCAGTGAATGACATATGAAATTGAGATCACCCTAACATATGATGAGAAAATTGATAAAACCTCAATATCAAAATATGTTGACTGAAGTCAAAGTAAGTCATAATGGAAAAAAGAAAAAAGTCATACTATATACAGTAGAATAAATAAGGACATTTTTGCTTTAAAACGCAGATTTTATCATTTCATTGTAGATTCTAATATTGTTGTAAAAGTAACCAATACTTAAAGGGCCATTAAACCCAAAAAATGTCTTTCACGATTCAGATAGAGAATACAATTTTAAACAACATTCCAATTTATTTCTATTATCTAATTTGGGGCAATCTTTACATATCCTTTGTTAAAGAAATAACAATGCACATTGGTGAGCCAATCACATGAGGCATCTATGTGCAGTCACCAATCAGAAGCTACTGAGCCTATCTAGATATGCTTTTCAGGAAAGAATATCAAGTGAATGAATCAAATTAGATAATAGAAGTAAATTAGAAAGTTTTTTAAAATGGTATTCTCTATCTGAATCATGAAAGAAAAACATTGGGTTTAATGTCCTTTTAAATATAAATAATAAAAATAAAACTCATTCATGCTAAGGGCACAACAATCTAAAGCTAAAATGGCCTGTGAGTGCTATGAAGTCTGTGAAGGGATGATCTAAAGGTATGTTTTTTTACTATTAGTTGTGTATCTTGCTAAGGAGCAAACTTACATTTATGTATATGACAATGAGATATATATATGTATAAAAACCGATTAATAAATTAAGCTTAAATCATATTTAATTGACTCTGTAAAAATTGGTATCATATTAAGCATAAAAAATTGTATAAATAGAACACATCCAAACAGGTATTAAAACCCTGCTGCATTTATGATATTTCATTATTCTATACAAATCATCTTTAATTACATGAAAAAGGGGTATTCATTGTAAACAGTTAAACTTGTGCTCAAGGATACACAATAATTTACAAAAACAAAGTTAAAATTGCCACCAAGATGTAAGAATTTGAAGGGCTCCTAATAATTTTATTGTGAAAAGTCTCACAGCATTTAAAAGTGGGCTAACCATTGATGTTCCTTGGGCATTTATTAAGTTGTTTAGCAATTTGTATTAGAATTATCTAAACATATTATGCATGTAGATATAGAAGTTTTACCTCATTGAATGTAGGCTGGTAAGTTTTTTTCAAAATATGTATTGAGTTTATTAAAGTGAATGAAAAGGACATAAGTGAAACTAGAAACAAATGCACAATAGATTATGCTGAAAAAGGCATAATTTGATTTGTATGTGCTTCACATACCGAGGTAATCTAGTACTGAGGTAATCTGCTTATAAGAAGATCTGGGTTCAACGGTAAGATATCGCTTTTTTACATGCAGAGTTGGAATACGGCTTTGGTTTGCCTGAGTGTAACAGAGGGGAAGGGTTGTCGATCCCTGGAATTTGATGTACTTTAAATACATGAATTTTGGATATAATTTCTTTTCACTATTTGATACAATATTTGGAGTCAAATTCTCTATCTCTGTCTCTGCCATCCTGCCTAAAACTTCAATCCGCCGGACTCAGTCCGACACAGATCGATTCTTACGTCACTCCAGATGTTCCGCACACAAGTACGGCACAATCTAACTACTTTTGCTAGTTATCAAAAAACTAGCAGGTACGCTCGGCACTTTTCCGGCCCAGCGTACCTGGTTTTCAAACCGCCACCCTGGAGGCAGCGGATCCCATAGGAATCAATGGGAGTCTGACCATAGCGAAAGTTCATGTTCGCTGCTGCCAGACATCCCATTGATTTCTATGGGAGCTGTCTACACCTAACACCCTAACATGTACTCGAGTCTAAACACCCCTAATCTCTCCCCCCTACACCGCCGCAACTAAATAAAGTTATAACTCCCTTAACCGCCGCTCCCGGAGCCCACCGCAAGCTACTCTATACATATTAACCCCTAAACCATCGCTCCCGGACCCTGCCGCAACCTATATTAAATTTATTAACCCCTAATCTGCCCCCCCTACACCGTCACCACCTATAATACATTTATTAACCCCTATCCTGCCCCCCACTACACCGCCACCACTGTAATAAAATTATTAACCCCTAAACCTAAGTCTAACACTAACCCTAACACCCCCCTAACTTAAATATTAATTAAATAAATCTAAATAATATTTCTATTATGAACTAAATTAATCCTATTTAAAACTAAATACTTTAAAATAAACCCTAATATAGCTACAATATAAATAATAATTATATTGTAGCTATTTTAGGATTTATTTTTATTTTACAGGCAAATTTCAATTTATTTTAACTAGGTACAATAGCTATTAAATAGTTATTAACTATTTAATAGCTTACCTAGCTAAAATAAAGAGAAATTAACCTGTAAAATAAAAACTAACCTAAGTTACAATTACACCTAACACTATACTATACTGTACTTAAATAAATTATTCCTATTTAAAACTAAATACTTACCTGTAAAATAAACCCTAAGATAGCTACAATATAATTAATAATTACATTGTAGCTATCTTAGGCCTAGATTTAGAGTTGGGCGGTAGCCATCAAAACCAGCGTTAGAGGCTCCTAACGCTGGTTTTTACCGCCCTCTGGTATTTGGAGCCAGTCATTAAAGGGTCTAACGCTCATTTTCCAGCCGCAACTTTTCCATACCGCAGATCCCCTTACGTCAATTGCATATCCTATCTTTTCAATGGGATCTTTCTAACGCCGGTTTATAAAGCTCTTAACTACTGTGCTCTAAAGTACACTAACACCCATAAACTACCTATGTACCCCTAAACCGAGGTCCCCCCACATCGCCGCCACTATATTTAATTTTTTTAACCCCTAATCTTCCGCTCCGTACACTGCCGCCAAATACGTTATCCCTTTGTACCCCTAATCTGCTGCCCCTAACACCGCCAACCCCTATATTATATTTATTAACCCCTAATCTGCCCCCCACAACATCGCCGCCAGCTACCTACAATAATTAACCCCTAATCTGCCGACCGGAGCTCACCGCTAGTATAATAAATGTATTAACCCCTAATCTGCCTCACTCCCGTCTCAATAACCCTATAATAAATAGTATTAACCCCTAATCTGCCCTCCCTAACATCGCCGACAGCTAACTTCAAGTATTAACCCCTAATCTGCTGACCGGAGCTCACCGCTACTCTAATAAATGGATTAACCCCTAAAGCTAAGTCTAACCCTAACACTAACACCCCCCTAAGTTAAATATATTTTTTATCTAACGAAATAAATTAAGTCTTATTAAATAAATTATTCCTATTTAAATCTAAATACTTACCTGTAAAATAAACCCTAATATAGCTACAATATAAATTATAATTATATTGTAGCTATTTTAGGATTAATATTTATTTTACAGGCAACTGTATTTATTTTAACCAGGTACAATAGCTATTAAATAGTTAAGAACTATTTAATAGCTACCTAGTTAAAATAATTACAAAATTACCTGTAAAATAAATCCTAACCTAAGTTACAATTAAACCTAACACTACACTATCAATAAATTAATTAAATAAACTACCTACAATTATCTACAATTAAACCTAACACTACACTATCAATAAATAAATTAAATACAATTCCTACAAATAAATACAATGAAATAAACTAACTAAAGTACAAAAAATAAAAAAGAACTAAGTTACAAAAAATAAAAAAATATTTACAAACATTAGAAAAAAATTACAACAATTTTAAACTAATTACACCTACTCTAAGCCCCCTAATAAAATAACAAAGACCCCCAAAATAAAAAATGCCCTACACTATTCTAAATTACAAAAGTTCAAAGCTCTTTTACCTTACCAGCCCTTAAAAGGGCCCTTTGCGGGGCATGCCCCAAAGAATTCAGCTCTTTTGCCTGTAAAAAAAACATACAATACCCACCCCAACATTACAACCCACCACCCACATACCCCTAATCTAACCCAAACCCCCCTTAAATAAACCTAACACTAAGCCCCTGAAGATCTTCCTACCTTGTCTTCACCATGCTAGGTATCACCGATCGTTCCAGGCTCCGAAATCTTCATCCAAGCCCAAGCGGGGGCTAGACATCCATCATCCGGCTGAAGTCTTCTATCAAGCGACGGCTGAAGAATTCCCAAAGAGGCTCCAAAGTCTTCATCCTATCCGGGAAGAAGAGTAGATCCGGACCGGCAACCATCTTCTTCCAAGCGGCATCTTCTATCTTCATCCGATGAGGACCGGCTCCATCTTGAAGACCTTCACCGCGGACCCATCTTCTTCTTCCGACGACTTCCCGACGAATGACGGTTCCTTTAAGGGACGTCATCCAAGATGGTGTCCCTCGAATTCCGATTGGCTGATAGGAGTCTATCAGCCAATCGGAATTAAGGTAGGAAAATTCTGATTGGCTGATGGAATCAGCCAATCAGAATCAAGTTCAATCCGATTGGCTGATTCAATCAGCCAATCAGATTGAGCTTGCATTCTATTGGCTGTTCCGATCAGCCAATAGAATGCGAGCTCAATCTGATTGGCTGATCGGATCAGCCAATCGGATTGAACTTGATTCTGATTGGCTGATTCCATTGGCTGATAGAATCCTATCAGCCAATCGGAATTCGAGGGACGCCATCTTGGATGACATCCCTTAAAGGAACCGTCATTCATCAGGAAGTCGTCGGAAGAAGAAGATGGGTCCGCGGTGGAGGTCTTCAAGATGGAGCCGGTCCTCATCGGATGAAGATAGAAGATGCCGCTTGGAAGAAGATGGTTGCCGGTCCGGATCTACTCTTCTTCCCGGATAGGATGAAGACTTTGGAGCCTCTTCGGGACTTCTTCAGCCGTCGCTTGATAGAAGACTTCAGCCGGATGATGGATGTCTAGCCCCCGCTTGGGCTTGGATGAAGATTTCGGAGCCTGGAACGATCAGTGATACCTGGCATGGTGAAGACAAGGTAGGAAGATCTTCAGGGGCTTAGTGTTAGGTTTATTTAAGGGGGGTTTGGGTTAGATTAGGGGTATGTGGGTGGTGGGTTGTAATGTTGGGGGGGGTTATTGTATGTTTTTTTTTACAGGCAAAAGAGCTGAATTCTTTGGGGCATGCCCGCAAAGGGCCCTTTTAAGGGCTGGTAAGGTAAAAGAGCTTTGAACTTTTGTAATTTAGAATAGGGTAGGGCATTTTTTTATTTTGGGGGTCTTTGTTATTTTATTAGGGGGCTTAGAGTAGGTGTAATTAGTTTAAAATTGTTGTAATTTTTTTCTAATGTTTGTAAATATTTTTTTATTTTTTGTAACTTAGTTAGTTTATTTCATTGTATTTATTTGTAGGAATTGTATTTAATTTATTTATTGATAGTGTAGTGTTAGGTTTAATTGTAGATAATTGTAGGTAGTTTATTTAATTAATTTATTGATAGTGTAGTGTTAGGTTTAATTGTAACTTAGGTTAGGATTTATTTTACAGGTAATTTTGTAATTATTTTAACTAGGTAGCTATTAAATAGTTCTTAACTACAGTACATCTCAGAGAAACACAGATTAGGACATTACATATGGATTACATCACACCTCATAGGGCAGCAAAATGGAACAAACAAATCCTAGATCGATGTGTCAAATGTGGGATAGTTGCCCCGTCGTTCCAACATTATTTTTACGCCTGCCCAGCAATTAGAAGATTTTGGGGACAAATTCAATACTGGCTAAAAATCACACTAAAGCTAGACCTAGTGTTTACGATGACTTAAATACTTCTGTTTAAGTGGGATGATGCGTGTAAACCATTACATAGACTTCTAACGGCCTGTGTTCTGCTGGCCAGACAATGCATTCTTAAAAGATGGATTAACAGACAAGCCCCTACAGTAGCGCAATTCAAACACCTGCTGTTAAAGCAATTCTTTATTGAGCAATATGATGTTAGACTAGACACGTTGCGTAGGCTGAAGCCTTTTTTGCGTAAATGGAGACCCTATATTGACACATTAGACCTGCCAACACAAAGACAGATTTTAAAACCGTTCATGCATTTAGAGACCATGTTGGAGATAGCCGCGGGTGGCAGACTGTGACACACATAGCAGAAGATCACAACACTGAGCCAGGAATGTCTGAGATTATGTTATTCTAGTCTGAAAATATATGAGCACATGCGATCTCCTTTGTTTTTTTTTCTTTCCTTACCCCCTCTCCCTCTTCTTCGTATTCCTCAGCTCTCCTCCCCATCTCCCCCTCCGATTCTTGATCTTTGAGGAGGACTCCCCCCTCCGCTGCTCCTTCTCCGAGACTTTCATATCCCCAGACTCTCGCTGAGTCCTTTTATCCACCTAAAGTAATATATGTTTAGAATTAGGTCAATACCTATGTTTAATTTGTTAAGTTGTTGTTATTGTTTGTATTGAAAGAAAAAACTCTGCTCGGGAATTGTGCAAATGCCTGAAACTGAAGACACCAAGCCTTTCAATGACTTTGTTTCACCAGAACTATGTCTTGTTACTACCCTTTTGGAAAAAACTGAGAAATGTTTAACTACACCATGTAACTGTGTCTTTATGTATGATTCCTGAGTGATTAATAAAAAGAATTTAAAAAAAAAAAAAAATAGTTCTTAACTATTTAATAGCTATTGTACCTGGTTAAAATAAATACAAATTTGCCTGTAAAATAAATATTAATCCTAAAATAGCTACAATATAATTATAATTTATATTGTAGCTATATTAGGGTTTATTTTACAGGTAAGTATTTAGATTTAAATAGGAATAATTTATTTAATAAGACTTAATTTATTTCGTTAGATAAAAATTATATTTAACTTAGGGGGGTGTTAGTGTTAGGGTTAGACTTAGCTTTAGGGGTTAAAACATTTATTATAGTAGCGGTGAGCTCCGATCGGCAGATTATGGGTTAATTATTGTAGGTAGCTGGCGGCGACGTTGTGGGGGGCAGATTAGGGGTTAATAAATATAATATAGGGGTCGGCGGTGTTAGGGGAAGCAGATTAGGGGTACATAACTATAATGTATGTTGCGGCAGTATACGGAGCGGCAGATTAGGGGTTAATAATAATATGCAGGGGTCAGTGATAGCGGGGGCGGCAGATTAGGGGTTAATAAGTGTAAGGTTAGGGGTGTTTAGACTCGGGGTACATGTTAGAGTGTTAGGTGCAGACGTAGGAAGTGTTTCCCCATAGAAAACAATGGGGCTGCGTTAAGAGCTGAACGCTGCTTTTTTGCAGGTGTTAGGTTTTTTTCAGCTCAAACTGCCCCATTGTTTTCTATGGGGATATCGTGCAAGAGCACGTTTTGAAGCTGGCCGCGTCCGTAAGCACTGCTGGTATCTAGAGTTGCAGGGGCGTTAAATTATGCTCTACGCTCCCTTTTTGGAGCCTAACGCACTGAAAACCCAGCCATTCTGTGAACTCTAAATACCAGCGGTATTTAAAAGGTGCGGGAGAAAAAAAGCACGCGTAGCGAACGCACCCCTTTGGCCGCCAAACTCTAAATCTAGCCGATAGGATTTATATTTATTTTACAGGTAACTTTGTATTTATTTTAGCTAGTTAGAATAGTTATTAAATAGTTATTAACTATTTAATAACTACCTAGCTAAAAGAAATAGAAAATTACCTGTAAAATAAATCCTAACCTAAGTTACAATTAAACCTAACACTACACTATCATTAAATTAATTAAATAAATTACCTACAAATAACTACAATTAAATACAATTAAATAAACTAACTAAAGTACAAAAAATAAAAAAGTTAAGTTACAAAAAATAAAAAAAATAAGTTACAAACATTTTAAAAATATTACAACAATTTTAAGGTACTTACACCTAATCTAAGCCCCCTAATAAAATAACAACCCCCCCAAAAAATAAAAAAATGCCCTACCCTATTCTAAATTAAAAAAGTTCAAAGCTCTTTTACCTTACCAGCCCTTAAAAGGGCATTTTGTGGGGCATGCCCCAAAGAATTCAGCTCTTTTGCCTGTAAAAGAAAAATACAACCCCCCCAACATTAAAACCCACCACCCACTTACCCCTAATCTAACCCAAATCCCCCTTAAAATAATCTAACACTAATCCCCTGAAGATCATCCTACCTTGAGTTGTCTTCACTCAGCTGAGCAGCGATGGAACCGAAGAGGAGACCCGGAGCGGCAGAAGTTATCCTCCAAGCGGCGCTGAAGAAATCTTCCATCTGATGAAGTGATCCTCCAAGCGGCGCTGAAGAAGTCTTCCATCCGGGCGATGTCATCTTCCAAGAGGCGCTGAAGAAGTCTTCTATCCAGGCGATGTCATCTTCCAAGTGGGGTCTTCAATCTTCATCCCGCCGACGCGGAACATTCTTCTTTACCGACGGACTACCGACGAATGAAGGCTCCTTTAAGGGACGTCATTCAAGATGGCGTCCCTTCAATTCTGATTGGCTGATAGTATTCTATCAGCCAATCGGAATTAAGGTAGGAAAAATCTGATTGGCTGATTGAATCAGCCAATCAGATTCAAGTTCAATCCGATTGGCTGATCCAATCAGCCAATCAGATTGAGCTCGCATTCTATTGGCTGTTCCGATCAGCCAATAGAATGCAAGCTCAATCTGATTGATTGAGGTGAGTGATAAAAAAGTTAGTGATAACAGTAATCCTCCTCTTGATAGAAATAAAGGTATTAAGTCATCCATCTACACCCTCTACTTCAAAAGGGTCAGTTTGGCACAGGTTAGGTGCCAACCCGAAATCACCTGTTGCATCTATTTTTTTAGGCAATGGTCAGGGAAACCATTGCAGAGACAGAAATGTGTATTGGGAGGGGAAGGAACAACAACAAAAAATTGGAAAACAAGAGAAAGACCACAAAAAATGTCCTTAGAAATAGACGATGAACAAGAGGAGGAGTTAGAATACAGAGGGGGAAACAGCAGAAGGATGAATTAGAACTAATTAAAAAAGACATTATTAATATCTCAGATTTGTAACTGGCAAATGATGATATCAAATTGTTGGGGAAAGGTCTGAATTTATTCTAAATTTAAAAAGTTCAAAGCTCTTTTACCTTACCAGCCCTGAAAAGGGCCCTTTGCGGGGCATTCCCCAAAGAATTCAGCTCTTTGGCCTGTAAAAAAAAACATACAATACCCCCCCAACATTACAACCCACCACCCACATACCCCTAATCTAACCCAAACCCCCCTTAAATAAACCTAACACTAAGCCCCTGAAGATCTCCCTACCTTATCTTCACCTCACCGGGTTCAGCGATCGGTCCAGAAGAGGGTCCGAAGTCTTGATCCAAGCGGCGGCTGAAGAACTCCATCATCGGGCTGAAGTCAGAAGTCCATCATCGGGATGAAGTCTTCTATCAAGCGGCATCTTCAATCTTCTTTCTTCCGGAGCGGAGCGGAGCCATCTTCTTCCCAGCCGACACGGATCCAACCTCTTCAACCGACGCCTACTCGCCGAATGACGGTTCCTTTAAATGACGTCATCCAAGATGGCATCCCTCAAATTCTGATTGGCTGATAGGATTCTATCAGCCAATCGGAATTAAGGTAGGAATATTCTGATTGGCTGATGGAATCAGCCAATCAGATTCAAGTTCAATCTGATTGGCTGATCCAATCAGCCAATCAGATTGAGCTTGCATTCTATTGGCTGTTCAGATCAGCCGCCGCTTGGATCAAGACTTCGGACCCTCTTCAGGACCGATCGCTGAACCCGGTGAGGTGAAGGCAAGGTAGGGAGATCTTCAGGGGCTTAGTGTTAGGTTTATTTAAGGGGGGTTTGGGTTAGATTAGGGGTATGTGGGTGGTGGGTTGTAATGTTGGGGGGGGGTATTGTATGTTTTTTTTTTACAGGCAAAAGAGCTGAATTCTTTGGGGCATGCCCCGCAAAGGGCCCTTTTCAGGGCTGGTAAGGTAAAAGAGCTTTGAACTTTTTAAATTTAGAATAAGGTAGGGCATTTTTTTATTTTGGGGGGCTTTGTTATTTTATTAGGGGGCTTAGAGTAGGTGTAATTAGTTTAAAATTGTTGTAATATTTTTCTAATGTTTATAAATATTTTTTTATTTTTTGTAACTTAGTTCTTTTTTATTTTTTGTACTTTAGTTAGTTTATTTCATTGTATTTAATTGTAGGTATTGTATTTAATTAATTTATTGATAGTGTAGTGTTAGGTTTAATTGTAACTTAGGTTAGGATTTATTTTACAGGTAATTTTGTAATTATTTTAACTATTTTAGCTATTAAATAGTTATTAACTATTTAATAGCTATTGTACCTGTTTAAAATAATTACAAAGTTGCCTGTAAAATAAATATTAATCCTAAAATAGCTACAATATAATTATAATTTATATTGTAGCTATATTAGGGTTTATTTTACAGGTAAGTATTTAGCTTTAAATAGGAATAATTTATTGAATAAGAGTTAATTTATTTTGTTAGATTTAAATTATATTTAATTTAGGGAGGTGTTAGTGTTAAGGTTAGACTTAGCTTTAGGGGTTAATAAATGTATTATAGTAGCGGTGAGCTCCGGTCGGCAGATTAGGGGTTAATACTTGAAGTTAGGTGTTGGCGATGTTAGGGAGGGCAGATTAGGGGTTAATACTATTTATTATATGGTTATTGAGGTGGGAGTGAGGCAGATTAGGGGTTAATAACTTTATTATAGTAGCGGTGAGCTCCGGTCGGCAGATTAGGGGTTAATAATTGTAGGTAGGTGGCGGCGACGTTGGGGGAGGCAGATTAGGGGTTAATAAATATAATATAGGGGTCGGCGGTGTTAGGGGTTCATAGGGATAACGTAGGTGGCAGCGGTGTGCGGTCGGCAGATTAGGGGTTAAAATTTTTTAATAGATGTGGGGGGACCTCGGTTTAGGGGTACATAGGTAGTTTATGGGTGTTAGTGTACTTTAGAGCACAGTAGTTAAGAGCTTTAGAAACCGGCGTTAGCCCAAAAAGCTCTTAACTACTGACTTTTTTCTGCGGCTGGAGTTTTGTCGTTAGATTTCTAACGCTCACTTCAGCCACGACTCTAAATACCGGCGTTAGGAAGATCCCATTGAAGATAGGCTACGCAAATGGCGTAGGGGGATCTGCGGTATGGAAAAGTCGCGGCTGGAAAGTGAGCGTTAGACCCTTTGCTGACTGACTCCAAATACCAGAGGATGGTAAAAACCAACGTTAGGAGCCTCTAACGCTGGTTTTGACGGCTACCGCCCAACTCTAAATCTAGGCCTTAGTGAACACTTTTATAATATTAGGATAAAATTTGATAAACATAGGGTGCCAGTTCACTTCCAAACAGTTCATGATTCAGATTATAGATTGGATACCCCCAGGAGCTTCAAATAGATTGTTGCAATTTAGGAAAAAGGAAACATAATGGATATATAGGTTTAGAAGTCTTTCCCCTGATGTTTTAAAGCACGTTATTCCAAACAATTTAGGAATGTTAGGTGATTTAGGCCCTTTATGGCTTAAAAACAGACTCTGCATCAACTATGTAATTTTCCATGGGAGTTTTGCCATGGATCCCCCTCCGGCATGCCACAGTCCAGGTGTTAGTCCCCTTGAAAGAACTTTTCCATCACTATTGTGGCCAGAAAGAGTCCTTGTGGATTTTAAAGTTCGCCTGCCTATTGAAGTCAATGGCGGTTCGCCCGGTTCGCCGGTTCGTGAACATTTGCGGAAGTTCGAGTCTGCAATCGTGAACCTAAATTTTTAGGTTTGCGACATCACTATGCACTGTCTCTTTCTATCTCTACAGTTTGTCTACTATCCATCTGTGAATGAGGAACCCACGGATGTTCAGCTGCATCCGTTTGATGAGATATATTCATCTCCCTAACTTTGGAAAGTTTTCTACCTATTTCAAGGGACATGTTGTTTGGTATTTAGCGCTGTTTTCCTTTTTCTCTTTTTTACACCTTTTATACAGTGATGTTTTGGAGCATATACCCCTTCATCAGACCAGTCAGACCTGGTCTGATGAAGGGGTGTATTGCCTGAAACATCACTGAATTACAGACACTTGCTGCACCTTTTGTCAAGCCCAGTGAGTGCTGTCTTCGATGTACTTACTGTATATTTATATATATATATATATATATATACAGATATACAGTATATACTGTAAATATATATGTAATTACACATATAAACACATAATTACAAATGTATACAGTACACATAAAGACATATATGCAAGTGCATTGGAGCCCTTTGCCGTCAAGTAACTGAAAACAAGAAAAATAACATTTATGCAATATTCATATTTAAGTGTTTAATTGTGTATGTTCTGTAAATATTTCACATTCCAATGTTTTTGAATTTTTTAATATATATTCCTAAATTAATCTATATCTATATATAGTTATATATTTAGTTTTATATTTATATAGTTTATATATTTTACCAAAACATCCTCTGATTTCATATAAATATGGGTGTTTGTTTCTACCTTTTGCACACATTGGGTTTTCACTCATATGCAAACTTTTTACTTTCATCTTGTAATACGAACACAGCCTTTGCCTAGCAAAGTTAATGTACGAGTGGGAGTGAAAAATAGCTGAATTATAGTAAAAAGCCTTTGAAATGTAATTTAAAAGCCTTTTATGCTATTATGTTAATACTTACAGTATATATGTATGTCTCTCTATAAATTTGATTGAACACATTTAGCAAACCAATTATTTTCTTAGATTATCCACTTAAGGACCAGCGACGTACCCTGTATGTCACTGGCCTTTTTTTGGGACTTGATTGTTTTATAGCGCGGTCTTGCCACCAGCGTTGAGACTGCTCTATTCCACAAAGCCTGCTGGAGGGAGGGCATTAATAGCGTGTTCTTGCTAGACTTGTGCTATTATGTCCTGAAAAACCCCTCAACGACCAGTGACATACAGGGTACACTGTGGTCATTAAGGGGTTAATTGAGCTCATGTAGGTGAAAAGTTATTTTTTGTGTATAGCCTATTCGATAATAATGTTTTAGTGTGATATAACTCCAAACTGTGAGGATTTTCATAACTAGTTTATCCTGTAATAAAGGTAGATTCTATACTTTGGTTAACTTAAAGTCTTAACATAGATTAAGCTGCAAATAGCATGCAGCAGGAATCGTAAAAAAGTTATTTTAAAATAAATATTGTTTCTAGACGCTTGAAATGGCTGCCAAGGTCAGCCCACTGATGCCATCATGATCTAGGCTGCATATGGCATCCAATCACAAAAGGCTCACTAGTTGAATTCAACAGCCTGTCAATGCTATTCAATCTTCTCAGACATATTTACCACCCAACCAGGTGCAAGGACAAAGAAAATTTGCCGGGGATCCTTCCGTGTACTAAGCATCTCATATAGTTCATCTTTGGTAATGTCAGGAAGAATGTAGCCGTACTTCTTGGCAAGCTGTTTCCTGGCTTCTAAAACTTTTATCTAGTATATTTGTTAAAAATTGTGAGACCTAAAGGTTTGTTTCATAGCCATTAACCCCTAGCTTGCCAGTGATCACTATAAATTACTGACAGTAGCATAGCTGCACTTTTTTGCTGTCTGTGCATTTTTTAAGAGGTTAACCCCTAATCTGCCGCCCCCAACGTCGCCTCCACCTACCTACAGTTATTAACCCCTAATCTGCCGACCGGACCACACCGCTACTATAATAAATGTATTAACCCCTAAAGCTAAGTCTAACCCTAACACCCCCTAACTTAAATATAATTTAAATCTAACTAAATAAATTGACTCTTATTAAATAAATTATTCCTATTTAAAGCTAAATATATACCTGTAAAATAAACCCTAATATAGTTACAATATAAATTATTATTATATTGTAGCTATTTTAGGATTAATATTTATTCTACAGGCAACTTTGTAATTATTTTAACCAGGTACAATAGCTATTAAATAGTTAAGAACTATTTAATAGCTAAAATAGTTAAAATAATTACAAAATGACCTGTAAAATAAATCCTAACCTAAGTTACAATTAAACATAGGTAGTTTATGGGTGTTAGTGTACTTTAGAGCACAGTATTTAAGAGCTTTATAAACCGGCGTTAGCCCAAAAAGCTCTTAACTACCGACTTTTTTCTGCGGCTGGAGTTTTGTCGTTAGATTTCTAATGCTCACTTCAGCCACGACTCTAAATACCGGCGTTAGGAAGATCCCATTGAAAAGATAGGCTACGCAAATGGCATAGGGGATCTGCGGTATGGAAAAGTCGCGGCTGGAAAGTGAGCGTTAGACCCTTTCCTGACTGACTCCAAATACCAGAGGGCGGTAAAAACCAGCTTTAGGAGCCTCTAACGCTGGTTTTGACGGCTACCGCCCAACTCTAAATCTAGGCCTTAGTGAACACTTTTATAATATTAGGATAAAATTTGATAAACATAGGGTGCCAGTTCACTTCCAAACAGTTCATGATTCAGATTATAGATTGGATACCCCCAGGAGCTTCAAATAGATTGTTGCAATTTAGGAAAAAGGAAACATAATGGATATATAGGTTTAGAAGTCTTTCCCCTGATGTTTTAAAGCACGTTATTCCAAACAATTTAGGAATGTTAGGTGATTTAGGCCCTTTATGGCTTAAAAACAGACTCTGCATCAACTATGTAATTTTCCGTGGGAGTTTTGCCATGGATCCCCCTCCGGCATGCCACAGTCCAGGTGCTAGTCCCCTTGAAACAACTTTTCCATCACTATTGTGGCCAGAAAGAGTCCTTGTGGGTTCTAAAGTTCGCCTGCCTATTGAAGTCAATGGCGGTTCGCCCGGTTCGCCGGTTCGCGAACATTTGCGGAAGTTCGAGTCTGCAATCGTGAACCTAAATTTTTTGGTTTGCGACATCACTATGCACTGTCTCTTTCTATCTCTACAGTTTGTCTACTATCCATCTGTGAATGAGGAACCCACGGATTTGTGTTCAGCTGCATCCGTTTGATGAGATATATTCGTCTCCCTAACTTTGGAAAGTTTTCTACCTATTTCAAGGGACATGTTGTTTGGTATTTAGCGCTGTTTTCCTTTTTCTCTTTTTTACACCTTTTATACAGTGATGTTTTGGAGAATATACCCCTTCATCAGACCAGTCAGACCTGGTCTGATGAAGGGGTGTATTGCCTGAAACATCACTGAATTACAGACACTTGCTGCACCTTTTGTCAAGCCCAGTGAGTGCTGTCTTCGATGTAATTACTGTATATATATATATATATATATATATATATATATATATATATATACAGATATACAGTATATACTGTAAACATATATGTAATTACACATATAAACACATAATTACAAATGTATACAGTACATATAAAGACATATATGCAAGTGCATTGGAGCCCTTTGCAGTCAAGTAGCTGTAAACAAGAAAAATAACATTTATGCAATATTCATATTTAAGTGTTTAATTGTGTATGTTCTGTAAATATTTCACATTCCAATGTTTTTGAATTTTTAAATATATATTCCTAAATTAATCTATATCTATACATAGTTATATATTTAGTTTTATATTTATATAGTTTATATATTTTACTAAAAAATCCTCTGATTTCATATAAATATGGGTGTTTGTTTCTACGTTTTGCACACATTGGGTTTTCACTCATATGCAAACTTTTTACTTTCATCTTGTAATATGAACACAGCCTTTGCCTAGCAAAGTTAATGTACGATTGGGAGTGAAAAATAGCTGAATTATAGTAAAAAGCCTTTGAAATGTAATTTAAAAGCCTTTTATGCTATTATGTTAATACTTACAGTATATATGTATGTCTCTCTATGAATTTGATTGAAAACATTATTTTCTTAAATTAATTGAGCTCATGTAGGTGAAAAGTTATTTTTTTGTGTATAGCCTATTCAATAATAATGTTTTAGTGTGATATAACTCCAAACTGTGAGGATTTTCATAACTAGTTTATCCTGTAATAAAGGTAGATTCTACACTTTTGGTTAACTTAAAGTCTTAACTTAAAGTCTTAACATAGATTAAGCTGCAGGAATCATAAAAAAGTTATTTTAAAATAAATATTGTTTCTAGACACTTGAAATGGCTGCCAAGGTCAGCCCACTGATGACATCATGATCTAGGCTGCATATGGCATCCAATCACAAAAGGCTCACTAGTTGAATTCAACAGCCTGTCAATGCTATTCAGCAGAGTGCCTAGATGCAGCCCAGATAGGGATGACATCAGTGGGCTGAGCTTGGCAGCCATTTTAAACTGACCAGGAACAATATTCATTTTAAAATAACATTTTTACTGTTCCTGCTACATGATATAGAAAGGGTGCAGGAGGCTATTTAATCTAAGGTAAGACTTTAAGATGACTAAGGTGTAGACTCTCCCTTTAAGTTTTGATTGTTATAAGTTACCACAACTTCACTGAATTCTTTATTTGATTCATCAAGCTATCACTAGTTTCACATCAATTTAATCCCTTAACGAACAACGTACAGGGTATGTCCTACAAAAAACAGTTAAAGGGACACTCAATCAAAATTAAACTGTCATTATTCAGATAGAGCATCCAATTTTAAACAACTTTCTAATTTACTTCCATTAACAAAATGTGCACAGTTGCACAGTCTTTTTATATTTAAACTTTTGAGTCATCAGCTCCTACTGAGCATGTGCAAGAATAAGTGTGTATGCATTTGTGAATGGCTGATTGCTGTCACATGGTACGTGTATGCATATGTGATTGGCTGATGGCTGTCACATGGTACAGGGGGATTGGAAAAAGACATAACTTTTAAAATTGTCCGAAAAAAATCTACTACTCATTTGAAGTTCAGACTAAGTGCTATTGCATTGTCTTGTTATCTTGCATTTGTTGATTATGCAAATCTACTGTGTTGACTGGTCCTGTAGCAAACAAGGATGTACCCTGTACGCCCTCCAGTAATCTGAGTGCTAGAAGCGATCGAGATCCCTTACAGCTGCTCTAACAGTATTGCAGCAATGTCTCGATGTTGAGGCATCCTGCAATACTGTTCCCGACTGCCGGGACCCAGATTGATCAGTCCCCATGAGTGATTACTTCCGGCTTCACTCCATGTGGAGCCTGGCAGTCTAGCAGAGTATCAGAAGCGATCAGACAGGCTTTCGATGCTCTGCTTGTGTGCTGAGTGCCTCAGTGGGTTGAGGCACTTAGTAAGAAATAATAATATAAAATATATATATATAATTTGAGATAAAAGCCCCATAAATCCCTCCACCCCCATGAGGCTTCAAAGATGGCGATGCCCAGTGCATCATGGGGCTTCTGGGGGTGTCCCTAGCCTGCCATATCATAGGGGCAGGCTAGGGTCATCCAATCTGAGCTTGCCACAATAAAAAAAATAATAATAAATATTTAATTTGTCTAATCATGTCAATATTTGTAAATATTGACTCTCACCAGTGTGGTTCTCCCTCCCTCTCCTCACTTGTGTTTTTGTGGGAGAGAGAGAGAGAGATCTGTGTTTATGAGATAGAGATTTATCTAGTATATTTGTTAAAAATTGTGAGACCTAAAGGTTTTTTTCAGAGCCATTAACCCCTAGCTTGCCAGTGATCACTATAAATTACTGGCAGTAGCATAGCTGCACTTTTTTGCTGTCTGTGCATTTTTTTAAGAGGTTAACCCCTAATCTGCTGCCCCCAACGTCGCCTCCACCTATCTACAATTATTAACCCCTAATCTGCCGACCGGACCACACCGCTACTATAATAAATGGATTAACCCCTAAAGCTAAGTCTAACCCTAACACTAACACCCCCTAACTTAAATAAAATTTAAATCTAACTAAATAAATTAACTCTTATTAAATAAATTATTCCTATTTAAAGCTAAATACTTACCTGTAAAATAAACCCTAATATAGCTACAATATAAATTATAATTATATTGTAGCTATTTTAGGATTAATATTTATTCTACAGGCAACTTTGTAATTATTTTAACCAGGTACAATAGCTATTAAATAGTTAAGAACTATTTAATAGCTAAAATAGTTGAAATAATTACAAAATGACCTGTAAAATAAATCCTAACCTAAGTTACAATTAAACCTAACACTACACTATCAATAAATTAATTAAATACAATACCTACAAATAACTACAATTAAATAAACTAACTAAAGTACAAAAAATAAAAAAGAATTAAGTTACAAAAATAATTTTTTTTTACAAACATTAGAAAAATATTACAACAATTTTAAACTAATTACACCTACTCTAAGCCCCCTAATAAAATAACAAAGACCCCCAAAATAAAAAAAATGCCCTACCCTATTCTAATTTTAAAAAGTTCAAAGCTCTTTTACCTTACCAGCCCTGAAAAGGGCCCTTTGCGAGGCATGCCCCAAATAATTCAGCTCTTTTGCCTGTAAAAAAAACATACAATACCTCCCCCAAACATTACAACCCACCACCCACATACCCCTAATCTAACCCAAACCCCCCTTAAATAAACCTAACACTAAGCCCCTGAAGATCTTCCTACCTTATCTTCACCATGCCAGGTTCACCGATCCGTCCTCCGAAGTCTTCATCCAAGCCCAAGCGGGGGCTGGCGATCCATAATCCGGTTGAAATCTTCTATCAAGCGGCGGCTGAAGAGGTCCAGAAGAGGCTCCAAAGTCTTCATCCTATCCGGGAAGAAGAGGAGATCCGGACCGGCAACCATCTTGATCCAAGCGGCATCTTCTATCTTCATCCGATGACGAACGGCTCCATCTTGAAGACCTCCAGCGTGGATCCATCTTCTTCTTCCGACGTCCAACTGAAGAATGAAGGTTCCTTTAAGGGACGTCATCCAAGATGGCGTCCCTCAAATTCCGATTGGCTGATAGGATTCTATCAGCCAATCGGAATTAAGGTAGGAAAATTCTGATTGGCTGATGGAATCAGCCAATCAGATTCAAGTTCAATCCGATTGGCTGATCCAATCAGCCAATCAGATTGAGCTCGCATTCTATTGGCTGTTCCGAGCGGTGTTAGGGGCAGCAGATTAGGGGTACATAGGGATAACGTAGGTTGCGGCAGTGTACGGAGCGGCAGATTAGGGGTTAATAATAATATGCAGGGGTCAGTGATAGCAGGGGTGGCAGATTAGGGGTTAATACATGTAATATAGGGGTCAGCTGTGTTAGGGGCAGCAGATTAGGGGTACATAGGTATAATGTAGGTTGCGGCGGTGTACGGAGCGGCAGATTAGGGGTTAAAAAAAATATCATAAAGAAACCCTCTATTCGCTCCTACTGGAGCAGTAGCCCCATCTGCTCTACCCCCATTTTCTCCCAATGTATGTCGAGGAAGAGGTATGAAATGATTCTACATGCTGTATAAAATCTGCCCCCTAATTACCCACTTTGCTGCCAGGTTTGCAAAGGCTTATACACCTGGAAGGAATATATGCGTGGATGAATCTCTGATGAAGTATAAAGGAAGGCTGGGATTCAAGCAGTATATTCCTTCCCAGTGCTCCAGGTATGGGGTAAAGGTGTATAAGCTCTGTGACAGCGAGACTGGGTATACTTAGGCGTTCCGGGTGTATGAGGGTAAGGGTAGCCACCTTGACCCTCAAGGTTGCCCAGAACATATGGGAACCACTGGCAAGATTGTCTGGGACCTGATATTACCCCTGATGAAAAAAGGGTACTCCTTGTATTTAGATAATTTCTATACAAGTGTCCTTTTGTTCAAGCTACTGTACTGCTTTGATACAGAAGCTTGCGGTACAATTAAAATGAACTGCACAGGTTTTCCAGGATAACTTGCACGCACCCGACTACGAAGGGGGGAGACCTCAGCTCTGCGCCAAGAGGAGCTGTTGGCACTTAAGTACAGAGACAAGAAGGATGTATACCTTCTTACCACCATCCACATATAGAGGACTGTGGAGGTCTCTGTACGTGGCAGAGCTGAGAGCATAATGAAGCCAGTGTGCATCAAGGCTTATAACCGGCATATGGGTGGGGTTGATCTGGCAGATCAGTTGCTGCAGCCCCACCTAATTATGTGGAAGACAAGGGCCTGGTACAAAAAAGTTGCAATTTACTTAATGCAGATTGTAACCCCAGAATGAAACATACTTTTTTACAGATTCGGCTCCAGATAATTTCAGGGATTTTGTACCAAGATTCACCTGCTCCCCGGAGGTGATGGGAGAGAGCAGAGTTGGGGTTACCCATTTTCTTTTTAAAATCCCCACTACTGACGCAAAGCAGAAACCTAAAAAAAAAAAAAATGCAGAGTCTGTACCAAGAGGGGACAGAAAAAGGACAACATATGTTACTGTCCTGATTGCCCTGGACAGCCGGGACTCTGCATTGGGGACTGTTTCAAGCAGTATCATAAAAACAAAAAGACAAAAGGGTTAACTGCGCAAAAAAGGAAACTATTAAACCTGTGGTGATAAAGAGGAAACTCCCAACCTCAATTGATAAAGTGATTTGAAAAGAATAATTATGGATTCTGGAAGGAGACCATAAAATTCAAAACACAGGCGCTAAAGCAGCTTAAAATAGAAAATATATAAAAAGTGGTTTGGTGAGCATATAGCGCAATCTATATATGCAAATAATGACACCCAGTGCGGATTGAATCAACAAAAGAAGTGTGAACAATAGAAATATATAAAATATATATATTTAATTACATAAGTGAAAAAATAGAATAAAATGATTTGCACACATAAAAGCGCTGATCAGGCGCAATATTGAAGTGTAGTATACATATAAGCAACAATATAATACAAAAAATGAAACAATGTGAAAAGTTTAATCAATTTCCAGTTGAGATTCGATGTGATGATTTTTTCAATTAGCCCAGATTTTGAAGGAGGATTTGGATCTTCAATGAGAGCTGGAACGAGATGAGGAAGACCAATAAAACGACAGAAAAGGCAACAAAATATGGTTTTCACTTCTACTTACACCGGAGATCGGTGGTTGAATCCTATATGTTCCTTTCAGTGGAGTAAGGCTCCAAACCGCAGTGGGCAGCGAAAATCAATCCAGCAGAAAATATGCAAACACCTTTGCACAGGTAACTGGAAAACTGCACCTACGGAGGCCGGAGAGAGACAAGAACAGAACAGAACAGAGCAACGCGTTTCAACCCGTAAGCAGGGTCTTTTTCAAGCTCCCAACAGATAGATAAGTGTGTTTTATATAGCCGATACAATTAGGCTATTGGTTAATTTGCATCAGTGGGCGTATGTATTCCAAGATATTTTACCAGCTGTAGTGTTTGTGTATCACAGTTCACTCGATGCTCTAACATATACTGTATCGTACCAAAAAACAACTACATGTGTACATATATGCCTCTATTTAAGATGCACAACTCTGGTTGTATCCAATCCGCACGGAGGTCTCTCTGACCATATATAAAAAAACATCAAGCTCGATGCAAAAAACCACTTATGAAAATCAGCTCCAAATACAAAATATAATTTATGCAGAAAATTGTAATTAAAAATGTATGTGAAGGTATACATATATAAAATATATAAATCTGTAAAAATAAGAAATATATAAAAATATATATAAAAAATATATAAAAAAAAAATAATAAGCTCATAATATAAATTTAGATGGTTTAGGGAAAATCTAAAAATATATAGAAAAATATATATATATATAAGTGACAAACAAAAAGGTATATATCGAGGAAGAACAGCAGATGACCCTAGAAGGATACATTGAAAATTTAAAGTTAAAAATTGAAAAATGTATATATAAGCTAGATATATAGATAGAATAGGAGGTCAATCTTTTAGGAAGCAACCAATGTCAAAGTCGACATTCAGACCTAGTGGTTGTAACGTTTTTAGATCAAAGATCCATTTACTTTCTCTTTTTAAAAGATCATTAATTATATTTCCTCCTCTCCATTTCTTTTTGACTTTTTCTATTCCGAGATAGGAGAAATAGCTTAAATTCCCATTGTTACACACCCCAAAGTGTTTGGCAATTGGTAGGTCTTTGTTTCTTTTTAGTGTAAAATTTTCTATAGACCACATATGTTCTCTGATACGCGTACGTAGGGGCCTGGAGGTCTCACCTGTATATTGTAGACCACATTTGCACTGAATAATGTAAATAATATTGTTATCCGAGCATCTAATGAGATCTTTTATCTTGTATGATTTTCCTGTTACATTTGATTTAAATTCTCTACATTTAGTTGAGTGTTCACAAGACTTACAGGTTAAGCAGGGATAAAAGCCTAAAAGGCTATTGCCCTTTATGTCTAATTGGTTAGCACTGTTCACAGGACTATTAGTATTATGTGTTGGTGCCAAAATGGTCTTAAGATTTTTCACTTTTTTATACACTACTTGTGGTCTTGGTGGAAGACCAGGACCTAGTATTTCGTCATTTTTAAGTAACTTCCAATGCTTGTTCAAAATCTTCTCTAGTAAATATTTATTTTGACTATAATTTGTAATGAAGGGAATGAATATCTGCTCGTGATAGAGAAAACCATTTTAGGCCAGTCCAAAGACAATTAGAAAAAGATAAAAATAGTTATTTTCAAAACACCAATAGAAGACAGGTTGTGGACAATAAGCATGATTTTGACCACTTTAGAACTCGAGATAGGTCAGATCCACATAACCAACATATTACTAGAGATGAAACGTATTCAAATGTAACTACTTCAAATAGCCATGCACAATCTCACTCTTTCCCTAGAAGACAAAATGCCCAGAATATTGAGTATAGAAACTCTAATGCTTCAACCAGAAATTATGAACATATACACCAATCTAATAGACATTCAGACTATGACCTAAGATTGTCAAATAGATTCTCTCCGTTGTCCAATCATGTAGACATTGACTATAGAAGATCTGACTCATATAACGGATCTCCACAAGTTTTGGGGAACCGTTTTTTAGGCCACGGCTCAAGTATTCAACCAAGCCCATTACCACAAAGAATGGTAAGAAAAAGAAGGGCTTCAGAAAGCGAGGCAACAGGGGAGGACTTAGGCGAAATAAAAAAGTCAAGGGTTTAACTAGTATAGAAACTGAAAAGAACCCAAATATAGGCATTTTTAATCTTAGCAAAGAACCTTTAAGTGAAAAACATGAGGAAATTTTAAGTAAAGGATTGTCTTTTGCTCCAACTAGCAATCTAAATAGATTTAATACGTTTGTGGATGCTCACAAATTTGTACAAAAATTAACAGTAAAAAAATGGTTTATGAGATCTAGTGCTGAGAAAGCAGCCTCTAACTGTTTGATATCTGATAAATTTATTCATACCAACCTAAAAGAGAAATCTAAATTTTACCCAAAAAATGAAAAGGGACCTATCATTGAATCTTTTGAAAAACTGATACTCAGGGACATTGAAAATTTATCTGAAAAAACACTTAAAAATGCTCATAATAATACAACTAAAAAGCAACTAAAAGTAATAAAAGAATTGGAGGAAAATAAAAACATCACGATCAAGCCCGCCGACAAGGGCGGCAGGATTGTGGTTATGGATAGTTGCAATTATCAAAAAATGTGTAATGATATAGTTACAGATGAATTGACTTACAAAAAGCTAAAGTTTGATCCCACAGAGAAATACAAATCCAGTTTAACATCCATTCTTAATAAAGCTAAAGAGGAAGGAATCCAAAATGTAAAAGAACGTGAATACCTTCTTCCTAAGTTTCCAAGAATTTCTCTGTTATATTGTCTGCCCAAGATACATAAGAGCATGATAGATCCTCCAGGCAGGCCAATTATTTCAGGCATAGGCTCCCTAACAGCCAATTTATCTGAATATTTGGATGTTTTCTTGCAAAAATATGTAAAACTCCTTCCATCCTTTCTAAAGGATTCAACAGAAGTATTGAATCTTATTAGGGATGTATCATGGCAGGATGACTATTTGTTGGCATCCTGTGATGTTGCATCTCTATATACGTGTATCAATCATAAAGATGGACTTAAAGCCATTAATTTCTATTTAGAACAAGATATATCTATGAATTATGAACAGAAGACTTTCATTTTAGAAGCCATTGAGTTTATTTTGACACACAATTTCTTTTTCTATGAAGGATATTTTTATAATCAAGAGAGAGGCACAGCGATGGGCACCAGGTTTGCCCCAAGTTATGCCAATTTATTTATGGGGTATTGGGAACATCACTTTTTATCAAATTACCCACTTGGGGCAAGCCTGGTGTCCTTCAAGAGATATATTGACGATATTTTAATTATTTGGCGAGGAGACTGTCCATCATTAGATAAATTTGTTGAAGATATGAACACCAATGAAATTAATCTCAAATTTACCCATACACGTGATAAAACCACTATCAACTTTCTTGATTTAGAAATTTTTGTTAATGACAATGAATTAAATGCTCTGACCTTTTTTAAAAAGGTTGATGCGAATAGTTACATCCATTATACTAGTTGTCACCATAAAAAATGGCTGGACAATATCCCCAAAGGGCAATTTTTGAGGATTCGTAAAAACTGTACAAGCCTGACAGACTTTGAAAATCAGTCAAGTTTGATAAAACAAAAATTTATAGAGAGAGGGTATAGAGAAAGCGAGATAGATAAAACTCTCAATGAGGTTCGATCAGTCGACAGAAATTCCTTACTAATCGCCAAATCTAAACAAACTATACACACCGCTAACAAAGATAGGGAAGGGAACGAGCAGATATTCATTCCCTTCATTAAAAATTATAGTCAAAATAAATATTTACTAGAGAAGATTTTGAACAAGCATTGGAAGTTACTTAAAAATGACGAAATACTAGGTCCTGGTCTTCCACCAAGACCACAAGTAGTGTATAAAAAAGTGAAAAATCTTAAGACCATTTTGGCACCAACACATAATACTAATAGTCCTGTGAAAAGTGCTAACCAATTAGACATAAAGGGCAATAGCCTTTTAGGCTTTTATCCCTGCTTAACCTGTAAGTCTTGTGAACACTCAACTAAATGTAGAGAATTTAAATCAAATGTAACAGGAAAATCATACAAGATAAAAGATCTCATTAGATGCTCGGATAGCAATATTATTTACATTATTCAGTGCAAATGTGGTCTACAATATACAGGTGAGACCTCCAGACCCCTACGTACGCGTATCAGAGAACATATGTGGTCTATAGAAAATTTTACACTAAAAAGAAACAAAGACCTACCAATTGCCAAACACTTTGGGGTGTGTAACAATGGGAATTTAAGCTATTTCTCCTATCTCGGAATAGAAAAAGTCAAAAAGAAATGGAGAGGAGGAAATAGAATTAATGATCTTTTAAAAAGAGAAAGTAAATGGATCTTTGATCTAAAAACATTACAACCACTAGGTCTGAATGTCGACTTTGACATTGGTTGCTTCCTAAAAGATTGACCTCCTATTCTATCTATATATCTAGCTTATATATACATTTTTCAATTTTTAACTTTAAATTATCAATGTATCCTTCTAGGGTCATCTGCTGTTCTTCCTCGATATATACCTTTTTGATTGTCACTAATATATATATATATTTTTTTCTATATATTTTTAGATTTTCCCTAAACCATCTTTATTTATATTATGAGCTTATTATTATTATTTTTTTTTATATTTTTTATATATATTTTTATATATTTCTTATTTTTACAGATTTATATATTTTATATATGTATACCTTCACATACATTTTTAATTACAATTTTCTGCATAAATTATATTTTGTATTTGGAGCTGATTTTCATAAGTGGTTTTTTGCATCGAGCTTGATGTTTTTTTATATATGGTCAGAGAGACCTCCGTGCGGATTGGATACAACCAGAGTTGTGCATCTTAAATAGAGGCATATATGTACACATGTAGTTGTTTTTTGGTACGATACAGTATATGTTAGAGCATCGAGTGAACTGTGATACACAAACACTACGGCTGGTAAAATATCTTGGAATACATACGCCCACTGATGCAAATTAACCAATAGCCTAATTGTATCGGCTATATAAAACACACTTATCTATCTGTTGGGAGCTTGAAAAAGACCCTGCTTACGGGTTGAAACGCGTTGCTCTGTTCTGTTCTTGTCTCTCTCCGGCCTCCGTAGGTGCAGTTTTCCAGTTACCTGTGCAAAGGTGTTTGCATATTTTCTGCTGGATTGATTTTCGCTGCCCACTGCGGTTTGGATCCTTACGCCACTGAAAGGAACATATAGGATTCAACCACCGATCTCCGGTGTAAGTAGAAGTGAAAACCATATTTTGTTGCCTTTTCTGTCGTTTTATTGGTCTTCCTCATCTCGTTCCAGCTCTCATTGAAGATCCAAATCCTCCTTCAAAATCTGGGCTAATTGAAAAAATCATCACATCGAATCTCAACTGGAAATTGATTAAACTTTTCACATTGTTTCATTTTTTGTATTATATTGTTGCTAATATGTATACTACACTTCAATATTGCGCCTGATCAGCGCTTTTATGTGTGCAAATCATTTTATTCTATTTTTTCACTTATGTAATTAAATATATATATTTTATATATTTCTATTGTTCACACTTCTTTTGTTGATTCAATCCGCACTGGGTGTCATTATTTGCATATATAGATTGCGCTATATGCTCACCAAACCACTTTTTATATATTTTCTATTTTAAGCTGCTTTAGCGCCTGTGTTTTGAATTTCAAGCAGTATCATACAATGGTCCATTTAAAAAAAAAATGCAGTTTTTCTTTTTTGGTTATGTTCACTGTTAGAGTTGTTTTGGTTTTTTACTTTTACTGTGCCAGATTTTTACATTTCACTACTCTAAAATTAGTGCTGTATTTTACGAAAACCCCTTTCAAACCTATGCATTGGGATCATAGGTGTACTCAGGGGACCTTGCAGAAAACACCATATACTTTCTCCAATTTGTTGGGGTAAAACAGTTGCATCAAAGTCATCAAAACATACCATATAGAATACCTTGGGGTGCAACAATTCAAATATATACACTTTCATGGCAATAAATAAAACTGGGGTATGCAATAGGCCCCAAACTAAAGATAGTCCTATCAGAAGAAATACTCTAACTTTTAACTAAAATTACAAGTCATAAACCTTCGCAATATAATAGCAAACCTATGCATGTCGGGGGGGGGGCATAGGTGTACTCAGGAAGTCTTGCAGAGAACAACCTAGAAAAAATCACAAACACATGTCAGAAGTTTGGCATTGCAAACCCCAAACAACCCAACAAATCTATGCACAGGTAGTATCACTGTACTCAGAAGATGTTGTTGAACATAAAAATAACACACAAAAAATGACTACCCAAAATTTTGAAAAAGACTAGTGGTTGAATTAGTGCATGGAAAGTGTTAAAATACCAGCATTTGAAATACCCTAGGGTGTCTACTTTTCAAAAATATATTTTGATGGGGGTAAATTAAATTGGCCGGCTTCAGAAATGTCCCAACTAGGACATGGGTGCATGATAACAGATGTAAAAATTCCAAGTTGGAAAAACTGGAATGCACCTCCTAAAAATAAGGCCTTTTAGCCCCCTTGTAACCCAACAAACCTATTTTTGGGTGGTATCACTGTACTCAGGAGATGTTGTTGAACCCATATTGAGGTGGTTTTTTTCTTGCGGTAAAACATAACAGGGACTAAGAATCCATGCCTAAAGTACAATCGCCTAGATTTAGAGTTCTGCGTTAGCCATCCAAACCAGCGTTAGGGGGTCCTAACGCTGGTTTTGGCCGCCCGTGGGATTTAGAGTCAGTCAGGAAAGGGTCTAACGCTCACTTTCCAGCCGCAACTTTTCCATACCGCAGATCCCCTTACGCCAATTGCGTATCCTATCTTTTCAATGGGATCTTTCTAACGCTGGTATTTAGAGTCTTGGCTGAAGTGAGCATTAGAACTCTAACGACAAAAGTCCAGCCGCAGAAAAAAGTCAGTAGTTAAGATCTTTATGGGCAAATGCCGGTTTATAAAGCTCTTAACTACTGTGCTCTAAAGTACACTAACACCCATAAACTACCTATGTACCCCTAAACCGAGGTCCCCCCACATCGCCGCCACTCTAATAATTTTTTTTAACCTCTAATCTTCCAAACGCACACCGCCGCAACCTACATTATCCCTATGTACCCCTAATCTGCTGCCCCTAACATCGCTGACACCTATATTATATTTATTACCCCCTAATATGCCGCCTCCAACGTCGCCGCTACCTACCTACACTTATTAACCCCTAATCTGCGGACCGGACCTCGCCGCCACTATAATAAATGTATTAACCCCTAAACCGCCTCACTCCCGCCTCAAAAACCCTATAATAAATAGTATTAACCCCTAATCTGCCCTCCCTAACATCGCCGACACCTAACTTCAAGTATTAGCCCCTAATCTGCCGACCAGACCTCGCCGCTACTATAATAAATGTATTAACCCCTAAAGCTAAGTCTAACCCTAACACTAACACCCCCCTAAGTTAAATATAATTTTTATCTAATGAAATAAATGAACTCTTATTAAATAAATGAATCCTATTTAAATCTAAATACTTACCTGTAAAATAAACCCTAATATAGCTACAATATAATGAATAATTATATTGTAGCTATTTTAGGATTTATATTTATTTTACAGACAACTTTGTATTTATTTTAACTAGGTACAATAGCTATTAAATAGTTAATAACTATTTAATAGCTACCTAGTTAAAATAATTACAAAATTACCTGTAAAATAAATCCTAACCTAAGTTACAATTAAACCTAACACTACACTATCAATAAATTATTTAACTAAACTATCTACAATTATCTACAATTAAATCA
The DNA here is from genome assembly GCF_027579735.1 of Bombina bombina. NCBI lineage: Eukaryota > Metazoa > Chordata > Amphibia > Anura > Bombinatoridae > Bombina > Bombina bombina. The sequence continues at coordinate 1,441,794,650 of NC_069499.1, read as the reverse complement.
ACTAAACTAAATTACAAAAAAAACACTAAATTACAAAAAATAGAAAAAGATTACAAGAATTTTAAACTAATTACACCTACTCTAAGCTCCCTAAAAAAAATATCTAAGCCCCCCAAAATAAAAAAAATGCCCTACCCTATTCTAAAATAAAAAGTTAACAGCTCTTTTACCTTACCAGCCCTTAAAAGGGCCTTTTTGCGGGGCATGCCATAAAGAAAACAGCTCTTTTGCATTTAAATAAACATACAATACCCCCTAACATTACAACCCACCACCAACATACTCCTAATCTAACCCAAACACCCCTTAAAAAAACTAACACTAAGCCCCTGAAGATCTCCCTACCTTATCTTCTCCCCCAGCATTCAATGTCTTCTTGTTCATGGGATGACTCTATGGATAAATATATTTTTCTTTAATATTGCATGCATATAATGATGCATGACAATTATTAACTGCCAATAGATAACAGCTAATGAGGGCTAGCAATCATATTTAATTATGTAAGCTTACATTTAAAAATATCAAATATAAACCTCTTGTCTACTGGTGATGATTGCAATGCTTTGATAATTAAGGTTTTGCTTTCAAAATGATCATACATAAATTATGAAAATGTCTACAAAGAGAAAAACATGGTGATGCTTCTCCCTGATGTCAATCCCTCTTTCGATACCTGCTACAGCTACCTTATTCTGATATTCTAACCTTCCCCCAAATCCAGTCTGCAGTGATACCCTTAATTACATTTTTATTCAACTCTAGCTCTTCGTACTTGTATCTGTGCTTTATTGATTGCATTATCCTTAGCTTGGACCCCACCAACCATACCCATTGTATCCTGTATCTCTAACCATATTATCTCCCTAATTGCCCTTGGTATGGTGTTGTCCTCCCTCTGGAATTTGGCCATTATCATTTTCTCTTTCCCTTCAATAGAGCACTACTCCTCCCAGAGTCTGATTTGCCCTTGGATTTTCCTGCAGACTCCTCTACCCAGGACCATCTCTGTCAGAATACCTCCCCTCTATCTTATACCTTTTTGAACCTATCAGCTGTATCACTCCCTTTCCACCTCTCCTTATCTCATCCTTTCCACTCTCATTTATACCCTCTAAATCTCCAAAGATGAATAAATTATAAAAATTACAAAAGAAAATGGGAAACAAAAAAGGAAAAAAAATAAAGATGTCTTGAAAAACTAAATTAGGAATCAAACAGAAGACAAAACAAAAAATGGATAGTTTAAAAATATAGAGACAGATTACGAGTGGCACATTAACAGTTACATGCAAGTGAAAAGGGGTTTATCATAGGTTTTTGCACGCATTGGGTTTCCTGCTCATATTGCAAGTTGAAAGTAAACATGATCACTTTAGCTCAATCATGATTTACTCTAGAATAAATACCACATCCTCAGAGCTCTGGTTAACTCGTGAAACAAATAAAATGTCACAAAACACATCAAAAATACATTTAAAAGTAAAGTTACACACATAACTATCTAATAAAAAATATTAAAAATAAATATTGCACAAAACAGTTATAAGGGCTCAAAGATATGAGGTCTCAGGGGTTAGAAAAAACAATTCAAGCAAAAGGCACATATAAATACATAGATATATATGTCTAAAGATGCATATGTATGTATATATACAGTTGTAATCAAAATTATTCAACCCCCATTGCAATTCAGGTTTATTGTCAAACAAAAGCAATTTAAATAGCTCAACACAAAAAATGTTTCAAGAGGTTTCCCTAGACTCAGCTGAAAACACAACTTTTAATGAATTCTGCAGTCTCAAAATTATTCAACGTCTTCATAGCAAGTATCTGTAGTACATAGTAGAGCACCCTTTTGCTGTTATGACCTGATGCAATCAGCATGCAAAGCCAGACACCCATTTCTGGCAGCATTCCTGAGGAATCTTAGCCCATTCCTCATGAACAATGGCCTCCAGTTCAGTAATATTCTTGGGTTTGCGTGCTGCAGCCGTCTTCTTCAAACCAGAGATTTTATATGGGGTTCATGTCCAGTGACTGTGATGGCCACTGTAAAATCTTCCAGGACTTCTTCTGCAACCAAGCCTTAGTAGAATTTAAGGTATGCTTGGGATCATTGTCCTGTTAGAAGGTCCAATGACTATATATATAGAGAGAGAAAAATATATATTTATTAATAAATAGAACATATTCTGCTATGTAAAAAACATTGGAATGTGAAATATTCATATTTTCATGTTGTGTTAGCTCACTTGAGAATATGCGATCGTGTTTGTGCCCAATTAGGGTGCTATGTGGGAATACATTATCGCAAGCACAATATTCTATGTTTGGCTTTTTGCGTGTATTGGGTTAGAGTGTGAGTAAAAACTGTTTACTTTTAACTTTTAATACGAGAGCTACCCTGCACACGCAAAAAACATACTTTAAGAGCAGTTAGTGGTTGAGCAGGAGCGTTAATACTGCTCCACTTGTAATCTGGATTATAATATATGAACAAAATTAAAAGTGTAATCAAAACAAAACAAAAAACTCTTAATCTAGCTCTAACTCTAATTCTAACCACTTTCTCTAGTCTCACTACCATGCCTGGGATCTGTGTATATCTTGCCAGAAGCAATTACAGTCAGAGGGTTAAGTTGGAAAGCGTTGTTTATAGACCTTTACCATAGAAATACATTTACAGGTGAGCAAATATTACAAGAACAGATTTGTGTATTTCAAATACCTACTGGAATAAATTTAGTGCACATAATGCTAGAAGGACGTAGTGTGCTAGAATGGGTTTTTGCATCAGGGCTATTCATCAGGACTAAATGTAGAACAACAAACATTAGACATGCTTATAATGACAGCATAAAAATTAATTTTACATTGTGACTAGGAATGGGTGAATGTGTTTATATTCAAATTTGAATGTTAGAACGAATGTTATTGTAGAAATTCGATTTACATAATAGAATGTTGATAAGAACGAATATTCTTCAAAATTCTATTATCAAATGCTATTTACAGTTATTCTTCAAAATTCTATTATCGAATGCTATTTACAGTTTTTGAATGTCACTTTCGAATTCAAATGTCACATTCGAATTCGAATGTTACATTCGAATTTGAATGTCACATTCGAATATTACATTATAAAAGACAGTTGTAGACTTGAAATACTATTTTGAATTTGAATGTCACATTCTTATTCGAATGTCACATTCAAATTCGAATATATTACATTTATAAAACACAGTTGTAGACTGGAAATACTATTTCAAATTTGCATGTTACATTCAAAGTCGAATGTAGCATTCAAATTTGAATATTAGATTTATTAAAACCAGTTGTAGACTAGAAATACTATTTCGAATTTGAATGTTACATTTGAATATTACATTTATTAAACACAGTTGTAGACTAGAAATACTATTTTGAATTTGAATGTTACATTCAAATTCGAATGTCACATTCGAATTTGAATATTACATTAAAAAAACACAGTATAAGACTAGAAATACTATTTTGAATTTGAATGTGACATTCAAATTCGAATGTAGCATTCAAATTTGAATATTACATTTATTAAACACAGTTGTAGACTAGAAATACTATTTTGAATTTGAATGTTACATTCAAATTCGAATATCACATTCAAATTCAAATATTACATTTGGAAATTGAATGAATACATAGCTAAAAATTATATTATTCAAAAAAATATTTTAAAAAGAAAAAGAACAGGTGAAGGGGAGCCGTTTAGAAAACATATTTTTGTTTTAAAAAATATATATATATATATATTTTTAAAAAAGTGCTTTGATTCGTATTATACCGTGATAGCTAAACTGATGTTGATTTTACAGAATTTGTATATGTTAAGTAAGGTGGTAAGATAATACAGTTGTAAAGGTTAATATATGTGATAAAAAAGAAAAGTAAGACAAGGGTAATGTACAAAATGTGACAATTTTTATATTGTACAAGGTAGCCAATATAAGTTGTAACAGTTACAAGTAGCAAAAATTACAAGAAATACAAGAAATAAGCTGGTTTAAGATTAACTAATTTAAAAAGACATAAAATATATGTTTACACACTGTATATGTGGCTTGTGTGTATCTCACTGCAGTGGATAAAAAATGGATAAAAAATGGATAAAAGAGCTTTTGTAAAAAATTCTATCTTAGAGCTCAAGTAAGGTATGGTATTTATGTGAGCTGTTGATAATTATAACAGTGCCTTATAAACACTTTTTGTTAAAAGTACCTTAGAAAGTAGTGGTTCCCAAAACTACTTAGTGGTATAGTGGGATCCGTTGGAATGCATTCATATGGATACGCTATTAGTAATAGCTAAAAACGGGTTCTTTTGTAGATGGTGGTGGTCTCAATACTATTTATCAGTATGGACTCCGGTCTGGTAGCAGGTATCTAATTCCAAATGGAGTTTTCTTTGTTAGAAAGTCTTGAGAATAGTATTGAGACCACCACCATCTACAAAAGAACCCGTTTTTAGCTATTACTAATAGCGTATCCATATGAATGCTTTCCAACGGATCCCACTATACCACTAAGTAGTTTTGGGAACCACTACTTTCTAAGGTACTTTTAACAAAAAGTGTTTATAAGGCACTGTTATAATTATCAACAGCTCACATAAATACCATACCTTACTTGAGCTGTAAGATAGAATTTTTTACAAAAGCTCTTTTATCCATTTTTTATCCATTTTTTATCCACTGCAGTGAGATACACACAAGCCACATATACAGTGTGTAAACATATATTTTATGTCTTTTTAAATTAGTTAATCTTAAACCAGCTTATTTCTTGTATTTCTTGTAATTTTTGCTACTTGTAACTGTTACAACTTATATTGGCTACCTTGTACAATATAAAAATTGTCACATTTTGTACATTACCCTTGTCTTACTTTTCTTTTTTATCACATATATTAACCTTTACAACTGTATTATCTTACCACCTTACTTAACATATACAAATTCTGTAAAATCAACATCAGTTTAGCTATCACGGTATAATACGAATCAAAGCACTTTTTTAAAAATATATATATATATATATATTTTTTAAAACAAAAATATATTTTCTAAACGGCTCCCCTTCACCTGTTCTTTTTCTATTTCACATCGATAACAATTTGGAGGAATTGCTATCTCTCAGAAGGGTGTAGAGCATAATCCTTATCACTGAAATATTATTTAGCTCACTATATCTAAATATTTTTAAGGTGCACTCGCTCCATCCTGTAACTTAAATCAAAAAAATATTTTCTAATTTTATTTAATAATTCGAAAACGAAAATTCCAAAATAGAAAGTTAGAATGTTATATAAACATTCGAGATTCGATTTGAACGAACAAATGTATCAAAATTCATTTTAAATTTCAAATTTTTAGAAATAAAATATAAAAGTTGGTGATTCCTGATTCACTTAAGATTATTATTTAACTGTGGAGTAAAATGTATAGAGAATGAATAGGCTGCAATTTTTTTTAAAGTCACTCAAATGTTGTATTTTTACACAATAAGGATGCCCCATAGAGGCTACTGATAACTTGCAAAAGATCTTAAATGATAGAGTGGTGGCTTTTCAAATAAATAATACTTGTATTGATCTGATCCTGAAAGCAATTTCAATAATTATTTCAGATTTCAATATCAATACTCCATGTTCAACATTACTACAAAAATCCAATTTTAATTAACTAGAAAGCTGCATTTATAAGGAATAAAAAAATTCGATTTAACAATGAACTTAAACTATATTAGTATTAGTTTCAGGTAACATAATTTGCATAATGGTACTTGGGCCTTTAAATATTAATAATAATAATAATAATAATAATAATAATAATAATAATAATAAATAATGTCTTCTCTTTTGCAAAAGACTGTAATGCAAAAAAAAAATCTGTATGGGCCATTTACACTGAATGTGTTAACTGTCCATGGGAATTCCCTTAACATGACATCTTGATTGATAATATAAATATTAATTGTCTTGAGTTGTATGTGTTCCCTTTAGGTCTATTGTCTTGAGCATTTGAATATCACTATAAAACCCATGTGTAAGTGGTGGAAAGTCATTTTGCAGGCTTGAAAGAGAATTATTTAAATGTTTTCTTCTATTTGTGACATCACTTGACAGCTTATTTTAAATCATACAATTATTACAATCACCTGGAACTTTTTGGTAAGAACGTCATAAATATATCAACACATTTTCATCTTTTGTTTATCACTCTTTTTTTATATACTTAATAAAACAGGGGTTCATGATTCAGATAGGGAATCATGCAATTTTAAACAATTTTCCAATTGACTATTTTTTTAATCAGTTTTGCTTTGTTCTCTTGGTATTCTTAGTTGAAAGCTAAAGCTAGGTAGGCTCATATGCTAATTTCGAAACCCTTGATGGCCGCCTCTAATCTCAGTGCATTTTGACAGTTTTTCACAGCTAGAGGAAGTTAGTTCATGTGTGCCATATAGATCATATTGTGCTCACACCTGTGGAGTTAAATGCGAGTCAGCACCGATTGGCTAAATTGCAAGTGTGTCAAAATAACTGAAATAAGGGTGCAGTCTGCAGAGGCTTAGATACAAGGTAATTACAGTGGTAAAAAGTATATTCATATAACAGTGTTGGTTATTCAAAACAGGGGAATAGGTAATAAAGGGACTATCTATCTTTTTTAACAATAAAAATTCTGGAGTAGACTGTCCCTATAAGAGTGTTAGATCATTAAAAAAAATATGCTTTAGAGTTTCTTTAATGTAATTACTAGCAATGTTTCTCCCTCACAAGAGCCAGTTTTAGGGACTAGACAGGGTAACATGTTTTTTTTTTTTAAATTTCTATTTATATTATCAATGCTTTACACACCAGCACCCAGAAAATATGTACAGTAAGTACCCCTGCATTTCATTATAAAATGCTAAGAAATTACAGTGCTTAACTTAAAACAGTTACCTTCCATAAAACTTCAGTTAATCTCCAATTGCAATCATCAATAACTCAACAGGTGCATAATTTTATTTGAAGCAATGGACAAGCTTAAAGGGAGACTGAACTCAAATTTTTTCTTTCGTGATTCAGATAGAGCATTCAATTTTAAGTAACTTTCTAATTTACTCCTATTATCAAATTTTCTTTTTTCTCTTGGTATCTTTATTTGAAATGCAAGAATGTAAGTTTAGATGCCGGCCCATTTTTTGTGAACAACCTAGGTTGTCCTTGCTGATTGGTGGATAAATTCATCCACCAATCAAAAACTGCTGTCCAGAGTACTGAACAAAGAAGAAAGCTTAGATGGTTCTTTTTCGAAACAAGATAGCAAGAGACCGAAGAAACATTGATAATAGGAGTAAATTAGAAAGTTGCTTAAAATTGCATGCTCTATCTGAATCACAAAAGAAAAACATTGGGTTCAGTGTCCCTTTAAGTATTCATTTTTTTTATGATTTGTCCTGTAAGGTTCTATTACATAACTTAAAGGGACCTAAAAATCATTCTTCTTTGCTGTATATATTTTTGTTTTGCTTATTTTTTGTACCTCAAAGAGGCCATTTTAAACTGTATTGCAGTTTTTTTTTTACCTCATGTTATTATACTAATAAAAAAAACTCTTGTAGGCTTATGTGGTGTAATCATACAACAACAAAGCATTCAAATCTCTGCTGAACATCTAGTGAATATTCTGCCCTAAGTCGTGGTTGTATAAAGATGTGCACTGTCTGTTAGCTTCAAAATAAAATATAAAAAACCGCAGTGACAACCTATAAATAGTGTTATTTCATATGGTTGATGCAAGTTTTGAGAGATTACTGTCCCTTTAAGAATGTTGTTTTCTATTTTAAAGGGAAATTCAATACCTCTTCTTTTGTTTAAAAATGGAGTCTGCCCCACACTCCCTATTGAGACAATAAAGCAAATTCTGTAAACTATGTTTTCTTCAAAACTCTTCAAATCAGATAAATGGTTTAGGCAATTAGCAGCAAGCATAGGTTATAGAATTTGCTTTATGGCAATGGTTTTCAAATCTGTCCTCAGACCTCCCCAACAGGCCAGGTTTTTAGGATTACCTTTGGGGAGAGCAGATAAAATAACAATGTTTACTAATCAGATGATTATTTCACCTGTGCTCCAGTTAAGATATCCTCAAAATGTGGCCTGGGGACAGGTTTGAAAACCAGTGCTTTATGGTACTCTCTAGGGATCATTGGAAAAGCAACATTTTGTATATTAAAAGCAACAGGTATGTAATGTGCCCTTAAAAGTTAAATCAATTTACAAAATGTAATCAAATGAACCACCTCTTTTAATGTAGCCTGTTTACTGCATGAAAAATATTTAGGATGTACACTCATACCCTGCAGTAACATAGAAACATAGATATTGGTGGCAGATACGAGCCATAGGCCCAGCAAGTCTGCTGAATATTACGTAAAATGTTAAACTTATCTAGTTTGTAGGATAGCCTTATGATTGTCCCAGGCATTTTTAAAGTCCCCATAGTGTTTGTCATTACTACCTCTTGAGGAACTTTATTCCATAAATCAATCACTCTTTCTGTAAAAAAGTGCTTCCTCAAACACTCCTGAATATACTACTACCCTTCAGCTTGAGACCATGACCCCTTGTTCTTGAATTTTCCAATGTATGTAAAATACCCACAGCCTCAGTTTTACTAAGCTCCATAACGTACTTGAAAGTTGCTATCATATCACCTCTTTCCCTTCTCTCCTCTAAGCTATACATATTTAGGTAATTGAGCCTATCCTGGTAAGTTTTATTATTTAGACCATGTACCATTTTGCACAGATTCAAGTTTGTTAATATCCTTCTGAAGATATGGCCTCCAGAACTGCACACAATACTCAAGATGAGGCCTAACTAATGATCTATAAAGTGGCAGTATTCCATTTTAAAATAATGTGACATGGAAACTGTTATACATTGTGTTGCAAAGGGACTAATTAAGACAAATAAGATACATAGGGCCAGATTACAAGTGGAGTGCAAATTCACGCTCAAGCTTGAGCGTTAATTGTGTTAGAAGTAGCGCAAAAAAAAAGTTACAATATCGGGTGCATGTTCACGTATTTCCCTACAGAAGTCAATGGAGAAAAAAAGTGAAAAATATACTTAAGACTCCACTCTCGTACAAACACGATAGCATATTCTCAAATGCCAAAACCAAACATGAAAATATGAATATTTCACATTCCAATGTTCTGCACATAACAGAATATGTTCTATTTATATATATATATATATATATATATATATATATATATATATATATATATTTATGTATACCTATATATATATATATATATATATACAGTATATAGTTATACATAGTTATAGATATATACAGATATACTTACATAGATATATACAGAAATATTTACAGTAAATACATAGTTAAAACCTTTATTAAATATGAATATTGTATAGATATATTTTACATGTTTGTATCTACTTAATGGCAAAGGGCTCCAAAGCATGTATATATGTCTATATATACAGTATATACATATGTATTTATTTGTTTATATGTGTCTATATGTCTGTAAATACATATATACAGATATAAATACATAAATACATATGTACACTCACACACAAACACACACAAACACACACACATATATATATATATATATATATATATATATATATATATATATATATATATATATATACACACACCGGCCACTTTTGCTTGGTAACACAAATTGGTAATCAGCCAATCACATGGCAGCAACTCAATGCATTTAGGCATCTAGACATAGTGAAGGCGACTTGCTGAAGTTCAAACTGAGCATCAGAATGATCTACTGAGATTTTCATGCACAACCCTATCTAGGGTTTACAGAGAATGATCTAAAAAAGAGAAAATATCCAGTGAGTGGCAGTTGTGTGGGCGACAATGCCTTGTTGATGTCAGAATCAGAGGAGAATAGGCAGACTGGTTCAAGATGATAGAAAGGCAACAGTAAGTCAAATAACCACTTGTTACAACCAAGGTATGCAAAATACCATCTCTGATTGCTCAACATGTTGAACCTTGAAGCAGAGGGGCTACAGCAGCAGAAGACCACGCCAGGTGCCACTCCTGTCAACTAAGAACAGGAAACTGAGGCTACAATTCGCAGAGGCTCATTAAAATTGGACAATAAAACATTGGAAAAACGTTGCCTGGTCTGATGAGTCTCAATTTCAGCTGTGACATTCAGATGGTAGGGTAAGAATTTGGCATAAACAACATGAAAGCATGGATCCATCCTGACTTGTATCAACGGTTCAGGCTGGTGGTGGTGGTTTAATGGTGTAGGGGATATTTTTCTTGGCACACTTTGGGCCCCTTAGTACCAATTAAGCATTGTTTAAATGCCACAACCTACCTGAGTATTGTTGCTGACCATGTCTATCTCTTTATGACTACAGTGTACCCATCTTCTGATGGCAACTTCCAGTAGGATAATGCACCATGTCACAAAGCTTAAATCATCTCAAACTGGTTACTTGAACATGACAATGAGTTCACTGCACTCCACATTCACCAGATCTCAATCCAGTAGATTTTTAATATGGACCAAAATCTCTGAGGAATATTTCCAACACCTTGTTGAATCTATGCCACAAAGAATTAAGGAAGTTCTGAAGGGAAATGGGGGTCCAACCTGGTACTAGCAAGGTGTAACTAATAGTTGCTGGTGAGTGTATATCTCTGTGTTAAAGCCCTTCGACTGCCTGAGAACTCATATCTTTGAGTCTTTATAACTTTTGTGTGCAATATTATTATTAAATAATTATGTTAGATGGTGTTATTATGATTGTAAGTGTACTTTGTAATGTATTTTTTATATGTTTTGTGCAAATGTTATGTTACTCAAAACAGTTAACTAGAGCTCTGAAGTCACGGTAATCATTCTAGCATAAATCACATTGCATTTACTTTCAACTCATAATATGAGCGGTAAGCCCTATGAGTGCAACCCCTCGCGATAAACCCACTCCACTTTTAGTCTAGCCCTTATTTTTCTAAGGGGTTGATCACAATCCTTTGAGAAAATCACTATTGAAATCTCTGTGGATCTTTGTAGAAAAATCATTTGATGATTTTTTCTAAAGGTCTGGATCGATCCTTATATTGGATTTAAAAATTCTCATAAAACATTCTGATTTTCTGGAAAAAAAAAACATTTGAATGACAGTTTGTGTAATTTTTTGATTTGTTCTTAAGCATTGCTGTTGGATTAGATAAGCTATAGTTTAAATTATAAAAACACTGGATATTATAAACAATAAAAGAAAAAAATTCAGTTAAAAACATGAATAAAATAATTCAAATACTTAGGGTATTGGTCCCTGCACAAGGAGTTACGTGCAATAGTAATTGTAACTCAACAATTTACAATAAATAAACATCATAGCACTGTAGATAATCAGAAGACTGCATTTTGAATACAATCATAGTTGGCTGTTTTTAATATACCTCAAAGTATAATTATTTATACTTATATTAAATTATAATTTAAGATGTCATTTATTTAAAGTTTAGTGGTAAGATATTTATTTTAAAATGTTCCCCCAGATTAGTAAAAATGTTGTTTACTGCATCTAAAACATTCAGAATGTTTAATGTAAAACAAATAAAATAATTTATTATAATAATCAATATAAAACAAAAACACTGTATCACTGTATCACTGTGAAAAGAAAAATAATGTCACAGGAGTTTTTGAGGTCCTTAGACACAGAAGCTCAGTCATTAAAAAAATCATAAATCACTTCACCTAAGAAATGGGAAGTAAAGAAAATAAATAAATGTAATGCAATGATAGATCCATGCAGACACTTTTAGATGTTTATTATACTGATATCTGGTAACTACGGAGGCCATTGGAGTACAGTGAACTCATTGTCATGTTCAAGAAAGAGATGATTTGAGCTTTGTGACATAGTGCATTAGGCTGCTGGAAGAAGCCATCAGAAGATGAATACAGTGTAGTCGCAAAGGAATGGACATGGTCAGCAACAATACTCAGGAAGGCCGTGGCATTTAAACAATGCTAAATTGGTACTAAGGGGCCCAAAATGTGCCAAGAAAATATCCCCACACCATTACACCACCAGCCTGAACCGTTGACACAAGGCAGGATGGATCCATGCTTTTATGTTGTTTATGCTAAATTCTGACCCTACCATCTGAATGTCACAGCTGAAAATGAGACTCATCAGACCTGGTAACATTTTTCCAACCTTCTATTGTCCAATTTTGGTGAGCTTGTGGGAATTGTAGCCTCAGTTTCCTGTTCTTAGCTGACAGGAGTGGCACCCTGTGTGGTCTTCTGCTGCTGTAGCCCATGTGCTTCAAGGTTTGACGTGCTGTGCATTTAGAGATGGTATTCTGCATACCTTGGTTGTATCGAGTGGTTATTTGAGTTATTGTTGCCTTTCATCTCGAACCAGTCTGCCCATTTTCCTCTGACTTCTGACATCAACAAGGCATTTTCGTCCACACATCTGCCACTCACTGGATATTTTCTCTTTTTTGGACCATTGTCTGTAAACCTTAGCTATGGTTGTGCGTAAAAATCCCAGCAGATCAGCAGTTTTTTAAATACTCAGAGCAGCCCGTCCGGCAGCAACAACCATGCCACGTTCAAAGTCTCTTAAATCCTTTTATTCCCCATTCTGATGCTTGGTTTGAACTTCATCAAGTCGTCTTCACCACGTCTAGATGCCTAAATGCATTGAGTTGCTGCCATGTGATTGGCTGATTAGCAATGTGTGTTACCAAGCAATTGAACAGGTGTACCTAATAAAGTCACTGGTGAGAATATATATATATATATATATATATATTATATATAAATAAATAACAATGTGCAAGAAATCTTACTCAAAAAACGTTAAAACCATAGGTAGCAAAGTGGGGTGCACTATTATATTAATGCACCAACTAATTTAATGAAAAGCTTACCTCATTTCAAAATATCGATATGTTGGTAAATTTTCAGTAAAAAACATCAATTAAAAAATACATGAGATCATCTCCTTTAATCACAAATATGAAGGAAAAAATAAGACAATGTTCAGATATTGTTTCATATGTTCGGTGGAAAAAAATCTCTTTTCCAGGTGCAAAAAAATTAATATATGTTAAAAAAAAAGAAGAAACAATAGCTGTTTTTTTAAGTACAGGTACAAATCCGGAATTCCAAAATCTAGTATTATTCTGAACTCCAAACATTTTTCATTAATTTTTTTTTAGAAATAAAATTATTAAAAAACAAATTTTCCCCACCAGTGTCACAATCTTCTCTGCCTGCCACTTTGGTTTGTTTTTTATGTTATAAAATGCAAATGACAGACTATATTTATTTAAAACAGCAAATTTTCTGATTACAGCTATGTATTATATATATAGAGAGAGTTATAGAATACCTTGGAATTCTGATTGTAAGATTGCAATGCAAAGTATCTAACTGGTTCTCATTCAAAGTAATTTAAAAAATTACATCACAAATGTAGTTTTTTCATGGACTGGAAAAAAAATATCACATTATTGGAAAAGAACACTAAACAGATGTTTAATTAATTGTTTGTCCTCTGTGCACAAATTTGCATTTTATAAGTTATATGTTTACTTATTTTTAGATGCAAATGGAGAAATCAAATCAGACATCAGTAACTGAATTTATTCTGCTGGGAATAACAAACATTCCTCGATTAAAGATCTGGCTTTTTCTTGCCTTCTTCTTTTTCTATTTGTTTAACTTGATAGGAAATCTCAGCATTGTTGTTGTGGTAATTTATGATCGCAGCTTGCACACCCCTATGTACTTCTTGTTGGGTAATCTTTCATTTCTTGACTTTTTCTACTCCACAACCACTGTCCCAAAGATGCTGGCTGGCTTGGTGATGGAAGACAAGAAAATATCTTTCCAAAGCTGCATAGCCCAACTCCATGTCTTTCACTTTTTGGGAGGCACAGAGGCTCTGCTTCTTATGTCTATGTCGTATGATAGATATGTTGCTATTTGTAACCCATTAAGGTATCACATTCTTATGGCAAAAACTGCATGTATCCAGTTGGCATCAAGCAGTTGGTTCACAGGTTTTATCTACTCATTGTCACATACAATTCTAACATCAAGGTTGCCTTTCTGTAAGTTCAACAAAGTCAGCCATTTCTATTGTGATATTAAACCTCTTCTAAAACTGGCCTGTACTGATACTCATCTCAATGAGAGTCTGGTGTCCATTGTAACTGGTTTTGTAGCTCTCAGCTCTTTTCTGCTAATTGTTATCTCATACATTTTCATAGGTACCCACCTCCTCAAAATTACTTCTTCCCAAGGGAGACGCAAGGCTTTCTCCACCTGCACGTCACACTTGACTGTAGTCCTATTGTATCATGGAACAGCTTTTTGTACATACCTTAGAACAGCCACTAAAGATTCACTGGAGCAGGATAGGCTAACAGCTATACTATTTACAGTCATTACACCAGCTTTAAACCCTCTTATTTATGCACTGAGAAACAAAGATGTTAAGAAGGGTCTTAAAAAATTATTCTTAGGCATAACCTTTTCAAATAAATAGTAACATCAATTAAAGGGATATGAAAAGCAAAAAATGTATTTCATGATTAAGATATAAGATACAATTTTAAACAACTTTCCAATGTATTTCTATTATCTAATTTGCTATGTTCTCTTGGGTTTCTTTGTAAAAAACAGGGGTCAAGTCGAATGGGAATGCATGGGAACAAAGTTACTGCACTATTTTTGCAGGAGGAACTATGTTCCCTCTGGACATAGACCAGAAACACTTCAGTAAACACTGCTGCTGCTGCTGCTGGTGGGAGGAGCTGGAGCACAGTCTGGTTAGAGGGATAGTGAGATCCTCTAGTAATGGGCAGTAACACTTCCTACAATACACTAAATATAAGACTCCCCTCAGCAGAAATAGGACTATTGCACCTTAAGTGGGTGAGACTCTGTGAAAGAGGAGGATTCTCAGGTCCAAAAGCAACTATTCAACCTTTCATTGGATTTAATTTGCTTTCATTAACCAGAGTTTATACATTATATACATATAAATACAGTGTGTGTATATATATATAACAGTACACTACTGCACTACTGAACAGTATTGCACTACTGTGAGCTAGCTACTGATTGGTGGCTGCACATAAATGCCTCTTTGTCATTGGTTCACCTAATGTGTTCAGCTAGCTTCTTGTAGTACAATGCTGCTCCTTCAATAAAGAATACCAAAGGAATGAAGCAAATTTGCTAACTGGAGTAAATTTGATTGTCTTTTAAAATAGTAAGCTCTATATGAGGCATGAAAGAAACATTTTGGGTTTCAACTTAAAAATTGTGGATCATTAAACAAGTATTTTACAGAAGTGCCATATGTAAAATATACTAGTTAGACATTGCAGAAAAGATTCATGTGTAATGCTATAATGTGTAATAAGTAACATTTTTCTGTATGACTTTTTAAATTGAGAAGTTACAAAGCCCTTAAAATTTCTCAGACTCCGCTATACCAGCTGGATTTACTTGCACTAAACATAAACAATAGCAATGTACCACAAAGTACCTATTTCCAAAGATACAAGATAATTTTATTGTAAAGAAAAAACTATTTAAATATTTGAGAGGGAAAGTCTTTAAAATTAAGGTGCACGTTTCTGTGTTCATCACTTTCTCTCTATTTTCACCAGTTTACTGCAGCCAAAAACCATAAAGATGATACAATTATAATTTGTTTAACCTAAATGTGTTAAACAAACGTGTCAGGTGTTTCAATCTGTGAACCTTCTCAGATTGTGCTTTAATAAACTTGGACATCCTTAAGCACTAATTGTGATTTGGAATGATTGTTCTTCTTTATTTGATATTTATTTGATTCATATAGCGACTGAGGATTGCCATTTTACTGCTCCATCCAGCAGCCTTGCTTGCAGCTCGAATTGATTACTTTCTATTGGCACCTCAAGCCTAAATACACAGCAGACACAGCAAGACCCCATACACACACCCATAGCTGGCTTTGGAGCCAATCCTGGGTTGTTTTGGAGGAGGACACTCCCCCACAATGCAGGAGACAGGCCTTTCCTTGTAAAGCAGCAGATGGTACGGAAGATGCCGGGCTTCATACCAGACATCCTCGGAACTCATCTGGTTCACAAGCGCTGAAGCAGGCAGTGAGCGGTATACACATAACCTGGATGATACTCAATACCCTGGAGGTTAGTGAGGTACACAGGCAGAACTGTCTCTCTTTGCTTTAAAGGGAAACAGATTGTTGTTCTATGCTACTGACTGTGTTAGTGTCTTGCTAATAAACCTTCATGGACACATACACTTGAAAGTGGACATTTGTACCTCTCTATGGAACTCTACTTTATTATTGGACTACAACTGACACATATTGGCAAGAACTGAGCAAGCTGTTCAGCCCTTTTGCTCTTTGTTATTACAGTAACTTTGAATTTATTTAATATGAAACATTTGACTGCATCAGAATGTCTCCATGTCATATCAGTGCATGTTTTGAGTGATACAATATGACACTTGCAAAGAAGGTAATCATCCTCCCATTTTTTTTATTTCAAAAATTTAAATATAAGAACATTTTGTTGCATATTACTTTAAGGGCTCCATGTACTAAGCACCTTTCAGGGCAGGTTCGCATATGCGAGCCTAGTTCCCACAATGTAATAAGAAGCGCTCATTAGACCACTGCTTATTACACTCTACACCACATCTGAGGTGGTGAGGGAAAATCACAGAGAGCTCACTTGCTTGATCTCAGTGATTGTCAATCACTTCTCTCAAGGGATTGTTCGAGCGAAAGAAGGAAGTGTAATGATACATACTGGCAGTGGATCCTGTTCCTCCGCTGCCCATATGTAGCGAAGGCGAGCGGACAACTTCTCGAGTTGAGAATCTAGTCCGCTCGCTCCTTCATACATAGGGCCCTAAGAATCTATTAAAGTATTGGAAAATGTGTGTTTACTTGCTAATTCATTGTATAATTTACTTTATGTGATTAAATTAGACAAAATGCTTAATAAAAGGGGTCTTCGTTTTTACAAGAGATGAACAGAACTATCTTGGTGACACCACCTGTTTAATAACAGCAAGCGTCAACTGGTAAGAATGAGTAAAGTAATCAAGTAGTTAGTAGTATCAGAATGCTGCTAATAAAACTATTCTACCATAGCATCCAGACCTGTTGGAAAGGTCCTATACATAGAGCATAGGAGCATATTCATAAAATGCCACTCCATTCACATTAGAAGGATGAAAAAGAACTATATTATCCAATGTATCAAAAAACTATTCTAAAAATTATATCTAATCCATCCAGATGAAGTACCACCTGTGAATCCACATTCTGATTTACCCTTGTAGATGTCAAAAATACAAGAACTGTTTTCTGCATTTTGTCAATCACATTACTTTTTGTAAAAGTTGATTTAACGATTTGTCTAATAAATTCCCCATTTAAATATATGGGGTATTTGTAAATAAATAATTTTATTTTAAATGACATTACATGAAATTGGCATTAAACATAGATTATAATACAGGCACAAAACTCTTTATCCAAACTGTTTGGGACTGTAAAAGATTTGGATTTCGGAAAGGTTGTATGCTTACATCTGTAAAATTGGACAGTTTGGAGAAGGGATAGGACCAAGTGTAAACAACAATATCTTATGTTATTTAGGCAAGATTTAAATGTCATAAAACAGTTTATACATGAAACCTGAAGGTAGTTTTATATCATTTTAAAACTCTTGTATACACAGTACCATCAGAAAGATAGTACAGATCACAAAAACCCATTCAAAGACACAGGCGGAGAAGAATTTGGAAAAATGTACCTATATACAGTGTTTAATAATGTGTATTACAACAGATTTGTAATCTATAGTCATTATTTATTTTTTTCCTTTTCTGTAATTTTACTCTGAAAAGTTGGTTTCTATAAAGTAATAAGTGCACCATATTGAAATCTTGATAAACAAGATATGCTAGGGTGCACAATTGCTGAGTTACACAAATGCTAGACTAAGCTAATATCTATAAGAGGTGCCAAGCTGTCCATTGACTAATAATCTGGATAAAACTATATATAGATAATGGGACAAAAGCATATAAAAAACACAAAATAATATAGCTAAACAAAAAATAAAATAAAAAAATAAATAAAGAATATATAAAATATAAAAACAAGGTAAAAACAAATGTGATAATCACAGAACAACTAGTGACAAAACTCGGATATAAAATCCAAGACTAATAATAAGCCACAGTCCAGAATATATGAAATGGTCCTTGGGCTAGATGAAAGACTCAGGTCGATGACAGGGAGGTCTCACACTTCCAGGCAGCTCCTCTAGAGTGTCACGCCAAAACACAGGAGATAGATTCTAGAATACAAAAGATAGAGGGCACCACATAGTGCAAATAAGCTGGTCACACCAAGCAGTAGTGTAGACAAAGGAGTGAATCCTACTCACATGATGATAGGCACATATGTGCTATATAGGCAAGCCGGATCCAAAAAGTTGTCCGTCAGACTCTTAGGCATTGCTGTTGTTTTAAAGCTTTTTATTAAACTTTTACTCCTATATCATCTCGCTGCTGCATCTTATTTCTCCTTGGATTATTGACTGGCTGCTGGGTGCGCTTCATGGCTTCAAGTGGAAATATCTGGACTCCCTTCATGGTGGGACGAGGATTACCCTTGGTTCAAGTTGTGCCTGAGAGTCTGCTGGACGACTTTTTGGAACCGGCTTGCCTATATAGCACATATGTGCCTATCATCACTTGAGTAGGATTAACTCCTTTTTCTACACTACTGCTTGGTGTGGCTAGCTGATTTGATCTTTTGTTTTCTATATTGACATCTTGCTTTATCTTATCTAATCTTTTTAGCTGTTGACAATTAGTCCTAGAGGAAGCATGTCAGTGTCAAATATAGCACATTTAAAGAGACTTTAAAAACTGTTAAATGGTTACTTTAACATTTAACATTATATTCTTTTTTTTTTCTTTTTCTTTTTTCTTTTATTTCTTTGTACACAGCATACATAGCATGAAAAAATATACTTAAACAACCTGTGGCAGATATTAATTCCTATCTGTCCACAATCCAATAACAACCTCTTCAAACTTAAGAAAATTCCAATCAAAAGGGAGGAGGAAAAATAAATAAATAAATAAATATATAAAGAAAGAAATTCCAGTAGTTATTACTCCTTCTATGTTGCGTTCAATATTGATAACATCAAATAACTCATTAAATATACCTTGTATCCGTGCAGTCACCTTATATTACTTTAATAAAGTCTTACTAAAAATGACCTAAATAATTCTTATTGTTTCACTATGGCATAAAATGTCTTAATTAACATGAATAGTTGCTTCCTGGGGGAAGGGAGAGAAAAAAGGGGGGTTTTCGATTATCTAGTCATTTGTAAACCATATACTAGGGAGTAACCCTTTTTCTAGATGCTGTTGGACCCAGCTAGATGTCTTAAAAGGGAGGGTAAGTTGACATTGAGCTCTTTTAGGTAGAGAGTTAATATAGTACTTCCATTTATTGAAGAACCGGCCAATTTGTTTGGGATTAGGATTTTTTAAATTAAATTGTTCCACAATACTCTGATACTGAACGGTGCTGAGAAACTCTGTTAGTTTAGGTCCTTTCTCCCCCTTCCAACTCTTTAATATTACATTCCTCCCAATCAATATGAGTAGATTGATAAATCTGAAGTTGGGCAGCTCCGGGGAGTGTTTGCATAGAAAAAGTATCTGCTGCAAATCAAATTTAAGTCGTGTTCCCAAAATCTTGCTACCCCAAAAGTTAATTTTTTGCCAGAATTGGTAAATTTTTGGGCATGACCAAAAACAGTGTACAATATCTGTGCTTCTGAAACCACATCTAAGGCAGTTTCCTTGGTCCTGTGTCCATTTTGCCATTCTATCTGGGGTAAGATAGGCCATATTTATTATTTTCAAATGGGATTCTATGCAACTACTTAGCGCCACTGCTTTAGCAGCTAGTACTGTGCTATGTATTAATGTTTCTCTATCTACGTCAACTCTTACCCTGCTCCACATTGTCCTGATATTAAAACTATTACTTTCTCCAGAAAATGTCAATAATGCCTTATAAATCAAAGAAATGGTGCCCACCTCCTCTTGATAGTCCCTAACCACTGCCCCCAATTCTCTAGTGTCTAAGTCTAACCCTGTTTCTCGTCTTAGATCCCCTATCCAGTGTCTAACCTGGGGATAGGCATATAAATGGTCTGTTGGGAGATTATGTTCTTGTGACAGATCCCGAAAAGTCTTCATTATCAAGGTCTTGTCTTCACACAATTGGGATACATACTGTAATCCCCTCTCAGCCCATAATGAATAGACAGAAATACCCACTCCAGGGGGAAAGTATGGATTACCTGTCAATGGAAGAAACTCCGATTTGTGGGAATTTAGTTTAATCTCACCACATATTTATTGCCACGCGAGTATAATATATTTAAATGTAGAGAATTGTGCAATATTACTATGGAGTTTGGCAGCAGGATAATGCAAAATTGCTTGTAATGCAAAGGGCGATATCAGGCTAGCTTCCATTTCATAAAATGTGACCCACTAGTTTTCTGAGTTCCAATCTAAGGCGTATTTACAGAGGGCAACATAATTGTAGAACTTAAGATTTGGGCAAGCCATACCACCATAAGTTCTGGGTAGAGTTAATTTAAAAAAGAGATATACGCGGCTTCTTACCCTTCCAGATAAATTGGTTAAAAATTCTATTAAGGAAAACAATATCTTTTTTATACAAGAGAAAAGGAAGGTTCTGGAGAAATTAAAGCAGTTTGGGGAAAAGGATCACCTTAATTAAGATAATCCGAGCAGTCACCGATAATGGGAGATCACCCCATGGCCTCTATTTATCAAGCTGTCAACCGCAAATACGCTGGAATTCCACAGCATATTTGTGGTGAGCCTGATTTGCCGTAGTTATCAAACCCTACAGACTGGCGAAAGTAGAATATAGTGACGTAACATACGATCCGCCGGACTAGGTCCGACACAGATCGATGGTTACGTCACTCCAGATGTGCCGAATGCAAGTTCGACACAATCTGACTACTTTTGGTAGTTATCAAAGAACTAACAGATATGCTTGCCAATATTCTGGCCCAGCGTACCTGGTTTTCAATCCACCACCCTGGAGGTGGCGGATGCCATAGGAATCAATGGGAGTTTGACAGCAGTGAAAGCTTATGTTTGCTGCTGCCCGATATCCCATTGATTCCTATGGTAATGTCTACACCTAACACCCTAACATGTACCCCGAGTCTAAACACCCCTAATCTGCCCCCCCTACATCGCCGCCACCTAATTATACTTCTTAACCCCTAAACCGCCGCTCCCAGAGCCTGCCGCAACTCTAATAAACTTATTAACCCATAAGCCGCCGCTCCTGGACCCCGCCGCCCCCTACATTATACCTATTAACCCCTAAACTGCCACTCACTATACCGCCGCCACCTACATAAAGTTATTAACCCCTATCCTGCCGATCCCGGACCCCACCGCAACTAAATAAATTCATTAACCCCTAAACTGCCGCTCCCGGAGCCCACTGCCACCTAGATTACATTTATTAACCCCTAATCTGACTCCCCCCTACACCGCCAACCACTATAATAAACATATTAACCCCTAAACCTAAGTCTAACCCTATCCCTAACACCCACTAGCTTAAATATAATTTAAATAACTCTAAATAAATATTACTATCATTAACTTAATAATTCCTATTTAAAACTAAATACTAACCTATAAAATAAACCCTAAGATATCTACAATATAACTAATAGTTACATTGTAGCTAGCTTAGGGTTTTTTTTTTAATTTACAGGCAAGTTTGTATTTATTTTAACTAGGTACAATAGTTATTAAATAATTATTAACTATTTAATAACTACCTAGTTAAAATAAAGACACATTTACCTGTAAAATAAATCCTAACCTAAGTTACAATTACACCTAACACTACACTATCATTAAAATAATAAAAAATAACTACAATTAAATAAAACTAATTACAATTAAATAAAATTAACTAAAGTACAAAAAAAACACTAAATTACAGAAAATAAAAAAATATTTTTTTTAAACTAATTACACCTAATCTAATCCCTCTAATAAAATGAAAAATACCCCCAAAATAATACAATTCCCTACCCTAAACTAAATTGCCCCAAAGTAATCAGCTATTTTACCTGTAAAAAAAAAAAAAAAATACCCCCCCAACATTAAAACCCACCACCCACACACCCAACCCTACTCTAAAACCCACCCAATCCCTCCTTAATAAAACCTAACACTAACCCCTTGAAGATCACCCTACCTTGAGACGTCTTCACCCAGCTGGGCACAAGTGGACCTCCAGAGGGGCAGAAGTCTTCATCCGATCCGGGCAGAAGAGGACCTCCGGACCGACAGAAGACTTCATCCAGGCGGCATCTTCTATCTTCATCCATCCGGAGCGGAACGGGTCCATCTTCAAGACATCCGATGCGGAGCATCCATCTCGGCCGACCACTAACGACGAATGAAGGTTCCTTTAAATGATGTCATCCAAGATGGCGTCCCTTGAATTCCGATTGGCTGATAGAAATCAGCCAATCGGAATTAAGGTAGGAAAAATCCTATTGGCTGATGCAATCAGCCAATAGAATTGAGCTTGCATTCTATTGGCTGTTCCAATCAGCCAATACAATTCAAGCTCAATCCTATTGGCTGATTGGATCAGCCAATAGTATTGAACTTCAATCCTATTGGCTGATTGCATCAGCCAATAGGATTTTTCTTACCTTGATTCCGTTTGGCTGATAGAATCCTATCAGCCAATCAGAATTCAAGGGACGCCATCTTGGATGATGTCATTTAAAGGAACCTTCATTCATCGTTAGTCGTCGGCCGAGATGGATGCAACGCGTCGGATGTCTTGAAGATGGACCCGCTCTGCTCCAGATGGATGAAGATAGAAGATGCCATCTGGATGAAGACTTCTGGCCGTCTGGATGTCCTCTTCTGCCTGAATCGGATAAAGACTTCTGCCCCTATGGAGGTCAATTTGTGCCCGGCTGGGTGAAGATGGCTCAAGGTACGGTGATCTTCATGGGGTTAGTGTTATGTTTTATTAAGGGGGAATTGGGTGGGTTTTAGAGTAGGATTGGGTGTGTGGGTGGTGGGTTTTAATGTTGTATTTTTTTTAAAGGGAAAAGAGCTGATTACTTTGGGGCAATGCCCCGCAAAAGGCCCGTTTAAGGGTTATTTGTAATTTAGTATAGGGTAGAGAATTTTATTATTTTGGGGGGCTTTTTTATTTTATTAAGGGGATTAGATTAGGTGTAATTAGTTTAAAATTCTTGTAATTATTTTTTTATTTTCTGTAATTTAGTGGGGGTTTTTTGTACTTTAGTTAATTTTAGTTCATTGTAATTAGTTTTATTTAATTGTAGTAAATTTATGGAATTATTTTAATCATAATGTAGTGTTAGGTGTAATTGTAACTTAGGTTAGGTTTTATTTTACAGGTAACTTTGTATTTATTTTAGCTAGGTAGTTATTAAATAGTTAATAACTATTTAATAACTATTGTACCTAGTTAAAATAAATACAAAGTTGCCTATAAAATAAAAATAAAGCCTAAGATAGCTACAATGTAACTATTAGTTATATTGTAGCTAGCTTGGGGTTTATTTTATAGGTAAATATTTAGTTTTAATTAGGAATTATTTATTTAATGATAGTAATATTTATTTAGAGTTATTTAAATTATATTTAAGTTAGTCGGTATTAGGTTTAGGGTTAGACTTAGGTTTAGGGGTTAATATGTTTATCATAGTGGCGGCAGTGTGGGGGGGCAGATTAGGGGTTAATAAATATAATGTAGGTGGCAGTGGACTCCGGGAGCATCGGTTTAGGGGTTAAACAATTTATTTAGTTGCGGCGGGGTCCGGGATCGGCAGGATAAGGGTTAATAACGCTATGTAGGTGGCGGCGGTATAGGGGGCGGCAGATTAGGGGTTAATAGGTATAATGTAGGTGGTGGTGGGGTCTGGGAGCAGTGGTTTAGGGGTTAATAACTTTATTTATTTGCGGGGGCTCCGGGAGTGGCGGTTTATGGGGTAAACAGTATAGTATAGTGTGGGTGCTTAGTGACAGTATAGCAAGAAAGCTGCGAATAAGCCGAAGAGCAGCAAGATCGATGACTGTTAGTTATCAACAGTCCGCTGCTCATCGCACCATACTTGGTGCGCAGCTTTTTGACAGCTTTCTTGATTAATTTGGTGAACGTATTCAGGTCCGCAGCGGTGATTTTAGGTGATCTTAGGCGAGCGTATTGGTGTCGTTGAATGCAAGAAAGTTGATGGCTTGTTAAATAGAGGCCCATGTCTGTAATTTTATCTGCAATTCCTTTAATACAATGTACAAAATTTAAACCATACCACAACTTCGGATTACAAGCCAAGGTGATCCCTAGATATCTAATCTGTTCCGTTTCCTGGAAAGGGTGCAAAATAGGATTGGAAGGTTTACATATCCATAAAAGTTTGAATTTCTCATAATTTATTTTATACCCTGAAAAGGAGCTAAATAAGTTAAAAAGGTGTATCACCCGTGGGACAGAGTCTGCAGTGTTACTCAGAAAAAGAAGTAAGTCATCTGCAAAAAGAGACAGCACTAACTTTTGCCTGCCAAAATGGATACCTTGTAATTCTTGTCTCAAGTAGATCACTAGTGGCTCAAGCGCTAAATTGAAGAGTAGTGGGGACAATGGGCAACCTTGTCTCGTACCTCTTTTTAGGGGAAACCTGTCTGTGGTACCTCCATTTACTATGATCGTTGAAAATGGTACCCGGTATAGCTGTTGGATAAAATGTTGCAGAACTCCTGTTAAGCCGAACCTTTCCAAAGATGTAAAGAGGTGGTCCCAAATGATGGAATCAAATGCTTTTTCAGCATCCACCGTAAGAATGGTGAGGTCCGGTTTAACATGAGACTTTTTACCCTTTCTTTTATTCCAAAAAACATCTAATACCAACTGTACTTTACAAAGATTTTTAACTCGGTTCCTGTCTGTCATAAATCCTGATTGGTCTATATGTATAATATGTTCCAGGCAGGATTTCAACCTATTCATGATGATAGCAGTAAGGATCTTATAATCCTGATTTAATAAAGATATCGGTCTGTACAATGTAGGTATCTCTAGGTCTTTACCCTTCTTGAGAATCAATACTATGTTAGATGCAGCTAAAAGTGCTGACTGTGGTTGGTTTTTAATGAAATAGTCATTAAAAAATGCACATAGATTAGGGGGATCAGATCAATAAGTAGCTTATAAAATTCAGCTGGTAGTAAGTCTGGCCCCTCTGAAGGTCAATCTTCTCTATTTGGGGCAGGTTAATCTTCTGCCAAAACTGATTTTTACTGCATCTGACTTGGTGAATAGAGTTCCTGGAAAAACTCTAGGAAAGCCTGACTAATATCTGAAACCTAAGTGATTCTATTGTTCTTGTGCTGTGATAAAACTCTTCATCTGCCTAGTTTTAGAAATTCTAGCCAAATATTTGGCCGAAGTACCTTGTATCCCTGCAAAGAATGCTTTCTGCTTTTGTTCTTCTAGTATTGAATATTGTTTCAAATGTATATTGCGTGCTTTTTTGCTTTCTTTATATTTATTCCATAAAATTATAGAGGGGTCATTGATATATTTTCTATAGTTATTTCTAATGGTATTTGAGAATTGCTCTTCCCTCTTGCTCCTGATGGACTTAAGCCTAACCAAGTATGCTTCGATCTCCCCTCTAAATACTGCCTTTACAGTTACTCAGAATATCTCTGGTTTGTCCCGATATTCGGCAATTTCCTCATAGAACTGTCTCCATCTGTTCTGTAACCATGCTTTGAAATGGGCATTATTGAATAGATACTGTGGGAAAAACAGCCTGCCATTATTTGCTGAGAGGCGGTCTTTTAGGAAAATTTCTAATGTCGGCAGTCTGCAACTCCGGTTAGGTCCGTCAGCCGATCCTTGGCTGCCACTGGTCAAAAGCTTTTCTTTAGCAGGCAAAAGGAGCAGGTAATAGGGCTTGGTAGATAGCAGAATGCCCATAGGCGTAATGATTCTGTGAATAAGTCTTTCTGCAGTATAGCGCTTCCGGCGCTGCAAGTAAATGATCCGGGCCAGATACTATCAATACCGGCCAAGGAAACAGGGCAGCTTGGGGAGATCAATATTGCCCTTCAGTGTAGAGCCTCGTGCTTGCACTCCACGCCACCGCTAGCTCCACCCCAGAAGCCCCCATAATGATCTAACATTATATTCTTAAGTACATAATTAATTCAAGATGTGTGGTACCACCTAAGAAATAAGCCTATATATATACCCCCCCATACACAATTGAAAACACCAGATCTAGACAGGAGAAATCTTCATGCACAAATGTTCTTGAATGTAATAGATTTAAATTAGAGTCATGCAAACTGGTTTATAACTGGATTATGAGACATGCTTTTAAACAAACCCAAACACTAAGAGAGACACTTGTGGCCTTAAGTAAATAAAATGGGAAATAAAATGGTGTCCCAGTGGCAATGTTATAACAATAGCACTATAAAGAGTAGAAGTCTGTATATACATTTAAAATGTAAAGCACTTTTAGAGCCAAAGCTTTACTCTTAACTTTTCAAGATATTCTTTCCAGGTGTATAAGCTTCTGCAAACCTGGCAGTGGAGTGGGTAATCAGGGGGCGGATCTTGTACAGCCTGTCAAACTGGGGGTGCTCCCTAGGGGGGCAAAGGCTGTTGTCATTAAAATGCATGAAATGAAGTATCATTTCATACCTTTGTCTATGCAATGGGGGCCCATTGCTGCTTTGCCCAAAAAGACTGAAACTTAGCAGCACAGAATTGCTGGGCATATACATTAGTTTGGGAGACAATGTTCCCCAAGACATCATCCCCCAGAAAAAGCTGCATACATTGAAGGGGGTAAATCCTGTGACATCCAGATTGATGCCAGGATTTTCTGTGAAAGGAGGGATATCTGGCCTCTGGAGATTAGGCACTACCCACTCCTCAACAGCTGGAGCAACACATCTCCTTCTGGCAGGGGGCTCAGCAGCCACAGAGACATCACTAGCACTAGATATATTTTTAGGTACACTTATTTCATTATATGAAGTATCTGAGCACTGACCAGGGTCAAAATCAGAGCCTGCATCAGAGGCAGAGGCCTCAGAATCTGAAGCCAGGATGGCATAAGCCTCGTCAGCAGTATAAAAACGCTGTGCCATTATAAATATATATATATATCAATGCCTAAAGCAGTGATCTGCGGCACCAAAGGGGTTAATGGCTTTTTCAAACAAATTAAATAGCAGTGATATCAATGCCTAAAGCAGTGATCTGCGGCACAAAAGGGGTTAATGGCTTTGTGTCTTACAATAAAATCAATCAATGCCTAAAGCAGTGATCTACGCACAGAATCTTTGTTAATTGCTCTTACAAAAAAAATTAATACATTTATACCAATGCCTAAGAAGTGCTATTAATGCTTAAAGCAGTTATCTGCAGCACAAAAGGGGTTGATGGCTCTTATAAGAGCCTTTATATCAATGCCTAAGCAATGATATCAACGCCTAAAAATAATAAATTTAAATCAATGCCTAAAGCAGTTATCTGCAGCACAAAAGGGGTTGATGGCTCTTATAAGAGCCTTTATATCAATGCCTAAGCAATGATATCAACGCCTAAAAATAATAAATTTAAATCAATGCCTAAAGCAGTAATGTACAGCACAGAAGGAGTTAATGGCTCTCAGAAGAGCCTTTATATCAATTCCAAAGCAGTGAGATCAATGCCTAAAACAGTGATATACGGCACAATAAAATTAATAAAAACTTTTTTTTTTTTATAATAAGTTTTATTAGGTTTTAGAATTAGAAGTAACAATTGGGGACACGCAGGACCCCTGTTCAAATAGAAGCAAACAAGGTACAATAATGTGCAAATGCACACAGAAAAACAAAGTCAAACACTGAGTAGGACACGCAGGTCCCTTGAATACAACAAGGTCAAAAATAAGATACCTTCACCTCCTAGGTCAAACTGGGGTGTAAAGGTCCAGTTAGTCATAAAAGTGAAACTGAGATATGTCTGATCATTGGGGATCGTACACTTCTATAATGCGATTATTTTTTTTTATTTGTTATTTTATTTCAGCAAGACATAATGCTATGTCAATCTCTCAGTATTCTATTAATACAATCTAGAACAACTGAACATAACAACATGAAAGAGGAGATAATATAGAATGGGATGTCACTAAGGGATCTTGAGACTATACCAATCACACACACATGCCTAACACTTACTGTACCTAGGCCAGCAGTGCCTGGCACATGCAGTGCCTAACAGACGCAATACCTAACCTAACACACACAATACCTAGCACAGACCGTACCTAGCACAGACCGCACCTAGCACAGACCGTACCTAGCCCAGACCGTACCTAGCACAGACCGCACCTAGCACAGACCGTACCTAGCACAGACCGCACCTAGCACAGACCGTACCTAGCACAGACCATACCTAGCACAGACCGTGCCTAGCACAGACCGTACCTAGCACAGACCATACCTAGCACTCTCAGGACTTCCACAAACTTCTTTAATGAAACGTTTTCGGGGTTCACAACCCCTTCATTTATATATATATAAATTTATAGATATATATACCAACAGTATAGTGGCAATGAAAAGAGCCTTTGGGGCCTATTTATAAAAAGGTCTAAAAATACGCTCTCCGAATTTAACATTGCGCCAGCAGCTCACAAGAGCTGCTGGTGCAATGTCGCCCCCTGCTGACTCGTGGCCAATTGGCCGCCAGCAGGGAGGTGTCAATCAACCCGATCATACTCGAGGTTGATTTCCGGTGATTCCTGTTCGCCTCATCAGAGCAGGTGGACAGGGTTATGAAGCAGCGGTCTTTAGACCGCTGCTTCATAACTGGTGTTTCTGGCGAGTCTGAAGACTCACCAGAAACACAGCCCACAAGCTAATGATGAGGCAAGCTAGGAACACCCTCCAGACTGAATCCATGCCCTTAGAAGGGCAGCGCCAAGAACCATCTTGCCTACAGACACCATCTTGTCTGCAGGCAAACCATATAACTTTTTTTTATTATTATTTTATTATTTTTATTTATAAAAAAACACTTTTTTATTTACATATACTGAGTGCCTTTTATCCTACAAGGCACTCAGCATGTTAGCAGCCAGCATCGGAAGCAATCAAATGCTTCCGATGCTCTAAACTGCCGGGTGTTTCAGATCTGAAGCTCCCCAGCAATTTAATTATGTATTGCACAATGACTCAATATCCAGGCATTGTAGCAATATGGTAAAGGCAGCTGAAGCAATCACTGATAGCTTCCAACGCTCGTTTTACCGTAGGACATACCAGGTATGTTCATTGTCATTAAGTGTCAATTTTTGATTGACGTACCTTGTACGTCCGTTGTCGTTAAGGGGTTAATAAAAATTGCATAAAAACAAAACGTTTTCCAGTTTTGGCAACATTTTTGTGGCTACATTAATGCAATGGAGTAAAACCTCATCACTTTGTGGTTTCACAGTTTCAGCAGACATGTGCATTTGTTTTGTTACATTGGGTTTTGTGAAGAAGAGTTTGGGTTGATGATACTTTTTCACCTGCAGTAAAGGAACGTTGACTTTCTTTTTAATTAAAACAAATGTGAATGTTTATGAATATTCAGTATTTGTTTAAAAAACAAATACCGAATATTACAGCAAACAAATATTATTTAAAACAAAATTGTTCGCTGCTGCACAAGCCTAGTTTACAGACTGAGAACTGTTAAAATCCAATTTTAGTAGGTGAGAAAAGTTGCATCTACTCCCTTCTAATAGAAACCCATAGTCTTCTTTTGGATTTCAGATGTGTATCTCGCCAAAATGGAAAACTATGCTTTGTTTATCAATAATTAGAAATAATAATAACAAAAAACTCCTTGAGCAAAATTGCCCAGGGGTTTTTATAGTCAGGTGAATACTGTCGGCGAGATTACGTTTTTTGCGTTAGGAGCTATGCGGTGCTAATGAGCAGTTTTTTCTCACCACTCGCCTGCAGCGCTCGTATTACGGGTTTTTACAAAACCAACGTTTAAAGGCAAGAAGTGAGCTTAGAGCAAAATTTTGCTCCATACCGCACTCCAATACCAGCACTGCTTAAGTCAACGGTGAGCTGGTCGTACGTGCTTGTGCACGATTTCCCCATAGACATCAATGGGGAGAGCCGGTCAAACTGGGGGTGCTCCCTAGGGGGGCAAAGGCTGTTGTCATTAAAATGCATGAAATGAAGTATCATTTCATACCTTTGTCTATGCAATGGGGGCCCATTGCTGCTTTGCCCAAAAAGACTGAAACTTAGCAGCACAGAATTGCTGGGCATATACATTAGTTTGGGAGACAATGTTCCCCAAGACATCATCCCCCAGAAAAAGCTGCATACATTGAAGGGGGTAAATCCTGTGACATCCAGATTGATGCCAGGATTTTCTGTGAAAGGAGGGATATCTGGCCTCTGGAGATTAGGCACTACCCACTCCTCAACAGCTGGAGCAACACATCTCCTTCTGGCAGGGGGCTCAGCAGCCACAGAGACATCACTAGCACTAGATATATTTTTAGGTACACTTATTTCATTATATGAAGTATCTGAGCACTGACCAGGGTCAAAATCAGAGCCTGCATCAGAGGCAGAGGCCTCAGAATCTGAAGCCAGGATGGCATAAGCCTCGTCAGCAGTATAAAAACGCTGTGCCATTATAAATATATATATATATCAATGCCTAAAGCAGTGATCTGCGGCACCAAAGGGGTTAATGGCTTTTTCAAACAAATTAAATAGCAGTGATATCAATGCCTAAAGCAGTGATCTGCGGCACAAAAGGGGTTAATGGCTTTGTGTCTTACAATAAAATCAATCAATGCCTAAAGCAGTGATCTACGCACAGAATCTTTGTTAATTGCTCTTACAAAAAAAATTAATAAATTTATACCAATGCCTAAGCAGTGCTATTAATGCTTAAAGCAGTTATCTGCAGCACAAAAGGGGTTGATGGCTCTTATAAGAGCCTTTATATCAATGCCTAAGCAATGATATCAACGCCTAAAAATAATAAATTTAAATCAATGCCTAAAGCAGTTATCTGCAGCACAAAAGGGGTTGATGGCTCTTATAAGAGCCTTTATATCAATGCCTAAGCAATGATATCAACGCCTAAAAATAATAAATTTAAATCAATGCCTAAAGCAGTAATGTACAGCACAGAAGGAGTTAATGGCTCTCAGAAGAGCCTTTATATCAATTCCTAAGCAGTGAGATCAATGCCTAAAACAGTGATATACGGCACAATAAAATTAATAAAAAAACTTTTTTTTTTATAATAAGTTTTATTAGGTTTTAGAATTAGAAGTAACAATTGGGGACACGCAGGACCCCTGTTCAAATAGAAGCAAACAAGGTACAATAATGTGCAAATGCACACAGAAAAACAAAGTCAAACACTGAGTAGGACACGCAGGTCCCTTGAATACAACAAGGTCAAAAATAAGATACCTTCACCTCCTAGGTCAAACTGGGGTGTAAAGGTCCAGTTAGTCATAAAAGTGAAACTGAGATATGTCTGATCATTGGGGATCGTACACTTCTATAATGCGATTATTTTTTTTTATTTGTTATTTTATTTCAGCAAGACATATGCTATGTCAATCTCTCAGTATTCTATTAATACAATCTAGAACAACTGAACATAACAACATGAAAGAGGAGATAATATATAATGGGATGTCACTAAGGGATCTTGAGACTATACCAATCACACACACATGCCTAACACTTACTGTACCTAGGCCAGCAGTGCCTGGCACATGCAGTGCCTAACAGACGCAATACCTAACCTAACACACACAATGCCTAGCACAGACCGTACCTAGCACAGACCGCACCTAGCACAGACCGTACCTATCCCAGACCGTACCTAGCACAGACCGCACCTAGCACAGACCGTACCTAGCACAGACCGCACCTAGCACAGACCGTACCTAGCACAGACCATACCTAGCACAGACCGTGCCTAGCACAGACCGTACCTAGCACAGACCATACCTAGCACAGACTATACCTCGCACAGACCGTAGCTAGCACAGACCGCACCTAGCACAGACCATACCTAGCACAGACCATACCTAGCACAGACCGCACCTAGCACAGACTGCACCTAGCACAGACAGTACCCTTTTTTAAAATGAACCCCTAAAAAAATGCACAGCAAAAAAAAGTGTTTCTGTGTGCTCCTGTGCAAGATCAATGCTAATGCTTATGCAAAGATCAGTGGCACAGAAGGGGTTAACAATATATATATATATATATATATATATATATATATATATATATATATATGTAGCAGAAACAGATGCACTCTCAGGACTTCCACAAACTTCTTTAATGAAACGTTTTCGGGGTTCACAACCCCTTCATTTATATATATATAAATTTATAGATATATATACCAACAGTATAGTGGCAATGAAAAGAGCCTTTGGGGCCTATTTATAAAAAGGTCTAAAAATACGCTCTCCAAATTTAACATTGCGCCAGCAGCTCACAAGAGCTGCTGGTGCAATGTCGCCCCCTGCTGACTCGTGGCCAATTGGCCGCCAGCAGGGAGGTGTCAATCAACCCGATCATACTCGAGGTTGATTTCCGGTGATTCCTGTTCGCCTCATCAGAGCAGGTGGACAGGGTTATGAAGCAGCGGTCTTTAGACCGCTGCTTCATAACTGGTGTTTCTGGCGAGTCTGAAGACTCACCAGAAACACAGCCCACAAGCTCCGTTCAGAGCTTGATAAATGGGCCCCTTTGGGTCTGATAATTCTCAAATTTAAAACTCAATAACACTCTCCCTCTCAATACAGATCTGTCTCTCTCCCTCACTAAACCACAAGTGAGGAGAGGGAGGCAGATCTATGGTGGTCAGAGTCAATATGTACAAATATTGACCTGATCAGGCAAATGGTGATTACTCTAATGAATGATCACATTTAGGGGCAATCTCTGATTGGATGTTCCTAGCCCGCCTCTAATGATGAGGCAAGCTAGGAACACCCTCCAGACTGAATCCATGCCCTTAGAAGGGCAGCGCCAAGCACCATCTTGCCTACAGACACCATCTTGTCTGCAGGAAAACCATATAACTTTTTTTTATTATTATTTTATTATTTTTATTTATAAAAAAACACTTTTTTATTTACATATACTGAGTGCCTTTTATCCTACAAGGCACTCAGCATGTTAGCAGCCAGCATCGGAAGCAATCAAATGCTTCCGATGCTCTAAACTGCCGGGTGTTTCAGATCTGAAGCTCCCCAGCAATTTAATTATGTATTGCACAATGACTCAATATCCAGGCATTGTAGCAATACGGTAAAGGCAGCTGAAGCAATCACTGATCGCTTCCAACGCTCGTTTTACCGTAGGACATACCAGGTACGTTCATTGTCATTAAGTGTCAATTTTTGATTGACGTACCTTGTACGTCCGTTGTTGTTAAGTGGTTAATAAACATTGCATAAAAACAAAACGTTTTCCAGTTTTGGCAACATTTTTGTGGCTACATTAATGCAATGGAGTAAAACCTCATCACTTTGTGGTTTCACAGTTTCAGCAGACATGTGCATTTGTTTTGTTACATTGGGTTTTGTGAAGAAGAGTTTGGGTTGATGATACTTTTTCACCTGCAGTAAAGGAACTTTGACTTTCTTTTTAATTAAAACAAATGTGAATTTTTATGAATATTACAGCAAACAAATATTATTTAAAACAAAATTGTTCGCTGCTGCACAAGCCTTGTTTACAGACTGAGAACTGTTAAAATCCAATTTTAGTAGGTGAGAAAAGTTGCATCTACTCCCTTCTAATAGAAACCCATAGTCTTCTTTTGGATTTCAGATGTGTATCTCGCCAAAATGGAAAACTATGCTTTGTTTATCAATAATTAGAAATAATAATAACAAAAAACTCCTTGAGCAAAATTGCCCAGGGGTTTTTATAGTCAGGTGAATACTGTCGGCGAGATTACGTTTTTTGCGTTAGGAGCTATGCGGTGCTAATGAGCAGTTTTTTCTCACCACTCGCCTGCAGCGCTCGTATTACGGGTTTTTACAAAACCGACGTTTAAAGGCAAGAAGTGAGCTTAGAGCAAAATTTTGCTCCATACCGCACTCCAATACCAGCACTGCTTAAGTCAACGGTGAGCTGGTCGTACGTGCTTGTGCACGATTTCCCCATAGACATCAATGGGAAAAAGTCTAACACCTGCCAAAAAGCAGCGTAAAACTCAGTAACGCAGCCCCATTGATTCCTATGGGGAAACATATTTTATGTTTACACCTAACACCCTAACATGAACCCCGAGTCTAAACACCCCTAATCTTACACTTATTAACCCCTAATCTGCCGCCCCCGACACCGCTGCCACCTACATTATACTTATTAACCCCTAATCTGCCGCCCCAACATCGCCGCCACCTACATTATATTTATTAACCCCTAATCTGCCGCCCCCAATGCCGCCGCAACCTACCTACAATTATTAACCCCTAATCTGCCGCCCCCAACGTTGCCGCCACTATATTAAATGTAATAACACCTAAACCTAAGTCTAACCCTAACCCTAACCCTAACCCTAACACCCCCTAATTGAAATATAATTAAAATAAATCTAAATAAAATTACTATCATTAACTACATTATTCTTATTTAAAACTAAATACTTACCTATAAAAGAAACCCTAAGCTAGCTACAATATAACTAATAGTTACATTGTATCTAGCTTAGGGTTTATTTTTATTTTACAGGCAAGTTTGTATTTTTTTTAATTAGGTAGAATAGTTATTAAATAGATATTAACTATTTAATAACTACCTAGCTAAAATAAATACAAATTGACCTGTAAAATAAAACCTAACCTAAGTTACAATAACACCTAACACTACACTACAATTAAATAAATTAACTAAATTAAATACAATTAAATAAATTAAATAAGCTAAATCACAAAAAAAAACCCCACTAAATTACAGAAAATAAAAACAAATTACAGATCTTTAAACTAATTACACCTAATGTAATAGCCCTATCAAAATAAAAAAGCCCCCCAAATTAAAAAAAAACCCTAGCCTAAACTAAACTATCAATAGCCCTTAAAAGAGCCTTTTGCGGAGCATTGCCCCAAAGTAATCAGCTCTTTTACCTGTAAAAAAAAAAAAAACAACCACCCCAACAGTAAAACCCACCACCCACACAACCAACCCCCCAAATAAAATACTAACTAAAAAAATCTAATCTCCCCATTGCCCTGAAAAGGGCATTTGGATGGGAATTGCCCTTAAAAGGGCATTTAGCTCTTTTGCAGGCCCAAAGCCCTAACTTAAAAAAATAAAACCACCCAATACACCCTTAAAAAAATCCTAACACTGACCCTCGAAGATTCACTTACCAGGAGAAGTCTTCATCCAAGCGGCAAGATGTCCTCAATGAAGCCTGCAGAAGTGGTCCTCAAGACAGGCAGAAGTGGTCCTCCAGATGGGCAGAAGTCTTCATCCAGACGGCATCTTCTATCAATCGAAATGAAGGTAGAATCCAATCAGCCAATAGGATAGAGCTTTCATTTGATTGGCTGATTGGAACAGCCAATAGAATGCCAGCTCAATCCTATTGGCTGATTGCATCAGCCAATAGAATTTTTTCTACCTTAATTCCGATTGGCTGATAGAATTCTATCAGCCAATTGGAATCTAAAGGACGCCATCTTGGATGACTTCACTTAAAGAGATATTCATTCCGAAGAAGCAGTCGTTTGAAGAGGATGCTTCGCGTCAGATGTCTTGACGATTTGAGTTGCACCTTATTTTGGTGCAATTTTCTCTCTTAGTAGTTCAGTGTATAATTGTACTTACCAGGTAGCAAACATCTTGTCCATTTATATAACATTATTGGTTGAATTTCTTCAGCTGTTTGTTTTGTTTGTCTTGAAAATGGACCCGCTCCGCGCCGGAAGGATGAAGATATAAGATGCCATCTGGATGAAGTCTTCTGCCCGTCTGGAGGACCAATTCTGCCCATCAGGAGGACCACTTCTGCCAGCTTTGTTGAGGACATCTTGCCGCTTGGATGAAGACTTCTCCCGGTAAGTGAATCTTTGGGGGTTAGTGTTAGGATTTTTTTTTAAGGGTGTATTGGGTGGGTTTATTTTTTAGGTTAGGGCTTTGAGTCTGCAAACTAGCTAAATGCCCTTTAAAGGGCAATGCCCATCCAAATGCCCTTTTCAGGCTTTTTTTAGTTAGTATTTTATTTGGGGGGATGGTTGTGAGGGTGGTGGGTTTTACTGTTTGGGGTTGTATTTTTTTTACAGGTAAAAGAGCTGATTACTTTGGGGCAATGCCCCGCAAAAGGCCCTTTTAAGGGCTATTGATAGTTTAGTTTAGGCTAGGTTTTTTTATTTTGGGGGGGGGCTTTTTTAATTTGATAGGGCTATTAGATTAGGTGTAAAACTATTAAATTAGTTTAAAGATCTGTAATTTGTTTTTTATTTTCTGTAATTTAGTGTTTTTTCTTTTTTTTTGTAATTTAGCTAAATTTATTTATTTAATTGTATTTAATTTAGTTAATTTATTTAATTGTAGTGTAGTGTTAGGTGTTATTGTAACTTAGGTTAGGTTTCATTTTACAGGTCAATTTGTATTTATTTTAGCTAAGAAGTTATTAAATAGTTAATAACTATTTAATAACTATTCTACCTAGTTAAAATAAATACAATCTTGCCTGTAAAATAAAAATTAACCCTAAGCTAGCTACAATGTAACTATTAGTTATATTGTAGCTAGCTTAGGGTTTATTTTATAGGTAAGTATTTAGTTTTAAATAGGAATAATTTAGTTAATTAGAGTAATTTTCTTTAGATTTATTTTAATTATATTTAAGTTATGGGGTGTTAGGGTTAGAATTAGATTTAGGGGTTAATATATTTAATATACTGGCGGCGACGTTGGGGACAGCAGATTAGGGGTTAATAAGTATAATGTAGGTGGCAGCGATGTTAGGGTCGGCAGATTAAGGGTTAATAATATTTAACAAGTGTTTGCGATGCGGGAGTGCTGCGGTTTAGGGGTTAATATATTTATTAAAGTGGCGGCGATGTCTGGTTCTGCAGATTATGGGTTAAAAATGTTATTTTAGTGTTTGCATTGTGGGAGGCCCTCGGTTTAGGTGTTAATAGGTAGTTTATGGGTGTTAGTGTACTTTTTAGCACTTTAGTTATGCGTTTTATGCTACGGCGTTGTAGTGTAAAACTCATACCTACTGACTTTAGAATACGTTAGGAATCTTGGAGGTAGAGGGTGTACTGGTCCCTTTTTGGCCTCCCAGGACAGACTCATAATACCAGCGCTATGGAAGACCCATAGAAAAAAGGGTTTACAAAGTTTACGTAAGTCGGTTTGCGGTAAGGCCAAAAAAATGTGCGTTGCCCCTAAACCTGTAAGACTCGTAATAGCAGCGGTAGTGAAAAAGCAGCGTTAGGACCTGTTAACGCTGCTTTTTCCACTTAACGTAAAACTCGTAATCTATCCGTATGTTTCCTGGTGTGTATAAATGTGGATTTATTTGAGTAGAGGCTCATGTGTGCCCCTATGTGTAGATCTAAGTTATATACAAATACCAAAAGGCACATGTTTAAATGAGGATAACCCCTTCTTCTTTTTATAATAGACTTTTGAAAACACACACACATTTTTTATTACCTTGCTTATTAACGTTTTTTTTATAAAAATATCTATTTTTTGGACTTCCGGTGAGCGGTTCACCAAGATGGCCACTGATTCACATCGCTCCCTAAATGACTTCTGTTCATAAGTGTTTTGTGGCTGAATCTTAAGCCATCCAGACTTCCCTTGGCAATAAGTGTGCCCGGGAAACTAATAGGATCAAGACATTTTAACTCCTGGCTACCGATAAGGCATCATAAGAAAATTAAGCCTGTAGGCTTTTCTACTGTGCTCACCCAGACGACAAGCATGATGGAACATGTTACTTCATCCCTTATCAAAGTTTTTACACCTTTGTTTGACTCCCTACAAGCAGCTATAGGAGCACTTCTGTGAGAAACGCAAACACTCCATGCAACTGACTCCCCTAGAATATCCCCTGCCCTTTGGAAGCACGGATAGATGGAGAAGCGAATGTCTCATACATGAAGTACCCCAAACTTGGGTTAGAGGAGGCTGATCATCTTTCAAGAGCCTTGACACACAGCGTGAGCATGGAATCATACAGCTCTACCACAAATCCCCTACAATCCTGTATCTTCATAATTAACAGAAAAGTTGCATCTATTCCCTTCTAATAGAAACCCATAGTCTTCTTTTGGATTTCAGATGTGTACCTGCCAAAATAGAAAACAATGCTTTGTTTATCAATAATTAGAAATAATAATAATAAAAAACTCCTTGAGCAAACATGCCCAGGGGTTTTTATAGTCAGGTGAATACTGTCAGGTGAATACATTGATTACTATGGGGAAACATATTTTATGTTTACACCTAACACCCTAACATGAACCCCGAGTCTAAACACCCCTAATCTTACACTTATTAACCCCTAATCTGCCGCCCCCGACACCGCCGCCACCTACATTATACTTATTAACCCCTAATCTGCCGCTCCGGACATCGCCACCACCTACATTATACTTATTAACCTATTAATCTGCTGCCTCCAACATTGCTGCCACCTATATTATATTTATTAACCCCTAATCTGCCGCCCCCAATGTTGCTGTAACCTACCTACAATTATTAACCCCTAATCTGCAGTCCCCAACGTCGCCTCCACTATATTAAATGTAATAAACCCTAAACCTAACCCTAACACTCCCTAATTGAAATATAATTAAAATAAATCTAAATAAAATTACTATCATTAACTACATTATTCCTATTTAAAACTAAATACTTAACTATAAAATAAACCCTAAGCTAGCTACAATATAACTAATAGTTACATTGTATCTAGCTTAGGGTTTATTTTTATTTTACAGGCAAGTTTGTATTTATTTTAACTAGGTACAATAGTTATTAAATAGTTATTAACTATTTAGTAACTACCTAGCTAAATAAATACAAATTGACCTGTAAAATAAAACCTAACCTAAGTTACAATAACACCTAACACTACACTACAATTAACTAAATTAACTAAATTAAATACAATTAAATAAATTAAATAAGCTAAATCACAAAAAACAAACCCTAAATTACAGAAAATAAAAAACAAATTACATATCTTTAAACTAATTACACGTAATCTAATAGCCCTATTAAAATAAAAAAGCCCCCCCCAATAAAAAAAACTCCTAGCCTAAACTAAACTATCAATAGCCCTTAAAAGGGCCTTTTGCAGGGCATTGCCCCAAAGTAATCAGCTCTTTTACCTGTAAAAAAAAATACAAACACCCCCCCAACAGTAAAACTCACCACCCAGACAACCAACCCCCCAAATAAAATACTAGCTATAAAAATTATTAAGCTCCCCATTGCCCTGAAAAGGGCATTTGGATGGGCATTTCCCTTAAAAGGGCATTTACCTCTTTTGCAGGCCCAAAGCCCTAACCTAAAAAATAAACCCACCCAATACACCCTTAAAAAAATCCTTACACTAACCCTTGAAGATTCACTTACCGGGAGAAGTCTTCATCCAAGTGGCAAGATGTCCTCAATGAAGCCAGCAGAAGTGGTCCTCCAGACGGGCAGAAGTGGTCCTCCAGACGGGCAGAAGTCTTCATCCAGACGGCATCTTCTATCTTCATCCTTCCGGTGCGGAGCGGGTCCATCTTCAAGACATCCGATGCGGAGCATCCTCTTCAAACGACGGCTTCTTTGTAATGAATATCTCTTTAAGTGACGTCATCCAAGATGGCATCCCTTAGATTCTGATTGGCTGATAGAATTCCAATCAGAATTAAGGTAGAAAAAATCCTATTGGCTGATTGGATCAGCCAATAGGATTGAACTTCAATCCTATTGGCTGATCCAATCAGCCAATAGGATTGAGCTTGCATTCTATTGGCTGATTGGAACAGCCAATAGAATTCCAGCTCAATCCTATTGGCTGATTGCATCCTATTGGCTGATTGAAATCATACAGCTCTACCACAAATTCCCTACAATCCTGTATCTTCATAATTAACATCTCACAAAGCCTCAGCGCTACAGACATGATATTCACCTCGGAGTAGTAGCTGGACTGGATCCACCGAAAGCTGGAGTGGGATGACAGTATGCGACAGAGGGAAGATCTTATTCGGATTACTATATCCATATGGGAAGCGCAACTCTTCGACCCTAATATATGTGTAAGTAAGTTAGTTCATTGGTTTATACTGCTATTTTCTACCTGTTCAATATAATTACTCCCTGATCTCATGACTATTATTACCCTGAATGAAACCGCTGCTCTGCAGCACTTGTGCAGATAAGATGTGCCTGTATGAAAACACCTCTGGATGCAATGCTCAGGGACAGATGAGAATACCCTTATTAGCACAACCAGACATAATTTGCTCCACATTTGCTTTGCCACATTTGTCTTAATATAATAACAGTGTACTCCCTGACCTCATGGCTATCTGTCATTAGAGACCATATATGCATTTGCTATGATTACCCTGAATGAAACCGATGCTCTGCAGCACATGTGCGGGTCAGATGCGCTCGTATGAAAACTTCTCTGGATACAATGCTCAGGGACTTATGAGAATACCCGTATTAGCGCAACCAGACATAATTTGTTTGATACTTGTTTTGCCACGTTTGTCTTAATATAATAACAGCTTATTATATACATTCTTGCTTTGAAGCTGCTCTGGACTCACTCATTTATTCACCTTGTAAATTATTTTGTTGATAGCTTTTTACATATCTTACTCCCAAACTTATGCATCTAATGTTATAACTTAGGTAAGTACTGTTAAGTTACATGTTAGTTTTCCTGTTAGTCCTGTTGGGGGTGTGAGTACACTGCGCAGAGACGACAAGCTCAAAGTTCAGCTTAGGGAGACCTCCTCTATAAGTTATTTTACAACAGGGGTCTCTGCCTATTTATCGTTACCGAGACCTTTACTCCTTACCTTTCAGTACTGAGACCACACATACTTTTAACTCCCCTTTGTCACTACGCTCTAGAAGGCATGATCATTCATTCTGCCCACTTTAACTTTAATATTGGACTTCTTTTTTGCTAAAACCCAATATTATGATTCCCCTAAGAGACATAGTTCTATTGAACTTTAAACCCACTTCTATGTGCCTGGACCGGTGGGTCTCTGGCTATACTCCCATTCAATCTTTCTTAAATAATCCGTCAGCACCTTGGTCTCGTCATTTCAATTACAAAATGATCCAAACATTTTAGAAGGTCCACTACATCTTTGCCAACATTATTATATAACTTTGGATATACAAAAATAACAGAATGTCTATACTGGTAATATGCACTTAATCCCATTTAATTTAGAAAGTTTGTGTGTTGTGTTTAGTAATAGCTCTTACTAATAGAAGCCACCTCTTTTATAGTTATCATATGACAAGGGTATCTGCCTGTTTATTATTATGCAGACCCCTGATCCCTGTTACATCTGATTTGTAGCATGAATCAAGTAATAACTGGATCTTGGGGGAACTTCTGGGCAGTGGCTATGATAGGTCGCTAAGCTGATTCCTGCTCCAAGCCCTAACATAAATCTGCACAAAATCCACTGTCTACTGACTCATCGAGCATTACTCTTTGCTAAAAATACTACAGCAATGCAAGCTCTTTCAAAAAATACTTCTATTGTCTAGATTGGATGTCAGATACAGTGTACCGCAACACCACAGCGTTGTGGCCTAATACATACCCCCCGGCAGGGCACTTGCATGCTGCTGTCATTAGGAAGCAGTGATACACTGCAAGACACTGCAAAAACTTCTTGAGCATTATTATAAAACATCATACTGCCGAATTTTGGAAACCGACATATGCATTTTGGAGGAGTTGCGCTGTCTACTGGAAACACGCAGAGCCACCTTTGAAGAAAAACTACGCTCAGCATTCAGTACTTGAGAATATTGCACTATTCAACACCCTAATTAGAGTGAGATGTCTCCAAAAGCCCATAGAATCGACAGTGCCATTGAGCCTTAGTGTTTGCTGCCCGCCAGCATTGAGCCTCAGAATGACGCAAACCTTTATCTACAAAACCTGTGATTCGGGATAGAGGGCCTGAACAAATACTCAGTGACATGGAAAGCAGTTCTCCAGGGGTGAGAGCTTGTAAAAAAACTACCAATGCAAGCCGACCAACTTTTGCCCTGCAGCAGATTTCTATGAAGCATATTCTGATGGGGCTCCTAACAGGGGACTGCACCCAAATCAATGGTTCCATACAGCCACGAGTAGCGTTGATCTCATGAGCAGCTCACTTACCAACTGCCTGTTCCCATTCAGACTTGCCTCACTTGAGCTGGGACCCTGGAGGCTAGTCTCAGATCGATCTTTGTGATCATGTCAAGAAATACTGGAGATTCACAGAGGACCTTTTGGTTTCTAACTTTTATTTTCTAATACCAGTTTTCATGCAATCTTATTGCACTTACATTGGTTCCCTAGTGGTCCATTTTAGGCTGTCATTAGTGAACATGAGGACCTCTTTACACACAGTGACTGCTAAAGGGTAATACCAACCGCAACGAACAAGACACCATCTAATTACTATTTACTTGTATAGTTTCTTTATTGATTTATGCTTTCCATACTGAGAAAGTTTTTTTATGTTACCTCATTTGCACCCCCAAGAGCACTACATTTACATTTCCTTTGCAACTCCCTCCCCCCTCACCCTTCACCTTCCCAACTGCTGTGAGCGGCTTTTGCCCGCTGAATCCCCTTACCCCAGCCCTTTCATTACTTAACATTTCCAGTTGCTTAAAGGACTTTCTGATCTCGTAGATTGATTTCTATCTATCCCCCCCCTTTTTTTTTTCTTCTCTACTCCCCCTACTTCTCCCCAGCACATGACGCAAATATGCATTC
Organism: Bombina bombina; assembly: GCF_027579735.1. Classification (NCBI taxonomy): domain Eukaryota; kingdom Metazoa; phylum Chordata; class Amphibia; order Anura; family Bombinatoridae; genus Bombina; species Bombina bombina. The sequence continues at coordinate 1,441,751,279 of NC_069499.1, read as the reverse complement.
TAACACTTAACTCTCAGGGGCTCAACTCCCCCACCAAGTGCATCCTCTTATTGAATATGCTCCAGCGCTCCAGAATAGATGTGGCCTATATCCAAGAGATGCACTGGCTAACGAACACTAATTTCCCTATCTTTTATAAGAAATTTCCCGTTGTCATTGCTGCATCTTTTATATCTAAATCTAGAGGGTGGCGATCCTCAATAACTCCCTTCTCACATACGAACCAATTTATATAGAGCGGGACCCTCAAGCCAGATTTATAATCCTTGTTTGTAAACTGAATGACAAATTAGTTACCCTTGTTAACGTTTACACACCTAATACAAGACAAATTAAGTTCCTTAAACAACTTTTGAACTCAGTGTCAGCAGTCAAGCAGGGGGAATTAATTTTAGGAGTAATTTTTAGGACTTAATATGGCATCCTAATCTAGACAGAATGGGCCCTAGGGTTTCAGAGAGAGCCACACATCCCCTCTCTGTAGCATTCCAAAAATTATTTAATCAATATGACTTATATGACGTCTGGAGAGCTTTTCATCCCACTGACAAAGAATTTACGTTCTACTTCCCCCCGCATAAATCTTACACTCGTATAGATTTCTTTTTCCTAAGATCTTGTGCCTTAGAACATGTTACTTACGCCAAGATCTCTCCCGTGTCATGGTCTGACCATGACTCTCTGTTGATGATTATAGGCCCTCATCTTGCACATCCTCACCCCACCTCATGGCGCCTCAAAGAATTCTTAGTTACTCACCCCACCAAACAACGTAAAACTCAAGAGATTATCTCCGATTTTATCTCTATCAATGACACTCCACAGGTTACTTCAGAGGTTTTTTCAGAGGTCATTACATCACAAAAGCAACACAACTGAAGAGATTACAGGGTGCATCACTAGCCTCATTGAACTGCCAACTTAGATCCCTTAGAAATCAACTCTCCACGTCCTACTCCACGACACTTAACACTCAGCTCACAGAAGTCATATGACAGATTAGAACACTTGAACTTCAGAAAACACAAACTAATCTTGAAAAACTCAAACAGATATATTACAATAAAAGTAATAAGGCCTCCTCACTCTTAGCAATGAAACTAAAAAAATCGGATGGCCCAAGCTAAAATAACCCGCATAAACACACAAAATGGCCCAGTATCCTCCCCGAGAGAGATTGGAGAGGCTTTTAAGGAATTTTACGCCAGACTGTACAACCTAGAGGACTGTGAGCCCAACTGATTACTCCCTTTAGCTGAAGTCTCTATAAAACCTTTGACCCTATTATCACTCCTATCTTATGTAGAACCTTTAATGAGGTGAAACGCAATGGACATTTCCGCAAGGAATATTTGGAGGCCACAATCACCACCATTCTCAAACCTGGCAAGGACCCTTCTGACTGTGGTAGTTATCATCCCATCTCCTTACTTAATTTAGACACCAAACTATATGCAAAAATCATTGCCACCCGTCTGTCTAGGTCAGTTCCTAGCCTGGTTCATCTGGACCAGGTGGGATTTATCCCCCAGAGGGAAGGACCCGATGCTATGAGGCGAATCCTGGATGTCCTTATTGAGGCAGATAGAAGGTATATACCCCTGCTCGCCCTGTCACTTGACGCCGAGAAGGCCTTTGACAGGGTGGGCTGGGAGTACTTATGGGAGACACTTAGAACATTTGGATTCCCTAAAGAATTTATAGTCGCTATACAGGCTCTGTACACCAATCCGTCAGCCAGGGTTAAGGGCGTGGGTTTTCAATCTAGCCTTTTTGAGATTTCTAATGGGACTACACAGGGGTGTCCCCTCTCTTATTTGCCCTCCCCATCGAACCATTGGCACAAGCCATTAGATTAGACCCAGCCATATCTGGTCTCTCTTCTCAGGGGTCCCAACATAAAATCACTCTCTACACGGGCGACATTACACTTCACCTGACCGACCCCTCCAAATCTCTTCCAGCAGTCTTTAAACTACTTACCCAGTTTGGCCTTCTCAGTTATTAAAAGTTAAATATAAATAAAACAGAGGCGCTTCATTTGAATATCCCGCCCCATGAGCTGACTCCTCTTCAGAAACAATATAAATTCCAATGGTCCGCACACTCTATTAAACTTCTAGGCACTTATCTCAGTCTGTCCACAGCCACCATTATTGCTAAAAACTTTTCTGATCGACTTCCTGAATTGCAGAAACTTCTGGATTCTTGGGAATTCCATGAAATCTCATGGACTGGAAGGATAGCTGCTATTAAAATGTCTTTTGTCCCTAAAATTCTCTATATTTTCCATTCCCTCCCGATTAATGTCCCTAGACCCATTCTAAATAGGTTACAAAGCCTTAATACTAAATATGTATGGAAAGGTAAAAAACCTAGGACTTCCACACAGACTTTACAAAGAGATACTGCTAATGGTGGACTTGGTCTGCCAAATATTATTCTCTATATTAATCTGCACGGTTGACACACCTAATAAATTGGAGCGGCACAATGGGTGCCTCCTCCTGGAAAGAAATAGAATAGTCGCTCCTCCCGAGAGGGTTACTTTTATGTGATCTCCCTTGGATCCCCTCCCACCCCTCACAAATGGCTCACCCCGTAATACTAGAGACTCTACAGTTCTGGAACCAGATTAGACACCTTCCCACCATTGCCCCACACCCGTCTCCACAGCAGACCATTGCCAGCTCCCTATTTTGCCTCCCTGACTCCCATATTTTATCCTGCCAAAACTTAACTGCCATCTCCATTTTGGATCTCTATGACCATACAAGCACATTGTCCCACAACAGTGTATGCAATGACTTATAGATCCCACTCCTCGGGCCTTACTCACACCATAAGATTTCACAACACTTCACTTGGGAGAGAGAACTAAATTTCACTGCCAGTGCTGACACTTGGCATAGGGAGATTCTTTTTACTAGGAAACTTTTACACTGCGCAACCCTGTGGGAGCTACACTACAAGATCACGGTTAAATGGCATTTAGTTCCTATGACCTTATACAAAATCTATGCCAATCACCCCCCTACCTGCTGGAGAGGATGTAACCAACTAGGCACACAGAGCCACATTTGGTGGTACTGCCCAAAAATGTTGCCAGTTTGGACACAGATGCTCCACATACTCAACTCCCTGCACATCCCCTCTACATTGAGCCCGCGCACTTGCCTTCTGCATATAGACTTCCCGACAATGTCCCAGGCCCAAAAATCCCTTACTATTTACCTACTTATGTCCATTAAACTTGAAATCGCAAAAGCCTGGAAGCAGAAATCTCCCCCCACCATCCCACAAATCTTAGCCACTGCACACTTCCTTCAGAAAATGGAAGCATACTCCTATTCAGTCTTAGATAAAATGGATTCCTACCTAGACATCTGGTCTCCATGGCTTGAGAAATTCACATGATGATGATTCTACACAATACTTTAATGCTTTCCCTCCATCATCTCCCCTATCATCTTCCCTTTTTTTTTTTTTCTCTTGTTTTCTTCTCTGCTCACCCCTTCCAGCCTACTAGCAATCTACGAGAGGTATATTACTATTAGATACTAAAAGTAAAAAGAGAACCAACTGAGAATCCCGGAGCATATCTGGCCCTTTATTGATCTATAGACTGGAGATATTAGATCTGATGTTCCGATGGTTATTATGTGTCTATGGTTCATCTCTTATATTCTGTTTATGACATGTTTTAGTATTCACTTTGGCCTGTACCTTTCGCTTTTTCTTTTATTTACTTTCTCTTAACAGTCCATACTATTTAACGCATTGAATTATGTAACATTTACAACTGTATAGTCGTGCTTATATCCCTGGGCGGATACGCAAAATGGGTACATTTATGTTTTGTTATATACTTTGTTCTCTCATTAAAAAGAATTTAAAAAAAAAAAAAGTCACCCTTTAACTAATAATTCTTTATCTAGTGACTGGTCTACCAAATATTATAGTAAGATGCCATTATGCAAATGTAAATTGTTTTACTTTTACCTTGAGAATGCTGTAACGGTTGCTGTGGTTAAGCAATATGTTTGTTAGTAATGCATGTATGTTTACCTTGGGATTCTAAAATTAACATTTTAGAGTTTAAGTGCTCACGACACATTGTGTATCTTGCATTTAGTGTAGACTTGGGCATGATCGAAACATTTGTTTCGAGTCGGATCGATTGGGATTTTTTCTAATTTTTGTTCGGATCGATTCGAATTCTGAAAAATTCAAATGAATTTGTTTCGGATTTGTTTCGGATTCATTCGGATTCGAATAAATTCGCCTGGATTTGGTTCGGTTCGTAAATTCGTAATTTCGGTATGTGTTAGGTGGGATATGCTGTGTATTAGACTAGTATTATGTACTGTATATTAGGTGTAACCCATAGCAGAGGGATATAACCTAATATACTATACAATACTAGTGTAATCCATGGCCATCCGAATCTACCGAATAAATCCGATCTAATTCAGATTTATTCGGTAGATTTGGCACTACTTCAATTCGGAAATTTGAATCGATCCGAATCTCCAAATTTACCGAATTCGGCCGAATTTCCAAATCAATCCGAAACGAATCGCACATATCTAATTTAGTGACCCCTGGCGACCTGTGTACCATTTATTCAAACAGGTGTAGCTTTTAGGGCCACCTCTTCATTTACATTCCATAATATCTCAATGTTATTATGCCCTAGTTATACTATGAGTGGTTCAGATCACAATATTGGGAGGAAGTCTTGCTGTCAGTGGCCGGGATGGCATGATGCTTATCCTCCTATATTTGTACCTATTTATGTTTTATATTTTCCCAACATTTTAGCACATGTAATTCGTACCACTGGAGCCCCTGATATAGCCTTTACACTTTGATAAAATCACATTCAGGGACATGCAACTATATATATTTCTCCCTCTGCGTGGGCAAGATATATTTCATGCTACTGGCTTAACCTATCACCAATACTCAATTGCAGTATACCTACAGGAATCGAAATAAGAGACTGAATATACTCTCCTTTAGTCACAGCAGTTAGGTCTCTCTTCCCTCTCTCTGTGTAATTTACACTTAGTTCAGCTCTGGAGATTCCCCTCTTTTGACAGTTCTAAACTTTTACGGGTTAATAAGATTTCCATATTTGTTGTACTTTATGCCCTACATAGGCACAGTCATAGGGTTACAGCGCAGCTCCACCTTATACTACACCACTAAAATGTCCTACTCTAGTTACGTAGCAGGTAAAGAGCCAGTTACATCTTTCTTTTTATTTTATAATATTATAATAATCTAATATATATATATGTTTTATTATTTTTGAAGTTTATTAAGCAAAAAACTAAAGAGGTTTGTTTTGGGACCCAAAAGAGGTCTCCTTTATCCCAAGATAACCTTCATTCCTACTTTCATTCTGTATATACATGAGGTCCAAAAGTGGCCTCCTGAGTACCTAGGAAGGTCTGCACTTAATAAGGCAAGCTATTTTACTATTATATGACAACACTGTTTCCTAATGTTTGTTTCTTAGATAGTGCACAAACATTTGAGATTGTAATGTTTCTGAAACGTACTGTGATTTCTTACTTGTATGCCTCATGTTAACCCTCAATAAAAAAAAAACTGGATCTTATAAGAACACTCTATCTTACAGGTATGTCTAGTCACATACATAATGTACCACATATTGTATACCTATACACAAATCTCAACTCTACCTTGCATAAGTTACTCAATCTTATTCTGTTAAAAATCAATCGCCTAGATTACGAGTTCTGTGTTAGCTTTAAAAAGCAGTGTTAAGGGGTCCTAATGCTGCTTTTTAACGCCCGCTGGTATAACGAGTCAGGCAGGAAAGGGTCTACCACTCACTTTTCTTCCGTGACTTTTCCATACCGCAAATCCCCTTAAGTCAATTGCGTATCCTATCTTTTTAATGGGATTTTGCTAACTCTGGTATTACAAGTCTTGGAAGAAGTGAGCGGTACAGCCTCTACCTCCAAGACTCCTAACGCATTTGAAAGTCAGTAGTTAAGAGTTTAATGGGCTAACGCCGGAACATAAAGCTCTTAACTACAGTGCTAAAAAGTACACTAACACCCATAAACTACCTATTAACCCCTAAACCAAGGCCCCCCCCACATCGCAAGCACCATAATAAAATTATTTAACCCCTAATCTGCCGACCGGACATTGCCGCCACCTACATTATACCTATGAACCCCCTAACATCGCCAACACCTACATTATATTTATTAACCCCTAATCTGCCGCCCCCAATGTCGCCGCCACCTAACTACAATTATTAACCCCTAATCTGCTGACCGTACATCGCCGCAACTTTAATAAATGTATTAACCCCTAAACCTAAGTTTAAACCTAACCCTAACTCTCCCCTAACTTAAATCTATTTTAATAAATCTAAATAAAATTACTATAATTAAATGAATTATTCATATTTAAAACTAAATAATTACCTATAAAATAAACCATACGATAGCTAAAATATAACTAATAGTTACATTGTTGCTATTTTAGGATTTATATTTATTTTACAGGCAACTTTGTATTTATTTTAACTAGGTACAATAGCTATTAAAAAGTTAATACCTATTTAATAGCTACCTAGTTAAAATAATTACAAAATTAAATGTAAAATAAATCCTAACCTAAGTTACAAATACACCTAACACTACACTATCAATACATTAATTGAATAAATTAACTAAACTAAACTAAACTATATTACAAAAAAACAAACACTAAATTACAAAAAATAAAAAAATATTACAAGAAGTTTAATCTAATTACACCTAATCTAAGCCCCCTAATAAAATAAAAAAGCCCCCCAAAATAATAAAATTCCCTACCCTAAACTAAATTACAAAGTAATCAGCTCTTTTACCAGCCCTTTAAAGGGCTTTTTGAGGGGCATTGCCCCAAAGTAATCAGCTCTTTTACCTGTAAAAAAAACAAATACAATACCCCCCCCCCAGCATTACAACCCACACACCCTTACTCTAAAACCCGCCCGACCCCCCCTTAAAAAAACCTAACACTACCCAATTGAAGATCACCCTACCTTGAGCCGTGTTCACCCAGCCGGGCACAGATGGGGCAGAAGAGGACATCCGGACCGGCAGAAGTCTTCATCCGATCAGGGCAGAAGAGGTCCTCCATCCAGCAGAAGTCTTCATCCAAGCGGCATCTTCTATCTTCATCCATCCGGTGCGGAGCGGGTCCATCTTCAAGACATCCGATGTGGAGCATCCTCTTCTTTCCGACAACTAACGACGAATAAAAGTTCCTTTAAATGACGTAATCCAAGATGGCATCCTTTGAATTCCGATTGGCTGATAGGATTCTATTAGCCAATCGGAATTAAGGTAGGAAAAATCAGATTGGTTGATTTAATCAGCCAATCGGATTGAAGTTCAATCCGATTGGCTGATTGGATCAGCCAATAGGATTGAGCTCGCATTCTATTGGCTGTTCCAATCAGCATCAGCCAATAGGATTTTTCCTACCTTAATTCCGATTGGCTGATAGAATCCTATTAGCCAATCGGAATTCAAGGGATGCCATCTTGAATGACGTCATTTAAAGGAACCTTCATTCTTTGTTAGGATGTTGTTTGAAGAGGATGGCTCCACGTTGGCTGGATTGAAGATGGACCCGCTCTGCTCTGGAAGGATGAAGATAGAAGATTCCGCTTGGATGAAGCCTTCTGCCATCTGGAGAACCTCTTTTGCCTCGATCAGATGAAGACTTCTGCCGTATGGAGGACCACTTGTGCCCGGATGGTGAAGATGGCTCAAGGTAGGGAGATCTTCAGGGGGTTAGTTTTAGGTTTTTTAAGGGGGGATTGGGTGGGTTTTAGAGTAGGGGTGTGTAGGTGGTGGGTTTTAATGTTGGGGGGTATTGTATTTTTCTTTTACAGGTTAAAGAGCTGATTACTTTGGGGCAATGCCCCACAAAAGGTCCTTTTAAGGGCTATTTGTAATTTAGTATAGGGTAGGGAAATTTATTATTTTGGGGGGATTTTCTCTTTTATTAGGGGGATTAGATTAGGTGTAATTAGTTTAAAATTCTTGTAATTCTTTTTTTATTTTCTGTAATTTAGTGGGGGGGGGGTTTCTCGTAATTTAGTTTATTGAATTTAATTGTAATTAATTGTAGGTAGCTTAGGTAATTTATTTAATGATAGTGTAGTGTTAGGTGTAATTGTAATTTATTTTACAGGTAATTTTGTACTTATTTTAACTAGGTAGCTATTAAATAGTTAATAACTATTTAATAACTATTGTACATAGTTAAAATAAATACAAAGTTGCCTGTAAAATAAAAAATAAATCATAAGCTAGCTACAATGTAACTATTAGGTGTTGGGGGTAGCAGATTAGGGGTTTATAAGTATAATGTAGGTGGCGGCGGTGTCCGGAGCGGCAGATTAGGGGTTAATAGTATAATGCAGGTGGCGACGATGTCGGGGGTGGCAGATTAGGGGTTAATAAGTGTAAGATTAGGGGTGTTTAGACTCAGGGTTCATGTTAGGGTGTTAGGAGTAGGCATAATTTTTATTTTCCCATAGGAAACAATGCAGCTACGTTAGGAGCTGAACGCTGCTTTTTTTGCAGGTGTTAGGCTTTTTTTCAGCCGGCTCAGCCCCATTGTTTCCTATGGGGAAATCGTGCACGAGCACATTCAGCCAGCTCACCACTGACTTAAGCAACGCTGGTATTGAGGTGAGCTGTGGAGCAAAATTTTGCTCAACGCTCACTTTTCTGAGGCTGACGCAGCCATTCAGAAATCTCGTAATACCAGCATTGTTTTAAGTGAGCGGTGAAACAAAAAGGCTCATTAGAACCACTCATCTCTACCGACAAAACTCGTGATCTAGCCGATTTGTTTTAATTTCAAATGAGTAGTAGATTTTTTTTACTGACAAATGCCAGTTAGTTACATTTTATTTTATAATACATCATGTGACAGCCATGAGCCAATCCCAAAATGCATATACATATATCCTGTGAATCTTACATATGTTCAGTAGAAGCCATTGCCTCATAAAGTGCGCATATCATTATTATTATTATTATTATTATTATTATTATTATTATTATTATTATTATTTTGCATAGCGCCACCAAATTCCGTAGCGCTGGGTACAGTGATAGGAGTATACAATGACAAGAATTTGTGATAAAATACAAAACATAACAAAACTAATCAAATCTAGTACAGGAGGAAGAGAGCCCTGCTCCGGAGAGCTCACAGTTTACAGGTTTAGGGTGCAGAGACATAAGTTTTGGGTAACTTGTCGCATCAGTTGTAGTTGCAGCAGTGAGTCAGGCAGTTCATGTACATGTATTAGTTTGGTTCGGATGAGGGATGGAGGAGAGATAGTAGGCCTCTCTGAATAGGTGGCTTTTCAAGGAGCTATACAAGGTTGAAGACAGTCTTATGGAGCAGGGTAGAGAGTTCCAGAGGACAGTAGCAGCATGTGCAAAGTCTTGGAGGTGGGAGTGGGACGTAGAGATAACAGGAGCGGAGAGACGTAGGTCAGAGGATGATCAAAAAGGAAGGGATGTGGAATATTTCACGATGAGAGAGGAAATATAGTTGGGAGTTAGACTGTTGAGTGCTTTGTAAGTTAGGGTTAATACTTTAAATTGTATTCTGGAGTGTATGGGGAGCCAGTATAGAGACTGGCAGAGCGGAGCAGCTGATGTAGATCGGCGACTTAGGTAGATGAGTTTAGCAGAAGAATTCATAATAGAGTGGAGGGAGTAGAGGTGGTGTTTTGGAAGGCCATTTAGGAGTAGATTGCAATAATTAATGACAAAATGAGGGAATGAATAAGTATTTTTGTAGTTTTTTGAGTAAGGAAGGGACGAATTCTGGAAATGTTGCGTAGGTGTAGATTGCAGGATTTGGTAAGTGCTTGTATATGGGGGTTGAATGTGAGTCTAGTGTGACCCTAAGACAGCGGACCTGGGGTGAGGTGTTGAGAATAGAGTCTCCAACCGTCAGAGAAATGTCAGGTGCTGGATGTCTCGAAGAGGGGGGTATAAGAAGCAGCTCAGTTTTGGACAGAATGAATTGGAGGTAGTGTGAAGACATCCAAGAGTAAATTGCAGAGAGGTAGTTGGAAATCTGGAAGAGGGAGAGATATCAGAAGAGAAAATATAGATTTGGGTATCATCAGCATATAAGTGGTACTGGAATCCAAAGGAGGCTATAAGTTTTCCAAGGGAGGATGTATAGAGAGAGATATAAAGGTTGTGCACATTAAGATAATTGAAGTGCATTGGAAAATTATTTAAAATTGTGTGCTCTATCTGAATAATGAAAGTTTAATTTTGACTTGACTGTCCCTTTAATGAGGTAAATACAGAAGTATAGCGCTAATAGCTGAAGGAGAACTAAGCCACTCTAAAACAGTCACCCCAGGACTGTCACAATTAGAACATTATTCTTTCTATCTTGTCCCTTTAATGAGCCGCATACTTCTTTAGCCAGCCCTATACATTTAAATTGATAGCTTAGAATGGTATTAAATCCCTCATTACGCTTGTATTACAAGTGATCAGTAAAGTGTTGTACTTTTGTACTATCGAATATACAGCTTTACAATTTAGCACTCTTTAAACCTATTTCTTGTGTGTATGTATGTACAGTATGTATGTGTGTGTTTATGTATGTATGTGTATGTACAGTATGTATATGTATGTATACAGTATGTTTGTGTGTGTATTTATGTAAATGTATATATGTGTGTATGCATGTATGTGTCTGTGTGTGTATTTATGTGTATGTATATAGACATCTCAATCTGCAAAAACTCATTTCGGGGAGGTGACTTCACCCGCTACTGCGCCGCCCCCCCCCCTACCCCCAGTTATATATTAGACACCTTGAAACCCTAAATAAGATAGAGACTTATCATTAAAGTAGCTTCCCACTAAAGTCACATTAAAAAAGTAGCTTTATTGCACAAGCACATACAACAAACCTATTTTTCAGTCATTGTACGCTTGTTGAATGCTTAAATATTTTAGAATACTAAGTTTAATTACCTGCAGTAAATAAGGTAGTATTTGTGTTTTATTTTATTAAAATCAGTGGGGGCTTTTTGATTACTGATGCATGCTTTAAGGGTTCTATAATGTTCCAGCAAATAAAGGCATTCCTTAAAGAAAAACGTTTCTGGATTTGGCCACATTGGATCATGGTACTTGGAGTTTCAAGGAGATTGCATTCAATTTGCTGGCATCAATGAGTCACTATTACAATCAGGGAGACTCTCTGAACTTCAGGGAGAGTTGGGATGTCTGATGTATATGTGTATGTGTGTGTATGTATGTATGTGTATGTGTATGGGTGTGTGTGTGTATGTTTATGTGTGTATTTATGTGTACGTATATGTGTGTGTGTGTATGTAAATATACGTATATGTATGTGCGTGTGTTTGTGTGTGTATATGTATGTGCGTGTGTTTGTGTGTGTGTGTGTGTGTGTAAAGTCTATTATGCTTCATTTTCATTGAAATTGTTTAAAGAACTAAATAATAAACTCCACTACTTGAATGGATTTAATTGGGGGTTATTAAGCTATATTTAACATAAATTTTAGTGTGCGTCACCCATAGAAGTGTATTATGTAAGGGGAAAATATGCACATGCTCAATGCAAACCTAAATGATAGCGAGCCTTGGGCTAAAGTTTGTGTGTTTAAAAAAAATAACTTTGAGTGCAAAAATGGAAGATGTATGTGCTCTAATTATGTTTATGCACTTTACCACTTGTACTTTTTGTGTTCCGCTGGTAATCTAGCACTGGGTATATTTCATAAGCTTTTTGTTTTGTTTAATCTGTTTTATATATGTTTATTCAGGTGAAAACTGTCTTCAGCCTATTTATCATAAAAAGCATAAACTAAAATTAAAAGAGAAGCCCAGTCTATAAAGAATCAGCCAATAGAATTTTTTCTACCTTAATTCTGATTGGCTGATAGAATTCTATCAGCCAATCAGAATTGAAGGGACGCCATCTTAGATGATGTCACTTAAAGGTACCGTCATTTAGTCGTTGGATGTCGTTGGAAGAGTATGCTCCGCGTCGGATGTCTTGAAGATGGACCCGCTCTGATCCGGATATATGAAGATAGAAGATGCAGCCTGGATTAAGACTTCTGCCCATCTGGAGGACCTCTTCTGCCCGGATAGGATGAAGACTTCTGCCCGTCTGGAGGACCACTTCTGCCCGGTTGGGTGAAGACGTCTCAAGGTAGGGTGATCTTCAAGGGGTTAGTGTTAGGTTTTATTAAGGGGGGATTGGGTGGGTTTTAGAGTAGGGTTGGGTGCGTGGGTGTATGTGTTTTAATGTTGGGGGTATTGTATTTTTTTTTTACAGGTAAAAGAGCTGATTACTTTGGGGTAATGCCCCACAAAAAGCCCTTTTAAGGGCTATTTGTAATTTAGTATAGGGTAGGGATTTTTTTTATTTCGGGGGGCTTTTTTATTTTATTAGGGGGATTGGATTAGGTGTAATTAGTTTAAAAAACTTGTAATTATTTTATTATTTTCTGTAATTTAGTGGTTTTTTTCATACTTTAGTTTATTTAATTTAATTGTAATTAATTGTAGTTAATTTAGGGAATTAATTTAATTATAGTGTAGTGTTAGGTATAATTGTAACTTAGGTTTGGTTTTATTTTACAGGTAAATTTGTATTTATTTTAGCTTGGTAGCTATTAAATCGTTAATAACTATTTAGTAACTATTCTACCTAGTTAAAATAAATACAAAGTTGCCTGTAAAATAAAAATAGACCCTAAGCTAGCTACAATGTAACTATTAGTTATATTGTAGCTATCTTAGGGTTTATTTTATAGGGAAGTATTTAGTTTTAAATAGGAATAATGTAGTTAATAATAGTAATTTTATTTAGATTTATTTAAATTACATTTAAGTTAGTGGGGGTTAGGTTTAGGGTAAGATTTCGATTTAGGGGTTAATAACTTTATTATAGTGGCGGCGACGTTGGGGGCAGCAGATTAGGGATTAATAATTGTAGGTAGGTTGCGACAACACTGGGGGTGGAAAATTAGGGGTTAACAACTATAATGTAGGTGTCGGCGATGTTGGGGGCGACAGATTAGGGGTTCATAAGTATAATGTAGGTGGCGGCGGGGTCCGGAGCAGCATATTAGGGGTTAATAATATTATGCAGGTGGCGACGATGTTGGGGGCGGAAGATTAGGGGTTAATAAGTATAAGATTAGGGGTGTTTAGACTCGGGGTTCATGTTAGGGTGTTAGGTGTAGACATAAAAAGTATTTTCCCATAGGAATCAATGGGGCTGCGTTAGGAGCTGAACGCTGCTTTTTTGCAGGTGTTAGGTTTTTTTTCAGCCGGCTCTGCCCCATTTATTCCTATGGGGAAATCGTGCACAAGCACATTTAGCCAGCTCACCGCTACCGTAAACAGCACTGGTATTGAGGTGAGATGTGGAGCTAAATTTTGCTCTCCGCTCACTTTTCTGCGGCTAACGCCGGGTTTGTAAAAACCCGTAATACCAGCGTTGTCTGCAGGTGAGAGGTGAGCATAAACTGCTCGTTAACACCGCAAGCCTTACCGACAAAAACACGTAATCTAGCCATATATTGATTAATCTGCTCTCACCTAAGGAAATCCTGAATAGTTGGTCTTTTATTGTACCCTGAGAACTGGAACTGGAACTGAGAAACACTGCTATAATTAGTTTACATAATACACAACATTTTAATGTGCGTAATTATAGATTAGAAAATCATTACATCACATCATAAATATATTGACTGCCATGAATGGCTTCTGATTTTAATAAAGTCTGTCTACAATTACAGAATAATTGCCCCAAAAATACAGTGTAGTATGCCTATTTGAAAATAAAAAATATGAGCATCTTTTGTTGTCTTTCAAAAAAACGGCACAAAGTAGTTTTTAGGGGTTAAAGTGAGTGGGTCTGGGGTGTTAGAAAAAAAGGCACTGAAAAGTGCCTTTGAATTGTAGCCTATGGGTCTCTCTCTCTCTCTATCTCTCTCTCTCTCTCTCTCTCTCTCTCTCTATCTCTCTCTATCTCTCTCTCTCTATCTCTCTCTTTCTCTCTCTATCTCTCTCTCTCTCTCTCTACACTGTGTGCAGAATTATTAGGCAAATGAGTATTTTGACCACATCATCCTCTTTATGCATGTTGTCTTACTCCAAGCTGTATAGGCTCGAAAGCCTACTACCAATTAAGCATATTAGGTGATGTGCATCTCTGTAATGAGAAGGGGTGTGGTCTAATGACATCAACACCCTATATCAGGTGTGCATAATTATTAGGCACCTTCCTTTCCTTTGGCAAAATGGGTTAAAAGAAGGACTTGACAGGCTCAGAAAAGTCAAAAATAGTGAGATATCTTGCAGAGGGATGCAGCACTCTTAAAATTGCAAAGCTTCTGAAGCGTGATCATCGAACAATCAAGCGTTTCATTCAAAATAGTCAACAGGGTCGCAAGAAGCGTGTGGAAAAACCAAGGCGCAAAATAACTGCCCATGAACTGAGAAAAGTCAAGCGTGCAGCTGCCAAGATGCCACTTGCCACCAGTTTGGCCATATTTCAGAGCTGCAACATCACTGGAGTGCCCAAAAGCACAAGGTGTGCAATACTCAGAGACATGGCCAAGGTAAGAAAGGCTGAAAGACGACCACCACTGAACAAGACACACAAGCTGAAACGTCAAGACTGGGCCAAGAAATATCTCAAGACTGATTTTTCTAAGGTTTTATGGACTGATGAAATGAGAGTGAGTCTTGATGGGCCAGATGGATGGGCCCGTGGTTGGATTGGTAAAGGGCAGAGAGCTCCAGTCCGACTCCCGCCAGCAAGGTGGAGGTGGAGTACTGGTTTGGGCTGGTATCATCAAAGATGAGCTTGTGGGGCCTTTTCGGGTTGAGGATGGAGTCAAGCTCAACTCCCAGTCCTACTGCCAGTTTCTGGAAGACACCTTCTTCAAGCAGTGGTACAGGAAGAAGTCTGCATCCTTCAAGAAAAACATGATTTTCATGCAGGACAATGCTCCATCACACGCGTCCAAGTACTCCACAGCGTGGCTGGCAAGAAAGGGTATAAAAGAAGAAAATCTAATGACATGGCCTCCTTGTTCACCTGATCTGAACCCCATTTAGAACCTGTGGTCCATCATCAAATGTGAGATTTACAAGGAGGGAAAACAGTACACCTCTCTGAACAGTGTCTGGGAGGCTGTGGTTGCTGCTGCACATAATGTTGATGGTGAACAGATCAAAACACTGACAGAATCCATGGATGGCAGGCTTTTGAGTGTCCTTGCAAAGAAAGGTGGCTATATTGGTCACTGATTTGTCAGAAATGTATATTTGTGAATGTTGAGATGTTATATTGGTTTCACTAGTAAAAATAAATAATTGAAATGGGTATATATTTGTTTTTTGTTAAGTTGCCTAATAATTATGCACAGTAATAGTCACCTGCACACACAGATATCCCCCTAAAATAGCTATAACTAAAAACAAACTAAAAACTACTTCCAAAACTATTCAGCTTTGATATTAATGAGTTTTTTGGGTTCATTGAGAACATGGTTGTTGTTCAATAATAAAATTAATCCTCAAAAATACAACTTGCCTAATAATTCTGCACTCCCTGTATATATATATATATATATATATATATATATATATATATATATATACATTTTTAAATTTAAATATAATGTATATTTAAATGTGATGCCCATCGCTGTGCGACTTACCACCTTCACTGCACTAGGTTCTCATGCTGTGTCTGACGGCATGAGAACGAGGTTCACATTGAAGCCTATGGAAGCGCACTCTTATATAAGCACACAATAGCGTGCACTAATATCATGAGTGAAGCTTAAATATCACGCGGAAGTGCAATTTTGCACTCTACTCATAATCTGGTCTTTAGTCAAACTGTAACCTACTATTATAAGGTAACTTCAGGATTCCATGGTATCATAATTAATTATTTATACTGATTGTATTTATAGTTCATTAAAAAATGTAAAAAAAAATTAAATTTGAAAATTGATTAGCTTTTTTTATTTTTATTACCAAACGACGCAGATGAAAAGCTTGTTTATAGTTATGTTTTCTTATGTAACATGAAATTTCTCTGTAAAAATAATTTCTATTTCTAGTCACTGACCAACTGAACTAGGGAGCTATAACAACAAAACCAATGCTAATGCCAAAGATAGATTACAATGCATATTTGATTTATACATATTTCTATTTGCATGGCATTTTTATACTTTGTATTATATTCCAGCATTCAGGTGTATTACAGACATGTTTTATAGTTTACTTAATGTTTATATATGTGTATACTTTAGAAAGGATTATAATTTTGGAATTGTGTTTAAGCTATTAACTAGGCATGTGCGTTTTGTTTCGTTCCGAATTTAAATTCGGACAAATTTGTCAAATTCGTAGATTTAGATTGATTCAAATTTCCGAATTACCGTAGCACCGAATCTAACGAATAAATACGAATTAGTTCGGATTTATTCGTAACATTCGGATGGCCATGGACTAATCACAATTACACTAGTATTGTACTGTATATTAGGTTATATCACTCTGCTATGGGTTACACCTAATATTACACTACATAATACTAGTCTACAGCACATCCCACCTAACACATACCGAACTTCTGAATTTACGAATCGAATCCGAACCGAATACATCCAAATTTATTTGAATTCGGATGAATCCAAATGAATCCGAAACAAATGCATTCAAATGTATCCGAATTCGAATTGATCCGAAAACGAAATTAGAAAACATCCGAATCGATCAGAAATGAACTGAAACAAATTTTTTTGCTGCGCACAAGTCTACTATTAACACTGCTTAAGCAGCCCTCTCTTTTACAAATGTTCAGTTTTTACATTAATATACATTGGTCTAGATTACAAGTAAGTGCTGGGGGCTCTGTCAATATTGACGCTATCTGGTATTACAGGTCCATCGTAAAACAGAATAAACAGAGAAGGTGTAGAGCAACTGACATTCCTTTAGCTTGCCCTATACTTTCAAAGAATATCAGGGCTGAGCTAAAAATACAGGAAGTGCAGAATTATTAGGCAAGTTGTATTTTTGAGGATTAATTTTATTATTGAACAACAACCATGTTCTCAATGAACCCACAAAACTCATTAATATCAAAGCTGAATAGTTTTGGAAGTAGTTTTTAGTTTGTTTTTAGTTATAGCTATTTTAGGGGGATATGTGTGTGTGCAGGTGACTATTACTGTGCATAATTATTAGGCAACTTAACAAAAAACAAATATATACCCATTTCAATTATTTATTTTTACTAGTGAAACCAATATAACATCTCAACATTCACAAATATACATTTCTGACATTCAAAAACAAAACAAAAACAAATCAGTGACCAATATAGCCACCTTTCTTTGCAAGGACACTCAAAAGCCTGCCATCCATGGATTCTGTCAGTGTTTTGATCTGTTCACCATCAACATTGCGTGTAGCAGCAACCACAGCCTCCCAGACACTGTTCAGAGAGGTGTACTGTTTTCCCTCCTTGTAAATCTCACATTTGATGATGGACCAGTTCTAAATGGGGTTCAGATCAGGTGAACAAGGAGGCCATGTCATTAGATTTTCTTCTTTTATACCCTTTCTTGCCAGCCACGCTGTGGAGTACTTGGACGCGTGTGATGGAGCATTGTCCTGCATGAAAATCATGTTTTTCTTGAAGGATGCAGACTTCTTCCTGTACCACTGCTTGAAGAAGGTGTCTTCCAGAAACTGGCAGTAGGACTGGGAGTTGAGCTTGACTCCATCCTCAATCCGAAAAGGCCCCACAAGCTCATCTTTGATGATACCAGCCCAAACCAGTACTCCACCTCCACCTTGCTGGCGGGAGTCAGACTGGAGCTCTCTGCCCTTTACCAATCCAGCCACGGGCCCATCCATCTGGCCCATCAAGACTCACTCTCATTTCATCAGTCCATAAAACCTTAGAAAAATCAGTCTTGAGATATTTCTTGGCCCAGTCTTGACGTTTCAGCTTGTGTGTCTTGTTCAGTGGTAGTCGTCTTTCAGCCTTTCTTACCTTGGCCATGTCTCTGAGTATTGCACACCTTGTGCTTTTGGGCACTCCAGTGATGTTGCAGCTCTGAAATATGGCCAAACTGGTGGCAAGTGGCATCTTGGCAGCTGCACGCTTGACTTTTCTCAGTTCATGGGCAGTTATTTTGCGCCTTGGTTTTTCCACGCGCTTCTTGCGACCCTGTTGACTATTTTGAATGAAACGCTTGATTGTTCGATGATCACGCTTCAGAAGCTTTGCAATTTTAAGAGTGCTGCATCCCTCTGCAAGATATCTCACTATTTTTGACTTTTCTGAGTCTGTCAAGTCCTTCTTTTAACCCATTTTGCCAAAGGAAAGGAAGTTGCCTAATAATTATGCACACCTGATATAGGGTGTTGATGTCATTAGACCACACCCCTTCTCATTACAGAGATGCACATCACCTAATATGCTTAATTGGTAGTAGGCTTTCGAGCCTATACAGCTTGGAGTAAGACAACATGCATAACGAGGATGATGTGGTCAAAATACTAATTTGCCTAATAATTCTGCACACAGTGTATTATTAGACGTTGAAAGATATGTTATATCAACAATAAAAAAGTTAATATATACATATTAGCAGAAGATCCCAGGAGGGGAATAAAGAGGCGCGCTGAACGATGATAGATGTGTATGAAAAATGCAGTTAATTTAAAAATGCGGGTAAATAACCAAGTCTGATTTATGACCTATGTTGCAAATAGTTACGATATAGATGAGTCCTTGATGGTGCTGTATAAGGTGTTGAAACAGGGCAGCTCCTCTTGATCCGGAAGTGTAAGGAAAACTGTCAAAAGACAAAAACGAAAAGGAGGCACCCTCTTTTCGTTTTTGTCTTTTAATATATACATATTAAATATTAAATATAACCTTATTATTGAAATAAATGTATTAAAGGGACAGTCAAGTAAAAAAAAAACTTTCATGATTCAGATTGGGCATGTTATTTTAAACAACTTTCCAATTTACTTTTATCACCAATTTTGCTTTGCTCTCTTGGTATTCTTAGTTGAAAGCTAAACCTAGGAGGTTCATATGTTATTTCTTAGACCTTGAAGGCCGCTTCTAATCTAAATGCATTTTGATATTTTTTTACCACTAGAGGGCATTAGTTCATGTGTTTCATATAGATAACATTGAGCTCATGCACGTGAATTTACCATGGAGACAGCTCTGATTGGCTAAAATGCAAGTCTGTCAAAAGAACTGAAATAAGGGGACAGTCTGCTGAGGCTTAGATACAAGGTAATTACAGAGGTAAAACGTGTATAATTATAACTGTGTTGGTTATGCAAAACTGGGGAATTGGTAATTAATGGCTAGATTTAGAGTTTTGCGTTAGAAGGGGTGCGTTAGCTACTCATGCTTTTTTTTTCCCCGTACCTTTTAAATACCGCTGGTATTTAGAGTTCACAGAATGGCTGTGTTAGGCTCCAAAAAGGGAGCGTACAGGCATATTTACCGTCACTGCAACTCTCAATACCAGCGGTGCTTACGGACGCGGCCAGCTTCAAAAACGTGCTCGTGCACGATTTCCCCATAGGAAACAATGGGGCAGTTTGAGCTGAAAAAAAACCTAACACCTGCAAAAAAGCAGCGTTCAGCTCCTAACGCAGCCCCATTGTTTCCTATGGGGAAACACTTCCTAAGTCTGCACCTAACACCCTAACATGTACCCCGAGTCTAAACACCCCTAACCTTACACTTATTAACCCCTAATCTGCCGCCCCCGCTATCACTGACCCCTGCATTACACTTTTAACCCCTAATCTGCCGCTCCGTACACCGCCGCAACCTACGTTATCCCTATGTACCCTTATCTGCTGCTCCTAACACTGCCGACCCTTATATTATAATTATTAACCCCTATCTGCCCCCCCCAATGTCACTGCCACCTACCTACAATTATTAACCCCTAATCTGCTGACCAGACCTCACCGCTACTATAATAAAGTTATTAACCCCTAATCCGCCTCACTCCCACCTCAAAAACCCTATAATAAATAGTATTAACCCCTAATCTGCCCTCCCTAACATTGCCGACACCTAACTTCAATTATTGACCCCTAATCTGCCGACCGGACCTCGCCGCTACTCTAATAAATGGATTAACCCCTAAAGCTAAGTCTAACCCTAACACTAACACCCCCCTAAGTTAAATATAATTTTTATCTAACTAAATAAATTAACTCTTATTAAATAAATTAATCCTATTTAAAGCTAAATACTTACCTGTAAAATAAACCCTAATATAGCTACAATATAACGAATAATTATATTGTAGCTATTTTAGGATTAATATTTATTTTACAGGCAACTTTGTATTTATTTTAACTAGGTACATTAGCTATTAAATAGTTAATAACTATTTAATAGCTACCTAGTTAAAATAATTACAAAATTACCTGTAAAATAAATCCTAACCTAAGTTTCAATTAAACCTAACACTACACTATCAATAAATTAATTAAATAAAATACTTACAATTATCTACAATTAAACCTAACACTACACTATCAATAAATTAATTAAATAAAATACCTACAAATAAATACAATTAAATAAACTAACTAAAGTACAAAAAATAAAAAAGAACTAAATTACAAAGCATAAAAAAATAATTTACAAACATTATAAAAATATTACAACAATTTTAAGCTAATTACACCTACTCTAAGCCCCCTAATAAAATAACAAAGCCCCCCAAAATAAAAAAATGCCCTACCCTATTCTAAAATAAAAATTGAAAAGCTCTTTTACCTTACCAGCCCTTAAAAAGGCCTTTTGCGGGGCATGCCCCAAAGAAAACAGCTCTTTTGCCTGTAAAAAAAAACATACAATACCCCCCAACATTACAACCCACCAACCACATACCCCTAATCTAACCCAAACCCCCCTTAAATAAACCTAACACTAAGCCCCTGAAGATCTCCCTACCTTATCTTCACCACGCCGGGTATCACCGATCTATCCAGAAGAGGCTCCGAAATCTTTATCCAAGCCTAAGCGGGGGCTGAAGAGGTCCATCATCGGGCTGAAGAGGTCCATCATCCGGCTGAAGTCTTGATCCAAGCAGGGGCTGAAGAGATCCATGATCCGGCTGAGGTCTTGATCCAAGCGGGGGCTGAAGAGATCCATCATCGGGCTGAAGAGGTCCATCATCCGGCTGAAGTCTTCTATCAAGCAGCATCTTCAATCTTCTTTCTTCCGGCTCCATCTTCATCCCACCGACGCGGAACATCCATCCTGGCCGACGACTTCCCGACTAATGACGGTTCCTTTAAGGGATGTCATCCAAGATGGCGTCCCTTCGAATTCCGATTGGCTGATAGGATTCTATCAGCTAATCGGAATTAAGGTAGGAAAATTCTGATTGGCTGATGGAATCAGCCAATCAGATTCAAGTTCAATCCGATTGGCTGATTGGATCAGCCAATCGGATTGAGCTCAGATTCTATTGGCTGATCGGAACAGCCAATAGAATGTGAGCTCAATCTGATTGGCTGATTGGATCAGCCAATCGGATTGAACTTGAATCTGATTGGCTGATTCCATCAGCCAATCAGATTATTCCTACCTTAATTCCAATTGGCTGATAGAATCCTATCAGCCAATCAGAATTTGAGGGATGCCATCTTGGATGACGTCCTTTAAAGGAACCTTCATTCGTCGGTAGTCCGTCGGTGAAGAAGGATGGCTCCGCGTCGGCTGCTTGAAGATGGTCCTGCTCCGGCCAGATGGAAGAAGATAGAAGATCCCGCCTGGATGAAGATGTTTTCTGGTCCGGATGTCCTCTTCTTGCCCAATAGGATGAAGACTTTGGACCCTCTGGAGGAGCTCTTCTTGTCGGATATGATGAAGACTTCGGACCCTCTTCTGGACGGATCGGTGATACCTGGCGTGGTGAAGACAAGGTAGGGAGATCTTCAGGGGCTTAGTGTTAGGTTTATTTAAGGGGGGTTTGGCTTAGATTAGGGGTATGTGGGTGGTGGGTTGTAATGTTGGGGGGGTATTGTATGTTTTTTTTTACAGGCAAAAGAGCTGTTTTCTTTGGGGCATGCCCCGCAAAAGGCCCTTTTAAGGGCTGGTAAGGTAAAAGAGCTTTACAATTTTTATTTTAGAATGGGGTAGGGAATTTTTTTATTTTGGGGGGCTTTGTTATTTTATTAGGGGGCTTAGAGTAGGTGTAATTAGCTTAAAATTGTTGTAATAATTTTATAATGTTTGTAAATTATTATTTTTTTTGTGACTTAGTTCTTTTTTATTTTTTGTACTTTAGTTAGTGTATTTATTTGTATTTAATTGTAGATAATTGTAGATAGTTTAGTTAATTAATTTATTGATAGTGTAGTGTTAGGTTTAATTGTAACTTAGGTTAGGATTTATTTTACAGGTAATTTTGTAATTATTTTAACTAGGTAGCTATTAAATAGTTATTAACTATTTAATAGCTATTGTACCTAGTTAAAATAAATACAAAGTTGCCTGTAAAATAAATATAAATCCTAAAATAGCTACAATATAATTATTATTTATATTGTAGCTATATTAGGGTTTATTGTAAAGGTAAGTATTTAGCTTTAAATAGGAATAATTTATTTAATAATATTTAATTTATTTCGTTAGAATAAAATTATATTTAACTTAGGGGGTGTTAGTGTTAGGGTTAGACTTAGCTTTAGGGGTTAATACAGTTATTATAGTAGCGGCGAGGTCCGGTCGGCAGATTAGGGGTTAATACTTGAAGTTAGGTGTTGGTGATATTAGGGAGGGCAGATTAGGGGTTAATACAATTTACTATAGGGTTTTTGAGGCGGGAGTGAGGCGGATTAGGGGTTAATACATTTATTATAGTAGCGGTGAGGTCCAGGTCGGCAGATTAGGGGTTAATAATTGTAGGTAGGTAGCGGCGACGTTGGGGGGGCAGATTAGGGGTTAATAAATATAATATAGGGGTCGGCGGTGTTAGGGGCAGCAGATTAGGGGTACATAGTTATAATGTAGGTTGCGGCGGTGTACAGAGTGGCAGATTAGGGTTTAAAAATAATATGCAGGGGTCAGCGATAGCGGGGGCGGCAGATTAGGGGTTAATAAGTGTAAGGTTAGGGGTGTTTAGACTCAGGGTTCATGTTAGGGTGTTAGGTGCAGACTTAGGAAGTGTTTCCCCATAGGAAACAATGGGGCTGCATTAGGAGCTGAACGCTGCTTTTTTTGCAGGTGTTAGGTTTTTTTTCAGCTCAAACTGCCCCATTGTTTCCTATGGGGAAATCGTGCACGAGCACGTTTTTGAAGCTGGCCACGTCCGTAAGTACCACTGGTATTTAGAGTTGCAGTGGCGGTAAATTATGCTCTACGCTCCCTTTTTGGAGCCTAACGCAGCCCTTCTGTGAACTCTAAATACCAGCGGAATTTAAAAGGTGCGGGGGAAAAAAGCATGCGTAGCTAACGCACTCCTTTGGCCGCAGAACTCTAAATCTAGCCGATAATTTGCATAATGGTACTTCTGCCTCTAAATATTTATAATAATAATAATAAATAATATGTCTTTTAAACTGTCATTGAAAAAAAAAAAAATCTGTTTGGGTCATTTATACTGAATGTGTTAACTGTCCATAAAAATTCCCTTAACATGACATCTGGTTTGCTGATATTAATTGTCTTGAGTTGTGTATGTTCCCTATAGGTATATTGCCTTGAGCATTTGAATATCTCTATATAACCCATGTGTAAATGCTGGAAAGTATATTTTAGGGGTTGAAAGAAATGTATTTAACTGTTTTCTTCTATTTGTGACACTACTTGACAGCTTCTTCTAAATCAATCAATTATTCACCCAAAACATTTTGGTAAGAATGTCTACAATATTGCAACACATTTTCATCTTTTGTTTATCATGTCTTTTTTATTATTTTTTTTACTTAAAGGGACAGTACACTGTAAAATAGTTTTTCCATAAATGTATTTTAAATGACTTGTTATACCAACTGCAGAGTATAAAATATTTGAGAAATTGCATTTTTCTGTTTATTTGTGTATCTGAAGTAGCTGGTTTTGTGCTTTGAAACCACAGCCTATTACAATGGGTTGAGCTTCAGGTAATATCACATCTCATTATGTTATCACTTTTATGTACACAGACTTGCTTCCTTATCTTATATTTGTCTAGAACACCAAAGCTCAATACATAGAGAGAACAATGGAAAATTATCATTGTATTACTTAACTATCATGCCCCCCACTGAGGGTGTAATCTCTTCTGCTGGCTGTGTTTACTTAGGCTTGTCAATAGCGTATACGCCAGTATCAAAACTTTCAGTATAGGTTGGGAAACCACAAGCTAAATCAGCTATTTCAAATGCTGAAATATGAGTAAAGGAGCTACTTGCAACCAATTTAATACACTCTAGCAGGTAAAAAGGATCATTGGGAATAATTTAAAGGGGAGAAAGTTTTTGGGTGAACTGTCTCTTTAATAAAACAGGGTTTGAAAATCATGATGCGTGTTATTACTAATCCATCTTAAAGTAAAACATGAATATTGAGCAGAAGAGATAGCCTATTAATTAAAACAAGTGATACATGGATCCTTTTTATATAAAGTGTGTCAGATCATTAAAAAAAATATACGTTGCAGAGTTTATCTTTTATGCAAGTTTTCTCCCTCACAAAAGCAAGGTTTAGGTACTAGACAGGGTTTCTTTTTCCCTTTCTATGTATATTATAAATGCTTTACACACCAGCACCCAGAAAATGAGTACAGTAAGTGCCCCTGCATTTCATTGTAAAATGCTCAGAAATTACAGTGCTTAACTTAAAACATTCAATAAAACTTCAGCAAAACTCCAAGTGCAGTCATCAATAACTCAACAGGTGCATCATTTTATTTGCTGCAATGAGGCTTAAAGGGCCAATAAACCTAAAAAATAATGTTATATAATTCTGCACATAGGTCAGAATTATATAACATTATATTAGCATTAGCTTTATGCAATCTAATATTGCCTGTGAATTTTTATAAAAAAGACTGTTTTTCAGACCCGCTCTCTGTGCTCTTCTGAGCGGGTCTGTTTTTATCACAGAGCGCATCTGGCCAGCTGTCTAGTCACAGGCTGGCCCGACCGCGCCATTACACTCAGTGCAGCTCGTTCCCGCTGTCAGACAGAGCAGGAGCGAGCTGCACTGAGTATAATGGCACGGTCGGGCTGTGACTAGACAGCTGGCCAGATGCGCTCTGTGATAAAAACAGACCCGCTCAGAAGAGCACAGAGAGCGGGTCTGAAAAACAGTCTTTTTTATAAAAATTCACAGGCAATATTAGATTGCATAAAGCTAATGCTAATATAATGTTATATAATTCTGACCTATGTGCAGAATTATATAACAAAAATTATTTTTTAAGTTTACTGGCACTTTAAGTATTCATTTTTAATGAGTGGTCTTGTAAGGTTCTATTACATAACGTAAAGGGACCCAGAAATCATTCTTCTTTGCTGTTTTTTTTTTTTTTTGGTACCTAAAAGATGCCATTTTAATCTGGAGTTTTTGTTTTACCTCATGTTAATATACTTATAAAAAAACTATTGTAGGCTTATTTTGTGTAATCATATACCAACAAAGCATTACAATTTCTCTGAACATCTAGTGAACATTCTGCCCTAAGTCACAGTTGTATAGAGATGTGCACTGTCTGCTAGCTTAAAAAAAACAACAACAAAAAACGGCAGTGACAACCAATAAATAGTGTTATTTTATATGCAAGTTTTAAGAGATTACTATCCCTTTAAGAATGTTGTTTTCTATTTTACAGGGAATTTTAAAGGAAAATTCAACACCTCTTTTTTTGTTAACAAAATTTGAGCCCGCCCCACTTTCTCTAGAGAGAACATAAAGCAAATTCTGTAAACTATGTTTCCTTAAAAACTCTTCAAATCAGATACATTGTTTAGGCAACTTGCAGTATTTTGAAGAAAACCTAGGTTATAGAATTTGTTTTATGGCAATGGTTTTCAAACTTGTCCTCTGGATTACATTGGGTAAAAGCAGATACAATAACCATGTTTACTAATCAGCTGATTGTTTCACCTGTGCTCCAGTTCAGATATCCTCAAAATGGTTGAAAACCAGTGCTTTATGATACTCTCAAGGGATAATTTGAAAAGCAACATTTTTATATGAAAAGCAACAGGTATGTAATGGGCCCTTTAAAGTTAAATTCATTTCTAAAATGTAATTAAATGAACCACCTCTTTTAATGTAGTCTGCATGAAAAATATTTTTGATGTACACTCATACCCTGCAGTATTCCATATTTAAATAATGTGACATGGAAACTGTTATACACCCCTCTCTAGCGCAAACACAATTGCATATTCTCATTTGCGCTAACCCAACATGAAAATATGAATTTCTCATTCAAATGTTCTGCACATAACAGAATATGTTCTATTTATTAATAAATAAATATTTCTATATATATATAGCTGATGTTTTTTTTTTGGTATAATATATATTTATTTCTTTATATAGATGATTATATATAGGATATATATATATATATATATATATATATATATACACAGTATATATAGGAATATCTATTTATAAATGCAAAGAACATACTCCACTATATGTAGAACATTGGAATGTGAAACATTTAAAGTAAATACATGGTTAAAACCTTTATTAAATATGAAGAATGCATAAATATATTTTAGATGTTTTCATCTACTTATATGTATTTATGTGTTTATATGTGTATATATATATATATATATATATATATATATATATATATATATAAAGAACAATGTAGAAGAAGGGCACTCTCAGGGTTTGTATAGAGACAAATATTTTCTTTATTCCTAGAACATTAATACATGGTCGACGTTTCGGCCCTCAGTTGGGCCTTCATCAGGACAGGTATTATCTGAAAGACAAACATATAAACAGATACTAGAAACATGGAATAATAGAGACAACACACAACAAGACACACACTACCTATATCACCATCACCAATACAATTAAAAACAGACTATACAGTCTGTAAAGGGAATAATCCAACCTTCAACAAAGGTTACCCAAAAAAGCAAACAACATCCAGGATAAAGGGGCCAAGGCAGATATAGATAATATGGTACAGTGCAGCAAACACGAATAACAACATCTAAATAGACTGTGCTGTCTGAAATCTAACAACCTTCAACAAAGGATATCAAAGAACAACTATGAGATAAGAACGCCAGATGGTAATCCGTGGGCAACAAGGCAAAACAAAATGATGTTATTGTATACAGACGGCATCAATAATAACGTAAACCAAAATCCATAAAAAAAAAGAAAGAAAAAGAAATGTCACGCACAGACATGGCCCCCTCATATGCCAACTTATTTATGGCCTGGTTTTGAGGGTGTACATATCTTCAAGGACAGAAACCCTAATGTTCTGTTATACCGCAGGTATATTGATGATTTGTTGGTCATATGGGGGGGGGGGCTCAGAAACTGAACTTACAGCTTGGATACAACATCTGAACACGACAGAAGAATCCATCACCCTAAAAAGCGAATATGATTTCCAGAAAATCCAGTTTTTGGATCTATTACATAACACGTCAGAACCTGACCAGAGGGAAATCCAAGTGGAATCCATGAGGCATAGGTTTCTCGAACGGGGTTACAGTCGCAAGATGATATCTGACATCCTGACAGAAGTTGGCGGTCACGAACAATCTAACCTGTTGCAGAGAAAACCAGAGTCTGAGCCGGCAGAGACAAAGCCCTCCATTAACTTTATCACCAGTTACACACCAGCCACTAGACTGGTTGCGGGTGTCATTAGGGCTGACTGACATCTGATTAACAAGGATCGCACACTACCATTTGTTAATACCCCACCTCCTAGAGTGGTTCACAAAAGTGGCTCCAGTTTAAAAACACTGCTTATGCACACTGACCAATGGCGCAGAAATAACCTGGCTGGCTCCAACTAAGACCGGCTGCTACAAGTGTGGCAGCTGTGTCACGTGTAATTCACTCATCACTGGCCAAAGATTCCATCATCCTGGATCAACAAAAACATATACAATTAGGCATAGACTCACATGCACATCCCAGTACGTTGTGTATCTGTTATCATGTCCATGTGGTCTCTACTACATCGGAAAGACCAGCACCACATTTAGGGAAAGACTGGCCAACCATAAAAGTGCCTTACGGGCCGCATTCAAGGATGGCAAAGCAGATCAACCTGTGCCCAGGCATTTTCTGGAACATAAGCATCCCATCGCCACTCTTCATGCCATGTTGATCGACACAGTGGCACCTCTGAAGAGAGGTGGTGATCGCAACCAGGAGCTACTAAAATGCGAAGCCAGATGGATATATAGATTAAATACTTTGAGCCCAAATGGTCTTAATGCTCACCTGGACTTTTCTGTATTTTTTTGAGCTATAAATGCCTGCTTGTTTCTTTGTTTTTGTTTTTCCTCCTTTTCTCATTAGGTCACCAATTCCGTGATGTAAGAAGGAGGCACTCTCCCTGGTTGTATATGTATATAGATTTCATTTGTTGCTTGACTTCTCGTATTTGATTACTTGTTTTCAGTGTATGTTTTGCGCCTAGGATCTTCTATGGCCCCCTTTAACACCTTCTACAGTGACTGTCTCACATCATATATGTATTGTAACCTCTTGGGCTTTCACACCTAAGTTTAGTTGTGTGGCCCTTTGCTCTAGATCATTTTGTGTTTATTATTGACACTGCATATAATTGCTGTGTATCTGTGTGGCTATGTGCGCCCTTCTAAGTTATACAGCTCGCTGTGGGTTAAAGCCCTGCGTCTATACTTGACGTAATTGTGGTTTCTGACTGACCCATGTTAGCTGCGGCACCCTTGCAGCGCTATTTCTCTATGTCCTTCTTGGACATACACATATCCAGTGCTCTGATATGGGTAGGTGAATTATGTTTTTTAACGGTGGATCTATTTGTGCCTGTTTGGCGTGTGTTGGGGTGGATATGGTGTTATATTATAATTCACTTATAGGATTGCTTTCCGTACCATCTGCCTCTGTATGTGGCTTGTGTGTTTTCTTCTCTAGCAGTGCTCCGTTCCCCTGCAGTATGTATTATTAGGTGTTTCTTTCAGGGTAAACAATGGATTAGTTGCCATAGTTACGGGAGGTGTTGGCTGCTTTCACCCTATCAGGGACTGATTGCCTTTAGGGCTTCCCCTATTTAAGGCGGCTTCTGGTAGCCACCCTCATTTGCTTGTTTGGATCTATGACTACTGCCACTCGGCAGTTTAAAGGTACGGTAAACGCTGTTTTTAGTTCATTTCCTTTGATCTATAAGGCTCTGACTTGTGTTATTGCTGTACTCACATTAGTGTGACTGGTTTTTCATATTGCTATGGGCTTTTAGTATGTTTCATATACCTTTGAGCTAAATGCAGTTTGGTGTTGTTTATATAGTGATTCCCCTACAATTGCTGAACTCCCTTGCTTGTTTTTACTGTTTCACCTTGGGGCCCTAATATGCGTGATTAGTCTATACTGTTATCCACAATATTGCTTTGGCTATGTTCTGCCGTTAAGTGTTCTCACACACCATGTTTACATTTCTAATAAGCTCTATGCCTTGCTATTATCTGTTTTAGGTGTCTTGCTAATCACACTGCAGGCGTTCCACACGTTGTCCATTGTTTTGATTTATGCATCTCTTTGGGTTATATGTTTGATGGTAACTTTATTTATGTGTTTATGTCAATTTGTACTCTTCTTACTTTTTCTTAGTCCTCATCTGGGACTTATTTTATGACTATGGCTTAATCTATCTAGTATCGCTTCAAACTTTCTCACTTGAGCCTGCTGAGTGGGTAATAACGCACTGCTTTGGGATTGATAGAGATACATAGTAATTTTCTGTGCGTGACATTTCTTTTTCTTTCTTTTTTTTATGGATTTTGGTTTACGTTATTATTGATGCCGTCTGTATACAATAACATCATTTTGTTTTGCCTTGTTGCCCACGGATTGCCATCTGGCATTCTTATCTCATAGTTGTTCTTTGATATCCTTTGTTGAAGGTTGTTAGATTTCAGACAGCACAGTCTATTTAGATGTTGTTATTCGTGTTTGCTGCACTGTACCATATTATCTATATCTGCCTTGGCCCCTTTATCCTGCATGTTCTTTGTTTTTGGGTATCCTTTGTTGAAGGTTGGATTATTCCCTTTACAGACTGTATAGTCTGTTTTTAATTGTATTGGTGATGGTGATATAGGTAGTGTGTGTCTTGTTGCGTGTTGTCTCTATCATTCCATGTTTCTAGTATCTGTTTATATGTTTGTCTTTCAGATAATAACTGTCCTGATGAAGGCCCAACTGAGGGCCGAAACGTCGACCATGTATTAATGTTCTAGGAATAAAGAAAATATTTGTCTCTATACAAACCCTGAGAGTGCCCCTCTTCTACATTGTTCTTTAACTATCTCTTATAAGGATTGCACCCAGGTTGTGGCTGCTCCACCTGGTTGGAGTGCTATTTTGACTTTTGATTTATATATTTTTATATATATATATATATATATATATATATATATATATATATATATATATAGGAACCAAATGAAGATAGGGGGACAAAAACTTTCAACATGAAATTTAAATGCAACTGTGGCAATACATACGTAGTATATCTTTTAAGCTGTAGTTGCAAAATGATATATGTAGGTAGAACCAAAAGGAACATCCATACTATATTAAATGAACATGTAAACAATATAAAGACAGGTTTAAAAACACACAGTGTCCCTGAACATTTTAGACTATGCCATATTTCAGACCCAGTTTGAAAATCAAAGTCATAGATTGGATACCTCCTAATAAATATCCTAATAGATTATTAACCTTAAGACACAGAGAGCCCTTTTGGATTTACCAACTGGACTCAATGCATCCTTTAGGTCTTAATATGGAATTGGACCTACAAGCTTTCATGTAATCTTATGTAGGAAATCCTAACACTCATGGTTTGATACTTTAGGTACTAATAGGTATGTTTCCATCTGCATACATATATAAAAGCAAATGCTGATAATTATAATTAGATGCACACTTCTCTGCATGCAAAACTTGCATATTATTTTTAATATTGTCTCCATCTCGCAATTGTTATATATTTGAGACGAATATGCAGAGATGTCAGGTAGTCTAACTAATTTTTTAGCATTTATGAAAGGTGTACTTTTTCAATTTGATACTGTTTCTTTATGGTAACAATGTAACATGTGTCGGATGTATACGTACCTTTGATTGGTTATACCACTATTCACCTCCCATTGGCTCTTTAAAAAGCCGGTTAGAGCTACCAATGGATTCACTCTTGAAAAACTCTGAGCGCCCTCAGACGAAATGCGTAGAGACTTTTCACCAGTCGGCAATTCACTGCAAACATTCAGAAAGAATCTCCTGCACTCCTACCTACACTTGGTTCTAACAACGGCTGAGGTAGATCTGATACATAGGATTCATCCTTCTAGAATTGGAACAGTTGCCGATTTTACATTGCCTTGGGTTTTAACCTTTTTTATGCACACTTTGTTTTTAGATCTTGTAAGTAGCCATTTGTCATTTGCACACTTACACTGTATTACATTTTATTTCACTTGAGTCGGGCTGTGCCTGTTCTGTCCTCTTTTCCAGTGTATCCTTCCCTTGAAGGAAACAACCACACAACCATACGGAGGGGAGATCTGTGTGAGTCACACAATTAGCATCTACACTCCCATTTCCATCTCAAAGGAGGAACCGGCTTTTTGCTTTCAAGTAACATTATTTCCAGGATTTCAGCACCAAATACCGGTATCAGTTGTTTGTTTACCTTTTCACACATGCTTTTGGGACACTTCAGATGTGTTTTTGCAAAATTTAGCCAGGCTTGGATGTTTTTCTTGGTAAGAAAAGGCTTCCGTCTTGCCACTCTACCCCATAGCCCAGACATATGAAGAATACGGGAGATTGTTGTCACATGTACCACACAGACAGTACTTGCCAGATATTCCTGCAGCTCATCAATTTTGGAGGGACGTCTAGTTCTTGGTAATGCCACTGTTGCTCCATATTTTCTCCACTTGATGGTGACTGTCTTCACTGTGTTCCATGGTATATCTAATGCCTTGGAAATTCCTTTGTACCATTCTCCTGACTGATACCTTTTAACAATGAGATCCCTCTGATGCTTTGGGAGATCTCTGCAGACCATGGCTTTTGCTGTAGGATCCAACTAAGAAAATGTCAGGAAAGACCTACTAGAACAGCTGAACTTTATTTGGGGTTAATCAGAGGCACTTTAAATGATGGCAGGTGTGTACTGACTCCTATTTAACATGATTTTAAATGTGATTGCTTAATTTTGAACACAGCTACATCTTTAGTTATAAGAGGGTGTGCACACTAATATTTTTTTTTCAATTGAGTTGTACAGTTTATAGGTCACATTAAAGTGGAAAAGGTTCTGAAATGATTTATCTTTGTCTCATTTATTTACATCACAGAAACCTGACATTTTAACAGGGGTGTGTAGACATTTTATATCCACTGTATATACACATACATATTTAGACATGTACATGTATGTATCTCTATGTTAAAGCCCTTTGCCTATCTTTTTTTTTTAACGCCTGAGAACTCATATCTTTTAGTCTTTATAACTTCTGTGTGCAATATTATTATTATTAAATCATTTTTGTTGGTGTTATTATGATTGTAAGTGTAAAGCTATATTGGATTTAGTGCTATAAACAATACAGATAAAATATCAAACAAAGAACATTTGGGTACACATGATCATAACATGATCACATATGAAATAACTTTTCATAAGCAGTGTCTTAAAGGTTTAACTAAGAATTCATTAAATAATTCATTAAATAAAATTAAATTGGCACAAAGTATTCTCTAATAAAAATAGAGAGGATAAATAGATAAAATTTAAAACATTGTTAAATACATATGCATATCAACACATGGTTATAAAAGACAAATAAATAAATACTAACCAATATGGCTAAATAAAAATGTGTTGAGAGAGATTAGGAATACATGTAGGGAATTTAAATTATTCAAAGAAAATAGTACTGACTCGACATACCATATTTATAAGGAATGAAACAAAGCATGCAAAACAACAATCAAATTAGCCAAAATTGAAAATTAAAGATTAATTGCAAAGGATTCTAAGTCAAACCCTAAAAGATTCTTTAAGTACATAAATAGCAAAAAATCTAAGGACAATATAGGTACATTAAAACGTGTGGAGGGTAGCATGATTATCAGTGACAGAAAGAATGCTGCAGTACTAAACCAATTCTAGATTAAGCCAAACAAAGGAGGAAAGGGATTTATGAGTAGAAATAGATAACAAGCTAAAGATGGGTGCACATTGCAGGGCAGTGGCTTCTAAGACTAATAAGATACTAGCATGTATTAAAAGAGGCATTAATTCAAGGGAGGAAAGCATAATTCTGTCACTATATAAATCCATGGTAAGACCTCACCTTGAGTATAGAGTGTAGTTCTGGGGACCAATCTAAAAAAATATTAGTAAACATGTTGTTTACTACATTTGAGGCATTTAGAATTTTTAATGTAAAACAAATAAAATAATTTATTACAATCATCAATAAAAAACAAACGGCTAGATTACAAGATTTAATAACTACCTAGCTAAAAGAAATACAAAATTACCTGTAAAATAAATCCTATCCTAAGTTACAATTAAACCTAACACTACACTATCATTAAATTAAAATTAAATAAATTACCTACAAATAACTACAATTAAATACAATTAAATAAACTAACTAAAGTACAAAAAATAAAAAAAAATAAGTTACAATCATTTAAAAAATATTACAACAATGTTAAGCTATTTACACCTAATCTAAGCCCCCTAATAAAATAACAAAGCCCCCCAAAATAAAACAATGCCCTGCCCTATTCTACATTAAAATGTTAACAGCTCTATTACCTTACCAGCCCTTAAAAGGGCCTTTTGCGGTGCATGCCCCAAATAATTTAGCTCTTTGGCTGTAAAAATAAAATACAACCCCCAACATTAAAACTCACCACCCACATACCCCTACTCTAACCCAAACCCCCCTTAAATAAACCTAACACTACCCCCCTGAAGATCATCCTACCTTTAGCCATCTTCAGCCAGCTGACCACCAATGGAACAGAAGAAGACATCCGGAGCGGCAGAAGTCATCATCCAAGGGGCACTGAAGAAGTCTTCCATCCAATTGAAGTCAACATCCAGGTGGCGCTGAAGAAGTCTTCCATCCGATTGAAGTCATCATCCAGGTGGCATCTTCAATCTTCATCCATCCGGAGCGGAGCAGAGCCATCTTCAGACGAGCCGACGCGGAGCCATCTTCTTCCACCGACGACTGAATGAAGAATGACGGTTCCTTTCAGTGATGTCATCCAAGATGGCGTCCCTTGAATTCCGATTGGCTGATAGGATTCTATCAGCCAATCAGAAATAAGGTAGGAAAATCTGATTGGCTGATTGAATCAGACAATCAGATTGAAGTTCAATCCGATTGGCTGATCCAATCAGCCAATCAGATTGATCTCGCATTCTATTGGCTGATCGGAACGGGGGGGACAAATAGAGATTGGAAAAGGGGGGGACAGATTAGGGGTGTTTAGCCTCGGGGTACATGTTAGGGTGTTAGGTGCAGACAGCTCCCATAGGAATCAATGGGATGTTGGGCAGCAGCGAACATGAACTTTCGCTATGGTCAGACTCCCATTGATTCCTATGGGATCCGCCGCCTCCAGGGTTGCGGATTGAAAAACAGGTATGCTGGGCCGGAAAAGTGCCGAGCGTACCTGCTAGTTTTTTGATAACTATCAAAAGTTGTCAGACTGTGTCGGACTGAGTCCGGCGGATCGAAGCTTACGTCACAAAATTCTACTTTTACCGGTGTGTAGGGCTTGATAACTTAGGCGAATCAGCCTCGCCACAAATACGCTGCGGAATTCCAGCGTATTTGAGGTTGACCGCTTGATAACTAGGGGCCATTGAATACAATGATAGTTCCATGCAGACATTTTAAGATGTTTAATATAAAAAATGATGTTGTTTATTAACATATAACAAAGCATTTACAAACTTTAAATAAAAAAATAAATAAAAAAAAGAAAAGAAAGCCAAGAAAGGCTACTGAAAAAAAAGCAATATGACCAAGGTATAGCATTTGTAAATTTAATAATCCCAAGTTTGGAAAGTTTTTCCTGATTGATTGGAATATTGGTGTGGCCAATAGTGTGACTAGACTTTACTGGGCCCTAAGGCAAAAGCAGTGGTGGGTTCCTTAATTCAATAGTGCCCTTTCTAGCAGTTTGCAAACAAAAGAGACTTTATTAACCATCAGTTAATCCAAGTCAGAGAATCTGTACTTGAGCACTGCAGCCTTGCTTGTGACTGTCATCTTGGATACAATGCAACATATCTGTAAAGACAAATATATACACCCTCTAAATGCTCATGAGTGAGCCGTGTTTTGTGGGGAGGGGGGTTACTCAGAGTCCAGACATGATGCATTTAAAGCCCAAGGTTCACTGTAGCGACGCTGCTACTGATTGGGCTAGGTGGGCCAGCTAAATGTGTGTGCCCAGTCTTAATTGAGACCTATGAGAACCCTGCAGTTATGCTCTAGTGTGCAACATTCTTTTCACACAAGTAACAGTGATAGTGCATCACAATTGCATTTCAAATGCATTTCAGAAGTTTGAGAAAAGTAGATAATTACAGGAATTGATTGCACAAGGGCAACCATAGGTAGCAAAATGGGGTATTAAATTACTTCACCATCTGATATAATGAAGGCTTCCATAATTTCAAATTGTTTGTATGTTGGTAAGTTGTCAATAAAAAACATCAATAAAAAAATACATTTAAAAAACACAAAGGAAAAATGAAGACAATCTACAGAATTTGATTTGTATTTACAGTGAAAATGATGCAAAATATATAAAATATATGTTAAAAAAGAAGAAACATTAGCTATTTGTAAGTACAGATACAAAACTTTTTTCATTAATATTTTTTTAGAACAAAATGTATTAAAAATAACTATTTTTCCTTACCAGTGTCACAATTTTCTCTGCCTGCCTCTTTGGTTTGGTTTTCATGTTATAAAATGCAAATGCCAGATTATATTTATTTTAAACAGCAAGTTTTACCTTTCTGATTACCCCTCTCTATTATTTATCTGATGGTACAATGTATACCCAACGCAAAAATCTTACTTCTACTGCAATTAACACTCAAGCAGAAGCATTACATTGCCCTCCACTCTGGCCCATAGTGTTTTCTGATAGCTTTGAATACAGCTTGTGAGATCGCAACTGGTTTTCATGCAAAGCCGTTTGAAAATTACATCACAACAGGAGTTTTTTATGGAGTGAAACAATTATCACAACATGTAAAAAAATGCAATAAAGAAATATTTAATCAATGTTTTGACCTTTGTGCTCAAATTTTAGAAGTTACATGTTTTCTTATTTTTAGATGCAAATGGAGAAATCAAATCAGACATCAGTAACTGAGTTTATTCTGCTGGGAATAACCAACCTTCCTCAATTAAAGATTTGGCTTTTTC
The DNA here is from genome assembly GCF_027579735.1 of Bombina bombina. NCBI lineage: Eukaryota > Metazoa > Chordata > Amphibia > Anura > Bombinatoridae > Bombina > Bombina bombina. Next base: position 1,441,714,405 of record NC_069499.1, on the reverse strand, counting down.
TTGCTTTCTTATTTTTCTATTTGTTTAACTTGATAGGAAATCTCAGCATTGTTGTTGTGGTGATTTATGATTGCAGCTTGCACACCCCTATGTACTTCTTGTTGGGGAATCTTTCATTTCTTGACTTTTTCTACTCTACAACAACTGTCCCAAAAATGCTGGCTGGCTTGGTGATGGAAGACAAGAAAATATCTTTCCAGAGCTGCATAACCCAACTCCATTTTTTTCACCTTTTGGGAAGCACGGAGGCTCTTCTTCTCATGACTATGTCGTATGATAGATATGTTGCTATTTGTAACCCATTAAGGTATCACATTCTTATGGCAAAAACGGTTTGTTTCCAGTTGGCATCAAGCAATTGGGTCACAGGTTTTATCTACTCATTGTCACATACAATTCTAACATCAAGGTTGCCTTTCTGTAAGTTCAATGAGATCACACATTTTGTTTGTGATATTAAACCTCTTCTAAAACTGGCCTGTACTGATACCCATCTCAATGAGAGTCTGGTGTCCATTATAAGTGGCTTTGTAGGTCTCAGCTCTTTTCTGCTAATTGTCATCTCATACATTTTCATAGGTACCCACCTCCTCAAAATTCCTTCTTCTCAAGGGAGACGCAAGGCTTTCTCCACCTGCACGTCACACTTGACTTTAGTCCTATTGTATCATGGAACAGCTATATTTACATACCTTAGACCAGCCACCAAAGATTCTCTAGAGCAGGATAGGCTAACAGCTATACTATTTACAGTTATTACACCAGCTTTAAACCCTCTTATTTATGCACTGAGAAACAAAGATGTGAAGAAGGGTCTTAATAAATTATTCTTAGGCATACTATTTTCAAATAAATAGTAATATCAATTAAAGGGACATGAAACCCCCAACCATTTATTTCATGATTTAGATATAGAATTCAATTTTAAACAACTTTCTAATTTGCTTTTTTTTCTCTCGGTTTTCTTTGTTTAAAATAATACTTAAGTAGGCTCATGAACAGTAATGTACTACTGGGAGCTAACTACTGATTGGTGGCTGCAGATAAATTCCTTTTGTCATTGGTTCACCCAATGTATTTAGCAAGTTTCCTGCAGTGCAATGCTGCTCCTTCAATAAAGAATACCAAAGGCATGAAGCACATTTGATAATTGAAGTAAATTGGAAAGTTGTTTAAAAGTGTAAGCTCTATATGAAGCATGAAAGAAACATTTTGGGTTTCATTTTACAGAAGTGCCATAGATAAAATATACTAGTTAGACATTGCAGAAGGGTTCTCGTGTAATGTACTGTATATGCTATAATTTACTTTTAATTTTTCTGTGTGTCTTTTTAAATTGAAATGTAACAAAGCTCTTAAAAATTTTAGACTCAGCGATACCAGATGGAATTACTTGCACTGAACACAAACAATAGCAATGCCCCACAAAGTACATATTTCCAAAGATACAGGTTCATTTTATTGTGAAGAAAAAAATATTAAAATATTTCAGAGGGAAAGTCTAGAAAATTAAGGTGCACATTTCTGTGCTCATCACTTTCTCTCTGTTTTCACCAGTGCAATGCAGCCAAAAAACATAAAGATGGTACAATTATAATTTGTTTAACCTAAATGTGTTCTATTTCAGATCTTTTCAAAATCTGAACTTTGTTAAAAAAATGTATCTGTGAGATAAACATATTCCTGCCATTTGCTCACCTGCCATTTTTATTCTATTTATAACTAGTGATGTTGCGAACTGAAAATTTTAGGTTCGTGACATCACTAGTTATAAATAGAATAAAAATGGCAAGTGAGCAAATGGCAGGAATATGTTTATCTCACAGATAAAATTTTAATGGCTAACTCTGTTGTTTCAAGTTCTACTATTCTTAGCTCTTTCATCTCATCCCTGTTACTTCCAGGACTCTCAGTGGTGGTGGTCTACATGGCCATCATAATTACCCTCACCAAAATATAACAACAATACGTGCATGCAGGGAACCATGGTAAGCTTACTTCCTTTTGCAAAATCGAGTATAACAGTTGCAGGCAGAGGTTCTGACCCTGCATTATGGCTGCACCTCTCCCTAAAAGAGGCATGCGTTACAGAGTCTGTGGGCATGTATGCAAAGAGCTGGCCTGCCTAAAAAGAGGAGCAAGGCTGTACAGGTTGTTCTCCTTCAGCCGTTTTATACGCTGTCCCATGGCCACGACCCTCAACAACCACAACAGAATGAAACACCACATATGCCATCCTTTTGAACAACAAAGTACAGGTATGGCATTGATTTTAGTTACACGGCGATATTTATTATGAACCATGAAATTGAAAACAAAAACATGATTGGACACCACCTTCGGCCTTTTTAGAATAGTGTTCCGGACCCCCAACAAAAACAACAGCAGGAAAGAGGACATATGGCATCCTTTTGAACAATAGATGACAGGTAAGGCATAGATTTTAGAAAGCCATAAATAATTTTTTTGCAACTGTGAAATAGAAAAAAAACATTGATTGGACACCCAGCACACTTCTTTATCCTTAGGCCTTTTTATAAGAGGCTCCCGGAGCCTCAACTGAAACAACAGCATGAAAGAGGACATATGGCATCCTTGTGAACAATTGATTACAGTTAAGGCATTGATTTTAGAATCCCAGAGATCATTTATATGACCCGGGAAATAGAAAAAAACATTGATTGGACACCCAGTACACTTCTTTATCCTTAGGCCTTTTTATAAGAGGCTCCCGGAGCCTCAACAGAAAAAACATTATGAAAGAGGACATATGTCATCCTTTTGAATAATAGATTACAGGAAAGGCATTGATTTTAGAAACCCAGAGATCATTAGTTGCAACCGGGAAATAGAAAAAAACATTGATTAGACACCCAGTACACTTATTTATTCTTAGGCCTTTTTAATAAGAGGGTCCCGGAGCCTCAACCAAAACAACAGCATGAAAGAGGACATATGTCATCCTTTTGAATAATAGATTACAGGAAAGGCATTGATTTTAGAAACCCAGAGATCATTTATATGACCCGGGAAATAGAAAAAAACATTGATTAGACACCCAGTACATTTATTTATCCTCAGGCCTTTTTAATAAGAGGGTCCCGGAGCCTCAACCGAAACAACAGCATGAAAGAGGACATATGTCATCCTTTTGAATAATAGATTACAGTAAAGGTATTGATTTTAGAAACCCACAGATCATTATTTGCAACCCGGAAATAGAAAAAAAATTGTTTAGACACCCAGTACACTTATTTATCCTTAGGCCTTTTTAATAAGAGGGTCCCGGAGCCTCAGCCGAAACAACAGCATGAAAGAGGACATATGTCATCCTTTTGAATAATAGATTACAGGAAAGGCATTGATTTTAGAAACCCACAGATCATTATTTGCAACCGGGAAATAGAAAAAAACATTGATTAGACACCCAGTACACTTATTTATTCTCAGGCCTTTTTAATAAGAGGGTCCCGGAGCCTCAACCGAAACAACAGCATGAAAGAAAACATATGTCATCCTTTTGAATAATAGATTACAGGAAAGGCATTTATTTTAGAATCCCAGAGATCATTTATATGACCCGGGAAATAGAAAAAAACATTGATTAGACACCCAGTACACTTATTTATTCTTAGGCCTTTTTAATAAGAGGGTCCCGGAGCCTCAACTGAAACAACAGCATGAAAGAGGACATATGTCATCCTTTTGAATAATAGATTACAGGAAAGGCATTGATTTTAGAATCCCAGAGATCATTTATATGACCCGGGAAATAGAAAAAAACATTGATTAGACACCCAGTACACTTATTTATCCTCAGGCCTTTTTAATAAGAGGGTCCCGGAGCCTCAACCGAAACAACAGCATGAAAGAGGACATATGTCATCCTTTTGAATAATAGATTACAGGAAAGGCATTGATTTTAGAAACCCACAGATCATTATTTGCAACCGGGAAATAGAAAAAAACATTGATTAGACACCCAGTACACTTATTTATTCTCAGGCCTTTTTAATAAGAGGGTCCCGGAGCCTCAACCGAAACAACAGCATGAAAGAGGACATATGTCATCCTTTTGAATAATAGATTACAGGAAAGACATTGATTTTAGAAACACAGAGATAATTAGTTGCAACCGGGAAATCTAAAAAAACATTGAATAGACACCCAGTACACTTCTTTATCCATAGGCCTTTTTAGCAGAGGCTCCAGGACCCTCAACAAAAACAAGAGCACGGAGGTGGGCATAGGAGTACAATGGAGTGTGACAATAATAATGTGAAGGGGAAGATTGTGCATTTTAATTTTGTTATCGTGGGAAGTACTTGCAATGACCTTGTTCTAGTGAATCCATATTGCAAATGTGTTTTTTAAGGCACTGTTTGTCTATTTTTTGAATATCAGCATTTGGTAATTGAAGCTCAACTTAAGGCTGGTGAGAACCGACCTTTCTTCTGGCTGTTTGCAAATGTTGTGGCTCTGGACAAACATGTGAATAAGGGGTCATCAGCCATATTCTGCACGCAACCCCTTTGATGATTGACGATAAACATGTGTCACCTGCAATCAGAGCCCGTTACTTCTGTCTAAATCATCTTCCTGGTATGGACAGGCCACTGTTTCCCACAGCAAGTTCGAAGCTTGAACTACAAGATTGTCTTGAGTATGGTAGGAAACCAAAGTTTATTTAATTCTGTACTATCACAACAAAAGCTGAACTTCTTGAACCAAGGAAAATGCAAGCAATTTCATGTGCTTATGGATGACAAGGATGTCCTGTCCTGTGGTGCACAGAGATGGAGAGGATTTTGGGCCTCCCTGTACACTACCCAGATGTCTCCAACATCACCAGAAACACAAGACAGCAACTCTTGGGAAGTTCCTGGAGTGTTCCGGTAGCCATCTCTTTGCGCCCCGAAAGGAATACTTTATCAGTGTTTTTGTATACATCCGACAACAGCTTCGGAGACTGTGGTGACGCACATGTTATTTACTGTTGTTCCAGCTGTGGCAATATCAATTGGCATTAAAAAGGTAAGATTTGGGGGGCGGAGCCTATAGCTGTTGCGGTAGGACGTGTGTTTGAGGAGCTCCAGGTACTTTAGAGTTAGTTTTCAACCTTAATTTAATTTTCGTTTTGGGATTCATAGTCACACTTTCTGGGGCTATCCAAGAGGAGCCTGGAGATACCTTACTCATATCGGCTTACCTATGTTCCTCAGCTGATTGCGTTACAGCTATCCGCGACACTGAGAGGCCTCTCTAGCCTGATAGTGCTGTCAAAGCTGCCGCCAATATACCCCCCCAGGACCCTGGGTTATCAAACCAGTTCTATAGTAACTGGACAACTCGTTAATAACAACTATTGACAAAGAGAAGGAAAAGCACTAGTCACCCCTTATATAAACGGGTACGGAGACCTGTTTTTTGCGTTTCCAATATGGCGTCGGACACCAAACTAATCCTGAATGATAAAAAAGGTAAGATTTGGACTAGTGACGCACATTTTATACACGTTGTGGCAATTGCAATTTGCATTAAAAAGAATCTGCTAACAACCACTACCTACTACCACACCTGACTCCTGAAGTCATGCTTCAGTTATTAACTCAAGTTAAATTAATTTTTTTTTTTTATTATTATGCTCAGCAGATTCAAAACATACCATTCTTCTAGTCATATCACACGACATGTCAAAATGTTGCATGGAAAATGGCAGTGTGCAAAGTCATAATCTTAGTGAACCTATAAGTGCATTACATTTTCTAAAATAAACAAAAATACAGAGAAAAAAAAAAAGGAAAGAGGACATATGGCATCCTTTTGAACAATAGATTACATTTAAGACATTGATTTGAGAAACCCAGAGATAATTTGTTGCAACCGGGAAATCTAAAAAAAACCTTGATTAGACACCCAGTACACTTATTTATCCTTAGGCCTTATTAGCAGAGGCTCCAGGACCCTCAACAAAACCAGCAGTAGGAAAGAGGACATATGGCATCCTTTTGAAAAATAGATTTCTGGAAAGGCATTGATTTTAGAAACTCGGGGATAATTTGTTTCAACTGGGAAATCTAAAAAACATTGATTAGACACCCAGTACACATATTTATCCTTAGGCCTTTTTAGTAGAGGCTCCAGGACCCTCCACAAAACCAGCAGCATGAAAGAGGACATATGGCATCCTTTTGAAAATTAGATTACAGGAAAGGCATTGGTTTTAGAAACACAGAGATCATTAGTTGCAACCGTGAAATCTAAAAAAACATAGATTATACACCCAGTACACTTCTTTATCTTTAGGCCTTTTTATAAGAGGCTCCCGGAGCCTCAACAGAAACAACAGCATGAAAGAGGACATATGGCATCCTTGTGACTAATAGATTACATGAAAGGCATTGATTTTAGAAACCCGGGGATAATTTGTTGCAACCGTGAAATCTAAAAAAAGATTGATTAGACACCCAGTACACTTATTTATCCTTAGACCTTTTTAGCAGAGGCTCCAGGACCCTCCACAAAACCACCAGCATGAAAGAGGACATATGGCATCCTTTTGAAAATTAGATTACAGGAAAGGCATTGATTTTTAGAAACACAGAGATCATTAGTTGCAACCGTGAAATTTAAAAAAAACATAGATTATACAACCAGTACATTTCTTTATCCTTAGGCCTTTTTATGAGATGCTCCCAGTCGGAGCCTCAACAGAAACAACAGCATGAAAGAGGACATATGGTATCCTTGTGAATAATCGATTACAGGAAAGGCATTGATTTTAGAAACCCGGGGATAATTTGTTGCAACCGTGAAATCTAAAAAAACATTGATTAGACACCCAGTACACTTATTTATCCTTAGGCCTTTTTTTAGCAGAGGCTCCAGGACCCTCAACAAAACCAGCAGCAGGAAAGAGGACATATGGCATCCTTTTGAAAATTATATTACAGGAAAGGCATTGATTTTAGAAACCCACAGATCATTATTTGCAACCGGGAATTTGAATCAAACAAATTATTCGATTGACACCCAGTACACTTCTTTCTCCTTCGGCCTTTTTATAAGAGGGTCCTGGACCCTCAAAAAAAAAAACACCAGCAGGAAAGAGGACTATGGCATCCTTTTGAACAATAGAGTACAGGTACAGCATTGATTTTACAAACCCAGAGATAATTTTGGTCAAATGTGAAATAGAAAAAAAAATTGAGTGGACACCCAGTACACCTCTTTCTCCTTAGGCCTTTTTATAAGAGGGTCCAGGACCCTCAAACAAAATACCAGCAGGAAAGAGAACATATGGCATCCTTTTGAACAATAGAGTACTGGTACGGCATTGATTTTAGAAACCCACAGATAATTGTTTGGAAAAGTGAAATAGCCCCAAAAACCATGCTTGGACTCCCACTCCAGGTCATTCTCCTTCAGCTTTTTTATAAGAGGGTCCAGCACCCTCAACAGAAACAACTAAAGGAAACACCACCACCTATGCCATCCTTTTGCACAAGCGAGTACAGGTATGGCATCCATTTTAGAAACCCAGAGATAATTGAGAGGAACCAGGAACATTTTTCTAAAAATTTGCTGGGGCACCCATTACAGGTCGTTCTCCTTCAGCCTTTTTATACCATGGGCCACGACCCGCAACAGGCACAACAGCATGAAACACCACATATGCCACCCTTTTGCACAATAGAGTACAGGTATGGCATAGATGGAACACGGAGATAATTTAGAGCAACCAAGAGACGGATAAAGATGCTTGGTCGGTCCTCCTCCTTCAAATTTGTGGCATTTTGCGTTCAATTTAATGGTCCACCAGATATGAGTGGTTTTCTAAGTTGTACAATTCGTAACAGTTTAGTCACTAGTGTTATGTGCCTTATTTTTTTTTTTGAGTTTTGTACCCACAGAGCTGCAACAGAGGCCAGAAAAATTAGGAATGTACAAATGACTGAAAAAATTGGGTATTGTTGTAGCAACTGCTGTAGCAGCGGCCAGAAAAATTGATGTTTGTAAAACATTTATAAAGTGCCCTAAAAGCTTGTGGCTTGAACACTAGTTGTTGGCGGATAAGTCAAGCAAGTCCTCCGGCTTTATAACAAACAAAAAAAGGCCAGCCTGTGTACCAGTTGTAGCCCAAGCCAGCTCATCTCATCATCAGGCCTTTTTTATTCAAATGTATCGCCCAATGTCAGTCCCTTCAGGATCCAGCCCTCATTCATTTTTATAAAAGTGAGATAGTCAAGGCTTTTTTGACCTAGGCGACTTCTCTTCTCAGTGACAAAACCTCCTGCTGCACTGAAAGTCCTTTCGGACAGGACACTTGAAGCGGGGCAGGCCAGAAGTTCCATTGCAAATTGGGATAGCTCAGGCCACAAGTCAAGCCTGCACACCCAGTAGTCAAGGGGTCCATCGCTCCTGAGAGTGTTGAGATCCGCAGTTAAAGCTAGGTAGTCTGCTACCTGTCGGTTGAGTCTTTCTCTAAGGCTGGATCCCGAAAGGCTCTGATGGTGCATGGGAGTTAAAAAGGTACGCATGTCCTCCATCAACAAGACGTCAGGAAAGCGTCCGGTCCTTGCCGCCGTGGTCATGGGAGGAGGAGGATTAATTTGATCTCTTCCCATGTTACATTCCCGTGGTGCTGTGACATCACCCTTATACGCTGTGTAAAGCATAGTTTTTATTTTATTATGAAAATGCTCCATCCTTTCCGACTTGCGAGAATTTGGTAACATTTCAGGCACTTTATGCTTATACCGGGCGTCAAGGAGCGTGGACACCCAGTACAGGTCGTTCTCCTTGAGCTTTTTTATACGAGGGTCCCTCAACAGGCACGACAGCATGAAAGAACCCATTTGAACAAGGTTGGATGCTGAGCTAATCATGTCCCGTTCCATCTCCTCACTGATCTCACTGATGGTATCTTCTTCCCCCCAGCCACGTACAACACCACGGGTACCAGAGAGGTGACAACAACGAGCACCCTGGGATGCCTGTTGTGCTCGGTCTTCCTCCTCCTCCTCAAAGCCACATTCCTCCTCTGACTCCTCTTCCTCATAATCCTCTTCCTGCGTTGCCGCAGGTCCAGCAAGCGATGCTGATTCGGCGGTTTGTGGGGGTGATGGACACCACAACTCTACCGCTTCCTCTTCATGCTCATCTGCTGCCTGATCCAGCACTCTTCGCAGGGCACGCTCCAGGAAGAAAACAAATGGTATGATGTCGCTGATGGTGCCTTCGGTGCGACTGACCAGGTTTGTCACCTCCTCAAAAGGATGCATGAGCTTACAGGCATTGCGCATGAGCGTCCAGTAATTTGGAAAAAATATCCCCAGCTCCCCAGAGGCTGGCCTAGCACCCCGGTCATACAAATACTCATTAACAGCTTTTTCTTGTTGGAGCAGGTGGTCAAATATTAGGAGTGTTGAATTCCACCGTGTCGGGCTGTCGCAAATCAAGAGCCTCACTGGCAGGTTGTTTCGACGCTGGATATCGGACAAGTGCGCCATGGCCGTGTAGGAATGCCTGAAATGGCCACACACTTTCCTGGCCTGCTTCAGGACGTCCTGTAAGCCTGGGTACTTATGGACAAATTGTTGTACAATTAGATTACACACATGTGCCATGCACGGCACATGTGTCAACTTGCCCAATTTCAATGCCGCCACCAAATTACTTCCATTGTCAGAAACAACCTTGCCAATCTCCAGTTGGTGCGGAGTCAGCCACTGATCCACCTGTGCGTTCAGGGCGGTCAGGAGTGCTGGTGCGGTGTGACTCTCCGCTTTCAGGCAAGTCAACCCCAAGACAGCGTGACACTGCCGTACCCGGGATGTAGCATAGTACCTGGGCAGCTGGGGGGGGTGCCATAGATGTGGAGCAAGACGCAGAAGTTGAAGAGGACTCAGCTGAGGAAGAGGTTATGGAAGAGGATGGAGTAGGAGGAGTAGAGGAGGTAGCAGCAGGCCTGCCTGCAAGTCGTGGTGGTGTCACCAACTCTTCTGCAGAGCCATGCATTCCATGCTTGTCAGAAGTCAGCAGGTTTACCCAATGCGCAGTGTAGGTGATATACCTGCCCTGACCATGCTTTGCAGACCAGCTATCCATGGTCATATGGATCCTTGCCCCAAAGCTGTGTGCCAGACATGCCATAACTTCCTTTCTCACAACAGTGTACAGGTTTGGGATTGCCTTTTGTGAAAATAAATTTCTGCCAGGTACCTTCCACTGCAGTGTCCCAATAGATACAAATTTTTTGAAAGCATCAGACTCCACCAGCTTGTATGGTAAAAGCTGGCGGGCTAAGAGTTCAGACAAGCCAGCTGTCAGACGCCGGGCAAGGGGGTGACTTTGAGAAATTGGCTTCTTACGCTCAAACATGTCCTTGACAGACACCTGACTGTGGGCAGATGAACAGGAACTGCTACGTAAGAGAGACTGAGTGGAGGATGGTTGAGAGGGGGCAAGGAGGAAAGCACTGGTTGATGTGGCTGAAGATGCTGGAGCAGGAGGAGGAGGGCGGCTTTCACTTTGTGTGCTGCTTCTACTCATTTGTTCTTCCCATCGGCCTTTGTGATGGGAGACCATGTGCTTTCGCAAAGCAGTTGTACCTAGGTGGCTGTTGGACTTCCCACGACTCAGTTTCTTTTGGCACAGGTTGCAAATGGCATCGCTGTTGTCAGAGGCAGACACCCAAAACAAATGCCACACTGCTGAGCTCTGCAATGACGGCATTCTGGTGCTGGCAACAGCATGTGTTGATGGGCATCGGCGTGCTGTCTGGCTGACCCCTGGTGACGATGCATGCTGTCTGACTGTGCCACTAGCTCCTTGAGACGACCTCCCCATGCTTCCAAATCGTCTCCTCCTCCTCTCTGTCTCCCCATCTGAACTTTCCCCCTCTTCTTCTTCTCTTCTAGCAGGCACCCACGTGACATCCACCGACACATCATCATCAACCGCTTCACTTGTATCTGAAACATCAAGAAAGGAAGCAGCAGCGGGTACAACATCATCATCATCATCATCATCATCACACCGTACCTCCATGTCGGTAATGCTGCCTGACTGAGACTGATCACTATTATCTACAACCTCTGTCAATGATGGTTGCGCATCACTCATTTCTTCAAAATGATGTGTCAATAACTCCTGTGACAGATCAAGTGAAGCGGCTGTGGTGCTAGTGTTGGTGGTGGTGACAGGCGGGGGAGTGTCACTGGTCACTTGAGACCTGCCCAAAGCACAGCTGGACATAGATGGTGCGTCAAGGTTAGGAGGACTAGCAGCGGAAGCTGAAGAAGATTGGGTGTTAGCCATTCAACTAGGTCCTCCTCAGAAGTTTTTGCGTCCCCCCTGGCACCCGGCGTCTGAACAATGTGCATATTTGTAGGGTCTAAAGGAATCACAGCACCACGACCACGACCACGGAACCTGCGGGGTGGCCTGACTCTGCCTGTCATTTTTTTTTAAATGGACACTAACAATACTATTACACCAATTGAGTGGTGGCACTGTGAAAGTGGGCACAGTATACGCTGTGAGACTGACAACAACAAAAAAGACAGATGTTTTAAAAATCACAAATTGTTAATTTTTTAAAATATTACTGTGACAACAAATATGATTGTTTGGCACTAGTTGGCAAATGGGCCTGTCTGGCACACACGCTGGGAGAAAGGAAACTGCAATTCAATGGCACTAGGAGACTGAAGAATCACAGTCAAAACAGTTATGATTAACAGAAATTCCAATCCTGTTACAATAAATATGATTGGTGGCACTAATTGGCTAGCTGGGACTGGCACACAGGCAGGCAGGCAGGAGTAAAATGCAATTCAAGGAGGGCACTAGTAGACTGCAGATTGACAGTCAAAACAGTGATGATTGACAAATTTTGCAATACTGTTAAAATAAATATGAATGCTGGCACTAATTGAATAGTTGGGCCTGGCACACAGGCTGGCAGGCAGTAGAAAAGTGCAATTCAATGGCACAAGCAAACTGAGGATTAAGATCAACAATCAATTTTTTTTTAATTTTAATTAGTAACTATACTGTGACAACAATTATGATTAGTGTAAATAGTTGGCAAGATGGCCTGGCACAAAAGGCTGGCAGGCAGGAGGTAGATGCAATTCAAGGACACTAGGAGGCTGATTACTGACAGTCAAAACAGTGATGATTGACAATTTTTGCAATACTGTTAAAAGAAATATGATTGCTGGCAATAATTGGCTAGGTGGGCTTAGCACACAGCAGGCTGCAAGGCAGGAGGAAAGTGCAATTCAATGGCACCAGCAAACTGAGGATTCACAACAACTATTACCAAAAATTTTAATTTTTAATTATTAAGAATACTGTGACAACAAATATGATTGGTGTAAATATTTTTCAAGTAGGCCTGGCACACAGGCTTGGAAGGCAGTAGAAAAGTGCAATTCTAGGGCACGAGCAAACTGAGGATTAAGATCAACAATCAAGATTTTTTTAATTTTAATTAGTAACTGTACTGTGACAAAAAATTATGATTGGTGTAAATAGTTGGCAAGACGGCCTGGCACAAAAGGCTGGCAGGCAGGAGGTAAATGCAATTCAAGGACACTAGGAGACTGATTACTGACAGTCAAAACAGTGATGATTGACAATTTTTGCAATACTGTTAAATGAAATATGATTGCTGGCAATAATTGGCTAGGTGGGCCGGGCACACAGCAGGCTGCAAGGCAGGAGGAAAGTGCAATTCACTGGCACCAGCAAACTGAGGATTCACAACAACTATTAACAAAAATTTTAATTTTTAATTACTAAGAATACTGTGACAACAAATATGATTGGTGTAAATATTTTGCAGTGCGTGGAGACGTCAGGTCACGGGGCCCGTTCAGCCAATCCACCACCACAGAGAATCAGCGTCGGACGTCAGAGCTGTTCCGGGAGTAGCCAATGCCAGGCCTCAAAAGAAAATGTCACTGACCGGTCAGAGGAGATTGAATCAGGTAAGATACTGAACAGGAACTGCAGGCAAGGAGTATGACAACACAGCAGTGTTACAGGTGAAACTCTGGAAGTGCTGCTGAGTGAAAATGAAGAAATGCTGAAAATCTCTGCAGGAGGCTGGAAAGCAGGGGTATGGAAATCCAAATATTCTTGTAGAAGGAAACTTTGAGAAATAAGCTTCTAACAAAAATGAAGCAGGAAGATGTTCAAACTTCAATACCAAGCAGTGATGATTGACAATTTTTGCAATACTGTTAAAAGAAATATGATTGCTGGCAATAATTGGCTAGGTGGGCCGGGCACACAGCAGGCTGCAAGGCAGGAGGAAAGTGCAATTCACTGGCACCAGCAAACTGAGGATTCACAACAACTATTAACAAAAATTTTAATTTTTAATTAATAAGAATACTGTGACAACAAATATGATTGGTGTAAATATTTTTCAAGTAGGCCTGGCACACAGGCTTGGAAGGCAGTAGAAAAGTGCAATTCTAGGGCACGAGCAAACTGAGGATTAAGATCATCAACAATCAAGAATTTTTTAATTTTAATTAGTAACTATACTGTCTGTGACAACAATTATGATTGGTGTAAATAGTTGGCTAGACGGCCTGGCACGAAAGGCTGGCAGTGGCAGGCAGGAGTTAAATGCAATTCAATGGCACTAGGAGTCCAAAAAATTATGATTTTTATTTTTTTATATACTGTTACAAGAATTATGATTGGTGCCACTAATTGGCTAGTTGGGCCTGGCACACAGGCTGGCAGATATGAGTCGTGGATGGTAGGTAGGGCAGCAATTTAACACAGTATGCTGTGTAAGTGACAAAAACACAGGCCTGATAGAAAATTAAGTTAGATTACACTAGCAAAATATTTTAAAATTTTAGATTTTAATATTAAAATTATGTTAAGAAGTGCAATGCACATATGACTCTATGAGTGGTCGCACTGGCTGGCTGCTACGTAGGGCAGCAATTAACAACAGTATGCTGTGTAAGTCAGATAGACAGTTAGACACAGATTACACTAGCATAATGATTTAAAGACTTTTTTGGGGAATTTAAAGAAAAAGGTTAAGCACATACATATGAGTCGTGGCTGATAGCCTTGGAAGGGCAGCTATTAAAAACAGTAGGCTCTGTAAGTCAGATACACACACGCCTGATAGAAAATACTATTAGATTACACTACAAAAATGATTTAAATTATTTTTTTTTTGGGGGGGGGATTAAAAAAAGGTTAAACACATATGAGTCGTGGCTCATAGACTAGGGAGGGCAGCAAGTAAACACAGTAGGCTCTGTATGTCAGCAAAACACACAGGCCGGATAGAAAATTATATTAGATTACACTATCAAACAAATTTAAACTTTTTTTTTTTTAAATTAAAATTAAGGTGAAGAAGAATAGATATGAGTGCTGGGTGGCTGCCTGGCACAGACCAATTAACCAAAAGACTGAAAAAAATGAGGTATATTAATGCTGAGTTAGCCTGACAGACACAGGCCTGATAGTAAATGTAATTAGATTACACTAGCAAAATATTATTATTTTTTTTTTTTTAATTTAAAATAATGTTATAAACAGATATTAACACTGGTGGCTGCTGGCTGGCACAGAGTAATGAACCAGAGTATATGCTGTGTGACACTGGCCTTTACACTATCAAAATAATTAAATTTTTTGGTTAGTTAAATTTAAACTAATGTTGTTAGGGAGATATCAGTGGTGGCAGTAATCACAGCATATGCTGTGAGCCTTAAACACACAGCCTGAAAGCCAGGCAAATGCTAATAAAAAAAAAAACGAAAAAAAAAAAAAAACTGCACGAAATATAGCCCTAAAAAGGGCTTTTTGGGGTGCTGTGCTTGCAGCAGAGATGAGTGGAGTCCTTCTGGACTGTAAATACACTAGCCTAGCTATGTTTTTCCTATTAATGTCAGGAGCAAAAACACAACACGTCCTCTCATTAAGAAAGCAAGGTTGTTATAATTCTAAAATGGCGGATTCCGAGTAGCTGGGAGGGTCTGTGAGGGAGTGTCTGATGTTGATTGGCTCTAATGTGTCAGGCGGCTGTGACATAAAGGGTCAAAGTTTCCTCAATGATGACACATAGGGGCGGATCGAACATCGCCATGTGTTCGCCCACAAACGCGAACAAGCTATGTTCGCTGTGAACCGTTCGCGGGGAAAAGTTCGGGACATCACTATTTATAACTTGCTCAGTTATGTCAGCCCTAATAAACATTGCTTTTAACTCTTTACTGATTAATTTTCAATTCACTAAATTTCACTACTTTAGTGTTTTTATTTTCTTTAGAAGAAATATTTTTTTTTTTTATTAGCACTCAAATACACTATAAAACAAACTATTAATTTAAGCTGTGCTTGACTTCTTACACAATCTGTTTTACTAATAATCTGTCTTTTACACTCTTACTTCTGCTCTTCAAACAATCCTTACAAAATAAACATAATAAAAAGTCATAAAAAACAGTATTTCTTACTGTAAATTATAATTATTGATTTATAAACCCACGGCCTTGAGAAAGTTTGCACAGGACAAGTGAAACGCGTAGGCTGGGTGATATGCCAGTGATTATTTGACTCAGCACGTAAGAGACATCAAAAGGAGAACTTTTTGAATGAACTTTCATTTTAGATATTAGTGTTTTTATGCCGCATACGTTTGGAGGAGATCGGGGAATACACAGAGCCGCAAGTGAAGCAGAGGTCGCTACCTGTTGAACTGTGTGAGCAGAGAGACTTACGTATAAGGCGATTTTTAATTAACCTCTTGTACGTGCAATAGTTTGTGTGCACAGAATAAAGTGGAAAACATTTTACCTTGAATCTGGGATGCGCTTTTTCAGCACTCAAATACACATAAAATAATAACACTAAAGTGGTGAAAATAAGTTAATGATCTCAAGCTATCTGTTTAGACAAGATGATCTTGTTAGTGTGAAGTAACACAAACTTTAAATTGACCGATGTTTGTTTCATTATATAGGGTTCTGTATGTGAAGAAGAGACTTCTATATTACAATATGAGGTCTAAAATAAATAAAAAATGTTGTATGATTTTTCTCCATGGCAGTGATTTTTTTGATCATCAGGCCCCATTGTGTGAAATATATAAAAATGAGAAGAATTTACATTTTTACTTCTCAATAATCACAGGTTGTTTTTCTCACCAAACATAGACAAGCATGTTTTTTTATGACTGGCATTAATACAATAGGTTTTAGTTAGTGTGTTCAGTGACGATGTCTAGATCCAAGAATGTCAGATGGATCTCAATAATTTCCCTTATAAATTTAAGTTGGGTATTTGTGATTCTCATTTGGTGTAGAAAATTACATATTATTTATTCCCTATTTATATGATAACATTGTCAATGTAGCAATGATATATTCCCAAATTTGCTTTCAGGGGATTATTAAAGGTTTCTCGTATTTTTGCTTAAATTAACATAGTTGATGTAGAATTTGATAGCTGTGTTCACATTACTATTGCCAATGAGCACAAGTTAGAATTTATTTAAAATGAAACATTTAACTGCATCTAAATGTCCCCATGTCATGTCAGTGCATGTTTTGAGTGATAAAACATGACCCTAGCAAAGAAGGTAATCATCTTCCCATTTTTTTTTCCAAAAAGTTTAAGTTTCAGGAAATGTTGTCACATACTGCTTTATGAATCTATTAAAGTATTGGGAATTGCTAATTCATTGTATAATTTACTGTAAGTGATTAAATGAGACAAATTGCTTAAAGGGACAGTCTACACCAGAATTTTTATTGTTTTAAAAGATAGATAATCCCTTTATTACCCATTTCCCAGTTTTGCATAACTAACACAGTTATATTAATATACTTTTAACCTCTGTGATTATCTTGTATCTAAGCCTCTGCAAACTGCCTCTTTTTCAGTTCTTTTGACAGACTTGCAATCTAGCCAATCAGTGCCTGCTCCCAGATAACTTCTCGTGCACGAGCACAGTGTTATCTATATGAAATACGTGAACTAACACCCTCTAGTGGTGAAAAACTGTGGTGAAAAACTCTGAAAGAGGCAGTCTTCAAGGTCTAAGAAATTAGCATATGAACCTCCTAGGTTAAGCTTTCAACTAAGAATAACAAGAGAACAAAGCAAAATTGGTGATAAAAGTAAATTGGAAAATTGTTTAAAATGACATGCTCTATCTGAATCATGAAAGTTTATTTTGGCCTAGACTGTCCCTTTAATAAAAGTGGCCTTCATTTTCACATTGTAAAACATTTTGACTTGATCACATGAACAGAACTATCTTTTTTTTTTATTCAGTATTTATTTATAATCAACAGTAATAATAGTATAGCAACATTTGTCCTCATTTTGCACATATGCTTAAGCATTTTTATATAAATATCAGAAAACACAATCCTGGAAAATTAACATCAGATAAATGTATGTCTTTAAGCTATTAAATCTTGAATGTCGCTGCTGCATTTTAAGAAGATAAACATCAATTATTAAATATCATACTGTTGTTTTTTCCCCCAAATTAAACAATAAAAATAAGACAAGACAGATATACAAACTGTGCCTTATATGACACCAAAACGTAATCCCATATACATAATTATTTATGGAAAAATGACCTTATAAGGCATATGAAGCCATTTGACAATTATACAAACTAAAATAAAGTAAAATAAAATAATAATAATAATAATAAAAATAACCAGAAAAAAGACTGTTGCCACAGTAATGAATAGGAATCTAATTGTATCCTTTAAAGGAATGAGGGGGAATCACGGAATATATGAATCACTTGTATTTGAGTCGCAGGGGACAGAGACATGATAACCTTATCCCATTTACCAAGGAAAGCACACATCTTATTTTCTGTATGTATTATAGGATCATATTGGTCGATTATCATCTAAAAATGCATATTTTTAGTGAAGTTCTTAAAACTGGGTGATCCTTTACTCTTCCATGTATTTGGTATTATTTGTCTTGCTACAAAGATAGCAGTGTTAATTAGATGTTTATTCTGAAACTATTTTGAATCAGCTAAAAAAAATATATGTAAGCTAATAAGTAAAATTTTTTGGTCTATGAACCAATTTAACCAATAGGCGATTTTAAACCATTTATTTTTTATTTTTGGGCAAAGCCAGAGGGCATGGTTCAGGTTTGAATTAGCAAAATGACATCTAGAATATAATTTAGTTTCGGATGGTTTCCACTTAGCCATCTTATAAGAGGTTATATACAATCTATTTATCAGCTTTATGTGTGATTCTCTCATTGAGATAGATGTAGTATATTTGAAAAGATCAATAAAGTTTTTATTAAAGTTTGCACAATCTATGTCTGATATATCATTAGACAATTTAGTAAATAAGTTGTTTAGTTTTGGTTTAGAACTATGTATTTTTAGTAGTCTATAGATCATGGAGATAGAATGTATTCCTGCATGGTAGCAGCTAATTATATATTCTAAATCCCAGCTATTAGATTGCAAATATTTTTGTGAGAAGATAAAATGATGAACTTGCAAATAGGCAAAGACATGTTTTGTATTTAAGCCATATTCTGAAGCAAGCTTTGCATAAATTTTAATAATTTTGGTCTGCGGATCAAATAGCTGAATTATATTTTTCAATCCATTTTGAGCCCAATTTTAAAGATATAATAATACGATCCAGATATAAAATCTAGAATACCTCTAATTGGAAGATGTTTTGATATCCTATTATCTATCTGTAATACTTTACATATTTTACTTCATGCCAAGATTATGTTAAGCATAGTAAATTTAGGAATTTTCCCTTTATAAGATTGTAAGTTATTTTTATGCAGCAAGGTTTTGAGACATAGTGGGGTGATTAGTGCTTCTTCATCAATACCATGTGTGATATAGTTAGTCTCCGAAAGCCAATCTAAAGCTATTTTTGCTAGACATGCAATATTATACAATCTAAGATTAGGTAATGCAAATCCTACTGTTTCCTTTGAATGAGCTTTCCGTTCACCCCATATAAAGTTTGAGCAATGAGAGTTAAATACCTGAATATCAGGGGTCAAGTCCAGCAGGAAGGCATGGGAATGGAGTTCCTGCACTATTTTTGCAGGAGGAACTAAGTTCCGTCTGGACAGAGAACAGAAACACTTCAGTAAACACTTCTGTTGCTGGTGGGAGGAGCTGGAGCACAGTCTGGTTAGAGGGATAGTAAGATCCTCTAGTAATGGGTAGTAACACTTCCTACAATACACTAAATGCAAGCCTGTCAGTGGTCCTGCTGTGTGATCACCCCACAATGTGTGTAACGCATGGTGCTTACATTTCTGTGTGACTTGCTCTGGGGTTATTTAGCACCCCTCAGCAGAAATAGGACTATTGCACCTTAAGTGGGTGAGACTCTGTGACAGAGGAGGAATCTCAGGCCTAAAGGCAACCATTCAACCCTTCATTGGATTTAATTTGCTTTCATTAACGAAAGTGTATAGATTATATATATATATATATATATATATATATATATATATATATACTGTATATATATATATATATATATATATATATATATATATATATATATATATATATATATATATATATATAGTCCAGTTTAAAGGCTTGCACTCAAGATCTCAAATTGAGGGTAGATAATTACTAGGGTGCTTTATCATTTGATAAAGGTGCCAGTTGGGCACCGAAACATCATGGGACTTTTTTTAATATCTTTGCAATAAAAGTAAATTTTTACAAAAAATCCAGTGAGTGCTGTCGTTAAACTGGACTATATATATATATATATATATATATATATATATATATATATATATATATATATATATATATATATATAAATACAAAATTTGTTTTTTTAGCACACCTTACAAAAAGTTTAAATCAACATCTGGGAGTGCTGCCAATATGACCCAGTAATTACACAAACAATTGTTTGTGTAATTACTGGGTCATATTGGCAGCACTCCCAGATGTTGATTTAAACTTTTTGTAAGGTGTGCTAAAAAACCAAATTTTGTATTTGTATTTAAAATTACCAGGGAGACTGACCATCTCCCATTGGTTTAAGCACCCCACCCAAGTTCAGGTGTGCTCATTACAGTGTTAAAGAGTTGTGAATAAAAAGCCAGGGAGTCTCATTCTATTATGAAGAGTAAAAGCAGGAATGTTTCAGCCCTCTGTGGCAAAAGGATTTAGAGTAGGACCAGTCGAATTGGGGCACCTTGTAAGCAGTGACTGGCTAAGCAAAATATGGCCATATTGTGTGACTAAGTTCCCAATATTATTTAAAAAAAGATAGTTGTCTCTTGATGTATATGCAGGCAATTTTTTGCAGCAGTAAAAAATATGTTGTGCTTTTGAAAATGGATGTGCGCTGATACCTCTTTGTTTGTGTAATTACTGGGTCATATTGGCAGCACTCCCAGATGTTGATTTAAACTTTTTGTAAGGTGTGCTAAAAAAACAAATTTTGTATTTGTATTTAAAATTACCAGGGAGACTGACCATCTCCCATTGGTTTAAGCACCCCACCCAAGTTCAGGTGTGCTCATTACAGTGTTAAAGAGTTGTGAATAAAAAGCCAGGGAGTCTCATTCTATTATGAAGAGTAAAAGCAGGAATGTTTCAGCCCTCTGTGGCAAAAGGATTTAGAGTAGGAGCAGTCCAATTGGGGCACCTTGTAAGCGGTGACTGGCTAAGCAAAATATGGCCATATTGTGTGACTAAGTTCCCAATATTATTTAAAAAAAGATAGTTGTCTCTTGATGTATATGCAGGCAATTTTTTGCAGCAGTAAAAAATATGTTGTGTTTTTGAAAATGGATGTGCGCTGATACCTCTTTGTTTGTATATATATATATATATATATATATATATACAGTGTGTGTGTGTATCTATAAATGAAAAAGGAAAATAGATAAAACTGGAAAAAGTTCCAGAAATAAACTTTATAACACAAGCGCTAATAAAAGCTTAAAATAGGTGACATAAAAAATGTAAAACCACTATGTGTGAATATGTGAAAAATATGTGGAAAAAATGTGAAAAATAGAAAAAATAATAATGAGATCACAATAGTAGAAAGTCTATTTGAGGCATAAAAAACTAGTGGGAATCAAACACGAAAGGGAAGTGCAAAATATACAATTTAATATATACAGAATCAAAAATACACAGAAAATAAATAACAGCTAAAGGAGTAATACAAATAAATACAATTTGCAATGTGGATTATAAAAACACTCTAATGCGCATTATAATCCACATTGCAAATTGTATTTATTTCCAGTTTTATCTTTTTTCCTTTTTCATTAATCACTGAGGGTGGGGTCCCTCATTTTTTCACAAGCATAATAGGGTTTCTTAGCACAGTTAACCAAATCTTTTTTTGCACTCACAGATTGTGTATATATAAAACAATAATAATTGTGAGAGGGGGTGGAAGTCTTGAGTTCCCACATTTTTTTTGTAGGGCTTGACACCTGCACTGTCAGAAAAAATGTGCAAAAATTGTACCTTTAGGGGTACAACAGCTTGTCACTGGGGCAGTACCCTCAAAGGTACACCTGCTGTACCCTTTAAAATGGGTACAAATAGGTACCCTTGCAGATTGTACCTTTCAAAGGCAAATGTGTACTTTTGGTGACTAGATTGGACCTCAGTCCTATGGTACCATATTGAACCCTTAAAAAATGGTGCAAATCTGGCCTTTTAAGGGTACTGCCCCAGTGACAAGCCCTTTGTACCTCATGATGGCAAATTTGTACTCAACACAGCATATTGCAAATGCTGTTCCATTAAATTTATCATATAACATTCAAATATACATTCAATGTGTACTTTTTCAGGCAGTATTACAATTGCCACCACACTGGCACTGCAGCTTTAAAAAAAAAGTTTGTTTACTTAACTTAGCAATTCCAAAGACTTAAAAAACAAGGCTAATCAACCAGTTCCAAAATGAACTTATGAATTGGTTTTATATCACTCTGTACTAGACTCTAGAAACACCCCATTTAATTTAGCGTGACATGGCACATAAAACATAAATATATAGAAAACATATAGAAAACAACATAATAATAAAAAATAACTCTAACGAAATGAAGGGGGATTTGGGGGAAGGATAAACGATAAAACTCACAACCATACATTGAATTGTCACTCTATGCAAAATATATGCAAATTAGTATATTTCCCTAGTACACACTTTGGTGATGAACCAGCTACCAATAGATGGAGCTGTGTTACACATGTCAAGGAACTTTCAACCAACAGATGGCGCTATGGCATGTCACACAATGTCCATGTATGTGACTGGGGAACGGTTTCAATTTTATTTTATTTTTTAAAAACTGGTTCTTGTTTATTTTATAGAGTTTAAAACAATTTTTTTCTTTGTAATTTTAGTTAATACATTTGCTTTATGTTTAAGAGTTAACATCTTGATGCTCTAAATATAAACATTAAATTGTTAAGTGCTTGTTTGCCATTTAGAACCAGAAACACAGTATCATTGAATATATGTGTTATTAAAGGGACAGTCTAGTCAAAATTAAATTTTCATGATTCAGATAGGGCATGAAAATGTAAACAACTTTCCAATTGAATTTTATCACTAAATTTGCTTTGTTCCCTTGCGGGTATTTTTGAAAAGCTAAACCTAGGTAGGCTCAAACTGATTTCTAAACCGTTGAAAACCGCCTCTTAGCTTAGAGCATTTTGAAAGTTTTTCACAGTTATACAGTACTAGTTCATGTGTGTCATATAGATAACAATATGCTCACTACCATGTAGTTATTTAGGAGTCTGCACTGATTGGCTAAACTGCATGCCTGTCAAAAGCACTGAGATAAGGGGCAGTCTGCAGAGGCTTAGATACAAGGTAATCACAGAGGTATAAAGTATATTAATATAACTGTGATGGTTATGCAAAACTGGGGAATGGGTAATAAAGGGATTATCCATCTTTTTAAACAATAACAATTCTGGTGTAGACTGTCCCTTTAAGTATTTTTTTTTTTTTGCTTTGCCCACTTCTGGCATATTACCAACAACGATTGAACATAATTATTTTGCTGTACAACATGTATGTTGCATTCATTTTGGGTGACTGACAGTTATGTGAATATAAATAATTGAGCTGTACAGATGATATGGACTTGCAGGGTTTGGCAGCCTTGAACCACCCATCTCCCTCAACCTTTTAGTTACACAAGTGATTGTACCTTTTTGGGGGGATTAAATGGTACAGACATGGACCCTTTGACATTTGGAAACATATTTGTACCTTATTTACCGCTAAATGGTACATATTAGTTCCTTAAGGGATAATTATGATCCATTGAGGGTACAACCACAGCAGTTGTACCCTAAGTGTTCACAAACGGACCCCAACCGTACCCTTTTTTTCTGAGAGTGTGCTGAATATCTGTTCTATACAAAAACTCTGGGATATTTTGCATAAGAAATACAATTTTCGGGAATAGAATCATTTTGATCTTAAGGGTAGCAATACATTTTTGCCATATAGGAGGGAAATTATTTTCATACCGTTCATATGGGTTTCTAGTTAATATAATCCCTAGATACTTGATCCTATTTTCGGCTTGTAAAAGGATTATTAAGAAAACTATCTTTCTCTTTTCTGATCCACAGTATTACTCATTTATTTAAGTTTATTCTATAGCCAGAGAAAGCACTGAAACTAGAAATTATATTAAGAAGGGATGGAATATTTTCCTTAGTATTGGTCATGTAAAAAAGGATATCATCTACATATAAAGAGAGTATAAATTGCCTTTTACCTATTAAAACACCTTCCAATTTTCTGAAGATTACCGCAAGTGGTTCCAGTGCTATATTGAATAGTAAAGGTGAAAGAGGGCATCCCTGCCTTGTTCCTTTTTTAAAAGTTATTTTGTTAGTAAATAACAAACTAACTGGGAACAAGTATAGTGTAGGCAGGCAAAAAGTCATAAAAGACTGATGCTCTAGTAAATTTATAAAATATTAAATAAAAAAAATAAAAAATATTATAAAAAAGCACTCTTGCCTCAAACTTCAGATAAAGAAAAACATCTGTAAAATTGGAGAGTTTAGAGAGGGGACAAAACCAAGTGCAAACAACAATATTGTATGTTATTTAGGCAAGATTTAAATGCCATAATACAGTTTATACATGAAACTTGAAGGTAGTTTTATATCATTTTAATACTTTTGTATACACAGCACAATCAGAAAGATATTACAGGTCACAAAAACCCTTTCAAAGACACAGGCAGAGAAGATTGTGACTTGCCAGCAGAGCAAATTGTTAAATAAAAGTCTGGATTTCAGAATTCCAAATTTTTAAATACTGTATTTGGAGAATTGTACCTGTATTCAGTGTTTAATAATCTATCTATCTATCTATCTATCTATCTATCTATCTATCTATCTATCTATCTATTGGGTTTTTGTAAAATACGGCTACTCACCTGTGTTTCAAGGCGCTTGGGGTTGCTGCAGTTCAGTCGAAGAGCCAGGTCTTGAGATCCTATCTGAACTTAGTTAGGGAGGTAGCTTGTCTGAGGTGCATCAGGAGAGTGTTCCATGTCTTGGCTGCCAGGTGAGAGAAGGCTCTGCCTCCCGCTGTGGTCTTCCTGATGAGGAGGATGACTGTGAGGGCTTGGTTGGCCGATCAAAGCTGTCTTGCGGGGTATAGAAGGTGACGCGGTGGTTGATGTATTCTGGACCGATGTTGTGGAGGGCCTTGAACATGTGGGTGAGAAGTTTGAACATGATCCTTTTGTTGATGGGAAGCTTGTGCAGGTCATGCAGGTGTTTGGTGATGTGGCATTGGCAAGGGAGGTCAAGGATGAGTCTGGCTGAGGTGTTTTGGATGGGCTGGAGTCTGTTTTGGAGCTTGATGGTGGAGCTGGCATAGAGTGTGTTGCCGTAGTCCAGACAGCTGCTGATGAGGGTGTGGGTGACTGTCTTCCTGATCTCAGTTGGGATCCACTTGAAGATCCTTCTCAACAGGTGGAGTATGTGGAAGCATGAAGAGGAGAGGGCATTGACTTGTTGGTCCATGGAGAGCAATGAGTCCAGGATGATGCCTAGGTTTTGACCTTGGTCAGTGGGGGTAGGCGGGTGTCCAAGAGCTGTGGGCCACCAGGAGTTATGCCAGACGGATGTGGTGGGTTCGAGAAGGAGGACTTAGGTCTTGTCTGCATTCAGCTTGAGGCAGCTGTCTCTCATCCAGGCGGCAACTGCTGTCATCCCTTCATGGACGTTTTTCTTGGTGGTGGTGGGGTCTCTGGTAAGTGAGAGGATCAGCTGGGTGTCATTGGCATAGGAGACAATGTTGAGGTCATGTCGTTGGACAATGGCCGCGAGGTGGGCCATGTAGATGTTGATAGAGGGTAAGGCTCAGTGAAGAGACTTGGGGTACATTGCAGCTGATCTCTGTGGGCTTGGAGGTGAAGTGCGGGAGTCTCACTTTCTGAGTTCTGCCAGTGAGGAAGGAGGTGATCCATTCCAGGGCTTTGTCGTGGATTCCGGCATCATGTGGGCGGCTGCGGAGGGTGCGGTGGAAGACGGTGTCAAATGCTGCTGAGAGGTCCAGGAGGATGAGGGCGGATGTCATCTGTGGCGGTGAGGAGGGAGGTCTCGGTGCTGTGGTTGCTTCTGAAACTGGACTGGGAGTGGTCCAAGGTGTGGTTGGCTTCAAAGTGGTCTACGAGTTGAGCGTTTGCCTTCTCAATGACTTTGGCTGGAAATGGGAGTAGTGAGATGGGGTGGAAGTTCTAAGGGTCCTTGGGGTCTGCCATGGGTTTCTTCAGCAGGGGGTTCCGGTCTCGATAGAGAAGTTAATAGTGCGGTGGAGTTCAGGGGTTAAGATGTAACCCACTTTGTTGAAGATGTTATGCAGGAATGGATCCGAGGGTGCTCTGGAGTGGATCGATCTCATGATCCTTAGGGTGTCCTCTATGGTGAGGGGGCTCCAGATGGTATGTGGGGGTAGGTGGAAGTGTTTTTGGGTGCAGTGTCGGAGGGGGTTTGTGGGTCGGTGGTGGTGGGTGAGGTCTGGGGCATGAGGATGTCATAGATGTCGACGATCTTGTGATGGAAGTATATGGCGAGGTTGTCGCAGAGGTCCTGGGAGAGCAGGATGTTGTTTGTGTCACTGTTGGGTTTGGAGAATTATTTGATGATTGTGAACAGCTCCTTGCTATTGTGGGCATTGTCATTTATTCTGTCTTGGACTGCTGTTTTCTTGGTGGTTTTGATGAGGTGGTGGTGGGTGGTGATGGCTTCTTTGTAGGCCGCTTTGTCTGTAGGGGTCTTGCTGGATCTCCAGGATCTTTCTAGTCATCTGCAGTGGAGTTTGGAGTCCTGGAGGGCCCGGGGTGAACCAGCTGGCCTTGTCGATGGGTCGGCGGCTGGACAGTTTCTTGAGGGGGGTGAGGGTGTTGGCGCAGTCGGTTATCCAGTGGTTGAGGTTGTGGGTGGAGGAGTTGGCGTCTGTGGAGGTTGCTGGGGGGGACTTGTTCAGGGTGGAGTACAGTTGGTCTTCGGTGATGTTGTTCCAGTTTCAGCAGGGTGGGTGGTGCTGCCAAAGGTGTCTGGTGGGTTTGTTGAAGGAGAAGTGTATGCAGTGGTGGTCGGTCCAATGGAGTTCGGTTATGTGGTTGACTGATACAGTGATGTAGTTGACTGAGACATGGTTGCAAGCGGAGAAGATCGGGTCGAGGGTGTGTCCGGCTATGTGGGTTGGGGAGTTGACAATTTTTTAAAATCTATTAAAACAGATTTGCAATATATATTAATTATTTTTCCCCCATTCCTGTAATTTAACTCTAAAGTAATACATGCCACCTTGTTGAAATCTAGTTTTACCTTATCTAATCTCTTCAGCTGATTAGATAGTGCTAGACGAAGTGTGCAAACAATGCCTGTGTCAAATTTAGCACATTTAAAGAGACTTTAAAACCTGTTAAATAACTACTTAAATATTTCACATTCTATTCTTCTTAACTACATAATTCATTTATACAAACACATTATATTTCTTATCCCCTGTTTCTTTTCCTAATATTTTTTTACATAATTTCCATATTTAATATAGATTATTTTTTTTCATTTGTAAACAATTTTCCAATGTACTACTATTATTTGGATTAGCTAGTGATAAAGATACCAAAAAAACAAAGCAAATTAGATAAGTAAATTTGAAAGTTTTGTTACAAATTTGGAGGGAGACATCTTACAAATACCTAAAAAGTACATTACTTAATAATCAAATATGGTACAGACTCTTAATCATAATTTAAACTAAAGTGCAAGATAGAAAACAGGAGGGGGTACGCTAGCCCCCCCACCCACCCACTACAGGAGGGGGATACAGCACTCTTTTAATCAAAAATATAAAAATGTAATGTGAGCAACACACGTTTCTTCAGCATAGCAAGATATGCAGTACCACCTAATAAAGACAGCTGCTTCATAACTGCTGTTTCTGGCGAGCCTGAAGGCTCGTGCGGAAACAAGAGGAACAAGGGCCATTCGGCCATTGTTAAATCTACCTCTAGGTCTTAAATGCACTGAACAGTACCTAAAACTCCAAAACAGTTCAGCACACAGGTGGAAATGACTCATCCTTTAACCCTTTCACTTTTAAAAGTACTGGAGAAGTTTTAACATATATAAAAAAAAAAGTTCAAAATTCTACAGCTTTCTAACTGTAGAAAAAGAAAAATCTCAAAATGTGTTCAATGGCATCCTCTGATTCATCTAACACCAAACATGTACATATTGATTATTATTTTAGATTTACTTTGATTCCCGTTATCTGCAGATATGTCTAAAATGATACAATTTTAGACATAGCTACATTTTGATGAACTGCTAAAATTCTCAAAATTGACCTTCAAAACTAATCAGATTTTTAAAGTAGACAACCCAAGGTATTGATCTCGGCCCATTTTCATATATTTCATGTCACTGTTTGATAACCAAATACGATCATATAAAAAAATAACATTAACTCAAACTTTGGGTTTTTCAATGAAACTATTTACTCACAGCTACTGCAGTCATAAAACAAATGATTGTAACAGCTTTTCTGGAATCCCCTTTGTATAGAAATAGCAGATATGCATGGCTTTGCCATTTGTTTTGGTAATTATAAGGACACTAATTGGGGGGCATGTCCAAGCTGTGGCCAAGCATGGCTGCCCGACTGGGAGTTCAGATTAATTAGATTACATACCTCCATGTAATTAAGCTTCTCTGACAACATTCAGCACAGCTTTTTTACTAAATGATAACAAATAACCTGCTGGATCGAGTGTTACTTCTCTTCACTACTAAAAGCACTCCGAGACTGGACAGTTGAAAGTCCTGGCGGTTCTTTGTGATAGAACTTCCAGCATCCCCCCCCCCACTGGGAAACCGGGTATTAAGAACAAAAGTACAAAAGCGAAGCTCTATAATTCTTAACTTAAAGATGGAGGAGGAACATTTTTCACTGATACAAGTGCTCCTCAAAGGGTTAGACCTGCAGATGCATAGCAATTTTAACAAACTCATATATCTAATTAGAGCTCAATATGTGGAAGGCAATAATGGTGCACTTAAGATAGGGATGTCATTGTGCAGCATACAGAACCTCAAGCTGATGAAAATATCCTTTATCCTACGACAGACTACAATCAAAGTTGCTTACTGCAGACTGGACGGACAGAAATGGAGCAGAAATCTGCCTTACCTAAGTGGGAACCTGAAAATTATTATACCACAGCTAGATCTGGCATCGCTGCACAGCAGAGTAGACCTTGTGCAGAGCCCTCTCTAGCCCAAATAGGGGTTGGTGAGGCCGGCCTCCTGGTAAGTGACGGCAATACAATTAAAGCATGGAGTGGCAATGTCCAGACCTAAGCAGAGCAGAGTGAGCAAAGATGTTCCTAGCGACGCACTGGAAGTTTTTGGAGACAATACACCACAAGGCAGGGGACATATATTTGTTTGGACCCATTTACTGATGATACTTGTTACACTTACATAACTGCTTTGCAAAAATCCCTCCTTACTGACATGATAGCATGAGCTCTTTTTTCCCATTAGCAACACTACCTTCTGTTTTTCCGTGTTTGTATATGTGTTCCAAGATATCAAGGGCGGCCTAGACTGTAAACTATTAGCTTTTAAATTAAGGCTTTGACATGCTTTCCCATATTAATTTTGTTTATTGGAGATATGCACCTTCCTAACAACAGAGTCCCAACTGATTTTTGATTGTTAAATATAGGTCTTATTTATTGCAATATCTCTAAACAACAGAACTTTGTCATATTTTGAATGTACATAGAGCAGTTATCTCTGTTTTTATATATATAGATTTACTGAAGGACCAACCTATTATTTATAGGTCTTCTCATTAGGCTACTCTAACACTCGGCAAACTTATCTTCATTTGCCAATACAGTAGATTATTGGAACTTGTTATATCTTCCCAATATTTTCTACTAATTTCTTGTTTACTTACTTGTTAAAGCCTGCAGCTTGATATCCCATATTACAATCCATATATAATTATAGGGTGCATCCATTAGTAGCAATTTACACATAGATGTAACTCACCAATTTGCCAATACAGACCTTCTTACTTAACTTAATATTAGAGCTTGTGGCCATGTTTCTTTCCTACCTATCTATAGCTACCAGCTAATAACTATACGTTATGTGTGAGCACCCAGTTGTATGGTTTTGAAGTTTCATATTTATACATGTTACCATCTTACTATGCAGCGGGCGCTGCTTTTTTACGTCCGCTGCTATTACGAGTCTTGCAGGCATAGGTGTACCGCACACTTTTTTGGCCTTACCGCAAACCAACTTACGTAAATTTCGTAAAGGCTTTTTTCAATGGGACTTGCATAGCGCCGGTATTACAAGTTTGTCCTGGGAGGCCAAAAAGCGAGCGGTATACCCTCTACCGCCAAGATTCCTAACGCATTTTAAAGTCAGTAGTTATGAGTTTTACGCTACAAAGCTGTAGCATAAAACTCATAACTAAAGTGCTAAAAAGTACACTAACACCCATAAACTATCTATTAACCCCTAAACTGAGGCCCTCCCGCATCACAAGCACTAAATTAAAAATATTAACCCCTAATCTGCCGTTCCCGACATCGCCACCACTATAATAAACATATTAACCCCTAAACCGCCTGCAATCCCGCATCGCAAACACTAGTTAAATATTATTAACCCCTAATCTGCTGCCTTCAACGTCGCCACCACCTACCTACATTTATTAACCCCTAATCTGCCATCTCCAACGTTGCCGCCACTATTCTAAATTTATTAACTCTTTAAACCTAAGTCTAACCCTAACACCCCATAACTTAAATATAATTTAAATAAATCTAAATAAAATTCCTATTATTACCTAAATTATTCCTATTTAAAACTAAATACTTACCTATAAAATAAACCCTAAGATAGCTACAATATAACTAATAGTTACATTGTAGCTTGCTTAGGGTTTATTTTTATTTTACAGGCAAGTTTGTATTTATTTTAACAAGGTAGAATAGTTACTAAATAGTTATTAACTATTTAATAACTACCTAACTAAAATAAATACAAATTTACCTATAAAATAAAACCTAACCTAAGTTACACTAACACCTAACATTACACTACAATTAAATAACTTACCTAAATTAAATACAATGAAATAAATTAAATACAATTAGCTAAATTACAAAAAACCCCGCTAAATTACAGAAAATAAAAAACAAATTACAAGATCTTTAAACTAATTACACCTAATCTAAGAGCCCTATCAAAATAAAAAATCCCCCCAAAATAAAAAAGGTAGCCTAAACTAAACTATCAATAGCCCTTAAAAGGGCCTTTTGCGGGGGCATTGCCCCAAAGAAATCAGCTCTTTTACCTGAAAAAGAAATACAAACAACCCCCCAACAGTAAAACCCACCACCCACACAACCAACCCCCCAAATAAAAGCCTAGCTAAAAAAAACTAAGCTCCCCATTGCCCTGAAAAGGGCATTTGGATGGACATTGCCCTTAAAAGGGCACTTAGCTGTATTGCTGTCCAAAGCCCTAACCCAAAAAATAAAACCCACCCAATACACCCTTAAAAAATATTAACATTAGATTCACTTACCGGGAGAAGTCTTCATCCAAGCAGCAAGATATCCTCAACGAAGCCAGCAGAAGTTGTCCTCCAGACGGGCAGAAGTCTTCACCCAGGCGGCATCTTCTATCTTCATACTTCCGATGATGTCTTGAAAATGGACCCGCTCCACGTTGGAAGGATGAAGAAAGAAGATGCCATCTGGATGAAGACTTTTGCCCGTCTGGAGGACCACTTCTGCCCATCTGGAGGACCACTTCTGCCGGCTTTGTTGAGGACATCTTGCAGCTTGGATGAAGAATTCTCCCAGTAAGGGAATCTTTGGGGGTTAGTGTTAGGATTTTTTAATGGTGTATTGGGTGGGATTTATTTTTAGGTTATGACTTTGGGCAGCAATAGAGCTAAATGCCATTTTAAGAACAATGCCCATCCAAATGCCCTTATCAGGGCAATGGGGATCTTAGGTTTTTTTATTTAGGGTTTTATTTGGGGGGTTGGTTATGTGGGTGGTGGGTTTTACTGTTGGGGGGGTTACAGCTAAAAGAGCTGATTTCTTGGGGCAATGCCCCACAATAGGCGACATTGGAGGAGGGAGATTAGGGGTTAATAAATATAATGTAGGTGTCGGTGATGTTGGGGGCAACAGATTAGGGGTTCATAAGTATAATGTAGGTGGCGGCGATGTCCGGAGCGGCAGGTTAGGGGTTAATAAGTATAATGTAGGTGTCGGCGATGTTGGGGGCAGCATATTAGGGGTTAATAATTGTAAGATTAGGGGTGTTTAGACTCGAGGTTCATGTTAGGGTGTTAGGTGTAAACATAACTTGAGTTTCCCCATAGGAATCAATGGGGCTGCGTTACTGAGTTTTACGCTGCTTTTTTGCAGGTCTTAGACTTTTTCTCAGCCAGCTCTCCCCATTGATGTCTATGGGGAAATTGTGCACGAGCACGTATAACCAGCTCACCGCTCACTTAAACAGCGCTGGTATTGGAGTGCAGTGTGGAGCACAATTTTGCTCTACGCTCACTTCTAGCCTGTTAACGCTGGGTTGATAAAAACCCGTAATACCAGCACTGTAGGAAAGTGAACGGTGAGAATAAACTTCAAGTTAGCACCGCACCCCTGTTACCACACAACTCGTAATCTAGGCGTATGTTATTTATGTAATATAATATATCCTCCTCCTATCACCTAGATTCAATAAGTTTGATATGTACTTTGATCTAGTCTTGCAGACTTTTAAGATTAGATATATAATTTCATGTTTCTTAGCTGTCATGTTTAGATTCTATGTTTATTAGCTGTCATGTATCTTTTAAATATCAATGGTCCATGAGTGACCGTCTATATAATTTAATTTCTTTCCCCGCATTGTTTATGTTTTCCAGGGTCCATGAGTGTCCCCTTGTGCTATTGGATGAACTTATACTATTTAAAATGAGGTGCTAACAAAAAAAAAAAACAACCTCAATAAAAAATTATGAAATAAAAAAGGCAAAGAAATTCTGAAATTACAGGCAGCTAAGGGATTCATCAGTTAGATTTCTTCGCCCACTGTTCCCTACAATGTTTTGTTCCCGGGAGCCAGTCTGCCTGTAACTCTTTTTCTGTAATGTAGGGCCCCCCAATCCATATTTTTCTGTAGCATAGGAACTCATCCCTCTCTCTCCATTCCAAATGGATTTGCTATAGTATGTGAACCTGTCACTCCCTCCCACTTACTGTATTGGGCCACCCACTTGCCTCCCTCTTTCCATACCTCCCACTGGCACCAATGCACGATCCTTACAGACTGTGTCACTGTAACAATTGTAGATCTGGTTTGGTTAAAAGCTATTTTAAATGCATTATATATGAATTATAGAAGTCAGGCAGGTTGATCAGCTTTCGTGATCAGTTTGTTTAAATGCCATCTGACAAAATATAAAAACATACTATGGATTGTAAATGAGAAATGCAAGGTTTGTAACTGTTTTAAATAAATTATTGCCTTTGTTTGAATTCAAAGACTTTTCTAAACAGTAACCTGGCATATTATAATAAAATTCAAGACTGAATGAAGAAGCAAACTGGAATTAGGGGCATTTATTTTGGGAGTGAATTTTAGTCATACTGTCTTCAAAACAGTTCCATTTGCTGTGTAATGCAGCGTTGGGGCACTCTCTTTATTTATATTATGAGCTAGATTATACTTGGAGTGCAAATTATCACACTCCACTGAATTTTAATAATGACATTTAATGGATTTTTGCTCTTATCAACATTTGATTGTTCAAAAAGATTGTCCATAATTCTATTTATTCTACCAAGCAACCACATTCGCCCATCCTTATTGTTTACTCGTCCGCTGTAATTTCTTAATTTCCTCAGACTAGTGGAAACATATAATATATATATATATATATATATATATATATATATATATATATATATATATATATATATATATATATATGTGTGTGTGTGTGTGTGTGTGTGGGATCAGACTATTATACTACAGGAAAGTTCTACTCTGTGAAAAGCATTGCTAGACTAAAAAGTGTCCGCACCCAGATGGTAAATCACCATAGAACAGGCTAACATTCCTGTGAGTGCACTTTTCTCTGTGTGTATTTGGTCTCCCTTAGGAAAAAAGGGGCAACCAGACGTGGACTCCTTGCACTGTGTGCTTAGAGGAACATGGCTGCACCTCACTGACAAGGCCCAATGAAGGCCAAAATGATTGTCTGGGGTTGCTGTGTTCTTTGTTCAGAGAGGAATTGCCTGCCGCTAGAGTGACCATAATAGTCAAAGCATTACTGGGCTAAAATAAAGCTGCACCCAGGTGGTAAATCAAAATAGAACAGGCCAACAATTTTATTGAGCTGGTTGTCCATTCCTGTGAGTGTGCTTCTCTGTGTGTATGTATATATATATATATATATATATATATATATATATATATATATATATGTATATAGATAGATAGATAGATAGATAGAAATATATGTATGTGGATATACAGATATGTGTTTATTTGTGCATATACACATCTATTTATATCTATTTATGTGTTTATAGGTGTATGCATGTATAATTTATATATACAGTACTGTGAAAAAGTCTTAGGCCACCATTAAACTTGTTTTAGCAAACCTTTAATGACCATCCATATTTTTTTCAGTCTCTTTATTAAGATACAAACAGAAAATACAGGAAATATGGCTTCTTCAGGCAAAGTCAGTATTTAGTGTGACCTTCCTTGGCACATCTTGCACTCTTTTGGGGAGACTTTCCTGAAGTATTCTTCTGGTATATTATACAAGGCTTCTTTAAGCACTTCCCAGACTTCTTCTTTAGATGTAGGTTGTTTTTTATTTATTACTCTCTCCAGGTGACCCCATACTGCCTCTATAATATTCAGGTCTGGACTCTGTGGAGGCCAGTCCATGACTGTTAGTGTTTTATCAACTGTTTTCTCTCTAAATATGATTGCTTGGGATTTGTTATCATGCTAAATAATAAAACTATTCCCAATCAGATACTTTCCAGAAGGAATGGCCTGATGAAATTAAAACTGTCTGTACATTTCAGCATTCATGATCCCATCAATTTGGACAATACTAGTAGAAATTCATCCCCAAACCAGAACAGACCCTCCAGCACTCATTCTTCCATCTCTTTCCAAGTCTTCTTCTCACAATTGTTCCCAAAAATTTCAAACTTGGAATCGTCACTCCATAATACTTTTTTCCACTGATCTTTATTCAATATTTGTGATTTTTAGCATATCTTAGCCTTTCCCCCTGTTCCCGTTCCGTAAAAGTGTTTTTTTTGGCTGCTACCCTTCCAGAAAGACCATTCCTGATCAAGCTTTTTGAGACTGTAGAAGGGTCAACTTGGCATCCCGATTAAGCTGCCGGATACTGAGCAAGGTCCTTGCTAGACTGGACTGTGAGAAACTTCTCATCAGATTTTGAAAGTTTTCTTGGCCTTCAGTCCTTTTTTTTGTCCTTGACCTCTATCGATTCTTCAAATTTCTTTATAACAGCTTGAATACCTCATCTTGAGTATCCACTTTGTTTGCTGATTTCTCTTTGAGATTGCCTTGCTGATGCAACAGTATGATTTTATATCTGCCAAATGTGATCTTTGAATCGAATGATGTGATTTGAAAGTTGGTCTTATTAGCAAGCTTCCAATAAATTAAACTTTTACTACATGTGTATGTAATGTCAAGCATGTCTTGCACAAACCATGTGTAATATACCTATTTCACATCAGTCATTTTGACATGAAATACTAGAACAAATACAGGTGTTAGCAATGACATTAATTAGGGTTCCATTCAATTTAGGTTTACGAGAGCCAGGTTCCTGCTACTGCACAAGTGTAAGGGGAGGTCACAATAATTACTTGTTTTTAGCCCATAGAAGCAGTTTTTTTTTCAGTTTTTTTAATACTACATACAAATATCCTGTATTTTCTGGTTGTATTCTAATAAATAATATATAATTATATATTGTCATTATACCATTGCTAAATCAACTAATGCAAAAAAAATAAATGAAAAGATAATTTTAAATCCATTTTAACATTTTTCAATCTGATTTAATATGTTTTTATGTAAATGTTTTACATTCTAATGTTCTTTACTGTTAGAGGTCCTCTCAGGGCCAAGATACCACTTGTTACTGACCAGTATCCACCTGAAACTGAATAATTCACCATACAAGGCCTTGGAGAGCAAAATCAGAAATGCACACAGAATATAGTCTGTCTGGTGAAGGTTTCTGATTAGAGGGTGGAGCTAAACAGCAGCATGCTCCATTTCGGCATTTAGATCAAGCATCTAAGATCTATGCCTCTCCTCATAGCCTCATAGCCCCAGGTCACTTGTGTCAGCCAGAGGTGGAAACTGCATTGCCCGGTTGGGCTAGCGGTGATACCGCTAAATTTTTTTTATAAGTTGACACAGTTCATGAGACATAATCTTGCTGCCCCTTACTAAAGGCCATTTATTGTGAATATAAGCTAATACCACGGGGACAAGGAGGTAACCTACCCACATACCTACAGTACACAGGAGAGGTGGAAGCTCAAGAGCCGTCGGATAGTCTCGCTGAAGTGGGAGGTGCTGTTGACGCGCGGAGGGATCCGTGTGACACGCATCACTACAGCAGTGGTGAAGATCCGCAGTCCTGTTGCTGGTGTGGAGGGCCAGAGGATAAAAGGAGAACCAGTGGTCCTAAAGAATTATTGAAGGGTTACATTGAATATGTTCCCTGCAGCTACATTTTGATGGGTGCCAGATGGCTTGCCAGGAAGAATCCTTACCGACGATAGCAGCACACGGAACGCAAGTATACTTTCCTATCTGCTGTATGTTTAAAGCCTGATCCTGTAACTGTGGATGAAGTGAGTTGTTGCGGTCGTGCTAGGCTGGTGGAATTGGAGATTATCAAGGAGTGTATTATAATTTTAAGGAGTTAATCTCCTTTTAACTAGCTCCGCTTCCTGAAGACTCTGTGGTCTGTATAACGGTACATTGGAGAAGGAGTTGTGGGGGTCTAAGTCACATGAGTTGACTTTTTTTGTCTACTCCAATGTAGGGAACTGATACTCTCCCCCTTTTGGGCCCAATTGCTTGCTACTTTGAGGCCAACTGTGTGAGGTAACACAGCTGGTTGATTTTTTTTTTCTTGCTCAGCAAAAATAACATTGCATGGGAATTCGACTATCAGAGGGACTTTTTTGACTATGGAGAATCTAGATTTAACAGAATCCTCATAACCAATTTGCCTATACTATAAATGTTTGGAGAATACTGAAATAATGTATTTTTTGTATTATGTAACACTGTTTGCAATGCATTTCTCTCTATGAGTTCTAGACTACCCCAGTAACCACAGATGTTTAATAATATATGTAGGAGTAGTTAAGAAGTTGAAGTTGAGTCCACTGTTTAAAGTATATTTGAGGGTATCGATTTTTTTTCAGGCCTTAAGTCACTCACTAGATAATTTTTATCACATAAACAAGTGTGTTACATTCACTTTATAATTCTAGGATTAGGAGCCTGGTAGATCTGTAACTTATTTTGAACTATTCAATTAATATATTGTTTATTTTTTTGTGTTAGGGTTGGAACTTGTGAGAAGGACCGCCGAGTCCCTTAATTCTATATTTGTGTGTCATAAATGTGTTTTTGCACTAGGTGTTTAGGGAGGAACACTTTTCTTTATTTCATAAGGTACTTCAGGATTATCTGTGCTATAATACATGGAAAAATTTGTCACGCAGAAGGCCAATTCACCCAGAATGCCTGCAAATAAGTTAAAAAAATTAAACTGGCCGATGCCAGTTCAGAAAATACTCCCGATAATATTTCACTTGAAACACATACTTTAATTACTCAGCTCTCAGAAATATTCCCTCCTCAATTTGAAGGTATAAAAAAAGAGTTAGGGCTAATCTCTGCCGATTTAAGTACTCTGTCGGCTGAAGTGAGGCAATTTTCCTCTAGAATTCAGGAGGCAGAAAATAGAATTTCTATACTGGAAGATAAAGTTAATGCCCAAGAGGATATTATTTTTAGTCAGGACTCCAAAATTAACACCATGCAGTTGCGCCTTGAGAATCTGGAGGATCGCTCGAGGTGCAACAATATTTGAATTGTTGGCCTTCCGGAGACCTCGGAATTTGAAGACCTTATTCAATTTACCTCAGTCTCATTGCCCAAAGCTTTAGGATTCTCTCCCCTCCAAATACCGCTAAGCATAGAAAGAGCCCACAGACTAGGCCCCAGAAATCTTTCCACATCAGGCATTGTCAAAAATAGGATGGTTATTTTTAAAGTCTTGAAGTATCAAGATAAGGTAGAATTACTTAAACTGTTTAAGAAATCCACACCATTTATGATTGGGAATCATAAGATTCTCCTGTTTCAAGATTTGTCTGCTGAAACTGCGGCGAAAAGGAAACTGATGGCCCGTTCTGTTCTCAATTAATTAAGAAAGGGGTTGGTGCTTGGATGGTATATCCAGCAAAAATCATTGTTGAAGATTAGGGCAGTAGGCTGACCTTCGCCGAGGTTTCTCAGGTAAAAAAATATATTGCCTCTATACAATGGTTTGAGCTTGTTACTATAGCGTGATTTTACTTGGTGCAGTGAAAATTAATTTCGTAATTTTTTCATACTTTTTTAGAATGTTTTTAGGGGTGGGATTCAGGGTTCAATTGCATAAAATATATCTGGCTGTTAAGATTCTCTTTCTCACCAGGAATATGGTTTTTGGCGTTGGTCCACTAAAGGGGTCTGTATCCCTCCCCTGCCTCTGTATTTGGGGGCTGTTTACTTTTCTTTTTTTCTTTTTTTTTCTTCTCTCCCCCCCCCCCCCCCACTCAGGTTGCCTCACTTTTTCTTGTGAGATAGGAATTCAGGCTAATTGTAATATTATATGGCTAATCTAAATATTGTATCATGGAATTTCGGCGGGGTTACCCCTCCGGCAAAATGTAAATTGATTATTAAAACATTGGCGAAATCTAGACCTGATATCGCTTTCCTCCAAGAGTCTCAATGCGTCTGAAGCAGCAAAACTCAGGATGAGATGGGTTGGAGAAATAATTTCCACCTCAGCTATGAATAGGAAATGTGGGGTGGCAATACTGTTTTGTGAGACCCTTGATTACAAAATAGTATATGTGGATGTGGATCCAGAGGCCAGATATATAATTATACAAGTATATGTTAATGAGATTAAAATAAAATTATGTAATTTATATGCCCCAAACAAATTTTCTGTATTTTTCTGGGACAAGATTAAAAGCAAAATTTTTCCTTTTCGCAAGGAAAATTTGGTTTTGTGCCGCGATTTTAATGCAACAATTTGTCCAGCATTGGACAGACTCTCTAAAAAAAATCTTTCAGAATATAGAAAAGGAGCAGAATATCTTATTGACATATGGAATTTACTCAACCCTGATGTGCAACGATTCTCCTGCAAATCTCAAGCTCATAAAACTTTTTCTCGTATTTCGACTTCTTTTTGATCTCAGACTCTTTTATTAATTATAAAACGGAAGCTGTGATAGGAGAAATTATTATATCGGACCATGAGATTATCTCATTAACCTTTTTGTTGGTCACTAGATTTGTCAATAAATCTTAAATGTTAGTTTATCCCAGGCACCTTTTCAATAATCTGAAGTTTTTGTCATATGGTTAAAACAGAAATGGCATGACTTCTGCTTAGATAATAAGGGACACCTCCATAAAATAGAAATATTTTGGGAGGCTTCGAAAGCAGTGATAAGGGGTGAAGTGAAAGCCTATATGAACATTTGTTAGAAAAAAGAGCTTATGAAGCTCAAATATCTAACCAGGTGAAGAATGCATATAAAAAATTCATCTCAGTTCGGTCGGATAGTAATTGGAACAAAAATGTTCAACTGAAAAAAGAAAGAGACTTATTTTTGTCCCAGAAAGCACAGGAAGAGGAAACTAAATTGAATCTTTACTTTTGTAGCTTTCATAGGTCTTCAGATAAGAGTCTTACTAGATTAATCAAGATTAGGAAAAGGAAGAACCATATAACGGTTATCAGGAAAGATGGGAAGCGATTTACGGACTCTGAGGGAATTAATAAGGCATTTTTTAATTATTATACAACACTATACTCAAGGATTGATAAAAATAGTAAAAAGAAAGATAAGTTTTGGTCACAGACCATTTTGCCAAAAATGTCAACGGAAAATTTAGAGCTACTCAATTTACCTATATTACACTGAATTTTAGGCCTTTTGTGTGTTACCATGGTTACTACTTTTTGGCGCAATTTTCACTAATTGTTTGGTGGGTGGGGCTTTGATGCTATATATTGCACTGTTTGTTCACTTGCACTGTTATCTGGTCTGAGGAAGGGGTCTGCGAACCCCGAAACGTTACCTTAATAAAGATTTAAGCATTCTTTGCACTAAACTCAGCGAGTGCAGTCCCTTATTGGAATAAGACTGTGTGTATTATCGACTCAGCACCCTGGTTGATGACCCTACTGCATTGTGAGTGCAGACACACACGGAGGACATGTATATATATATGATCCTTTTTTTAAAATAAATCTATATAGGTATGGACAAATATACAAATATCTATTTAGAAATGCAAAGAACATTTTCTTCTAAGTAAAGTGTAAATATATATGTAACAAACCTGCTTCTCATTTAGTATCTATTCATAAATTCTGAACTAACACTGAACTGTTGTTTTACTCATACTTGTTCTGCTGTGTCATTTTCAAACTTAGTCTGCTGTCAT
The DNA here is from genome assembly GCF_027579735.1 of Bombina bombina. NCBI lineage: Eukaryota > Metazoa > Chordata > Amphibia > Anura > Bombinatoridae > Bombina > Bombina bombina. The sequence goes on along the minus strand of NC_069499.1, from coordinate 1,441,673,922 downwards.
TTGTTTTTGGGGAATAACATTTGTATCTCATTGCTAACCATAACTACACACCTGCTAGCATCAACATGATCACACCACATTTCTTTCTTATCTTGAACCAAGGATAAATGTCTATGGTTTCTTGTCTTTCACATAAACAATCTTATGTCTAAAGTTCTGTAACTTTCCACTGATTATGTTGCAATAAGGACGTGTATGAAGCCACTTTATGTCAATTTACAATGTATCTCATGTATACTATTTAACCACAGGACTGTTTTTTAATAAACAGAGCAATGGGGGACAGTAAACGTTTTTGCAGTGAGGTTGGAAAAGATTTAATAATTGCCGTCCATCTTCTCAAAAATTGCCATATTCTTTTCTCAGATGCCTGAGATAAATGGAAGGTCTCATAAATAATTTTTAGTTGAATCTCCTTCATAATTAAAGAAAAACTGGGGATCCGCTTGGATCTCCAGTTTTTTAAAATAAGGTGTTTAATAGGGATGGGCGAATGTTTCGCAACATTCGAAAAACGACACGAATTTTAACACATTCGTTCGTTCGAATCGAATTTCAAATATTTACATAACATTCTAACATTTGATTTTCGAATGTTCGGTTTCGAATTTTACAATTACATTCGAAAATATTCTTTTGTTCACTTGCACTGTTATCTGGTATATATATATATATATATATATATATATATATATATATATATATATATACAGTATATATATTATATATATATATATATATATACATATGTTTTATACATATATAAATATATATATATATATATATTTAATAATAACAATAATATTCTCTTATATATATATATATATATATGTAAAATGAAAGAGAAAATCAATAATAAACCGATGGCGCACACATAAGTAATGTCTCTTTAACACAGTCAGAAATACTATGACCTTCTGTTATCAGTCAAATATTATAGTCCGTTTCTGGAAAAAATCCTATTATGGAAACCGTATGATAATAGAAATTTCTGCTTAACGGAAATAAGCCCAATCTTATGAGATAAGTTTGAAACTTTAAGGGGAAGTGATGGTCGAAAACTCCTCAGTCAATCTGTTCCAGAATAGGTCTGTCTTTACTTGGATCAGAATCCCTCCCAATACAGTCTATGTAGTATGTTTGTATCGAATGGAATTGTTGGAGTCTTTAATCTTTCATTCCGTGGTGAGTAACAAAAACTGTCAGGCCACAATGCATGCCTCTGATACCGCTGTACAAACTTACCTCATAAGATTGGGGTTAGTTCCGTTAAGAAGAAATGTCTATTATCATATGGTTTCTATAATAGGATTTTTTCCAGAAACAGACTATAATATTTGTCTGATAACAGAAGTTCATAGTATTTCTGACTTTGTTATAGAGACATTACTTATCTGTGCACCATCTGTTTATTATTGATTTTCTCTTTCATTTTACATTTCTAATAGTGACACAGGTACACTACATCAATACTCAGGCAGCACGATTATGATCAAATTATATAATTATTACATACTGTATTATTATTGACAAATACATTATGGTGATTGTATACCATAGGTAATACGTGAGAATTATTTGTACAAATAGAAAACTTACCCTTTGGTTAGAGTAACAACACTCAAATCAATATTTAAGTAGGTTTAGCGCTGGTGACGTTCTTTTTTTTTTTTGAATAATTTTTATTGAGGTTTACGATAAAAAAAGACATACATGTACATATACAGGTGAAACTGCTACATAACAACAAGACGCAGTGTCATACAGAAGCATAATTATAGCATGTTGATCAGTGACCACTAACATCAAGTGAATAATAACAACAATAGTATGTCATACAAAGGGTACCAAGGCTAAGCAAACCTCACATATTTTTTGTTTTATAATACAACGGTCCATTAACAGTCAATAAACAATATTATGTGATAGAGACATAGATTGTCGAGTTATTTATTAATATCAAGTGAGAGATAGAGCAACTCAACAAATGCATAGCATATAGTACAAGAAAAGGAAAGAGGGGGAGGGAGGGAAGAAGAAGGGGAGAGAGAAAAAAAAAAAGAAAGGGGGGAGAAGGGGGGAGGGAGAAGAGGGGAAGAAGGAGGGAAAGGAAAAAGGGGAAAAGGGAAGAGGGAGGGGAAATGGCTTCCCACTTCTAATTCCAAAAGACGCTATAATTCTAGATCTCTGCAAGAGAGCCCACCGGCGGTCGACACTCACCCCCCATAGGTTGTATCACTAAGAATCCCAATACATGAAGCAGAAAGCATTTCTAGCATGTGGTAATCTCCCCTTCTAGGCATTGTCGCCAGGCTTCCCAACATAAACAGTGGATCGTGATTTTGTTGTTAGCTGCAAAAACTGCGCATTCCATGGTTTCAATATGTGCCATTGTAGACTTAATCTGACTCCATCTTGGGCCCTTAGATTGGAGCCATGCCTTAGCGATATGTAGTTTAACAGACATGAAGATATATACACACAGTAACTTTAAATGTCGAGGCATCTTGTCAGTGAATAGATGAAACAGAGCTGCAGCTGGCCGATTAGATTCCACCAAGCCTAGTTTGGTGCAATAATAGAATGCCCTAGTCCAGATTCTCTGAATCTTGGGACACTCCCACCACATATGGGCCGGGGATCCCACTCTGCCGTATCCCTTCCAACACATAGGGGAGTTTATTTTGGAGATCTGGAATAAGCGTAAGGGGGTGTAATGCCATTGTGTCAAGATCTTGAAGTAGAGTTCAAAATAGGTAGTACTATGAACCGTAATCTTAGTTAGTAAGGCTGCAGACCTCAATGCCTCTTCAGGGGCATTAAAATGCAGAGCACCCTCCCAATGTGTGATATAAAAAGACTTATTGTATATAGGTGCCTGTATAAGAGCAGAGTAGGCAAGAGAGAACACTCGGGGCGAGGTTTCTTGCATCCCAAAGCCTTCCCCACAAAGTTCGGGATCTTAGGGGTCCTGGAGTAAAGCCCCTAGAACGCAAGAAGTTTCGCAATCGAAAGAACTCAAAGCTCATCAGGGGTGAGGGGGAAAATCTGTTTTGAAAGAGGGTGACTGAGAGCAAGCCCGTATCCGAGAACAAATCCCTTACAGACTGAATCTCTAGTGCCTTCCACTCCAGAGGATGTGGATCTGCTAAGGCACCCAGTAAGCCTGTGATAGAGTGGGTCTGGGAGGGGTGTGGAGCGATTCCATTCCTATGATGAACTCTATCCCAAAACTTTAGGTTAGAAGCTATGATGTAATTTAAACTTAACTCTGGTTTCCTGGAGTGTCTTGGGATCCAAATTAGATCTCGCAGGCTGAGTCCCTTTGGCAGAGACGCCTGCTCAATTTCCGCCCACCTACTTTCAGAAGGCTCCAAGCCCCAGGCTGTAATATGGGCTAACCTTGATGCCTCATGATAGACTGCTATATTAGGGGCTGCCGCTCCGCCAGCCAATATTGGATATGACATAATTTTCATCGCCACTCTAGGACGCTTTCTCTTCCAAATAAAATTGTTGCACAGTCGCTGGAACTGTGAAATGATGCTCTTAGGAATAGGAAGAGGAAGGCACCGGAAAAGATATGTCAATTTTGGTAAGAGGTTCATTTTAATAGCAGCTATCCTGCCCCACCAGGAAATATTAGGTGAGTCCCATTTTACAAAGTATTCTTTAAACTTACATAATAGGGGGTGAAAGTTAGATGATATAATAGTAGAGATATTGTGCGATAGATAGACCCCCAAATGTTTAAGCCGTGTAGAGGACCAAACAAAAGGGAACTGTCGCTTTAATGCCTGGGAGTCTAAATTGGAGATATTTAAAGTGAATGCAGTTTTAGGGTAATTAAGTTTGTACATACTGTACTGATGTTCGAAAAGGTTTCTAGTAAATCAAATAATTTTGGTAAAGATTCCAACGGATTGGTGACCAAGACAGTTAGGTCATCCGTGAACAAAACTACCTTTTGGGTAGTTTCATGCAGTGTAATCCCCTTTATCTCAGCAGACTTCCTAATGGCTTCCGCAAGCAGTTCCATCATAAGAGCGAAAAGCAAGGGGGACAACGGACACCCTTGCCGGGTTCCGTTTGTGATTTTGAATTCAGGAGACAAAAACCCTAGTCCTCTCACTCGGGCTGAAGGGTTGGAATATAACGCAAAAATTTTAGTGCAGATAGAAGGTGTAAATCCAAGATGCAGCAGTACCTCTCTCATATATAGCCAGTCGACTCGGTCAAACGCTTTCTCGGCGTCAAGCGACACCGCAGCGCACGGGAGACTGAGCCGACCTACTTCAAAAAATATGTTCAATAATCTTCTAGTATTATCAGGGCTTTGTCGCCCCAAGGTGAATCCCACTTGATCTGGGGTTACTAAGCATGTGATCATCTTATTTAGGCGCTTAGCCAAGATCTTGGCATATAACTTTGCATCTAGATTTAGAAGGGAGATCGGTCTAAAATTGTGGCAAGCGTCCAGGGATTTCCCAGGCTTAGGTAAAGTTACAATGGATGCCTGGAGGATTTCATTCGGAAAGTAGCCCAATTGCTCTGCTGAGTTAAACACACGTGTGAGAAGAGGGGTTAAGCTAGCACTAAAGGTTTTGTAGAATAAATCGGAGTACCCATCCGGGCCAGGGGATTTCCGAGGCTTGAGAGAGAAAATGGCATCTTTAACTTCCTCGATGGACATTGGAGCCTCTAAGGTAGCCACATGTTCCTCGGAAAGTTTTGGCAGAAATAGATTAAATAGAAACAGTCTAATATCTTCAACCTTAGGGGGTGCATGTCCCTCCAAGGTTTGCAGATTATATAGTTTTGCATAATATCTGGCAAATTCTAACCCTATATAGTTGGGGTTAGTCAGTTTGCTATTGTCAGTGATTAGATAAGGAATTCTGGCCTGGGCCGCTCTCTCACGCAACTTCCTTGCTAACAGGTAGTCAGGCTTATTCCCCTTAAGATAGAATAGTTTCTTATTCTCACGTAATCTATTCTGGACTCTCTGATTTTCTAGTATTCTAAGATGTTGTTGCACTGAAGAGATTCTTGGTAGAAGGGTGGGATCTAGAGTTAGCTTGTGCAAGTCTTTCAAGGACCTAAGCTCCATATGTAGTTGGGCTAAAGACATCGAGGATTCCCGTCAAGTTTGAGCCTGGAGTTTAATGAATAGACCCCGCAGGTATGCTTTAAGAGCTCCCCATAGGAGGAAATTATCAACATCTCCTGTGTCATTTAGTTCAAGAAATGATGCAATCTCAGCCTCAAACTTCTCAATCTGCCCCGGAGCTGACAGTAGCGAATCAATTAGGCGCCAAGGCGGTCTAGGGGACGGTTCAGTCACTCCATTCAGACATACAGACACTGGATTATGGTCAGACCAAGTAACCTCTCCAATGGATGACCCTCCTATCCTATCCAAAAGCCAGGGGTTACTGAAAAAGAAATCGTTTCTAGAGTAGGAATCATGAACCGGGGAGTAATAAGTGTAATCTCTATTGGTGGAATTGAAAGAGTGTCACACATCAAAAAGGTTGGCCTGGGTTAGAAGGGTAAAGAATTTTTGGGATGTGTCCATGGTAGCCTTGTCTATAGGCCTACTGTGGGATACTCTTTTATCCATTGCTGGGTCTATAACCATATTGAAATCCCCAGCGAGTAACAAAAGGCCTCTCTTTACTTTGTCTAAGCGAGATAAAAATTTCTTAAGATGTCTAATTTGAGAAGAATTTGGGCCATAGTAAGAAGCTAATGTATAGGTGTTGCCCTCCAACTTACAAACCAAGATAAGAAATCTCCCCTGGGGGTCGGCCTCCACATGCAGTTTTTCATAGGTGACATCTCTATGAATTAATATAGCGGTGCCTCTAGATTTTTTGATAAAGGAGGCTGTCTCCACAACCGGGAAATAGGGAGAATGGATAGGAATCGGTTCCCCAATCCGCCAGTGGGTCTCCTGCAAGAAAACAATTTTTGCTTTAAGGTATTTTAAGGAGCGAAACAATAAGCTTCTCTTGGTAGGGGAATTAAGTCCCCTTACGTTTTGTGAAACACAAACAATAGACACCGTAGAAGGGAAGAAGGGGGACAAAAAAAAAAAGGGGGAGGGGGAAGGAGGGGGAGTGAGGGAGAGGGGATTTAAGGAAAAGTAATTCGTTTTGCGGTATATACAAGGATTAACCGCGCTAAAAGTCACTGGTACACAAATTTACCAGAGAACTATAATTACTAAATGAATGGTGAGAAATTAAAGTACAAGAAACAGTCTAATCACTGGCAGGTTAGGTGTATGAATGGATGGGAAATGGAGGGACAAAGCTATACATGTTATGAATAGATACCCAAGGGGGAACGGGTAAGTGTATGAATAAAGGATGAATGTTTTGATGAAGGATGAGCAGGGAAAAACGTGGGGATAGGAGGGGCGAGAGTGTATGAATATAAAGTGAATAGCCAAGTTATGAAATATATAGGTATGCGAATAGCTGATGTACAAGAGGGAGTGAAGGGCAGAATGATAAGTAATCTGTGAGGAGGGAGAAAAGGTGAAGAGGAGGGGGGAGAAACCTGCTAAGCTCCAAAGAAAGAAAAGCCCCACAGAGAAGGCTAAAAGGATTCACAGTGTATATAAGCAATTATCATTTCTTAGGTATTACAATACAATAGGCTCAATATGGTAGACTAAACCCCTAGCTCTGTATGTTCTCTCCACCCTAGGAGCGCAGGGCACTTGAGCATAAAAATGTGAACAAATAAGAATGACAATGAAGGAAAGAAAAAAAAAAATAGACAATATAAAGAAGAAGAAGGGGGGCTAGGAAGGGGACACCAGAACATGTGCCACACAAGTAAACATAGGCACGTTGTAGTTAGTTGCAACACAAAGTAAACAATTTTGGAATATCGTTAAACCTTACTTTGTCATGAGTAATAACAAAAACAGTCATAGTTGTATGCAATACATATGTAAACATAGGCTATGAATTATCCCAGGTGGTATGCGCATGCTCCCAGGCGGAGAAGAAGGAAAAAAAAAAAATTATTGTATAAACCCCCGCCCTCTCCCTCAATCACACACACAATCACACTCCCAGCCTCCCCGCCTGAGAGCATTGCGCAAGACCATATAGTAAGTACCCTAACCTGTATTTGCAGACAGAACTATATGTTACTAGTTGTAACAGACTATCATTAAGTTAGGTGACATATGTTCAAATCATCACTCCTAAGACGTAGGCATAACATATAACATAGATCTCAATATACATAACATTGTAACCTGTGAATGAGTGACAGGAGATATCTCCTATCCTCTTAGAGGAGAAAAGAAAAGAGAACATAATGCATGTATAGATTATGCAAAACAAAATAGAAACATTTCAACTTATTGAGTTAAATTTTGAGACATTTAGTCTTTCTAAACCAATGCCTCTGCTACTTTACCAAGCACGATCATCTCATCAGACAGTTTTCCATGTATTGTCCTCTAGGAGAGAGGGGTCGAGGTCTCGCTTCTTACGTTGAGGCATAGGGTTCCAGGTTGATGCAGAAGGCCTCAGTGAGGTTTGAGATGCCAAGATAGAAGATGACACTGGTAATTCATGGTGGTGAGGGGGTGACAGATTTCCTTTATTGTTCTGTATTGTAACTTCATCTATCATCCCAGAGATAGAGCCCCTGTCCCAGGATCTGAGCAGGGCCAGACCCTGGGAAACAGAGGTAATAGTGAAGGTACGGTCATTTCTGGTAACATGCAACTTCGTGTGGAACCCCCACTTGTATCTGATGTTGTTTTGACGAAGATGTTTCATTATATCAGTGAAAGTTTTCCTTTGTTGAAGAGTTCTTGGGGAGAGATCCCCAAACACCTTAACGGTGGCAAACTTTTCAGGCATCTCTGGGTTTCGAAAAGCAGCTCTTTGTAGACATTCTTTGTATGTATAGAAATGTAATCTCACAATTACATCCCTCGGCTGTTCAGAGGGCAGGCCCTTAGGTCTCAGGGATCTATGTGCCCTGTCAACCATGTTTTCTGTGGGAGATTGAGGTTTGGCTAGTAAAGTAAAATATTCCAATAAGAACAGCAGGAGTTCAGGATTGGTAATTTCTTCTGATATGCCTCTGATGCGTAAATTACAGGGAGTGCAGAATTATTAGGCAAATGAGTATTTTGACCACATCATCCTCTTTATGCATGTTGTCTTACTCCAAGCTGTATAGGCTCAAAAGCCTACTACCAATTAAGCATATTAGGTGATGTGCATCTCTGTAATGAGAAGGGGTGTGGTCTAATGACATCAAAACCCTATATCAGGTGTGCATAATTATTAGGCAACTTCCTTTCTTTTGGCAAAATGGGTCAAAAGAAGGACTTGACAGGCTCAGAAAAGTAAAAAATAGTGAGATATCTTGCAGAGGGATGCAGCACTCTTAAAATTGCAAAGCTTCTGAAGCGTGATCATCGAACAATCAAGCGTTTCATTCAAAATAGTCAACAGGGTCGCAAGAAGCGTGTGGAAAAACCAAGGCGCAAAATAACTGCCCATTAACTGAGAAAAGTCAAGCGTGCAACTGCCAAGATGCCACTTGCCACCAGTTTGGCCATATTTCAAAGCTGCAACATCACTGGAGTGCCCAAAAGCACAAGGTGTGCAATACTCAGAGACATGGCTAAGGTAAGAAAGGCTGAAAGACGACCACCACTGAACAAGACACACAAGCTGAAACGTCAAGACTGGGCCAAGAAATATCTCAAGACTGATTTTTCTAAGGTTTTATGGACCGATGAAATGAGAGTGAGTCTTGATGGGCCAGATGGATGGGCCCGTGGCTGGATTGGTAAAGGGCAGAGTGCTCCAGTCCGACTCAGACGCCAGCAAGGTGGAGGTGGAGTACTGGTTTGGGCTGGTATCATCAAAGATGAGCTTGTGGGGCCTTTTCGGGTTGAGGATGGAGTCATGCTCAACTCCCAGACCTACTGCCAGTTTCTGGAAGACACCTTCTTCAAGCAGTGGTACAGGAAGAAGTCTGCATCCTTCAAGAAAAACATGATTTTCATGCAGGACAATGCTCCATCACACGCGTCCAAGTATTCCACAGCATTGCTGTCAAGAAAGGGTATAAAAGAAGAAAATCTAATGACATGGCCTCCTTGTTCACCTGATCTGAACCCCCTTGAGAACCTGTGGTCCATCATCAAATGTGAGATTTACAAGGAGGGAAAACAGTACACCTCTCTGAACAGTGTCTGGGAGGCTGTGGTTGCTGCTGCACGCAATGTTGATGGTGAACAGATCAAAACACTGACAGAATCCATGGATGGCAGGCTTTTGAGTGTCCTTGCAAAGAAAGGTGGCTATATTGGTCACTGATTTGTTTTTGTTTTGTTTTTGAATATCAGAAATGTATATTTGTGAATGTTGAGATGTTATATATTTGTTTTTTGTTAAGTTGCCTAATAATTATGCACATTAATAGTCACCTGCACACACAGATATCCCCCTAAAATAGCTATAACTAAAAACAAACTAAAAACTACTTCCAAAACTATTCAGCTTTGATATTAATGAGTTTTTTGGGTTCATTGAGAACATGGTTGTTGTTCAATAATAAAATTAATCCTCAAAAATACAACTTGCCTAATAATTCTGCACTCCCTGTATTCCTGCGAGACCTATTTTCTAGGTCAGCCATCTTGTCTTCTAATTCAGCAATATTACCTGCCAAAATTTGTGTGTAACCAAGCAAATTAGATTGTTCCACAGCAAGGTCTTCCTGTTTTCTCTCAACTGTATCCCATCTCTCAGTAGTGGAGTGAAGATCTTTTTTGAGATCAGCAATAGTGGTAGTCAGTTGTTCTGAGAATGAAGCAAGATGCTCATCAAGCAAGGTTTTCAATGACTGAAGAATAAAAGTTGGAGAGGTCTGAGATTGATCCCCAGTTTGTAAATTGTGAATGGCCGCCATAGATAGGGATGTTGACTCTGGGCTAGAGGGAGGAGAAGAGCCGGGTTCCCCCATTGACACTAGCAAAGTTTGGCTAGATTCACCTGGAGCTCCAAAGTGGTCTACCACTGTCCGCTTGATTCCAGAGTTGGTCTTGTTTCCAGTGTTCTTTCTCTGCGAATGAGACATCTCCAATATTCAGGTAAAGGGGTGTCGTACACCCAACACAAGTCGAAATATTCACGTGTATTTCACACTACAGATCGAGAACAATTTTCAGATTGAAGCAAGGACTCTCTTAGTTGCAACACATTTGGGGGTGTAGCAGCATAGGTGTCCCCTAAGCCCCCCTCATCTGGCGGAGTTGCCTAGCCAGACATATCAAAATTGCTAAAGAGGGAAAGAACAGCAAACACACTCTCCAGGGGATTTGTCACCACTGGACCAAGGCGGGCAAGGAATGTGGGTATGACCTGCTGCAACCAGGTGCAGCAGGAAAGGAAGGAGAGTGTGTCCACGTTAGTTATGCGTTTGAAATATAAGACCAGGCCTGGCAAGTATGTCTAGTCTTTCCTGTTACAGTATGGCTTTTAGTGCATGAAATGTTCCATCAATAAAAAAAAAAAAAAAAAACAAAAAAAACAGTTCAAGGTGCAACATTTGCCATCCTAGTTATTTCAATTGCTAGTTACAGTGTCAAGGTGAGTTGGGGGAAGATAGAACTGTGGTTTTGATAGTGCACAAATGTTTAGCAGATGTCTGTGCTGAAAATAAAAAAAAAAAAAAAAAAAAAGGATGTCTGTGCTAGGAAAAAGAACCCACGAGGCAGCAGTTCTGTAATATCTTGTAATGTCTGTTCTGCACTGAAGAAATGTAGGCAAGCTGCAGTTTTAATATATCTATCCTTTGCCCCTTAACACTGATATGAGGCTCCAGGTATCTTTTGTTACAGGCCCCTGTATGAGCTGATACGCAGGTCTTTTAATGCTTCAAAGATGGCGATTTTCCCGCCACAGTCTCAAGTCTTTCAGATCCCTCACAGTTAGTAGAACAGGTATAATATGCAAGAGTTCAAAGTACCCCTTGAGATGCTCTTCTGTTTCAAGCTAAAGATCAGTGTGGAGGTTTTGCTATTGATGTGAGGAGCGTGCTGTGTATGGGCCTGCAGCACTAAGCTTGTAAGTGAGATGAAAATGGCGTTTTCGCGCCAGAATCTGAGAGCTGCAGACCGGGAGAATAGTTGAGTGTGCGGCTTGTATAATATCAGTGTCTTGCACTGTCACAATTGCCCCTGTTCAGTTTAATGTAATCCGGACTGTGACTGGTGTCCACCCGGTTTTTACTCACAGATTGTGCAGCAACCTCGGTCCGGAGGAGACTTCTGTGCTGGCGTCTCAAAAGCAGCTCAGCTTCCTGCCGCGGTATGTACAGCTGAGCTCCGGAGCGGATCCCCGACCCTCCGGAGCTAGATGCGGTGCAGTACTGAAGTAGGTGCGACGCTTAGCCAAGCGTGCTGTGAGTTGAGGTCGGGTGCAGAACTCTGAGGCGTCTGCGGGGCCCAGGCCTGATAGGACCGGGCTAGTTGAAAGCAGAGTCTAAAATAGTCCTGCGTGCTCCACGGGTGTATTCTATGGAGGCTTGATGGTAAAAGTAGCCTTACTATGCCTTCTGCCCAAATTAGATATCTTAGAAGCTAAGTTAAAGTGCACTTTTACTAGGCAGGAACCAGGAGCTCTATGAGAAAGCGTCTGTTCTATGCGGTAGTTGGCTCCACCCCCGACGTTCTTTTATATATATATAGATATATAACTAAATTATTGACCCCTAAATCTGCTAACCCCAACATCGCAAACGACCTATTAAAACTATAAACCCCTAATCCGCCATTAACCCACAACGCAATAAACCCATTAAAACTATTAACCTGTAAACTGCCAAAGCCCACAACCCAATAAACCTATTAAAGTATTAACCCCTAAACTGCCACAGCCCACAACGCAATAAACCTAAACCCTACCCTAAGCCCCCTAACCTAACACCCCTTAAATTAACCCAAATTACCTAATTTACAAAATACTAAAGTTACTATTAAATTTTAAAAAAACTAACACTACTTTAAAAATACAAATAAACTAAGTATAAATTAAAGGGACAGTCTAATCAAAATTCTGAAGTAGACTGTCCCTTTAAGCTACAATTACAGAAAATAAAAAATCTAAGATTACAGAAAATAAAAAAGAAAATTACCAAATTTAAAAAATTCTACCTAATCCCTATGAAAATAAAAAGCCCCCCCAAAATAAAAACACCCCCTACTCTAATAAACTACCAGTAGCCCTTAAAAGGGCTTTTTGCAGGGCATTGCTCCAAGATAATCAGCTCTTTTACAAGAAAATACAAAAAAAAAAAACCCTCCTAACAGTAAAACCCCCCACCCACCAAACCCCCCAAATAAAATAACCACTAAACACTAAAAACCCTAAACTACCTATTGCCCTGAAAAGGGCATTTGTTGGGCATTGCCCTTAAAAGGGCATTCAGCTATTTTACTGCCCACCCTATCTAAATAAAATAAAAAACCTGAAAAAAAACCCTTTAAAAATAAGTCCCAGGTTGCTACTCACCGTTCCTGAAGTCCGGCGGAGAAGGTCCTATTCCTTCTTCTTCCTGGAACATCCTTTGCAGAGCGGATCTGAAGACTGAAGACCGCGGAGCTGAAGACTGGAGACCCTGGAACTGAAGACCGGCGACTGCGGAGCCATGGAGCATGGAGGATCCTCTTTGTACGATCTTCACCGCACACTTGATAGAGAATTCAAGGGACGCGATTAAAAATAGCGTCCCTCAAATTCCTTTTGGCTGATTTGATTCTTAAAATTCAATTCAGCCAATAGGATGAAAGGTAATTAAATCCCATTGGCTGCTCAAATCACCCAATAGGATGAGAGCTACTGAAATTCTATTGGGTATTCAAATCAGCTAATATAATTTCAGTAGCTCTCACCTTAGGTTTTTTTATTTTCTGTAATTGTAGCTTAAAGGGACAGTTTACTCCAGAATTTTGATTAGACTGTCCCTTAAATTTATACTTAGTCTATTTGTATTTTTAAAGTAGTGTTAGTTTTTTTTTTTATTTAAAAGTAACTTTAGTATTTTGTAAATTAGGTAATTTGGGTACATTTAGGGGGGGTTAGGTTAGAGGTTATGTTTATTGCGTTGTGGGCTTTGGCGGTTTAGGGGTTAATACTTTAAAAGGTTTATTCTGTTGTGGGCTTTGGCGGTTTAGGGGTTAATAATTTTAATGGGTTTATTTCGTTGTGGGTTAATGACTGATTAGGGGTTAATCGTTTTGATAGGTAGTTTGCGATGTTGGGGTTGGCGGGTTTAGGGGTTAATAATTTAGTTATCACTTACGGCGTGGGTTTGATGGTGGATAAAGGGGTTAATACACTTTATTAGTTATTGCTGTGGGGGATTGCGGTTGACAAGGTAGATAGACATTGTGCATGCGTTAGGAGTTTATTTTTGCAGCCGTTTTCTGGAGTTACGGTGCTCCCATACTCAGCAGCAAGGCTTGCTATGGCTGCCTTTTATGGCAAGGTAAAAATGGAGTAAGATTTCTCCATTTTCGCCACGTTAGTCCTTGCGCTGGATATTGGATACCGATTTACGATGTGGTCCCATGTTAGCCTATGGGAGTAAAAATTGCGGGTGACGGGTGAAATATACGTGCCACATTTATATGCAGCGCTGTATATAGGATACAAAAAAACATGCAAAAAATGGTGTCGCCGGCTTTTGCGGGCGACGCCACATATGTAATGGGGCCCAATATATTCAGCTAGCTACCAGTAGTGCATGGCTGCTTCTTCATTGTCTGTCTGAATCATAACAGACAAAATTGTGTGTTTCATGTCCCTTTTAGACAGTATAGATTAAAGAGAACTTGTGTAAGCATAGCCAGCAGCATGTGTGTGTACAATAAGGGATAAACTAAGGATAACTGATTTCACTCCAGGCTCAACCCATTTTGATGGTTAGTGGTTTTAAAGAACAAAAACAGCTAACTCAATTACAAAATAAATATAAAAGGACAATTTATCATATATTTTATACTCTGGGACCGTTACAAGAAGTCACTAGAAACACATTTAAGGTGCCAAAACAATCTGGGCCACCAATTTCCGTGCGGACACACACCAGGAGCCAACCTCCCCACAGGACAGACACGCCCCCAACCTGGCCCACACCCCCCATCAGCAAACCAGTAACAACACTGCCATCCCACATATCTCACCCTTTCCAAACAACAATAATACAAAATTCAGACATAAATCATATTCTGGTTACTTATTAACAAACACATTTTTTTATTTTTTTTTAATAAAGCTGTCAGGTTGTCATCCTCTCTATGTATACAACATATCAAACTTGTCTCACTTTAGGACCCAGCAGCTTACTCTCAACAGCTTTATAAGCCTCACCTGCCCTATTCTCATTGCTTAGTATTGGAGACAGATAGTATCCTTACAGCCATCCTCTACCTGAAGAGCTATTTTACAAGCTCCCTCTTGATCCAGCTTATTCTGTGAACGCTGTTCACAAATCACCTACTGCTTCATCCCCACATAACCTCTGCTCAACTTACTTTTTAGGGAAAGTGTCTACCTTTGTTTCAGTTCGTACAAGCAGCCTGTCATCTCTACGCTGCTGCCCGCAATCCGCTCACAGCCTCCTTGCGCTGACGTCAGACGCCTGGCCCGCTCCTCACAACCTCCATGCCTGACTCTGAGCTGCAGCATTCTCCTTCTTGCAACGGCCGCAACTTACACTTAAGTTTATACCGGTAAGAACATCTGCTACATGTATACATTTCTTGTGGAAAGTATAAGCGCTTGGATAAAAGTATATGCATATATTACAAGGACTGTTATCAGAATCTCTGCAAACAATCTCTCTAAATATAAAATCCATTTTGTGCACACTGCAAAAAGCACTCTTGGCGTTTCATTATAGTTAAGCTGACAGCTTGTAATATTTCCTAGATATAAAGGGATGTTATAACTACTCTATATTTACACATGTGGTGGCTATAGGAACTACTAACAAACGCCTTCAATATATTATATCCTGCTGTATGGTTTTATGGACTCAACTATGCTGCCAGATTTCTCTATGCTGCATCCATTAACCACCTCAGCAACATACACAAATTTATCTAGCTAAATCCCAGCAGTTGTGGTTCACTTTTCTAACATGGCCCAAACATTCTAATTCTTTTAGATATATTAAGGTTGAGCCTGAAAGAATGCTAAGCCTATTACAACATGGACCCAGCCAGGATCAACGCCCATATGCAGACACTAAACCAAAGGGTTGATATACTAACTGAAGGTTTAAATACACTCAAGGCTGAGAATGATACATTAAAAGCATATATTATGGATGTTGTTGATAAAAGACTTCCCATAATAGAGCCTCAGGTCAGTCCTCCTGAGAAATTTCATGGTGATAGATCTCTCTATAGAGATTTTAAAAATGCCTGTTTACTAATGTTTTCTCTCAGACCCCACACTTACCCTAACGATAGAGCTAGGGTTCTCACTGTCATATCTTACCTAAGGGGAGAGCCCCGCACGTGGGCTAATGCTTATTTTGAGAACAATGATAAAATATTGAATTCCTTAGAAAAAAAATTCACTGCGATGTGTCAACTCTATGAGGACCCATTCAAACAAATCACTGCAGAAAATTCTATGAGAAGTCTTAGACAAAAGAAAAGAGTAGTTGAAGACTAAATTACTGATTTTAAAAAATGGGCGAAATATACTTTATGGAACGATATATCATTGAGAAATCAATTCAGATTAGGTCTCTCTGATGGAATAAAAGATGAACTTCCTAGATTAAAGTTACCACCTACACTTGAGCAATTAATGACCCTTACTATAACGATAGACAGACGTCTTAGGGAAAGACAGCAGGAGAGGTCTTATCACGACACATACCCAAAGAAACAGACAACACCTCACATAGTCAAACCTACATCTGAGCCTATGGACATAGGTATGATAAAAGGTCCTCTGTCGCCTGAGGAAAAGATCAGGAGAAGAACAAACAATCTCTGTTTGTATTGTGCATCGGATAACCACACTGTCAAAGAATGCCCATCTCTCCAGAGGCAAAACAAGGGTAAGACTATTATGCCACCATACTGCTGCAGTACTCTGATACAACCATCATCCTACCTAAATGTATCCCTTCTCTTACAGTGGGACCTTCACTGAGTCAACGCTTCCGCGATAATTGACTCAGGAGCAACAGCCTCATATATAGATAAACAATTCACACATGTAAATAAAATACCTTTGGTGCACAAACAGACTCCTGTTTCTTTGAGAGGCATTGATGGCAATCCCATCACTTCTGGCCAAGTAGAATTTCAAACAATTCCCCTGCTAGTAGTGACCACAGAACATCACAGGGAGTATATTACATTCGATGTTATCTCCTCGCCTATTTCACCCATAGTTTTAAGCATTAGTTGGCTCACTACACATAATCCTCACATTAACTGGGCTAATCAATCCCTTACATTTAATTCCAGTTTCTGCTTGTCTACCTGTTTTCCAGTCACTGTTTTACAAACCACTGAAGTCTTCCAAGATATCAGCATTCCTGAAGTTTACCAGGATTATGCCGATGTGTTTAGTAAAACAGATTCTGAAAACCTGCCTCCCCACAGGAAATATGATTGCCCGATTGAAATCATACCAGGCTCTGAAATTCCATCTGGGCATATATTCCCTCTATCAGAGCCAGAGCTCAAACAATTGAAATCATACCTTGATGAAAATTTAAAAAAAGGATTTATACGTCCTTCCACATCTCCAGCCAGTGCCGGTATATTTTTCATTAAAAAATAAAGATGGGTCTCTTAGACCAATTGTTGATTACAGGCAGTTAAACAAAATAAGAGTCAAAAACCGTTATCCCCTGCCCCTCATTCCAGAACTCATAGAAAGATTGGAGGGGGCTAAATTCTTCACAAAATTAGACTTAAGGGGTGCATACAATCTCATACGGATTAGGTCAGGCGATGAATGGTTGACGGCATTTAGGACCCGCTACGGCCTATTTGAGTATGTCGTTATGCCGTTTGGCCTTTGTAACGCCCCTGCAACCTTTCAGCACCTGATCAATGACCTATTCAGAGATATCTTAGATGTCTATATAGTTATTTACTTAGATGACATCTTAATATACTCTAAAACTTAACAAGAACATGTCCTCCACGTAAGACAAGTCCTCTCTAGGCTCAGAGGTAACCATCTATATGCAAAAGCTGAAAAGTGTTTGTTTAACTAACAGTCTATATCATTTTTGGGTTATGAAATAACTTCTTCTGGTATTCGTATGGAAAACAAAAAGATAGAAGCTATTCTAAACTGGCCTATTCCCAAAACTAAACGCCAGGTACAATGCTTCATGGGTTTCGCGAACTTCTACCGCAAGTTCATAAAAAACTTTTCAAAACTCGCAATACCTTTAACAGCCCTAACAAGAGCGAATACACCTTTTAAATGGACCCAGGAAGCTCAAACTGCTTTTGACTTCTTCAAACAAAGATTTACTACAGCACCTATTCTGCGTTTCCCCAATATGAAACTTCAGTTCATACTGGAGGTCGACGCCTCCAACCTCGCCATTGGGGCCATCTTATCACAGAGAGAAGATTTAACAAAACCTCTGCATTCTGTAGCTTTGCATTCTCGTACTTTAAATACAGCTGAACAAAACTATGCAATTGGTGACAAGAAACTTCTTGCAATTAGAAAATTGGCGTCACTTGTTGGAAGGGGTCACCATTCCTACATTAATTTACACAGACCACAGGAATTTGCAATACCTAAAAAGTACTCGTACCTTGTCAGCTAGACAAGTCAGATGGAATCTTTTCTTCTCAACTTTCTTATCACTTACCGACCTTCTGGTAAAAACCAGAAAGCTGATGCTCTTTCCAGAATTGCATCTGAGACTTCAGTATCCACAACGGAACAATCTATTATCCCAAAGGATAAATTCCTTCTATTTACTTTTGAATCTTTACCGACAGTCCTGAAAGAACAAAACAAAGATCACAATAAACCATTACATATGATACAACTTCATCCAGACGGTTGTTATTACCCTGGTTCAAAACTATACATTCCACCAACACTCAGACTCTCGCTACTTCACAGTGTCCATGAATCATTTCTAGCGGGTCATCCTGGGGTTACCAAAACCCATGAATTAGTCACAAGACACTACTGGTAGCCTCATTTGCATAAAGATATCAAAGAACATGTTCTTTCTTGTCTTGTCTGCACTATCTCTAAAAGAGTTAAACATCCACCTTATGGCTTGCTCATGCCTTTACCTACCCCTAAAAAGACCATGGTCTGAAATCTCATTGGATTTCATCGTTGATTTACCGGTGTCATCCAGAAACACTACTATTCTCGTCGTAGTGGATTTATTTACCAAAATGTGCCATTTTATACCCTTTACTAAACTACCAACTGCAATGGAGACCATACATTTATTGCTTAATCATGTATTCAAGCATCATGGGCTTCCCACTACCATTCTCAGTGACCGTGTTACACAATTTTCCAGTAGATTATGGCAAGAATTTTGCAAAACATTCTCTTTACAAAGAAAACTCACTACAGCCTACCATCCTCAGAGAAACGTTCAAACCGAAATGTGCAACCAGTGGTTGGAACAATTCCTCAGGTCATTCTGTTCTTCTCAGCAACATCACTGGTCTGACTTTATATCCTATGCTCAATTCTGTTATAATAATACGCATCATTCCGCAATTAATCAAACACCCTTCTTTGCTAACTATGGATTTCATCCTCGGTTCCACCTACTGCCAACATCTGATACCTTATCGCCCAGTATTTCCCAATTATCTGAAGATATTTCTTCGAACTTCAAGAATATTGAATTAGCTATAGTTAAAGCCAAGGATCAGTACAAGAGGTATTACGATCGCCGAAGATTGCCTGCTCCTCACTACGCACCAGGTGATTTGGTCTGGCTTTCCACCAGGAATATGAAATTGAATACACCCTCGAAAAAACTCTCTCCTCTGTTTGTTGGTCCATACCCTGATGAGAGGGTTATTAACCTCAATGCTGTTCGTTTGACCTTACCGAATTCCCTTAAAATCCATCCGACATTTCATGTTTCCCTGCTGAAACCCTATAAGGAGCTCCGAGCCTCGACTACTGTAATGGTCAGTTGGAATATTTTGTAAACTGGAAAGGTTACTCCTCTGATGAAGACTCCTGGGAACCGGCCTCTAATATTTCTGCTCCTCGACTTGTATCCCGGTTTCACCAACGTAATCTGGATAGACCTCGACCCTGAGCACCGGGAGTTGCTCCTTGAGAGGGGGGTCCTGTCAGGTTGTCATCCTCTCTATGTATACAACATATCAAACTTGTCTCACTTTAGGACCCAGCAGCTTACTCTCAACAGCTTTATAAGCCTCACCTGCCCTATTCTCATTGCTTAGTATTGGAGACAGATAGTATCCTTACAGTCATCCTCTACCTGAAGAGCTATTTTACAAGCTCCCTCTTGATCCAGCTCATTCTGTGAACGCTGTTTACAAATCACCTACTGCTTCATCCCCACATAACCTCTGCTCAACTTAGTTTTTGGGGAAAGTGTCTACCTTTGTTTCAGTTCGTACAAGCAGCCTGTCATCTCTACGCTGCTGCCCGCAATCCGCTCACAGCCTCCTTGCGCTGACGTCAGATGCCTGGCCCACTCATCACAATCTCCACGCCTGACTCTGAGATGCAGCATTCTCCTTCTTGCAACGGCCGCAACTTACACTTAAGTTTATACCGGTAAGAACATCTGCTACATGTATACATTTCATGTGGAAAGTGTTAAGCTGCCATATATGAACTTATAAGCGCTTGGATAAAAGTATATGCATATATTACAAGGACTGTTATCAGAATCTCTGCAAACAATCTCTCTAAATATAAAATCCATTTTGTGCACACTGCAAAAAGCACTCTTGGCGTTTCATTATAGTTAAGCTGACAGCTTGTAATATTTCCTAGATATAAAGGGCTGTTATAACTACTCTATTTCAGACTGCAGTTTTCAGTAATAGTGCTTTCAGTGCTAGTTTTCCTGCCACACTTATTTCAGTGTATCAATATACACATGTGGTGGCTATAGGAACTACTAACAAATGCCTTCAATATATTATATCCTGCTGTATGGTTTTATGGACTCAGCTATGCTGCCAGATTTCTCTATGCTGCATCCATTAACCACCTCAGCAACATACACAAATTTATCCAGCTAAATCCCAGCAGTTGTGATTCACTTTTCTAACATGGCCCAAATATTCTAATTCTTTTAGATATATTAAGGTTGAGCCTGACAAAAGCAAATGCAAATGGCATGCCTCAACCTGGGCATGAGAGAAAAAAAAAAAAAAAAAAAAAAAACAAGACACCAGTCACTCATCTAGAAAAGGCAAAATATACAAGATGGCAACGCCGGCACCAGTCCACCACAAAAAGCGCGGACCAGGCCGAGAACACGCTCACCCCACGAAGAGGCCGACCCCCAGCACACATCCACACAGAAACCAACGGCCCAAGCCACTTCAACACCTTCAAAACACCAGACACTCACCCAGAAAAGATCAAACACACAAAGTGGCAAGGTTGGCACCAGTCCGCCCGCCACAGAAACCACCAGGCCAGGCCGAGAACACGCCAGATTCTTATTCAGAAAGGATTGAATGTATTGGGTGGCAGGGTTGGCACTGGTTTGTTTGACATGGGGGCCATTGGACCAGGCTGGGAGCGTGTCTGTCCTGTGGAGGGGTTTTCTCCCTGTGTATGTCTACACAGAAATTAATGGCCCAAAGGATTTTAGCACTTTCAACATACAAGTTACTTATTCAAACATAACCAAACGTGTGCCATGTTTACCATATGTTTTTTGTTATATAACGTATTTGTATACAGTGCAAGTTAGTTTAGATTTTGGGAAAGTATTATTTTATTTATAATAAAAATAATGCTAGAGAAACACATTTAAGGTAGAAATAATTAACAGTATATAGTATCTATGACACTCAAAACAGCCATTTTATTTCTGACAAAAACTTATTCTGCACATTTTAAAGAATTATTTTTAAAAGGGGTATAGGGAAACCACATTTTCTGGAATACAGTTGAAAGTTAAAATATTAAATAATTGATTCCAACCTAACCCCAAATATTGCATTCTTTTGAAGCATAAAATGTATTGATTCAGCTCTAGATCTCACTGGGCCTCAGGACAAAATCTGTTGCTGTGCCTCCCTAATTTTAACAGCACCTTTTCTAAAGCATAGCTAATGCTCTATCCAATCCATTTCATATATGTGATTCTCACACTTGGTGTATCTAACATTAAGCATATATATCTCTCTATATTTATATTTTTATATCTTTCTCCTTGTGAGGCCTATTCATATATACCTATATCCAGCCCACAAAGGGTTTAGAGGATTGAGTAAAGTCACCTCTCATATAGTCCAATTACACTAGGGTGCCCCTTACATTTTGTACCATTTCATGTTTACTTTACTGTCCCTTTAAATTTGTTATATAAGAAAACGTGAAAATATAGAATACTCACCTTTCCCCCCTCTGGTCACTGTCCATCTCTCCCTCTGCTCACCTTCCCTCTATCCCTCTGTTCACTATCTCTCTATCCCTCTGCTCACTAGGGATGGGCGAATGTTTTGCAACATTTGAAAAATGAAAAGAATTTTAACACATTCGTTCATTTCCAATTTCAAATGTTTCTAACATTCGTTTCATGTATTCGAATTATGCAATATTCAAATTTAAAAAATCCAAATTTATATACATGTAATAGTATTTATAATGCTTTCTTTAAATGTAATATTCGAATTATGCAATATTTGAATTTGAAAAATTCTAATTTATATCTTTGTAATAGTATTCTTAATGCTTTCTTTAAACATAATATTTTGAGTTATGCAATATTTGAAATAGAAACATTCAAATTGATATATTTGTATCTATTATGTATCAGTTTACTAAATTCCCTACCACATGAACTATTGAAATTCTGAATAGTATTTGTTAAATAAAATGTTACATTAAAAATTTTGAATGTGGACATTCAATCTAATTATGAACATTCGATTTCGAAAGTGACATTTGAAAACTGTAAATAGCACTCGAATATAGAATTTTTGAGAATATTTTTTTTAATCAACATTCAATTATGTAAATCGAATTTCTACAATAACATTCGTTCTAACATTCGAATTTGAACAAAACACATTCATCCATCCCTACTGCTCACCTTCCATCTCTCCCTCTGCTCACTGTCCCTCTCTCCCTCTGCTCACCTTCCCTCTCTCCCTCTGCTCACCTTCCCATTCTCCTTCTGCTCACCTTCTCTCTTTCCATCTGCTCACCTTCCCTCCCTCCTTCTGCTCACCTTGTCTCTTTCCATCTGCTCACCTTCCCTCTCTCTCTCTGCTCACCATCTCTCTCTCCCTCTGCACATCTTCTCTCTCTCCCTCTGCTCATCTTCTCCCTTTCCCTCTGGTCATCATCCCTCTCTCCCTCTGCTCATCTTCTCTCTCTCCCTCTGCTCACCTTCCCTCTGCTCACCTTCCCTCTTCCCTCTGCTCACCTTCCCTCTCTCGCTCTGCTAACCTTCCCTCTTCCCTCTGCTCACCTTCTCTCTCTCCCTCTGCTCACCTTCACTCTCTCCCTCTGCTCATCTTCTCTCTCTCCCTCTGCTCACCTTCCCTCTTTCCATCTGCTCACCTTTCCTCTCTCCCTCTGCTCCCCTTCCCTCTTTCAATCTGCTCACCTTCCCTCTCTCCCTCTGCTCATCTTCTCTCTCTCCCTCTGCTCATCTTCTCTCTCTCCCTCTGCTCACCTTCCCTCTCTCCCTCTGCTCACCTTCCCTCTCTCCCTCTGCTCACCTTCCCTCTCTCCCTCTGCTCACCTTCCCTCTCTCCCTCTCCTCACCTCCACTCTCTCCCTCTGCTCACCTTCCCTCTCTCCCTCTGCTCACCTTCCCTCTTTCCATCTTCTCACATTCACTCACTCCGTCTGCTCACCTTCCCTCTCTACCTCTGCTCACCTTCCCTCTCTCCCTCTGCTCACCTTCCCTCTCTCCCTCTGCTCACCTTCCCTCTCTCCCTCTGCTCACCTTCCCTCTCTCCCTCTGCTCACCTTCCCTCTCTCCCTCTGCTCACCTTCCCTCTTTCCATCTGCTCACATTCACTCACTCCCTCTGCTCACCTTCCCTCTCTCCCTCTGCTCACCTTCCCTCTCTCCCTCTGCTCACCTTCCCTCTCTCCCTCTGCTCACCTTCCCTCTTTCCATCTGCTCACATTCACTCACTCCCTCTGCTCACCTTACCTCTCTCCCTCTGCTCACCTTCCCTCTTTCCATCTGCTCACCTTCTCTCTTTCCATCTGCTCACATTCACTCTCTCCCTCTGCTCATCTTCCCTCTCTCCCTCTGCTCACGTTCCCTCTCTCCCTCTGCTCACCTTCCCTCTTTCCCTCTGCTCACCTTCCCTCTTTCCCTCTGCTCACCTTCCCTCTCTCACCTTCCCTCTCTCCCTCTGCTTACCTTCTCACTCTCCCTCTGCTCACCTTCCCTCTCTCCCTCTGCTCCCCTTTCACTCTCTCCCTCTGCTCACCTTCTCTCTCTCCCTCTGTTTACCTTCCCTTTCTCCCTCTGCTCACCTTCCCTCTCTCCCTCTGCTCACCTTCCCTCTCTCCCTCTGCTCACCTTCTCTCTCTCCCTCTGCTCATCTTCCAACCCTCACTCTGCTTACCTTCCCTCTCTCCTTCTGCTTATTTTCTCTCTCTCCCTCTGCTCACCTTCCATCTCTCCCTCTGCTCACCTTCCATCTCTACCTCTTTTCATCTTGTTCACCATCCCTGTCTCCCTCTGCTCACTTTTTCTCTCTCCCTCTGCTCACCTTCCCTCTCTCTCTCTCTCTGCTTAACTTCCCTCCCTCTCTGTTCACCTTCCCTCTCTCCCTCTGCTCACCTTCCCTCTTTCCCTCTGCTCACCTTCCCTGACCCTCTCTCCCTCTACTCATCTTCCCTCACTCTCTCTGCTCACATTCCCTCTCTCCCTTTGCTCACCTTCTCTATCTCCCTCTGCTCACCTTCCCTCTCTCCCTCTGCTCACCTTCCCTCTCTCCCTCTGCTCACCTTCCCTCTCTCCCTCTGCTCACCTTCCCTCTTTCCATCTGCTCACATTCACTCACTCCCTCTGCTCACCTTACCTCTCTCCCTCTGCTCACCTTACCTCTCTCCCTCTGCTCACCTTCCCTCTTTCCATCTGCTCACCTTCTCTCTTTCCATCTGCTCACATTCACTCTCTCCCTCTGCTCATCTTCCCTCTTTCCCTCTGCTCACCTTCCCTCTCTCACTCTGCTCACCTTCCCTCTCTCCCTCTGCTTACCTTCTCACTCTCCCTCTGCTCACCTTCCCTCTCTCCCTCTGCTCCCCTTTCACTCTCTCCCTCTGCTCACCTTCCCTCTCTCCCTCTGTTTACCTTCCCTTTCTCCCTCTGCTCACCTTCCCTCTCTCCCTCTGCTCACCTTCCCTCTCTCCCTCTGCTCACCTTCTCTCTCTCCCTCTGCTCATCTTCCAACCCTCACTCTGCTTACCTTCCCTCTCTCCCTCTGCTTATTTTCTCTCTCTCCCTCTGCTCACCTTCCATCTCTCCCTCTGCTCACCTTCCATCTCTACCTCTTTTCATCTTGTTCATCATCCCTGTCTCCCTCTGCTCACTTTTTCTCTCTCCCTCTGCTCACCTTCCCTCTCTCTCTCTCTCTCTGCTTAACTTCCCTCCCTCTCTGTTCACCTTCCCTCTCTCCCTCTGCTCACCTTCCCTCTTTCCCTCTGCTCACCTTCCCTGACCCTCTCTCCCTCTACTCATCTTCCCTCACTCTCTCTGCTCACATTCCCTCTCTCCCTTTGCTCACCATCTCTATCTCCCTCTGTTCACCTTCCCTTTCTCCTTCTGCTCAACTTCCCTCTCTCATTCTGCTGCACCTTTCCTCTTTCTCTATGCTAACAGTCCCTCTCTCCCTCCGCTCACTGTCCCTCTCTCCTTCCACCCTTCTTCCCACTCTCTCTGCTCACCTTCCCTCTCTCATTCTGCTCAATTTCCCTCTCTCCCCCTGCTCAACTTCACTCTATCACTATGCTCACCTTCCCCCTCTTTCTTCTCACCTTCATCCTCTCCCTCTGCTCATCTTCCCTCTCCATGTCCACTTTTCTTCCCCCTCTCTCTGCTCACCTAACCTCCCTCCTTCTGCTGACCTTCCATCTCTCCCTCTGCTCAACTTCCCTCTCTCTCTCTCTCTCTCTCTGCTCACCTTTTATCTCTCCCTCTGCTTAACTTCCATATCTCCCTCGATTCAACTTTAAATTTCATTCTCTCCCTATTCTCACCTTCCCTCTCTCCCTCTGCTCACAGTCCCTCTCTCCCTCTGCTTTTTTTTTTTTTTTAAATATTTTTATTGAAAATTATATCTGATAATACATATCTTTGGAGACGCAGCTCCGCATTGTGACATTTCCATTCATTGTCATCTTAAATTACCACATGTTAAATTCCGAGAATTATGCTGTCCCCGTTTTTAGCTAATTCAACATTCTGAAGAGATTCTTTACATCCACCCGGCAACAGTTTTAAGAAAAAAGAAAAAGAAAAACTGCAAAACGGAGACCAACAAAATGATAACACATTGGGAACATCAATACAATCTTATTCTCTGCCTCCAATAAATACACTTGTCCTTGTTCATTTTTACTCTTAAACCTAGGATTAATGGTCATTCTAAGATGATACCCTCTATCTGGTGTCTCTCATACCTACCACCCTGCGGGTTTCCCATGATTCTCTCAAATCCCTCATATCTTCTATCTGGTCTATTAGGACTATTTTCTCAGCATCTTCTATATCTACTTTTCGTAGATGTCCGCATAACCTCTCCTATTTTTATCTGAGAAAAGCTTTTTTTACTATGGGCGGGAGTGTCGGAGGCCGGGGGGGGGGGGGGGGGAAAAACAAACGAAGACAGACAGAAAAGAAAGGAGAGAAAAAAAAAAAAAAAAAAAAAACACCCCTCTTATACTTTTCTTTGCTTCTATTCATTATCCAGTATGGATGTGTTGCCTTATCTCGTCACCCAATGTGCCGGTAGGATTCCTGCCACTACTAGATTTAGAAAAGGAACTGAGCTCTGTAAAGGTTCAAGAAACTGCAGCTGTAACGCCCTCGGCCAGTCTACAATATATTTTTCCCACTTGCGGAAATACCTTTTGTAGTATTTCTCTCTACTTTTTAGATCCTGTCTTTCCACTATCATTTGAAATTTCATGTTGTTTATAAACTCCTTCATGTTTGGCACCTCTCTATGTTTCCATTTCTGGAATATGAGACTGCGTGCTGCCAGGATGGCCAAATTTGTAAGATTTTTATCTCCTATATTTTCCGTCTGATAAAAAAAAAATATCTGTATTGCTTCCAAATTTATTTTAACCGTTAAATATTTGTTGAGCCAGAACTGAATTTTTCGCCAGAATTGCTGTACTTTCGGGCAGCTCCATAAACAATGCATCAGATCTGCTTTTACGTAATTACATTTATAACAGCTTATTGGAGTTGTTCTATCCCAGCCACTGATTCTCTCTGGCGTCAAATAAAAATTATTTATCAATTTTGCATGCGACTCCCGCCAACTAATTCTCTCCGTGGCTTCCTCCGCCCTTTTAATACTATCCACTATATTTTCACTTTGTATGGAAGGAAAATATCTGAAAAAAAATTCTGTATTCAAATTTATTTGTCTAATTCCTAATCTCTGTATTATATTCTGATACCATATAGCTATGGACCGCTTTCCAGCTTGATATAGCTTTAGGCCTGGCTCAATCACGGGCTGACTCCAGTCCGCACCGTATCTCTTGATATGAGTATCTATATAGTGTCTTATCTGGAGGTATGTATAAAAATGTTTAGCGGGTAAATTATATTCTATCGCCAAGCTCTCGAAGGTTCGTGTTGATCCCTCTGGTCCCAATATTATTTGTGAGAAGTATTTCAATCCCATGCCATGCCATTCACGGAAGATCCTATTATTTAGACCCGGTGAAAAATCTACGCACCCAACAATCGGCAGAAATGCTGACACTTGATATTCTTGACCCACTGTATCACAATATTTTTGCCATGCCCAAACTATACTTGTGAATGTTACTAAATTCGCCACATTACTTGGTAAATTCCTATATGGGCAATGCAATATTGCTTTCAGATTGAATGGTTTGACTATCTCTGTTTCTAGTTTATTATAGGTAATGTATTCTGCCTCGGTCAACCAGTCTATTCCGAATTTAATCAAAGTTGCATAATTGTAATACCTGATATTAGGGAAGGCAAATCCACCATGTTTTTTTGCATAAGACAGTTTTTCAGTTGATATACGGGCCTTCTGCTTGCCCCAGATAAATAATGAACATGCTCTATTATATTTGTCAATATCCTTCTTTTTAATCACTAATGGTAAATTTTGCATGCGAAATAATATCTTTGGAAAGAAGATTGTTTTTATCAGTATGATACGTGCAGATAGTGACAAATAATACATATTCCACTTTCCTATTTCTGATTCCATGTTATCGAATAGTTCTCTATAATTCAACTGGTACCATTCACCTGGGTTCCGTGAAATTTTGATCCCTAAATAACTAATATACTGGACCTCTTTAAAAATTGTATTATGACTCGTCTTAGTTTTATTTATCCATAAAATTTCAGATTTCGCAGGGTTTATTTTGTAACCAGTAAATGAGCTGAATACCTTGATAATCTGTAGGAGTTGTGGGATACAGGTACTTGTGTCATACAAAAAAAATAAAATGTCGTCCGCATAGAGCGAGATCGTCATTCTTTCTGCCCCTATCTTCAGTGGGGCTACTTTATGTCTAATATATATGGCAAGTGGTTCGAGCGCAATGTCAAACAATAAAGGGGAAAGTGGACACCCTTGACGCGTCCCCCTTTCAAGAACTATTGGTTTAGATAGTTCCCCGTTAATTAGCAGCTGTGATTTCGGTGTCTTATAGATCAGTTTAATCAGGTCGAGCAGCGCACCGGTAAGGCCAAATTTCTCCAGAGCCTCAAAGAGGTGGTCCCATCCTATAGAATCAAATGCCTTTTCGGCATCTATTGTTACCAATGCAATATCTTTATCTCCCCGTTTCCTTCTCTGCCCCGCGGTGCCCTGCCCGGCCCAAAAAAAGTGCTCCACCATTGCTAATACCCGTCTCATATTACGTACAGAATTCCTTCCTGTTACGAACCCGACCTGATCTGGATGTATTAGATCTGGTATTACTTTTTTCAATCTATCCGCTATTATAGACATTAATATCTTGTAGTCATGATTTAACAATGAGATAGGGCGATATGATGATAAATTTGTAGCATCTTTCCCTTTTTTAATATTAATGATATAATTGCGTCCGAAAAATAAGGGGATTTCATTTCTTTCTTAATAAAATAGCCGTTATATAACTTAGTTAACGTCCCTATTATTATTCCTGAGGTCATCTTATAAAATTCGGCCGAGAGGCCATCCGGCCCAGGAGCTTTTCCTGATTTGGCTTTTTGAATGGCTCTTACTACCTCTCCTTCCAGGATTGGGGAATTAATCTGTTGTAGTGCCTCTGGCGTTACTCTAGGAATTTTTATCTGCTCCCAAAATTGTTGCTTCCTTTCTGTGTTTATTTCCTCCTTCGAGTATAGCTTTTGGTAGAATTGAAAAAATGCTTCTTTAATTGCTGTAGGGCTAGTGTATGTATTCTTATTTTCCTTAATTGTGGAAATTATATTTTGTTTCTTGCGAAACTTAGTTATCTTAGCTAAGTGTTTTGCCGAAACTCCCTGTAATCCTTGGAATCTCGCCCTACATTTTGCCTCTTCCTGTGCCCATTTTTCTTTCATAAATTGTTCCCTTTCTGTTTTTGCATATGCATATTTTTCCCAATTAACCCGGCTAGAGCCATTCAAATACCTCACGTATGCTCTCCTAACTTGATTTGCCAACTGAATTTCTCTCGCCTTGTTTTTACGGTTTAAGTTGACCATATATACCTTTATCTCGCCGCTTATGACCGCTTTACCTGCCTCCCACAAAATCTCCAGCTTTTCAGCATAGTCTCTATTGAATACGATATACTCTTTCCACTTGTTTGCGACCCAGTTACTGAATTTTGGATTGTCTGACATATACCCCGGAAATCTGAAAGTGTTTGTCCTATAGCTCGACCTATCATGGAGTAATATCCTGAAACTAATTATTGAATGGTCCGATAATATTATCTCTTCTATGTGTGTCCTGATTTCGTGTTTTAGAAGATGTTCATCTATCAAGAACATGTCTATTCTGGAAAAGCATCTATGTGCCTTAGATTCACACGTATAGGATCGTTCGTCTGGGTGTTGCAAGCGCCATATATCATGTACTTTAATAGTTTTTAAGAAATTACGAAAAATTCTTGCCTCCCGTTGATATGCCTGTCTGCGACCCACCTTAGATCTGTCGCTATCAGGATATGTCGTTGTGTTCATGTCGCCTGCTATTATCAGATTCTGGCCTAAATACGGTGTCAGTTCCTTTATTATCTGTTGCCAAAAATTAACTTCAAATGTGTTGGGTGCGTATATATTACACAGAGTCCATATTTTCTCATCAATTTTGATTTGCATAATAATGAATCTACCCTGAGGGTCCAATTTTGAATTTAATATCTCATAATCTAAACTTCTATTCAATAGTATAGCTACCCCGCATTTCCGTGACACGCATGGGGTTGCAATGACTTCTGCCAGCCAATTAGTTCTTAATTTATCTATTTCAGCCGCTTTTAGGTGCAATTCTTGCAGGAATATAATGTCAGGCTTTTGCTTTTTCAATAATTTAAAAATGTTCTTACGCTTAATGGGGGAGGTTATCCCTCCCACATTCCATGATACACAATTAATTGCCACACTCATCCTTTCCTATTCTATTAGATGTCAGAAAAGAAAAAAAAAAAAAAATTTTAGTGTAATCCCCGCCCCCCGGACCTCCCACTCCCCCACCCTCCGCCTCTTCAACTGTTTCTCTATTCCACAGCATCCTCTTTCTGTGTTCGTGCTGAACTGTTGATATCCTATACTTCTATATTATTTTCAGCACAAAAAGCTTTTGCTTCTTCTGCCGTATTAAGTGCTGTAACACCGTCCATCCCCAGTACCGTGATTTTAGCTGGGTATCTCATAGAGGCTCTCAACCCAGCTTTTATCAGCGCTGAGCAGTACGGTGCCATAGCACGCCGTTTCCCTGATGTCTCCACTGGTCTTTCTATAATGATACATTATGCTGGCCTTATCCTGAAAATTCAAATATTTAATGATGAGCACTCTTGGCCTGGTGTTGCTCTCTCTAGGTTGTCTTAGTGCTCCGATCCTATGTGCTCTCTCTACCAACAAAGCCCCTTTTACGGGTTGCATACCTAGCAGGTTGGGTAATGTAACTGCACCAAAGGTCAGTAGGTCTTCCTGTCCGTTAGTTTCGGGCAGCTCAACTACACGGATATTGCTCCGCCGTGACCTGTCCTCCAGATCTTCTATCTTTGCCTGTAATGCATTAATTTTTTCTGCGTGTTTATCCATTGTTGACCCTTGAGTGTTTAACTTGTCTTCTGCGTCTGACACCCTATTTTCTACCTCAGTTAATCTGATCGAAAATTGTCTGATTTCCTGGGATAGCTCTGAGATCTCTTTTTTAACAATTTCAAATTGGGGCAATATTAGGTCTGCCAATTGATTTATTGTGAGCTGCGTTTCTAAATTTCTCTCTGGGCTCTGAACATTTGATTCTATATTACTGATTTCACTTTGCGCTTTCTGCCTTTTGTCCCTTTTTGGTGGCATTGCTGGTGATTTGTTTTTCACGTTTGTGACATATTTTTCCATTTGTGCTATTGGTTTTCTTTCCCACTTGCACCTTCTAGTTACTCACTCCCTTTAAAAAAACTCACACCTGCTGACAGGCTGTACTATCACACTATGTTGTGTTATTTCCTCTCTGTCTGTTTCCTTTCCTTATGATCTAGTGCCCTGGATTCATTTAAAGTCACAATCTCTTAATTTAAGCCCGTTAGAGCCTATATCTTCACTATTTGCCTCAGTTGGATACTACTGTTACTTCATACAGTCATGCACTTATGCTTTGAATTTGTCTATTTGGTTTCCCTAATGTGCCTATATTTCCAGTGACCGTATACTTATGCCACTCTTTACCTTAACACATTGTAACCCTAACACTTCGTGCGTTTCCTTTTTCTCCTACAACCTAGTGTTGCCAGAACCCTTTGTATGGGCTGTAATCGCTCTGGTAATTCCTCTCTACCACATTCCTCTTAGTGTTCTCTAATGCTCTTATGTGGACAGCCTCACGCTGTTGAAATAAATCTATTAGACTCTGTTCCACAATTATTATTTTAACTAAACGCTACTGTTACTTTTGGCTGAAGTTAAATATGCCCAGTCTATTAATCTGCGCACAATCTTACACAAAGAAGTATGAACTGTATTTCAGCCTTCAACTATGATCAATAACTGTTCAAAATATTAAATGCTAAACAAGGTTATATACATACATAGCAATGATAATTTTCACTTGTTTACACCCTTTTTCAAAACTCAGATACCTTAGTCATTAGACAAAGTCATAATCCAATCTGCTGTGTTACTTTTACCTAGACATACCCATCCTCATACTCTGCACACCATCTTACACAGAATACCTAATATTTTATAACATCAACAGTATAAAATGCATTTCAGTGTTGAACTATGTCCAAGGACTATTCAGAATATTAAATGCTATTAGACTCTGTTTCTGCGTTGTAGTTTTAACTAAGCACTACAGCTACTGTGTCTGCTTCCAAGCTGCACTTTACACTTATGGAGTTAATCTTGTGCTACACATGTAATCCCTTTACAGATATAGCAGTTATAATTTTCACTTGTATGCAATTTTTTTTTTCAATGCTTCAGCCATCTAAATAAGCAAAAAAAGTCACAATCCAGACTACTACATTACTTTCAACTGACGTTAAACATGCCCAGCTTATTACTCTGCTCACTGTCTTACACGGAGTGTCTAGTATTTTTTTTCAACTTCCAAAATATGTACTATATGTCAGCCTTCAACTGATAGCTATTCAGAGTATTAGATGCAGAACAAAGTTATAGTCCTATTCCTTTGGCTCCTTTATATTGCACCAAAAAACAGTTACCACATCTGAGTCTCTTAATCCCAGAGTTTTTCCTCCATTTAACTCAATAAGAGAGAGGCTGTTCTAATTTTCAGGCCCTCCCGCCAGATGAATTTTAGTCTCTGGCAGTTTCCCTTTTATTGCTTGCCGTGGTTAACTCCGAATACACGGTGCAGTCTGTACCTTATTCCCCAACAGTTCCTACTCATAGCGGGAAAATACATGAGAAGGAGCAATGTCTTCAATAGGTATAGGAGTTATGTCCTGCCGCTATTTTAAAAGTTCCAGTGACTACCGCTATGTGACTGTGTATGGTCGCTCATAATCAGTAAAGCCGGCCTGGCCCTGGGTACTTTGAGCTTACGGACCTTGTCTCTATTCAGCTTCGGCTCGCTTAACTTCCCAAGCTTTGTACACACCAAAAAGCAGCTTTTCACTCAATCATATGTAAGTTAATATATTACAAACTTACCCCCCCATTTCTTCACGGCAGATTTCGAGTCGCCATTCTCCGTATATTTACCCCACCCGGGGGGCCTCTGCTTTTGATCCGGCTGTTGCTCTTGTTTTCTCGAGCGCGGTTCAGCTTTCACCACTGCTCCCACTCGGCAGCTCCTCTCAGCGCCGTGGTCTTGTGGTTGTGACGTCACTTGTCCTCGCCGTCTTTCCGGTATGGGGGGGGGTAACAGTGCCGCTGCCAGTTCAGTTCTATGCGGTAGTTCTCCTATGCCGGCCGCTTCTCTTGTGCCTCCTGTCCCCACCTTTCCACTGTCAGGTAGGACCCAGCCCTCTCCGCTTACACTGTTAGCTCCAGGTTATATCTGTACCCCCTGTAGGGGTGACTGTAGCGTCAAGGCTCCTTCTCAGCGGGTATGTTACGTCCGCTTGTTAAAATGCTGTGACTTCCTTCCACCACACTTTATCTCCCCCAGGCTGGGTATATCTTTTGCCCCAGCAATAGGGCTTCGTGGCAGGGTGTTAGGTCTTTGCTTGGCTCCACATACGAGGGAGCTCAGCGTGAGTGCTCCTTCCTCAACGCTCCTCCCACAGGAAGTCCAGTAGGTGTTACTCGAAATCTCCCTCCCTCTGCTTACTGTTCCTCTCTCCCTCCACTCATCTTCCCTCTTTCCTTTCACTCTTCTTCCCCCTCTCTCTGCTCACCTTTCCTCCCTCCTTCTGCTCACCTTCCCTCTCTCCCTCTGCTCAATTTCTCTCTCTCCCACTGCTCAACTTCCCTATCTTACTATGCTCACCTTCCCTCTCTCTTCTCACCTTCACTCTCTCTGTCTGCTCATCTTCCCTCTCTCCTTCCACTCTTCTTCCCCCTCTCTCTGCTCACCTTACCTCCCTCATTCTGTTGACCTTCTATCTCTCCCTCTGCTCAACTTCCCTCTCTCTCTCTGCTCACATTTTATCTCTCCCTCTGCTCAACTTCCATATCTCCCTCTGTTCAACTTTCATCTTCCTTCTCTCCTTCTGCTCATCTTCCCTCCCTCTCTCTGATCACCTTCCCTCTCCCCCTCTGCTCACCTTCCCTCTCTCCCTCTGTTCACCTTCACTCTTTCCCTCTGCTCACCTTCCCTCTCTCCCTCTGCTCATCTTCCCTCCCTCACTCTGCTCACTTTCCCTCTCCCCCTCTGCTCACCTTCCCTCTCTCCCTCTGTTCACCTTCACTCTTTCCCTCTGCTCACCTTCCCTCTCTCCCTCTGCTCATCTTCCCTCCCTCTCTCTGCTCACCTTCTCTCTCTCCCTCTGCTCACCTTCCCTCTCTCCCTCTGCTCATCTTCCCTCCCTCTCTCTGCTCACCTTCTCTCTCTCCCTCTGCTCATCTTCCCTCCCTCTCTCTGCTCACTTTCTCTCTCTCCCTCTGTTCACTTTTCCTCTCTCCTTCTGTTCAACTTCCATCTCTTTCACTGCTTACCTTCCCCCTCTCCCTCTGCTCACTTTCCCTCTCTCCCTCAGCTCACTGCCCCTATCTCCCTCTGCTTATCTTCCCTCTCTCCTTCCACACTTCTTCCCCCTCTCTCTGCTCACCTTCCCACCCTCCTTCTTCTCACCTTCCCTCTTTCCCTCTGCTCAACTTCCCTCTCTCCTTCTGCTCAACTTCCCTCACTCCCTATGCTCACCTTCCCTCTTTCCCTCTGCTCAACTTCCCTCTCTCCCTCTGCTCAACTTCCCTCACTCCCTATGCTCACCTTCCCTTTCTCCCTATGCTCACCTTTCCTCTCTCTCTGCTCACCTTCCCTCACTCCCTATGCTCACCTTCCCTCACTCCCTATGCTCACCTTCCCTCTCTCCCTATGCTCACCTTTCCTCTCTCTCTGCTCACCTTTGCTCTCTCCCTCTGCTCATTATCCCTCTCTCCCTCTGCTCATGATCCCTCTCTCTGCTCACCTTACCTCCCTCCTTCTGCTGACCATTCTTTTCTCCTTCTGCTCAACTGCCATCTCTCTCTCTGCTCACCTTCCATATCTTCCTCTGCTCAGCTTCACTCTCTCCCTCTGCTCAGCTTCCCTCTCTTCCTCTGCTCACATTCCCTCTCTCCCTCTGCTCACCTTGCCTCTCTCCCTCTGCTCACCTTCCCTCTCTCCCTCTGCTCACCTTGCCTCTCTCCCTCTGCTCACCTTCCCTCTCTCCCTCTGCTCACCTTCTCTCTCTCCCTCTGCTCACCTTCCCTCTCTCCCTCTGCTCACCTTGCCTCTCTCCCTCTGCTCACCTTCCCTCTCTCCCTCTGCTCACCTTCTCTCTCTCCCTCTGCTCACCTTCCCTCTCTCCCTCTGCTCACCTTCCCTCTCTCCCTCTGCTCACCTTCTATCTCTCCCTCTGCTCACCTTCCCTCTCTCCCTCTGCTCACCTTCCCTCTCTCCCTCTGCTCACCTTCTCTCTCTCCCTCTGCTCACCTTCCCTCTCTCCCTCTGCTCACCTTCTCTCTCTCCCTCTGCTCACCTTCCCTCTCTCCCTCTGCTCACCTTCCCTCTCTTCTTCCCCCTATCTCCCTCTGCTCACCTTCCCTCTCTCCTTTTGCTCACCTTCCCCCTCTCCTTCCATTCTTCTTCCCCCCTCTCTCTGCTCATATTCCCTGACACCCACTGTCCTATGATGGTGAACTTATTACATATTTAACCTTCAAGTTGTAGAATAATTTCATGTTTTGGCAAAAGTTAAAAGTGGTTGCAAATGTTATATATTTGTTGAAATGTGTTCAGCACCTTGCTGTGTGCGCGCCTGTCTCTCTCACACCCTCTTTCTTTCTCTTTTTCTTTCTCTCTCACTCTCTCGGTTTTGTTTAGCTATGACACCATTTAAATACAAATTGTTAATTGTTATATAGTATACTTTAATTTTGAATTTGTTATCATTATATTTTTAAAAATTCTTAATTGGTGTAATTATTTCCGAGTTATGGATATTGATTATTTTAAGTGGTGTTTGTAGTATTAAAATTAATTTGATAGTTATGGATTTAAATAATTACTATAAGAGGAGTGTGTGTGGCATTTAGAATGCAGTAACAGATACAATGAACAACAAAAGTCTTTTAAAAACTTTAGGGTAGATTAGAAGTGGACCAGTATTTTGTGCTTTCGCTAGAGGGAATCTCCAGTAGGATTTTCATTGCGCTGATATTACAAGTTGATTGTAAACTTTTCTTTCCTCTAGCGTTAATCTAAATCGGGATTAAAGTCAAAAATAAAAAATCACGATTGTGTTTCCATCTATCCCTCTGCTCACCTCTGGATAGTGTGTGTTTGTGTGTACATGTGTATGTGTATGCTCTGGAGAGTGTGCGTTTGAGTGTACTTGTGTATGTGTATGGTCTGGAGAGTGTGTGTTTGTGTGTACATGTATATGTGTATGCACTGAAGAGTGTGTGTAAGTGTGTACATGTGTATGCTCTGGAGAGTGTGTGTTTGTGTGTACATGTATATGTGTATGCACTGAAGAGTGTGTGCTTGTGTGTACATGTATATGTGTATGCTCTGGAGAGTGTGTGTGTGTTTGTGTGTACATTTATATGTGTATGCTCTGGAGAGTGTGTGTTTGTGTGTACATGTATATGTGTATGCTCTGGAGTGTGTGTGTGTGTATATGGGTTAGGGGAGTTTGTTATGTTAGGTATTCCCTTGGTATTCATGAAAGTGGTAATTTTGCTGTACAGTGGCTGTCTAAACAATAAATATGTAGTGAATATCCCAAAATTGGTGAGATACTTTTAGGGGGCCCAAAATAAATTCTTGCACCGGGGCCCTGTAGACATTAGGTCTGCCACTGATTTTTACTATGTGATGTTGTGCATTGCATTAAATATTTATGTACTTAAACAAAATATATAAATAAATTAAAAAACACAAATTAATTAATTAAATAAATTCAATTAATCCACAGTGGAGGAATGTGTATATTTATTTACTTATTAGTACTGCTTAGTTCCAGTTTCGCATATTGCAATTTATTTCATTTTTTTTTTTTTTTTTAAATGATTAGCCCAATGATGATCCACTGCAAGGCTAATCATTTTAAAAAAAAATGTATAAAATAAATTGATTTAGTTGTTTTTTGGGATGCTGTGGTGGAGAGCGAAAATTGCATGGGCCGGGGGGGGCAAGAAAATGTTTGCCCAGGGTCCAGTTAATATTAAAGACGGCCCTGGGGCAGTTTAAGTCTGGAGAATCTTTTTTTTTAACATTTGATTGAGAACTTAAACCCTAGTCATTAACGTAAGTTTTTTTGCCAAATAATATATATATATATATATATATATAAATATATATATATATATATATATATATATATATATATATACTTCACTTTCTTGTTATAAACCCTTTAGTGTTTCTTTCAGGTCTGATAAGAATTATATATAACTTGGGCACAAATATGCAACCCAGAATTCCAGTACTAGAAGCCAGTATAGAAAATATTTCTACTGCTACAACATATTTCCCTTTGGTGCTCAGGTATGCTGGAATAAATGATATCCAGACACTACAAAACACTAACATGCTGAATGAGATAAACTTAGCTTCATTGAAAATGTCAGGTAACTTCCTAGCAAAGAAAGCAATTGTGAAACTTGCAAATGCCAAAAATCCCATATATCCCAGAATGCAGTAAAATCCAATGATAGAACCTTCATCACATTGAGCTACTATCTTTCCTATCTCATCGTTCATGTTATAGTATAGAAATGGTGGTTTAATTCCCAACCAACAAGCACAAATTACAACTTGAATCATAGAGCTGACAATCACTACTGAGTTAGATACAGTGGCTCCCACCCACTTCTTTAATTTGCTCCCAGGTTTGGTGGCATTAAATGCGATGACAACAGTCAAAGTTTTAGCTAGGATGGCAGAGACAGAGATAGAAAAGGTAACTCCAAAGACTGTTTGTCTTAGAATACAGGTAATGTGAAGTGGATGACCAATAAATATTAAATTACAGAGGAAGCACATCTTCAGAGAGAAGAGCAGTATGTAACTAAGATCTCGGTTATTGGCTTTCACAATCGGTGTGGTTCTGTATTTAGTAAAAATTATAGTTATTAAACAAGTAAAAAGAGCAAACAGAACAGAGATTGATGCTAGGAGCATTCCCAGTGGTTCTTCATAAGACAGATAAGTTATGACTTTATAAATGCACTTGTCTCCGTTTGTGTTAGGCCACTGACTTTCTGGACATTTGGTACATGATTCCATATCTATATTAAAAAAATAAAAAATAAAGTTAAGTATGCACAAAAATGTATTAAATGTATTATGATGATTGATAATAAAAGTAAAATTATTAATTCATAGTCATATTAATAACAGAAAGAAGCCAAGAGATTAAAATGATACCTTATACATTGTAAAGAATATTTATTGTATCAAACTGGGACTAGTACTCATATTTCACAATCTAGCCTGTCATTTTACTACTAAGGGCTCAATGTTCTAAGCAGGCCAGGCTCCCACACTTTCCTCAATGTAAGAAGCAGAGGTCACAATTCTGCTGTCTCTTACACTCCCTGTAACATCTGAGATGGTGTATAGAAACCCATTTGCTCGCTTGGGGTGATTGGTAGGCCCATATCTAGGGGACGGCATTACACACTCAAGTGACTGTGTGTGATTATATATCCGGGAAGCGGATACACATTGTCTGCTGCCCATTCAGGGCCAGATTACAAGTGGAGCGGTATTTAACTCTCCCATTTGTTTGACGGTTACAATAATCTAAATCTTTTATTTTTCCATCAGAATTTATAGGTTATAGTCAAGAAGTTGTATTTGCTTTGAGAGTCTTCTGTACTGATTCATGATGGCTCTCCAATTGTGCCACTCTCTGTTTAATTTTAACCATATGTTTATGTAGCTCCCCAAAGATGTT
Organism: Bombina bombina; assembly: GCF_027579735.1. Lineage (NCBI taxonomy): Eukaryota > Metazoa > Chordata > Amphibia > Anura > Bombinatoridae > Bombina > Bombina bombina. Next base: position 1,441,635,173 of record NC_069499.1, on the reverse strand, counting down.
GAACATTTCTTTTATTACATAAATTTGTCTTTTGGAGAAAAAACTCATCATATCTTCTTCTTGGCTAAATAGATGTGTTCAGCTAGCTGCCAGTAGTGCAATGATATTCCTTAAGCAAAGGATAATAAGAGAATGAAGCACATTTGAGAATAGAAGTAAATGTGAAAGTTGTTTAAAATTGTATGTGCTATCCAAATCATGAAATAATATTTTGGGGTTTCCTGTCCCTTTAAGAGATGGGCCAGTTTTCTCTCTGCACCTGTCTAATCCCTCCTGATTGCAATCTATTTTTAATATCCACCCCTACACAGGTGTTATAAAATGTGCTGGCATATAAGATGACATTTCTTACTGAAAAATTAATTCAAGAAAAGGAAGAAATATACTGAATATAGCATGACAGTAAAGGAAGAAATATACTGAATATAGCATGCCAGTAAAGAGGTGATTTTAATGTCTGCTGTATCTGAATCATGACAGTTTGAAATTAGGTGGGCTATCTCTTTAAGCTACCATTTTAAGATTATATTGAATCAAACATTTATTCAAATTTTAAAATCCGTGTCTAAGATATTACACTGGCGCAAAGTGGAGAATGGTACTTGTATTACATGGCTTAAACATGGTGCAAATTTTTCCCAAAAAATAAAAAGGAAGTTAGCTATATTATGTTGTGTATTTATTTCATTTTTATCTCTATATCTATTAGTCCAAATTACACAGGTTTCCAACTCGCATCAATCTGCATCGGATTGAGATTGCGGGATTGTATGTTACGTCACAAATTTTAACATTTGCCGATGTTGACGCTTTGATAACTATGGCAGGTCAATCTCGCGACAATTACAACTCGGAATTCCAGCATATTTTCGGTTGACGCTTTGATAAATAGGCCCCTATATTGTAATCTATTACATTTCTGATCTCACTAACCTGTTTGGTTTGATATCTCACCCTCCGGGCATGCAATGCAATCATAGCAGCAGGATTTAGCACCTTTTCTTGGTGACTTTCTGTACCCAGGTAAACAACTTTTACTGCAACTAGAATGTGGGGTCTGAAAAAATGAAAAATAAAATCATGCAAATTATAAGAAAATATTAAGGGCTTATTTGAATTAATATATATATATATATATATATATATATATTGGTGCACGTTAACAGTGTAGGTTATCTACAATGATTTTTTTGTTTGCAACAGTTAAACAGGACTAGGATTAGGTTTAATTTATAGAGACTCTATATTTTTCAAAAACACCAATATAAATGGCTTATATAACACATATTTACTGGTTATTTAGTCTTAGGGCCCTATTTATCAAGCTCTGTATGGAGCTTGATGCCCCGTGTTTCTGGCAAGCCCTCAGGCTCGCCAGAAACACAAGTTATGAAGCAACGGTCTAAAGACCGCTGCTCCATAATCTGTCCGCCTGCTCTGAGGCCGCGGACAGAAATCAACCCAATCAAATACGATTGGGTTGATTGACACCCCCTGCTAGCAGTCGCGAATCTGCAGTGGGCGGCATTGCACCAGCAGTTCACCAGAACTGCTTGTGCAATGCTGAATGCGGAGAGCATATGCTGTCCGCATTCAGCGATGTCTGTCGGACATGATCTGCTGATCGGATCAGGTCGGACAGACATTTGATAAATCGGCCCCTTAGTATATATAGCATACACTAAATTACACTGAAGTTACACTAAAACAAAATACTGCACTACCACCATTTTCTAGTTAGTTTCAAGTACTGGAAGGCTGGTGGTGGAGTCAGGTCAACTCAGGGGCAGAGTTGCTGTGGCCAAGAATTAAAGTCAGGATGCATTAGACTCAGGTTACCTGGGCAGGGTTGGGGTAGCCTTGAATTTGCCCAGGTGGTCCATGATGTGGCAGAGTTCCTTCTTAAAGAGACAGTCTAATCCAGAATTTTTATTGTTTAAAAAGACAGATAATCCTTTAATTACCCATTCCCCAGTTTTGCATAACCAACACGGTTATGTTAATATACTTTTAACTCTGTGATTATCTTGTATATAAGACTCTGCAGGCCCTTATTTCAGTTCTTTTAACAGACTTGCATTTTAGTCAATCAGTGTTGACTCATAAATAACTGCACGGGAGTGAGCACAATGTTATCTATATGGCACACATGAACTAGCACTGTATAGCTGTGAAAAACTGTAAAAGTGCACTGAGATAAGAGGCGGCTTTCAGGGGCTTAGAAATTAGCATATAAACCTACCTAGGTTTAGCTTTCAACAATGAATACCAAGAGACTCAAAGAAAATTGGATGGGAAAAGTAAAATGGAAAGTTTTTTAAAATTGCATTCCCTATCTGAGTCATGAAAGTTTAATTTTGACTTGACTGTCCCTTTAACTTGCGGATGCAGTATTACATGAGTGGAAGCTTTTAAATTATTATTTAACAATTTTTTTTTTTTTCTTGACACACTACTTTTGTTTAAGATGCCATACATTATTATTACTATTAACCAGCTAAAAAACTATTACTATTTCTATTAACTAACTAAAAAAATAAAATGGTAGTGTATACTTCCGCTTTATGCAACACTATGATTTTTTATTTTAATTTTTTTAGAAGAAATCAATAATAACTTTCAATAAAAAAAAATGTCCGCGTTAAAAGTATTTTGATACTATTTTTTATTTCTATTTTTTAACAATATAGTATAGTTAACAATGTTTATTGCAATGTATTGAATTAAAAAAACACATCTATGCTAGAATACATTGTTTTATGTTAATCTTAGTGCAAAGACCTTTGCTTTACATTACTATAACAGTACACTGCCCTGGTGTACTAATTAGAGCATTACAAGTTAAAAGGTCAGATAACCATTACAAATGTCAAAATACCAACAGAAAACGTTTCAAGGTATAGGTAGAGGTATTACCGACTCTTTGCAGTGATCAATAGAATTATTTGTTTAAACATAAAATGATAAAAGTATGACGCGTTTCCTGCCTTACTGGCAGTTCATCAGATCACTTGCTCTGATGAACTGCCAGTAAGGCAGGAAACGCGTCAGCAGTGGAGACTCCAAATGTGCTGTGCAAGGTCTGTTTTAACGAATCTAATAAAGTGATATATTTTTTTTTAATTTCTTTATTTATCAAAGTTCAAACAGAGATACAAAATAAATATGATTTGCTTCAATAACATGTACATACACTTGAGTAAGATAAGTTGGATAGACAAGTGCGAAGTCAATATGTATAGAACTCTTTACTGAACAGTTTTAAACATTTTATAAACTGAAGGAGGAGAGGATAATGGGAGAGGGAGGGAGAAGAGGGAGGAGGGGGGGAGGGAAGAACTAGGAGGGATGGAATTTGAGGGAAGAGAGAGGGAAGGGAAGGCGTGAGTGGGATGGGGTAGGTTTGTCCCAGAAATTGTGTTTGTCTTTTCCTGACTAAGATGCCAGATACTCATGTTTTCCAAGAGTGGTTCATAATAGACTGATGCTAGCCAGGTTAGTTTCCAGTGCTTGACAAGTGCAATCTGAGCCTGGGGTGCTTGCAGTTATAATATTTTAAGGTATCTAACAGGGGGACTAAAAAACATGTTTAATAACAAACTGTACATAACATAGTTAAGTTAACTAACAGTAATACACTGATTTTAATCTATTTATGATTTGACCTTCCACGTGGGAAGGAGTTAAACTTACCCTCCAAGCTTGTGTCTGAGGGTCTAGTGTCTGGGGAGAGCCTCCGAGTCCAGCCAGTTGCTCTGACGTCTGTTTTCATGTCATGGCCTCAGTTACATTATAAAGTTGGAGTGGGGGTGTGTGGGATGTTAGAAGTTTCAAGAGTTATTTCTGTGATCTCTCCTGTCTATAGACCAGTGGCCTTTTAATTGTTCCGTCATTAGAAAGTTACTGTTTAGAAAGGGGGTTAAGATCTGCTGTCTAGTCTTGGGGGAAAGATGTAGCAAGTATGGTTCCCATTTGGTCATGAATGACTTAATTCTTTTTTCCATGTCTCCCTTAACATCTGCTTGCTCTTTTAAGAATTGGGTATGGGCTAGTCGTGTAAGGTGGGTCAGGTGTGGAGGTTTGTGGGAGATCCAATTTTTGAGGATTAGTTTCCTAACTAGGAGTATGATTGAGTTTAGAAAGTGGTCCTGGGGGGAAGACTGAGTGTGACCTCTTAGAAAGAGGGCGTCACGTTTTGTTAAAGTGATGCGGCTCCCACATATTTTTGACATCCAGAATTGTATCTTAGCCCAGTATTGGAATATCCTGGGACAATCCCAGAAAAGGTGCGGGATGTCCGGGTGAGGTAGGAAACATTTAGGGCAACTGTTGCTCGTGTTGGGGACCCATTTAGCCCGCAGCTTGGGTGTGATATAGCTGCGGTGCATGAGTTTGAGGTGTGATACTCTAAGATCTGATGCTAACGTGGCCTGTCTCACCAGTTCATAGCTGGTAGTCAAGACCTCTTTGTCTATATCTATGCTTGGAAGGCATAGAGGCCACTCATCTGTTGTGTGATTTCCTCAGCTTTGTTCTGCATGATTAGGTCATAAATGTGTGAGATTGAGTGTGCTCCTTGTGCAGCCAGTGAGCACAGGCCGTCAACATGATTATGAGTTGTGCAGTCGAGTCCATCAGCTAGGAGTTTGCGTATATAATGGGCGCATTGTAGATATGCAAAGGTGCTATGTCTAGGGAGGTTGTATTTTCCTTGAAGTATCGTCAGTGGATGTAGTTTGTTGGAGAGTGGTTCTATAAATTGTGCTACTGAAACTAGACCTTTTTCTTCCCACACTTTGAACATTTGGGTAGTCATGCCTGGTATAAAGGAAGGGTTACCCTGTAGTGGGAGGTATTTGGTAATTGTGTGAGGTAGTCCCCACCACCTGCAGAGTTTCGCCCATGCTCTTAGGGGGTCCCTGTATAGGATATTGTCTTTGATTTGAGTGAGGAGAGAGTGTAATGGAGAATGTGCTAGGAAGGCTTGATGAAATGGATGAGTAATGTGTGTCTCCAGTTGTTTATCACTAAAGACAGATGTACCCACCAGCCACTCGAGGACTAGTTTAGCTAGTGTGGACCAGTTATACCATTCCACCATTGGGAACTTAAGGTCTCCTCTATCTGTGGGCATAGCCAATTTGATTCGGCTGATTCGTTGTTTTTTGCCTTTCCACACAAACTTAGAAAAGGCTCTATTTACTATTTGTAGATCTTTTTGTGTGAGTAAGAGGGGTAATAACTGTAAGGGATATAGCAGCTTTGGCATCACTATCATTTTGATTAGACTGATTCTACCTGACAGGGGAAGTGGCAGTTTTGACCAACCTGTTAGTAGAGTTTGTATTTGTGTGAGGATTGGGGGAATATTCAGTTTGTAGATTAAGTTGGGGTTTGTGTGGAGCTGTATGCCTAGATATTTAAAAGGACCCACTGTGTTTTTAAGTGTTGTTTGGAATGGGGCAATACTCAAGGGTTTTTTAAGATATATCAGTTCCGACTTGTCTAGGTTTACTTTGTAACCAGAAATTTCTCCAAATTGGCTAAGTGAGGTGATGAGTTTTGGAATTTCAGTGTTCGGATTTTGTAGGTATAAAAGTAAGTCATCAATAAAGTGATATTTTTATTATACCATCATTTCTCTGTGTTCTGATCCTGTCAACACTGAACTGTGATAACTGTGTGGTATTCGTTTTGCTTGAATAAGGGTTTAGGAGAGCCCTAACAGTCTCAGTGCAGGACAGCCTACGTCACAGGTATTTACCTGATCGATGCATAGAGGACTGGATATCGCATTTACACCGGAGGGTGAACGCTTTGACAACGTGAATACACAAGTGTGTTGCTTTTGCAATCATGCCGGGGACTACAATCCCGTGTTCGACCCACACAGCTACTGACTGACATCGGAGCGGTAAGCCCTCTATATAAGCTATTTACGAGTCTTGTGCACATATAAAAAATGGTTATAAACCTGTTTACTCTGTGATATCCGCATTTGTTGGGACCTCAGAAGAGGAGTTTTTCACAAGAGTTACATTGTTATGATTGAATATAACATTGTTGCAGTCAACACAACATTTTGAATCATTATTAAAATATATTTAATAGTTATCTACATTTTTAAATCATTCAGTTACCCATATATTTATATGCTTGGTTTAAAGAGTTAAAAATGTTCTGACCATGACTCAGGTATGTGAGTCTATATTCGACAGAGTTCTTCTCTAGATGAATGTAATTCTATATGCGTACAAAATGACGTGCGCTCATAGGAGACAGGTGAGGCACTGCCGCACCTGCCATTTGGAGCAGCTTGAAATTAAAAATAAAATTTTATTTAAATAAAAAAAAAAGTTTTTTTTTTTTTTTGGGTCAAAATTTTCAACTCTATAATATTGCGCAATAGAGGCAGCGGGTTCTGCTTTCTCTCTATTGCGCAATGTTATGCATACATTTATATCACTAGCTGCTCTGCTGCGCCACCCGGTGGTTATTTGTAGCTGCAGTGCGGCTGAAAAAACTATTATAGAGGCATCTCTAATGAGGAGCCAATCAACGCTGGTCATGTATGATTCACAGCACCAGGAGAACGTACTGACCAGAGTTGTTTGACTCCCTGCTGCGCATGCGCAAAGCACTCTCTGGAGGAATCAGGTTTACACTAAGACTGCGGTGTGTGACATTCCTGTTGGGACTCCTGACCTGAGCAGCCTGTGGTAGCCTCCTCAAATTTAAGAGAGTAGAGAGTGAGAAAGAGGTGGACCAGACGTCATCATCATCATCAGCTGCTGCCCTGGCCCCTGCCTGAAGAACGGACCATTACACAGCACAGTGAGACAGTAGTTGAGGAGGACATTAACAAAACAATGGAATTCTCTAGAGGCCTTATCTAACCATCCTTTTTGTACTGGCAGGGACATTTCTAGGCGTGGTCTAGGGGCGTAATTGGGAGCAGTGGGGAGCACATTTTTACACATTTTTTTTAAAGTTTTTTTTTTACTATTATTGCATTTGCTGCAGTCTAGCTGGCAAGAGAGCTAAAGTTAGAGACAGTTAGGTGCTGGAGTCGGGTATGTGTCTGTCACTGATTCTCCAGGGAAAGAGTGGCAGGAAACTTAAGTGGAAGAAATATGTTAGGGGCTGACAGGAAGTTAGTACAGGATGAAGTAGATTCATTTTTGCAGCGACTGCACACACTTCAGTCTGTCAGTGTGACCAAGTGGCATGGCTGCAGTTAGAGAGCATCAGCAACAGCAAACATTAACGGCTAGATTTAGAGTTTGGCGTTAGCCGTCAAAACCAGTGTTAGAGGCTCCTAACGCTGGTTTTGGGCTACCGCTGGTATTTAGAGTCAGTCAGGAAAGGGTCTAATGCTCACTTTGCAGCCGCAACTTTTAGATACCGCAGATTTCCTTACGTCAATTGCGTATCCTATCTTTTCAATGGGATCTTTCTAACGCCGGTATTTAGAGTCGTGGCTGAAGTGAGCGTTAGAAATCTAACGACAAAACTCCAGCCGCAGAAAAAAGTCAGGAGTTAAGAGCTTTCTGGGCTAACGCCGGTTCATAAAGCTCTTAACTACTGTGCTCTAAAGTACACTAACACCCATAAACTACCTATGTACCCCTAAACTGAGCCCCCCCCCCCACATCGCCGCCACTCTATTAAAATTTTTTAACCCCTAATCTGCCGACCGCACACCGCCGCCACCTACGTTATCCCTATGCACCCCTAATCTGCTGCCCCTAATACCGCCGACACCTACATTATATTTATTAACCCCTAATCTGCCGCCCCCGCTATCGCTGACACCTGCATATTTTTTTTTAACCCCTAATCTGCCGCTCCGTACACCGTCGCAACCTACATTATACCTATGTACCCCTAATCTGCTGCCCCTAACACAGCCGACCCCTATATTATATTTATTAACCCCTAATCTGCCGCCCCCAACGTCGCCTACACCTACCTACAATTATTAACCCCTAATCTGCCGACCGGACCATACCACTACTATAATAAATGTATTAACCCCTAAAGCTAAGTCTAACCCTAACACTAACACCCCCCTAACTTAAATATAATTTAAATCTAACAAAATAAATTAACTCTTATTAAATAAATTATTCCTATTTAAAGCTAAATACTTACCTGTAAAATAAACCCTAATATAGCTACAATATAAATTATAATTATATTGTAGCTATTTTAGGATTAATATTTATTTTACAGGCAACTTTGTAATTATTTTAACCAGGTACAATAGCTATTAAATAGTTAATAACTATTTAATAGTTACCTAGTTAACTAAGTTACAATTAAACCTACTACACTATCAATAAATTAATTAAATAAACTATCTAAAATTAAACCTAACACTACACTATCAATAAATAAATTAAATAAAATACCTACAATTATCTACAATTAAACCTAACACTACACTATCAATAAATTAATTAAATACAATACCTACAAATAAATACAATTAAATAAACTAACTAAAGTACAAAAAATAAAAAAGAACTAAGTTACAAAAAAATAAAAAAAATATTTACAAACATTAGAAAAATATTACAACAATTTTAAACTAATTACACCTACTCTAAGCCCCTAATAAAATAACAAAGACCCCCAAAATAAAAAAAAATGCCCTACCCTATTCTAAAATTAAAATAGAAAAGCTCTTTTACCTTACCAGCCCTGAAAAGGGCCCTTAGCGGAGCATGCCCCAAAGAATTCAGCTCTTTTGCCTGTAAAAAAAAACCATACCATACCCCCCAAACATTACAACCCACCACCCACATACCCCTAATCTAACCCAAACCCCCCTTAAATAAACCTAACACTAAGCCCCTGAAGATCTCCCTACCTTGTCTTCACCATGCCAGGTTCACCGATCCGTCCTGGCTCCAAGATCTTCATCCAACCCAAGCGGGGGTTGGCGATCCATATTCCGGTGCTGAAGAGGTCCAGAAGAGGCTCCAAAGTCTTCCTCCTATCCGGCAAGAAGAGGACATCCGGACCGGCAAACATCTTCTCCAAGCGGCATCTTCGATCTTCTTCCTCCGATGTCTTGACCCAAGCCCAAGCGGGGGGCTGAAGATGTCCATGATCCAACTGAAGTCTTCATCCAACCAGGAGCTGAAGAGGTCCATGATCGGGCTGAAGTCTTCTATCAAGCGGCATCTTCAATCTTCTTTCTTCCGGATCCATGGTCATCCCGCCAACGCGGAACATCCATCTTCACCGACGACTTCCCGACGAATGACGGTTCCTTTAAGGGACGTCATCCAAGATGGCGTCCCTCAAATTCCGATTGGCTGATAGGATTCTATCAGCCAATCAGAATTAAGGTAGGAAAATTCTGATTGGCTGATGGAATCAGCCAATCAGATTCAAGTTCAATCCGATTGGCTGATCCGATCAGCCAATCAGATTGAGCTTGCATTCTATTGGCTGATCGGAACAGCCAATCGGATTGAACTTGAATATGATTTGCTGATTCCATCAGCCAATCAGAATTTTCCTACCTTAATTCTGATTGGCTGATAGAATCCTATCAGCCAATCGGAATTTGAGGGACGCCATCTTGGATGACGTCCCTTAAAGGAACCGTCATTCGTCGGGAAGTCGTCGGTGAAGATGGATGTTCCGCGTTGGCGGGATGACGATGGATCCGGAAGAAAGAAGATTGAAGATGCTGCTTGATAGAAGACTTCAGCCCGATCATGGACCTCTTCAGCTCCCGCTTGGATGAAGACTTCAGTTGGATCATGGACATCTTCAGCCCCCCGCTTGGGCTTGGATCAAGACATCGGAGGCTCTTCTGGATCGATCGGTGAACCCGGCGTGGTGAAGACAAGGTAGGGAGATCTTCAGGGGCTTAGTGTTAGGTTTATTTAAGGGGGGTTTGGGTTAGATTATGGGTTTGTGGGTGGTGGGTTGTAATGTTGGGGGGGGGGTTTTGTATGTTTTTTTTTTACAGGCAAAAGAGCTGAATTCTTTGGGGCATGCCCCGCAAAGGGCCCTTTTAAGGGCTGGTAAGCTAAAAGAACTTTTCTATTTTAATTTTAGAATAGGGTAGGGTATTTTTTTTATTTTGGGGGCTTTGTTATTTTATTAGGGGGCTTAGAGTAGGTGTAATTAGTTTAAAATTGTTGTAATATTTTTCTAATGTTTGTAAATATTTTTTTATTTTTTGTAACTTAGTTCTTTTTTATTTTTTGTACTTTAGTTAGTTTATTTCATTGTATTTATTTGTAGGTATTGTATTTAATTAATTTATTGATAGTGTAGTGTTAGGTTTAATTGTAGATAATTGTAGGTATTGTATTTAATTAATTTATTGATAGTGTAGTGTTAGGTGTAATTGTAACTTAGGTTAGGATTTATTTTACAGGTAATTTTGTAATTATTTTAACTATGTAACTATTAAATAGTTATTAACTATTTAATAGCTATTGTACCTGGTTAAAATAAATACAAAGTTGCCTGTAATATAAATATTAATCCTAAAATATCTACAATATAATTATAATTTATATTGTAGCTATATTAGGGTTTATTTTACAGGTAAGTATTTAGCTTTAAATAGGAATAATTTATTTAATAAGAGTTAATTTATTTTGTTAGATTTAAATTATATTTAAGCTAGGGGGGTGTTAGTGTTAGAGATAGACTTAGCTTTAGGGGTTAATACATTTATTATAGTAGCGGTGTGGTCCGGTCAGCAGAATAGGGGTTAATAATTGTAGGTAGGTGGAGGCGACGTTGGGGGCGGCAGATTAGGGGTTAATAAATATATTATAGGGGTTGGCTGTGTTAGTGGCAGCAGATTAGGGGTACATAGGTATTATGTAAGTTGCGGCGGTGTACGGAGCGGCAGATTAGGGGTTAAAAAAATATGCAGGTGTCAGCGATAGCGGGGGCGGCAGATTAGGGGTTAAAAAAATATGCAGGTGTCAGCGATAGCGGGGGCGGCAGATTAGGGGTTAATAAGTGCAAGGTTAGGGGTGTTTAGACTCAGGGTACATGTTAGAGTGTTAGGTGCAGACTTAGGAAGTGTTTCCCCATAGGAAACAATGGGGCTGCGTTAGGAGCTTAACGCTGCTTTTTTGCAGGTGTTAAGTTTTTTTTCAGCTCAAACTGCCCCATTGTTTCCTATGGGGATATCGTGCACGAGCACGTTTTTGAAGCTGGCCGCGTCCGTAAGCAACGCTGGTATTGAGAGTTGCAGTGGCAGTAAATTATGCTCTACGCTCCCTTTTTGGAGCCTAACGCACTGAAAACGCAGCCATTCTGTGAACTCTAAATACCAGCGGTATTTAAAAGATGCGGCCAAAAAAAAAACAGCGTTAGCTACGCGGTTCGTTACCGACAAAACTCTAAATCTAGCCGCTAGTTAAGAAAGTGTAATAGTTGTCCTGCAAGTCTGTCAATGCAATTCTCAAAAAAGTCAGACTCAGGTCATATTTTTTAAAACAAAACATATAAAGGATTCCTTTATATGTTTTGTGTATAATTCTACTCACCAGGTAGCTAGCACTTTGTATTAGTTAATTATTTAATTATTTGTAGTATTATCTCTTCATTTGTTTTTTGTTTGTTATTCATATTTTTTAAAAGCTGTATAAAATGTGTGTATCTGTTGTTAAATAGTTTCTTCTTCGATGCAACCAACAACATGAAGTATAAAAAGCATTATTTAAACGATTAAGTTTTAATTTGTACATACAGTACTAGACACAGTATATATTTGGAACATCTAGGGAAAGGTTTCTGTAATAATCATATTTGTAACTACCATGTGATTTTAATCACATTCCCTGCTCCTCTCAGAATGTGTGAGTAGCATCTTAAACTATAGCTCTAAAGTTTTTGTGAGTGAATCTGATAATGATTAAACAAGATAAATAGTCCATTAGATGTCTTAATTACTTTAGTTGTTATTAATGGTATAAAATTGCATGATGTGTTCATTATTAACAAAACTGAACTCCAGGTGGTGAAAAGACACTCTTCTCCCACTTGAACATCTCCCTACAGATGCATATTGTGATCAAACTTAATTTTATTTATCAGATTGTAATGTTTATTTTGTAGCTATTGCTTGTTTTAGGTAAGACATATTTCTTGTTGGTAGTTGCTCTACATCTGAAGTTTTCTGCAGCTCTGCTAAAGATACTGGGGGTTTTCACTTAAATGTGTTTTACTGTTTTTCATCTCTGTACTTTAACTTGCATTGCCCTCAGCAATACCCTATGGGAGGTAGTTATCAACGTGTCAACTTTCCTGCCTTCGCCGGCCCAATACGTCTGCCTAAGCTCGCCTCACATCGCCGCTGCGGACCTGAAAAAATTCTCCTAAGTTATCAATAAATCTGTCAAAAAGCCGCGCACCAAGTACGGGGCGATGAGCAGCGGACTGTGATAGTTATCACTCATCCGATCTTGCTGCTCTTCGGCTTTTTTACAGCTTTATTGCTAGCCTGTCACTAAGCACCCACACTAACTACACTGTTCTACCCCCTATACCGGCACCCCCGGAGCCCCCCGCAACACAATAAAATTACTAACCCCTAAACCCCCGCTCCTAGACCCCGCCGCAACTTTTATAAATGTATTAACCCCTAAACTGTCGCTCCCGGACACCGCCGCCACCTACATTATACCTAGTAACCCCTATCCTGCCCCCCTATACTGTCGCCACCTATAATAAAGTTATTAACCCCTATCCTGCTGATCCGCACCTCGCCGCAACTAAATAAATAGTTTAACCCCTAAACCGCCGCTCCCGAACCCTGCTGCAACCTATATTAAATTTATTAACCCCTAATCTGCCACCCTACACCGTCGCCTCCTATAATACATTTATTAACCCCTATCCTGCCCCCCACTACACCGCCGCCACTGTAATAAATTTATTAACCCCTAAACTTAAGTCTAACACTAACCCTAACACCCCCCCTAACTTAAATATTAATTAAATAAATCTAAATAATATTTATCTTATTAAATAAATTTATCCTATTTAAAACTAAATACTTACCTTTAAAATAAACCCTAATATAGCTACAATATAAATAATAATTATATTGTAGCTATCTTAGGATTTATTTTTATGTTACAGGCAAATTTCAATTTATTTTAACTAGGTACAATAGCTATTAAATAGAGAACTTTACCTGTAAAATAAAAACTAACCTAAGTTACAATTACACCTAAAACTACACTATACTTAAATAAATTATTCCTATTTAAAACTAAATACTTACCTGTAAAATAAACCCTAAGATAGCTACAATGTAATTAATAATTACATTGTAGCTATTTTAGGATTTATATTTATTTTACAGGTAACTTGGTATTTATTTTAGCTAGTTAGAATAGTTTTTAAATAGTTATTAACTATTTAATAACTACCTAGCTAAAAGAAATAGAAAATTACCTGTAAAATAAATCCTATCCTAAGTTACAATTAAACCTAACACTACACTATCATTACATTAATTAACTACAAATAACTACAATTAAATACAATTACATAAACTAACTAAAGTACAAAAATTAAAAAAAAGCTAAGTTACAAAAAATAAAAAAAATAAGTTACAAACATTTAAAAAATATTACAACAATTTTAAGCTAATTACACCTAATCTAAGCTCCCTAATAAAATAACAAAGCCCCCCAAAATAAAAAAAATCCCTACCCTATTCTACATTAAAAAAGTTCAAAGCTCTTTTACCAGCCCTTAAAAGGGCCTTTTGTGGGGCATGCCCCAAAGAAAACTGCTCTTTTGCCTGTAAAAGAAAAATACAACCCCCCAACATTAAAGCCCACCACCCACATACCCCTAATCTAACCCAAACCCCCCTTAAAATAACCTAACACTAATCCCCTGAAGATCATCCTACCTTGAGTCATCTTCACTCAGCCGAGCCACCGATGGAACTGAAGAGGAGATCCGGAGCGGCAGAAGTGATCCTCCAAGGCGCGCTGAAGAAGTCTTCCATCCGATGAAGTGATCCTCCAGGCGGCGCTGAAGAAGTCTTCCATCCGGGCAATGTCATCTTCCAAGCGGGGTCTACAATCTTCTTTCTTCAGGATCCATCTTCATCCCGCCGATGGCGTCCCTTCAATTCCAATTGGCTGATAGGATTCTATCAGCCAATCGGAATTAAGGTAGGAAAAATCAGATTGGCTGATTGAATCAGCCAATCAGATTGAGCTTGCATTCTATTGGCTGTTCCGACTAGCCAATAGAATGCAAGCTCAATCTGATTGGCTGATTGGATCAGCCAATCGGATTGAACTTCAATCGGATTGGCTGATTCAATCAGCCAATCAGATTTTTCCTACCTTAATTCCGATTGGCTGATAGAATCCTATCAGCCAATCGGAATTTAAGGGACGCCATCTTGGATGATGTCCCTTAATGGAGCCTTCACTCGTCGGTAGTCCGTCGGGAAAGAAGGATGTTCCGCGTCGGCAGGATGAAGATGGATCCTGAAGAAAGAAGATTGAAGACCCCTCTTGGAAGATGACATCGCCCGGATAGAAGACTTCTTCAGCGCCGCTTGGAAGATGACATCGCCCGGATGGAAGACTTCTTTAGCGCCGCCTGGAGGATCACTTCATCGGATGGAAGACTTCTTCAGCGCCCCTTGGAAGATGACTTCTGCCGCTCCGGATCTCCTCTTCGGTTCCATCGGTGGGTCGGCTGGCTGAAGACAACTCAAGGTAGGATGATCTTCAGGGGATTAGTGTTAGGTTATTTTAAGGGGGGTTTGGGTTAGATTAGGGGTATGTGGGTGGTGGGTTTTAATGTTGGGGGTGTTGCATTTTTCTTTTACAGGCAAAAGAGCAGTTTTCTTTGGGGCATGCCCCACAAAGGGTCCTTTTAAGGGCTGGTAAGGTAAAAGAGCTTTGAACTTTTTTAATGTAGAATAGGGTAGGAATTTTTTTTATTTTGGGGGCTTAGTTATTTTATTAGGGGGCTTAGATTAGGTGTAATTTTTTTTAAATGTTTGTAACTTTTTTTTTTTTTTGTAACTTAGCTTTGTTTATTTTTTGTACTTAGTTAGTTTATGTAATTGTATTTAATTGTAGTTATTTGTAGTTAATTTATTTAATTATTGTAATGATAGTGTAGTGTTAGGTTTAATTGTAACTTAGGTTAGGATTTATTATACAGGTAATTTGGTATTTCTTTTAGCTAGGTAGTTATTAAATAGTTAATAACTATTTAATAACTATTCTAACTAGCTAAAATAAATACAAAGTTACCTGTAAAATAAATATAAATCCTAAAATAGCTACAATGTAATTATTAATTACATTGTAGCTATCTAAGGGTTTATTTTAAAGGTATTTAGTTTTAAATAGAAATAATTTATTAAAGTATAGTGTAGTGTTAGGTGTAATTGTAGCGTAGGTTAGTTTTTATTTTACAGGTAAATTTCTCTTTATTTTAGCTAGGTAGCTATTAAATAGTTAACTATTTAATAGCTATTGTACCTAGTTAAAATAAATTGAAAGTTACCTGTAAAATAAAAATAAATCTTAAGATAGCTACAATATAATTATTATTTATATTGTAGCTATATTAGGGTTTATTTTAAAGGTAAGTATTTAGTTTTAAATAGGATTAATTTAGTTAATAATAGAAATATTATTTAGATTTATTTAATTAATATTTAAGTTAGGGGGGGGTGTTAGGGTTAGTGTTAGACTTAGGTTTAGGGGTTAATAATTTTATTACAGTGGCGGCGGTGTAGGGGGGGCAGGATAGGGATTAATAAATGTATTATAGGTGTAGGGGGGGCAGATTAGGGGTTAATAAGTTTAATATAGGTTGCGGCGGGGTCCGGGAGCAGCGGTTTAGGGGTTAAACTATTTATTTAGTTGCGGCGAGGTGCAGGATAGGGGGGTAAATAACTTTATTATAGAGGGCAGCGGTATAGGGGGGGGCAGTATAGGGGTTAATAGGTATAATGTAGGTTGCGGCAGTGTCTGGGAGCGGCGGTTTAGGGGTTAATACATTTATTATAGTTGCGGCGGGGTCAGGGAGTGGCGGTTTAGGGGTTAATATGTGTAGAGTAGCTTGCGGTGGGCTCCGAGAGCAGCGGTTTAGGGGGTAATAACTTTATTTAGTTGCGGCGGTGTAGGGGGGGCAGATTAGGGGTGTTTAGGGGTGTTTAGACTCGGGGTATATGTTAGGGTGTTAGGTGTAGACAGCTCCCATAGGAATCAATGGGATCTTGGGCAGAAGCGAACATGAACTTTCGCTATGGTCAGACTCCCAATGATTCCTATGGGATCTGCTGCCTCCAGGGCGGCGGATTGAAAACCTGGTACGCTGGGCCGGAAAAGTGCCGAGTGTACCTGCTAGTTTTTTGATAACTAGCAAAAGTAGTGAGAATGTGCCGCACTTGTGTGCGGAACATCTGTAGTGACGTAAGAATCGATCTGTGTCGGACTGAGTCCGGTGGATCGAAGCTTACGTCACTAAATTCTACTTTTGCCGGTCTCTAGCCTTTGATAACTAAGGCAAATCAGCCTCGCCACAAATACGCTGTGGAATTCCAGCGTATTTGAGGTTGACGGCTTGATAACTACCCCCTATGTCAGTGATGCCTGTCCCCTCTCATCTGTGGCTTCATAACCATTATTTGAGCCTGCAGCCCCTCCTCTATCCTCTGTGCGTCAAACGGAACCTTCTACATGTTGCTGCCATTGAACCTGCTAAAGGCTATTTTCTTCAAACACACTTGGTAACCAATCACTATTTTAGCACTTTCAGGGGGGTAGTTATCAACGTGTCTACTTTACCTGCCTTTGCCG
Organism: Bombina bombina; assembly: GCF_027579735.1. Lineage (NCBI taxonomy): Eukaryota > Metazoa > Chordata > Amphibia > Anura > Bombinatoridae > Bombina > Bombina bombina. The sequence continues at coordinate 1,441,618,326 of NC_069499.1, read as the reverse complement.
ATTCAATACACCCGCCTAAGCTCGCCTACCATCGCCGCCGTGGACCTGCAAAATTTCGCCTAAGTTATCAATAAAGCTGTCAAAAAGCCGCGCATCAAGTACGGGGCGATGAACAGCGGACTGTGAGAGTTATCACTTATCCGATCTCGCTGCTCTTCGGCTTTTTCCCAGCTTTATTGCAAGCCTGTCACTAAGCACCCACATTAACTACACTGTTCTACCCCCTATACTGGCGCCCCCGGAGCCCCCCCGCAACTCAATAAAGTTATTAACCCCTAAACCGCCGCTCCTAGACCCCGCCGCAACTCTTATAAATGTATTAACCCCTAAACCGCCACTCCCGGACACCGCCGCCACCTACATTATACCTAGTAACCCCTATCCTGCCCCCCCTATACTGTCGCCACCTATAATAAAGTTATTAACCCCTATCCTGACAATCCCGGACCTCGCCGCAACTAAATAAATAGTTTAACCCCTAAACCGTCGCTCCCGGACCCTGCCGCAACCTATATTAAACTTATTAACCCATAATCTGCCCCACCTACACCTATAATAAATGTATTAACCCCTATCCTGCCCCCCCTACACCGCCGCCACTGTAATAAAATTATTAACCCCTAAACGTAAGTCTAACACTAACCCTAAAACCTCCCTAACTTAAATATTATTTAAATACATCTAAATATTATAACTATTATTAACTAAATTAATCCTATTTAAAACTAAATATTTACCTTTAAAATAAACCCTAATATAGCTACAATATAAATAATAATTATATTGTAGCTATCTTAGGATTTATTTTTATTTTACAGGCAACTTTCAATTTATTTTAACTAGGTACAATAGGTATTAAATAGTTATTAACTATTTAATAGCTGCCTATCTAAAATAAAGAGAAATTTACCTGTAAAATAAAAACTAACCTAAGTTACAATTACACCTAACACTACACTATACTTAAATAAATTATTCCTATTTAAAACTAAATACTTAGCTGTAAAATAAACCCTAAGATAGCTTCAATGTAATTAATAATTACATTGTAGCTATTTTAGGATTTATCTTTATTTTACAGGTAACTTGGTATTTATTTTAGCTAGTTAGAATAGTTATTAAATAGTTATTAACTATTTAATAACTACCTAGCTAAAAGAAATACAAAATTACCTGTAAAATAAATCCTAACTTAAGTTACAATTAAACCTAACACTACACTATCATTACATTAATTAAATAACTTAGCTACAAATAACTACAATTAAATTAAATTACATAAACTAACTAAAGTACAAAAAATAAAAAAAGCTAAGTTACAAAAAATAAAAAAAATAAGTTACAAACATTTAAAACATATTACAACAATTTTAAGCTACTTACACCTAATCTAAGCTCCATAATAAAATAACAACGCCCCCCAAAATAAAAAAATGCCCTACCCTATTCTAAATTAAAGTTCAAAGCTCTTTTACCTTACCAGCCCTTAAAAGGGCCTTTTGCGGGGCATGCCCAAAATAATTCAACTCTTTTGCCTGTAAAAGAAAAATACAACCCCCCAACATTAAAACCCACCACCCACATACCCCTAATCTAACCCAAACCCCCCTTAAATAAACCTAACACTACCCCCCTGAAGATCATCCTACCTTTAGTCGTCTTCAGCCAGCCGACCCACCGATGGAACCAAAGAGGAGATCCGGAGCGGAAGAAGTCATCATTCAGGCGGCGCTGAAGAAGTTTTCCATCTGATGAAGTCATCATCCAGGCAGCGCTAAAGAAGTCTTCCATCCGATAGAAGTCTTCATCCATGCGGCGTCTTCAATTTTCATCCATCCGGAGCGGAGCGGAGCCATATTCAGACGAGCCGGCGCGGAGCCATCCTCTTCTTCCCGATGACTACCGACGAATGGATATTCCAAGATGGCGTCCCTTCAATTCCGATTGGCTGATAGGATTCTAGCAGCCAATCGGAATTAAGGTAGGAACAATCTGATTGGCTGATTGAATCAGCCAATCAGATTGAAGTTCAATCCGATTGGCTGATCCAATCAGCCAATCAGATTGAGCTCGCATTCTATTGGATAACTAGGCCCCAAAGGGTAGTTGTGATGAGGGAAATTAATTATTCACAAATCTATTTACTATATTTCTATACTTGGAGGGGAAAAAAAGTTGGTTGTTGTATTAATATTTTGTAGATATTAGAGAGGAGGTGGCTCATAGGAGGATTTAACATACATTGTATTTTTACAATTTGTAAATAATCTCATCAAGTTTTCTCTATATTTTTGTTGTGTATATAGATGTGGGCTGAATGTTAACAGAACCAAATGTTAACGCAAAAAAAAAAAAAGCTTTTTTCTAATAACTACTATTGGGTTTTCATTATTGAATACTTTACTACATAAATGACAAAGGGGTCCCTAGAACAACTTTCCAGAAGTAAGCTTAGTATGTAGGATCCCAGTGAAAATTCCAGAAACAGAGAAAACAGCCTTATTCCAAATAACTAATGTTTTATTGATAATTTGGTTTAGAAAAGGTTATAGTATTAGATTGAGCTCTCCAGCACGAGACTGTTTTATATGTGTTTAGGCAAACGGTAGTGAACAGCAACCAAACAATTAGGCACTGGAGCCAGAAGGCAACCACTTAATCCACATCAATGAAATTCCAAAAGAAAGAGTGCTCCAGCCTTGGCAATTTGATATTAAAGACCTTTATTGTGCCATGGTCCACAGAAAAAAAACAACAACGTTTCAGACCTACATTAGGTCCTTAGTCATGTCTACATGAATATACAGAGAGACTGCCTTTATAACAAGTATACAGGTGTGAATCAATTACACAGGTGCACATCAACTACACATTGATTGTAAAATAGCGCCATCTTGTGCTGACAATTTTTATGACATTTAAAGATATTATACATCTTAAACAAGCACTGTGTAGAGTGTGTAGTGACAACGTTACAAAAATGCACAATTAAAATATATACATATAATCCATATGCATATAATTAAAAAAATGAGAAGCTACATTGGCAATAATAAAAAATAATTAAAATAATACATCTGAATCCAGAAACAGTTCTAGTATCAAAATTATTGTAGAATAGCAGCAATCATGTATGCAGCCATACAGGTACAAGAAATGTTAATAACACACAAATATATATGCAAAAAAATGTGTTAATACATATGGTTTATGCTAATGTCATAGGTACCTCCTATATCAATTATAAATCTGTATAGGTATTATAATCAGCATATGTTACATACAGAGAGTATTTCTTTATCTGAAGAGTGACCAATCAAAGTTCTTATTAAGGCCCTTTGGTTTCAGAGTTTGTAACTTATTGATCCAAAACATTGTGCCTAATTGTTTGGTTGCTGTTCCCTACCCTTTGTTTGCCTAACTACTTCAGCCACTGAGGGAAACCTGCACCGCATTGACAGAAGGTAATTTACCTAAAGAAAATGGAAATGTGAATACCATTGGTCCAAATGTTTTTGGCTATAATGAAGAAGCTGGTTTGCTTATCAACTCTAATGTGTCTGGCAACAGAGACTTTCTCAAGTTTGCACCGGCAGAAATAAATAGCAGACAATTGGAGAAAGACAGCAAAAAACAAATGATCCTTGAATTGCATGCAATAACTCTCTCTGAATACTTCAAGGTGCACAGAATCCCCCGAGGTCTAAGGATGTCTACCTGCCCTACACTTTTTGCTGATCGAAAAGATTATTGTGATAAGTTTGAGAGCATAAATAACAAATGCTTGTTTGACATCATTACTTGGACTGTTGAATATGCCCAAAGGGAGATCGCTATGTATAAGGCAAAGATCTCTGCACAAAAAGAACAACTGAAGGCAACTACTCCACCTGATGAATATGAAAAAATGACAGCTGAAATAGACAAGTCGGTGGGCACTTACCACAAGGAATTAGAGGCAAGGAAGCGGAGGAAATTTGCCAGAGACGAACAGGATTACAGCAATGAAGTTGTCTACCGATGGAGTCTACCAATGACACAAGGAAGGGGAGGAGTCACATCCCGCAATTCAGCCAGACGCAGAGGCAGGAAACGCCGGGCAATGGAGGATATCTGTAGCAGTTCGGAGTCCTCAATGAATTTATTAACAGAGGACTTGGACGTAGAACACACCGCTCAGGGAGAAAACATAGGAAGAGTTTGGCCTGTATATATGACCAGGACAAGAGGTTGCAGAGCACGGGGTTATCAGAGAGGACACCACTATTAAAGGTACCCTTATATGGTATACAGTGGGTTGTGGGAAACTGTTGTTATGAAATGTCTATTAATAACACATGCAGTACCACCCTAAAGAGCTCCCACATCAAGGACACTATTTTGTCAATTATGGTTCCCACACTGGATCGGACTTTAATACATCAAATCAAATTGTGGTATCACAGAGAACTGGTAATGTAGATACTAATATGTGTAAAGAGAAGGAGACTTCTTTGAGTGTTGAAAATTTGGTACACAATATTTCAGATTATGAATTGTGAATGAATTAGCAATGTTGAATAAAGGTTTGTCTTTCTCAGTTTCTAGAGAGGTAGATGAGTTTGAATTAAATAAATATTTACACAACTTTTTTAGAAAAATTAAGCTTAAAGCTTATTTTGGCACTTTTTCCCCAAGTACAGCTACACAAGACACTATTGATCACGGTTTTAATAACCCTAACAAACATGGTATTAAAAATAAGAGTAATTTTACACCTCCCACTGTTTCACATAGCATATCCACATATAAAGCATTAGTCCAGCAAGACATTGACAATGCCCTACGGATAAATAAGAAAAGCACAGTTGGAACCTATGGTAGCATTTCTAGACATGATAGACAGGCTTTAAATAAGCTGAAAAGGAATACCAATATTACCATTAAGGAGGCCAATAAAGGCGGTGCCATTGTAATCATGAACAAAACAGATTATGTACAAGAAATTTTAAAACAATTGCAAGACACCCAGATATATCAGAAACTAGATGCAGATCCAACTAAAAAAAAATAAAAAAGTAAATTAAATATTTAACTATGAGGGCTGTGAAAAAGGTATTATCACATACACATTCAGAAATTGCTTTTTGGTGCAACATCCAACTAGGCCTGTTATATATACATTACCAAAAATACACAAAAATGCCACTAGACCACCAGGTAGGCCTATAGTGGCTGGTATGAATTCAGTTTTTTCTAAAATTGCCCTTTTTTTTTTTTTTTTTTTTTTTTATAAGGTGCTACAACCTTCAGTAACTAAAAGACTTCATATCTAAAAGATACAAGTGAATTTTTGGAAAAACTGAATAACATGGATTTTGTAGGGGATAAATGTATCATTTATACCCTAGATGTATGTAGCTTATACACATCAATTAAACATGTGAGTGGTACAACATCTGTACAGGCATTATTAAGAACTGGAGGTCTTTATGATGAGGATCACATCAACTTCCTTATAGAACTTCTTGACATTATTTTGTATCAGAATTATTTTCTTTTCAAGGATACTTTCTATCAGCAAAGACGGGGCACTGCTATGGGCTCCAATGTCGCCCCTACATATGCCAATATATTTATAGGCAGCTGTGAGGAGCACTTTGTATATCCTCACAAGCTGTTCATACGCTATGACACCTCCTGGTGGAGGTACATAGACAATATTTTTGGTGTATGGAGGGGTGACATTGAGAGCCTATTATCATTTGTAGATGATTTGAACAGATCAGTCTTGGGACTAAAATTCACATTGACGGCCAGAGTAGTTTCTGTTAACTTTTTAGATACGGTAGTTTACAAAGAAAGAGGTTTTCTTAAAACTGACCTATATACTAAACCAACAGATAGGAATAGACTAATCAGGTATGACAGCCATCATTCTCCAAATGTCTTTAAAGCTTTACCAAAAAGTTAATTTGTACGGGGTAAGAAGATAGTTAGAGACCCTAAATTATGTCATGATAGGCTGGAAGAGATGGGTAATAAATTCAAGAGAAGCGGTTATCCTAACTATCTAATCGAAAAAAGAGGTTATGCTCCAAAAGACAACTGAGCAGAGAAGGGACAATAAGGAAGATAGGTTGATTTTTATAAGTAAATATAACCATATTTGCAATAAAATTAACCTTATACTTAGAAGACACTGGTACATTCTAAAGGATCTTAATCCATTGGTGAGAACATTTGACAATCCCCCTATGTAAGCGTACAAACGTAATAAAAACATTAAAGACTATTTGGTCCGAGCAGATATAGGTAGTAATAAAATTAATATTCAGAAAACTATAGGTCCAGGACAGACAGGTTATCTATGCCTAAGTTGCAGCAATTGCAATTCTATGATAAAAGGTGAATTTTTTCACCATCCCACACAAGGTACAAAATATAAGATCAAACAATACTTGACATGTAGATCCAAATTTATAATATTTCTCATTAAATGTCCGTGAGGTTTTTATTATATTGGTGAGTCCTGTAGGGAAGCTAGAGAGCGGATTTCACAACACAAATCGAATATAGGATGTAAAAATGAGAATGTCCCTGTCTCGTCACATTTTATAGAAGCTGGCCATAACATCAGCCAATTACGCTTCCAGATTATAGAGAGAATACATACCCCCAGGAGGGGTGGTGATAAAGAATTTCTCCTTAAGGTCAGGGAAATGTTTTGTATCAATAAGTTACAAGCTCTGAAACCAAAGGGCCTTAACAAGGACTTTGATTGGTCACTCTTCAGATAAATACTCTATCTGTATGTAACATATGCTGATTATGATGCCTGTACGGATTTATAATTGATATAGAGTTACCTATGACATTAGCATGGACCATATGTATTAACACATTTTTTGCATATATATTTGTGTGTTATTCACATTTCTTGTACCTGCATGGCATACATGATTGTTGCTATTATACAATAATTTTGTTACTAGAACTGTTTCTGGATTCTGCTGTATTATTTTAATTATTTTTGATTATTGCAAATGTAGCTTCTCATTTTTTTACTTTTATGCATAGGGATTATATGTATATGTTTTAATTGTGCATTTATGTAACTTTGTCACTACACACTCTACACAGTGTTTGTTTAAGATGTATAATATCTTTAAATGTCATAAAAATTGTCAGCACGAGATGGCGCTATTTTACAATCAATGTGTAGTTGATGTGCACCTGTGTAATTGATTCACACCTGTATACTTGTTATAAAGGCAGTCTCTCTGTATATTCAGGTAGACATGACTAAGGACCTAATGTAGGTCTGAAACATTGCTTTTTTTCTGTGGACCATGGCACAATAAAGGTCTTTTATATCAAATTGCCAAGGCTGGAGCATCCTTTCTTTTGGTGTTTTATATGTGTAAGATCATGGACCTTTAATTTATATTCATAATGGATATGCCAGTCAATGACTCTTTGCAAAATATGGATTATCTATACATTTTCAGATTTGGTACCCAAATCCGCCCCTGATGTTTAGGTAGCATCATTATTAAAATGTGTATTCTCTATCTGAATCATGAAAGAAAAAAGTTTGTGTTTCATATCCCTTTAACTGAGGATCAACATTCTGTATAATAATAACAATAAATTAATAATAATAATAATAATGCGATTAAATAAATGTGTTTAGTTAATCAGTTTAGCATAATCTTTTATCACATAATCTAGTTAAAATTAGCAGATTGTCTCCTTGATTCTGATAGAAAACATACATTAAGGTGGGCGGAGCCTAGCCAAGCAGGGTAATGGCCCGCACACTAACTAGGCTCCGTAGCTGACTTTCACCCTAAAGGGGATATAACATTAAGTTCCCGGCAGTGAAAATAGCTCTCAGGTCGTTCTATATATTACTGAATGACTTGGGACTACGGATGTTTGTCTCAGACGGTGTGGACTCAGGATGTGGAAGTTATTGCTCCAGTTCAGATCACGCAGCACACACATGGTAACAGCAGGGGCTGTGTGTCCTATGGATCACCCAAAATGACTGTCCAGCTGCAAATAGAATCGACCGGCTGACCTGGGGACCCGCAGAAGCCTTACATCAAGACTCAGAGCAGAACTCTGTACTGGAGCTCGCCCGGAGCAACTCTACTCATAGCCACTCATAGCTAACTGTGGGCCTCAAGCACGGTGGTGAGATTTTGTCTATTTGAATGGACTGTTCTACAACAAAGAACAATCGTCTGATTATAAGGTTAAGGGCTGTGTTCCAGGGGGTTACCTCTTCCCATAGATAGCAGAAAACCACCATAGTTCACAGAGGGCTGTGAGGACGGCCTTACATAATTAATAAGCCTGTTGCACACTTTATTTATAAAAAAGGCCTGCACTTGTTAACAACAGTGCTTACAACTTGCATTGAACTGTTTAACTCTTACATCACCACTAACATCAAGAGTCCATTATATTAAACATAGATTGCTCTGGGATAAGAGAGCAGCTAAAATGGAGAAGCCATTAAAATCTTAGACCCTTAATCAATATCTTAACCCCTTAATGACCACAATGTACCCTGTATGTCACTGGTCGTTAAGTGTTTTTTCAGGACATAATAGCACAAGTCTAGCAAGAACATGCTATTAATGCCCTCCCTCCAGCAGGCTTTGTGGAATAAAGCAGTCTCAACGCTGATGGCAAGACCACGTTATAAAACAATCAAGTCCCAAAAAAAGGCCAGCGACATACAGGGTACGTCGCTGGTCCTTAAGGGGTTAAAGCAGCTGAACCTCAGATTGACAATGGGCCTGATCCCCTTAAAAGACAGCCTCAGACCTTGGTGACTGATCCTCTCCCAGATACTAGCACTTTTATAACCAGAGAAGATCTCAAAACTTTGTCATCTAAGGATGATATTAAAGAAGTCCTTAAAGAGGTCAGAGGTTTATTTGGTGAACTGCGCAAGGACATCACACAGGTCAAACAGAAAGTGTCCAAGCTGGAAAGCGTACAAACAATGTTATGTGATGATGTGCATCAATCTATTAAACAATTGCATAACCATGAAGAGATCATTAACTTTTTGATGGATAAAGTCGAAGATCTCGACAATCATAACAGAAGAAATAACTTAAGGATCCGGGGGATCCCAGAATCCATAACACCATCTGCTTTACAGGGCATTTTGCAGGACCTATTCCGTTCTATTAAAGGTATACCATCCGCACCAGAGATGATCTTGGAGAGAGCACACAGGGCCCTGAGGCCAAAACCAACAAATAAGGCACCCCCACTGGACATTATAGTCCGTTTTCTGAACTTTTTAGACAAGGAAGAGGTGCTGAAGAATGCCAGATCAAAGTTCCCTATCACCCATGCAGGCTTCAATATTCAGATATTTTCTGACATCAGTATGACCACTCTCCAGATGCGACGAGAACTAAGATTCACCACCAATATGCTCAGGTCCGCAGGGATCCAATATCGCTGGGGGTTCCCAGTGAGTATAATTACACAAAAAATGGAGAAACACTAATATATCGGTACCCCTGACGACCTTCCCAAGTTTAATGAGAAGTTGGGCCTAAAAAATCACCTTTCCTGACATGGAATCAGACAACCCGAGATCCACTCCTATATCTCAACCTGATGATAACCAGCTTCCCAATTCCCACGCCGGGATGAGGTTTCGTATAACACCCCATTAAACTGCATCACCACTCTCTACCACTCATGGGGGATACACTAAAGTTTCTACCTTGTGAGGCACTAGAGAAAAATGAGACTAGATCGTAATATTTTGAGACTGGCCCAAGGGACTAGTAGAAACACAATTAGTGTACTCTAAGACTTGGTCTTATCTCCCATTCACAATATGAAACTGTAGAGAACAATATGTACTAAATGTTAGGAAATGACTGAACCAAAGAAAATATTTATGTACAAAGAAAGCCCTTGATATGGTTATGTTTATGTTATTGGAATATATTTATGTTAAACACCTAGTTATTAATTTAGAAATATTCTGCATTGGCTTGGGTAGTGCTGGGGGTATGTTTGTGGGGGTACTGGCAGCTAGCTAGATCATTTATCTTACACTCGCAGTCAGAACATCTATCCTATTGCGGGACAGTAGCCGACCCCTGCTGGCAGCCCACGGTAGGATCCCCCAGGGAGTTCACCTAGCTAGTCTAAGCCAAAGATAAAGGAAAAGCTATTTTGTAACTGAGAGTGGCCACTATTGGCTCAACGGTTATTGTTTCATGTTGACAGTTAAATATTAAAAATGTATGTTTTATCTTGTATGTTTTCATAGGGTTTACTCAAATGTTAGTGGTGGTACCTTTCAGTTATTTCCTGACTTAAAGGCCAATTATACTCTTGAGGGGTCAGGGACATAACCCAACATACACTGGGTCTTCATTTGTAAAATTTTCTATAACACAGTTACATATTTCAATTCTAAGACCGACGCAGCACCTAAGAGGTTATACCTTGAGATTAGCAAATACTTGAGTAGGCCATACTATTGCCTCATGCTTGAGTACACGCCTTACCACCTGATATAACAACTCTGAATACACAGAATTCACTGTCCAGGAATTAACTATTTACATCAAACTTGTTTTAAATACTTAAATGACCCTTGGTGGGAAAGGGCTCTTTCCTCTCCTTTTTCGATATTAACCACAAACTCTCTTTGGTTGACAGGTTACGAAATCCTTTCTCATCACTGCAACTTTACCCACTCAATATCCACTTATCCCCACTCTATTCACAGTTTTCTCTTCCCCTTGCTTTTGATTTTTTCTTACCCCCCCCTTTTTTTTTTTAATCATGACATAATAAAAACGCTCACATTTATAACAATAAACGCTAAGGGCTTGAATAGCCCGCTAAGTGCAGTATAGTTGTGAGGGACCTCAGCAGGATGGGAGGAGACATTGTCCTCATCCAGGAATCCAATTTCAAAAGGAAGGCATGAACCAGGATGGCATAATAGGGAACCCTCTTGCCTTCTTTGCTTCAGGACCAAATAAAAAAAAAAATGGGGGTTGGGAATCTTATTTAAACATTCAATTCCATTCCACTCAATTCAAGTAGGACAAAGACCTAGAAGGTAGGTTCATTATAGTACATGGATTACTATTTGGACGTCCTATTACAATTGTTAAACACATACTTCCCTATCAAAGCCCAAAAAACCTTCATGAGAACTCTTTGAAATCATATTCTAGATCACCAAAAAAGGTTCACTTATTGTGGGAGGAGATTTTAATATCCTGATGGACCCCCAAAACTAGACTCATCAGGGGCCACCTCAACAATACCCAAAAGATATTTTAAGATTATTAATCATCTTCTCAGAGACTTAGCCATTCATGATGTTTGGAGATTAATAACTCCAACCAGGAGGGGACTACACCTTTTTTTTCTCACCCCACAGGATCTACTCCTGTTTAGACTATTTTTTTGTAGATCCCGTGATTCTGTCCACAATTAAAACATCTAAAATATTACCTATCACCTGGTTGGACCATGCTCAGTACTGTGCACCTTAGACTGGCCAGAGACACCTCTCGTCCCATTCCAATGGTGATTAGATGATCATCTGCTAGATGATGCTCTGGTCAAAGTAGATTTAGAGAAAACTATCACAGAATATTTTCAAATTAACACCATAAAACAGACCTCGGAAATGACGAGTTGGGAGGCACACAAATGCGTGGTCAGAGGTACATTAATTAAACACAAGGCTAGGATATGCAAACTACACAGATAAAAATATAATGATCTATTGCAAACACTTATGGATGCAGAAAAAACTCATAAACAACATCCAGAAGACACAACCCTTACAGATTCATTAACCCCAAGCACGCACAAACGTGAGGGATTTCCTACAACTAGATCAACAAAAGCAGACCTTGGAACTCAAACAGTATTACTATACACATGGGAACAAAGCTGGTCTTTTGCTAGCCAGATCACTCAGACGCAAGCATTTGAAATCATATATACTCACACTAAAAGATAAAGAGGGAAATACTAAGACAGATAGCTTCGCCATCTGCAGCAACATTTACAAAATACTATGAAACCCTCTATAATATTAAACAAATCAACAGATAACATTAATTTAAATCAGAGTCCGCAGGGTCCCCCTGACCCGTCCAATTACACTACTAGCTTAAAACTACCTCGTTTAGAACTCAGTAGATTCAGCCATACTCGACCACCCTATCACATGTGAGGAGGTCGTTCTGGGCTATTAAAAATACCCCCCTGGGAAAGAGCCCGGGCACGGATGGCTTCAGAAGTAAATATTACAGACTCTTTTCCGCCGGCTTAACTCCCCACCTTACACAATTATTTAATATCATTGACGAAGCGGGGCGGCTTTTCTAAACAAATGTTAGAAGCATACATTACAGTTCTCCCAAACCGGCGGTAAATCTCCCACAAGATCCGGACAACTTTTAGGCCAATATCCTTACTCAATGTGGACGTGAAACTGTATGCAAAAATTCTCTCAGACAGACTTAATAAGATTTTGACCAAATTGGTGGCCCCAGATCAGGTTGGATTTGTGCCGGGGAGAGAGGGCAAAGGATAACACGCTCCAAATATTTCAATTAATTTCATATACTCGCAATGCCCAAGCCCCTATTATATTGATCTCCACAGATCCCGAGAAGGCCTTTGATAGGGTTTGTTGGGGCTTTCTCGGCTTTGTCCTCAAGCAGATGAATATTAGCGATACGATTTATCTCAAAACATTTTGCACTATACTCCAACCATACCGCCAGAGTGAAGGTAAATGATATCTTGTCTGAACCATTCTGTATCACTAATGGTACGAGACAGGGATGTCCCCTATCCCCAATACTTTTTGCGCTATCAATTGAAGCACTGGCCCACTCCCTGATCTCTGCGTTACAATAAATGAGTCAGAACATAAGTTGGCCCTGTACGCTGATGATATCTTATTTATGTTGACCAACCCTGAGAACTCATTACCAGCACTATTAGACGAATTTGAAGAATATAGTAAATTCTCTTATTTACACTTGAATACATCCAAATCAGAAATTTTAAACATTACTGCATCTCCTGAGACACTAATCAGAATAAAAGCTTCCAGCCCTTTGATCATTCAACCCCACACAAAATGAAGTATTTAGGTATATATTTAACGGCAGATCCCAAAGACTTGTTCCTAGCTAACTACAAACCCCTACAAAACCAAATAACAGCTGATCTCTCCAGCTGGAGCAATAAATAGATCTCATGGCTGAGCAGAGTTCAAGTTATTAAGATGAATATTGTACATATTACAGACATTACCTACCCCATTACCTAGACACTACATTTTGAATCTTCAGAATATATAGGACAATACATTGGCAAAAACTCAGACCACGTATCCCAAAGGGCACAATGTTCCTCCCAGACTTAGGGGAGGACTAGGGGTGCCGAACATTGAGCTATACAGACAAGCAACATGTTGCAGTGTCTGGTAGACTGGTGCTACAATTAGCAGACAAAAGATGGATCCAACTTGATAGGGCAATCTTACACTCAGGAAACATGGCCATTTTGGCTTGGGTCTCTCCAAAGTCGAGAACCGGCCTTATGATCTCTCATTACCCACTATGGCAGGAACTATTTAAAATATGGGATATCATTACTCAAAACATCTACTCACCTATCGACTATGCCCTCTCCTATGACACCATACAGATGCAACCCTGACCTACCGGACTGCAGGTTTCCCTTCCTAAAAAGCCCCTTCCCACATATACTGGAATTTGCCCTAAAAAACTTAATAGAGGGGAACAGATTGGTACAGAGGGAGACCTTGGCTGGGGCGATGGGGGATCTCCCCCTCTGTGGTTTGCCTATGCACAATTCGCACATTTTATACAGACATACAAGAAAAGAAACAAATTTAGCCCACCCTATGACTAGATATTTAAAAACTTTATGATCACAACAAACCAACCTAACCAGAACCAACCTAGACTACATCTAAAATGTATAATATATTATTAACCAAGAGTGGTACAGAGTACCCCTCTTTTACTTAAAAATGGGCTAGGGATCTAGACAGAGAAATTAGCCAAAGAGGAGTGGGACTGAGCTCTCGTAAGCCATAGGTAGGCTACGATTCCCTCCAATATTACAGAAATTAATTTCAAACTAATGGCGAGGTGGTACCTAACAGCTGCTAGATTGCGTCACATCTATAGGAAAAGTAATGGGAAGTGCTGGAGGGGTATGTGGAAAGAAGCAGATTTAATACATATATGGTGGTCCTGCAGAGAGCTGGACACCTTTCTGGTCAGATGTGATCTCTGAGATTAACACTAACCTTAACGTACAATGCAAAAAGACCAGTATCCTTATCTTCCTAGACATACCTAAGATCCTAAACAAACCTAAAAAACTTTTGATGTACATTATGCTAAATAGTGCCAAGGCCCTTATCCCACAGAGATGGAAGTCTAGTGAGCTCCCCACACTAGCTATATGGAGGAGGACAGGTCTTATCATTACTTCAGGTAGAAAGATATCAGTACATGAAAAATGGGAATATGGAATTCTATGAGGCGATGATAGAACTCTGGAATCCCTCCCCCCTTTCCACAGGCTAGATTGATAATAATTCTAAAAGAAAGGCTTATTGTCAATCAAAACAACAACATTTATCTCTCCTTGCCTCACTTTTGGTACAAAAACCCTCCTCCCCTTTTTTTTTTCGCTTCCTCCTCCTTTCTCCTACCCCCCCCCCCACGTCTTTTTCTATCCCCTTGTTTCTCTATCCTCTTCCTACTTTCATTCACCACTTCACGTAGTATAATGATAGATATATACCAAATACTTAGAAAATAACAGACAGATTATTCTATACAGACCGAAGTTCTATGTTGGCTTCCCATTTAATTTATGTTGTTATTTGTTACTATGCTGTTTGTCAACAGTAGAGAAAATAAAAAACTGAGCCATGTTAACTAGGCAAGAGAGAAACTGATTTCTCTAGTGAAAACCGTGAAGACACGTATTATCTACAGACATTAATTTTGTTTATCTATAATTTGTCCTATTATGAAAGTCTGGTGTATTTGATAATTCTGTATGGTCCTCTCATTATCTTGTTGTACTATTATATGCTGAATAAAAAACCTTTAAAAACAAAAAAAAACAAAACATACATTTAATTAAAATCTTTCATTATGAACTCACACAGTTAAAATTATATTAAATGTGATACAAATTGATGTACTTTGTAAAGAATCAGTGCTAATAAATGCATTAGCAAAATGCAAATAGTAAATTAAGTGCTGAACATTTGAGCTCAAACATCTCTCTCTTTTTTCCCAGTTGTTTTGAACTAGAGTTTCTGGAAACATTTGTTGTCTATAATTTACTACAAACTTGAAAGTATTTAACTAAAACTCACCTGATTAAAAAAGTTGCTCCACTGTATATACTATCATGATAAAATAGCTCCTTGTATAAATCCGTTGATTTAAGTGCCCAACCTTTATCCCAGAAGAGTATCATTGACAGGTGACACAAACCAGTTCAAATATCAAACCCAGAATACATATCTCCATTTTCATCAAATGACACTTCTTCACCAGCAGTGTTTGTAAAATTTACCTTCTTCAAATACTTATGAAGCTTAATTGAATATAAAAGATAAATGCTTACTGTAGCTTTTTTGCAGGATAAAGGTTTAAAGAACCACTTATGTCAAAATAAAAGTTCCATGATTCAGATAAAGCATGCAATTAAAAAACCAAACAAAAAAACACAGAATTCTAATATACTTTCACTAGCAAAACATGCACATTATTTTTATATGCCACATGAGCTCCAGCCAAAAGTGCACATGTATATGCATTTGTGATTGGCTGATGGCTGTCATGTGATAGAGGGGGAGGGACGATTGGATTAACTAAAATTTGTCCAGAAAATATTCTATTGCTCATTTCAAATTAAAGTAAGTGCTATTGCATTGTCTTCCTTATTGTTTATTTGTCAGTTATTCATTTCTACTGTAATTTAGTGCTCCTTTAAGTCTGTTTTAAAAGAGTTAGAATATAGAATATTATTGTCAGAACCATGAAATTCAAAAGCATTAAAGGGATATGAAAACCAAAAAATGTTCTTTTCTGATTCAGTATACGATTTTAAATAAAGTTTCCAATTTACTACTATTATCAAATTTGCTCTTGTTCCCATGATTTTCTGTGTTGAAGAGATACCTAGGTAGGCCATCCGGAGCACTAAATGGCAGGAAATAGTGCATGCCATCTAGTGCTCTTGCAAATGGATAACATTCTTACAAAAACTGCTGCCATATGGTGCTCTAGAAATGGGCTGACCCCTGGGCTTACATCCCTGCTTTTCAACAAACGATACCAATAGAAGAACCATTTAATAATAGAAGTAAATTAGGAAGTTGTTTAAAATTGTATGCTTTATCTGAATCATCAAAGAACATTTTTTTGGGTTTATATGCTTAATGGGTTGCTCAATAATTCTGTAAAATATACATGTGTTAGCACTATACAAATATTCTGTACATTCAGGGGGTACATTATTAAGTTTTCTTCAAAATGCTGAAAACCAGTAATTGGTTTAGGCAATTTGCATCATTTTGAATAAAACTGAATTTGCATTTTGTCCTCTTTAGGGATTGTGGGACAAGTAAAAGTTTATACAAAAATAAGAGAGGATTAATGTACCTTTAAAATGTTTGAAAGTGGGTAGTGAAACGCATGTTGGAGAGACCTGTAATTTGAATTCGGCTTGGTAATTCAGGAAGAAGTTCCTGGTTGGATGCCAGTTTCTACTTAAAAGCAAAAAACACTGCTGCATGGTGGTGTTTTGGTAATATGCTGATAGGAAGTGTATTGATCAACAAACGGTAACCGAAAAAATAATTTGCATCATGATATTCTTTAACCCCTTAACCGACCAGCGCCATAAACTTGTATGATGCAGGTTGTTTAGCCTTAAGGAGCCAGCACTGTACAGGGCCTCTTTCTGCTGTAATCTCACTATTAGAGGCAAGATTGTGCTATTTCTGCATGTTCAGTGGAGCAGTAACAGAAATAAAAGTGCAGAAAGACTGATGCAGTGGTGGTTAGTGGTGGTCGCCGATCGTTGGTGGTGTGGGAGGGTCAGGAGGGAAGCGGGAAATGGTGGGACCGATACACCTACAGAAACAAACACTGAGGGCCAGATTACAAGTGGAGTGTTAAATATAGCTTGCATGCAAGCAATATTAGCGCTCCACTTTTTAATACCAGCTCCACGATAATGTGCAATGGTATTACAAGTTAATCGCAATACAAATGAAAGCTCATATTCTCATTGCTAGGAAGACGGCGATCAGAACCTCATACAGTGAAGGAGGAATTTAGCTCAGCGGGTGGGCAACATTTTTAAATATATAGGTATATGAATATATACGAAACACAAAAAAGAGAGAAGAGGCGCAAACCCCTGTAGTGTACATGTAACAAAAACCGACTATATTTATTGAAACATGATTGCACACTCACACTAAAACCCTCAAACATATGAGGTATGTGTAGGAACGTAAAAAGTGGTAATCGGTCTGTGGAAAACTCAGTGGGATCAGATGTAACTGGCAATCCAGACCTCCTTCAGTCATATGCGAAAATCCCTTGTAATGTTCCCATAGGACATAAGAGTCATTGATATCCAATAGTGTATAGGTCCACTCACAATCAAACTATGATATAAACAATTACAAAAGTGCATAAAAACACAACCAATACTACACCAACTCTTTGGTGAAATGCCAGGACCAATACAGCTGGTGTGTGTGGTGTAAGGACAGTGGGCTCGTGGCCTAACACGTTTCGTAGGACGTCTTCCTACTTTTACTTTGTCCGAGGCCTTTTTACGTGTTCACACATACCTCATATGTTTGAGGGTTTTTAGTGTGAGTGTGCAATCGTGTTTTCAATAAATATGTTGTTTTGTTACACTACACTTAGAGGGGGTTTGCGCCTCCTTTCTCTTTTTTGTGTTTCTACATTCAGCTGAATCCAGCCTCCAGCGCTGGTAGTGTGAAGTGGCTGCAAACCCCAATTGACATTCTGTTATCTGTAATACTTCCATAGAAAAACATAGACTTTTCATATAATGCTTTGAGTCCTTTTTTGTTCTAATTGGTTTCATTCATGTATATGGGATTTGTTGTGTTTTTTCATATGAATTATATACATATATATTTGTGTTAATATGTGTATATACACATATTAACACATAAAGTATATATGTATATAATCATCTACATATATATTTACATTGCGGTCTTTGGGAACACACAGTACACATACACCCCAATGTAAAGGCAACTTTTCAGTGCCGTTTTTTTCTAACACCCACTCCCACCAGCTTGAAAGCCCCCACAACTGCCTAGTGCAGTTTAAATAATATATTTTTAAAATAACAAGCTACAATGCCCTCTATTTTGAAGGAATTTGGGGCAATTTTAGAAAATTTTCGGAGCGCCTAATTGTTACCGAGAGGTTGTTGTAGCAATAACAAGCTACTTGCAATGGCTGTTTAATAATGGTGCTCCCGCAATTCGGAAAATTTGCCCGTTTGCAGGAGCGCTTGCAGTACCTAAAATGAAGGACACTAGTTGGAGAGGGGAGGGTTGGAGAACTGTTTGGGAGGCATCAGAGTGGTGGGAGGGTAACCTTTATGTTTGCCTGTTATTAAGCCCCTGCAGTCTGCCCCTTATCTCAGTGCTTATTTTTTACTTTTTAAATCTTTCATAACAGCCATGCTATTTCCTGTAGGCCAATAAAGATAACATTGTGCTCACTCCTGGGAAGAATGATAATGGTTATACAAGAACCAGCATTGATTGGCTAAAATGCAAGACTGTAAAAAGCAATAAGATAAGGGGCAGTCTGCAGAGGTTTAGATAATTAATCATAGAGTAAAACGGTTTATTAATAAAATAGTGTTGCTTATGCAAAACTGGGGAATGGGCAATAAAGGGGTTATCTATCTTTTTCAACAATAAAAAATTTTCAAGTAGACTTGCTTTACTGGACACTAGTCCATAGAAATAAATGTAATATTTAGGTTTTGTGAAGTTAATTAGGAACTATGTCCTTATTCCATAATCTTTGTTGTTTAACTTACCTCCCATATGTTTAATATCTCTAGTGTCTTTGATCATCTGAGTTTTTATTATGATACATATTATGCAAGGCATAGGCCAAAGCATACACTGCAATGTAAATGTTGTAGCTGTTGGCAGAAATGTCAGTTTAAAATATATGAGCGGGCAAATCCCTCTATTGTCTCATTACCTTTACACCGATATTTTTCATGAGGATCTGTGGTCCCACAGACAATGGAAAAGTTCCACCATATATATGAAATAAATATATCATTTGGTAAATGTCGGGATTTAATCCAGTAAGGGCATCTTCCAAACCTGGAATTTTTCTTTGATGAGAGTGTTAAAGCCAAACTACCATTAAAACTATTAAAATTAAAAAATGATAGTCAAATCCAGCTGAAACATCCCATTGAGTAGAAATAATCCATACTTTGATTTTTGGATTGGAAACATGAACAATGCTATCGTTTAAAGTGAGAACAAAAGTCTTGATCACCATAGACAATAACAACATTGCAGAAGAGGTTTCCAATGTTGTGGATCATTTCTTCTTTCTGTTTGTAACTTGATGCTATTGGTAAGGAAGAAATTCCAAAAAGGCAACACAAGCAACCAATTTCCAT
The DNA here is from genome assembly GCF_027579735.1 of Bombina bombina. NCBI lineage: Eukaryota > Metazoa > Chordata > Amphibia > Anura > Bombinatoridae > Bombina > Bombina bombina. The sequence continues at coordinate 1,441,598,529 of NC_069499.1, read as the reverse complement.
GAGTTCATGCTCTAGCACCTGGCTGGCCTTTTAGTCCAGCCTCATCATTTGAAACCATGATAACCAACCCATGTCCAGCCAAAATGTTTTATTATTTTTATCATTGCCCAAGAATTGTGAAAAATCATTGGAACTGTCCGGGTAAAAAGAAGGAAATTCACTTTATCCACTTAAAGCTGGATCCAAGTTGCATAGCTTATCTAAAATATAATTGCTTAGGTTAGATTTTATGTTTTTTTTATTTGAAACAATATTATGTAAGAGATTGTTGTGCAAAAATATTATGTGCAACCTGGGTGATGTTTAGAGTAAAATGTTCCAAAGCATATGAAAAACTGATAAAACTAAAAAAAAAAGAAAAAACTAAATAGCAAACACACATTTCATATGATATCCAAGACAATTTGTTTCAGGGGTTTTAACATTCATGGAAACAAAAGATACATGAGCAAAATGAAAGTTAAAAATGGTGGTTCATTCATTCAGATTTACTGTTGACTGCTAATGTGGTCAGTTGAAGCAGTTTTTTTTTTTTACTTTACAACATACTATCATTTTATCATTGTAGATGCACTTAAATAAGCTAAATCTACTTAGTTTGGAGATGTATTAATGTGTTAACAAAACATAAAAACATGATGTAATGTATTTAGTTTTTATACTCTACCTTGTGTCTGTGAAAGGAAATGTAAAATGGTAATGAAACATTCTAGTTTTTCCTCTATGTTTTACTTACCAGCTTCCTGATAGATGATTCCCCTTGAATATCTGCAACTGCTTGAAGCCATACAATGTACAACTTGGATACAGAGTTGTATAACATTTATTCCTACTCATTGTATACAATCGTCCAGATTCAACAAAACCTTGTTGTGAAAACTAAATAGCTAATGGGGAAAAACCTTGCATTGCAACTCCTAAAATTGTAGAATACAAAATTATATGCACACACTCCTCTTTACATCTACAAGTTGTGAGTCACTCTCCATTATAATCAATGGAGTATAATCTATCTTGTAATGTTCACCAATTGACACATAGAGCATGTTAAGCCCTAATGGGGCCATTTTGTATTATTCCCAGTCTTGTCCTTTTCTTCTGGTTTAGCTCTTTCTCTCCTGCACACCTCTTCACTGACTTGTTCCTCATTTACTTACTCTGTATGATAACATTTCTTTCACTTCTCATTTTATCCTTAGATTTCACCCTCTCTATCATCACTCTCCTTACAATGTTGCTTTATTGACCTATGATCCGAAACTTGCCAGTATGAAAAAAAATCTCACAATGTCTTTGGTGGCTTTGTTGAGCATTAAATTATTATGTAGACTTTCTCTTCATATCTAGGACCCACATAAAGAAATATCAGCTCTAAATCTAAAATTTCCCTTTCAAAAAGTCTTTGAGGACCTTGATTACTGATAGGACTAGATTATCTCAAAAGAGCGGAACAATTTTAGATCATTGGGCCTTTTGTGTCTCTTCATCCTATCACTTACCCTTATCCCCCTTATTCCTGCTTCCATTATTCCCAAACTCTGACCCCCCCCCCTTACTTCAACTTTCAATGATCCTCTTCACTTGACTTCTCCCTCTTTACTTCTTTAGTTCTAATTCCACACTAACACAGCCAATTCTGTATAAAAAAAATAAATAAAGTGTGTGCATTAGACAAAGAAGCAGGTGTGTGTATATTTATTTACTTTGTCTTGCATGTACTGCCTTTATGTATGTAAGTCAGCTGAATGCAAATTGCAAATAGATGCACAGTTTTTTAACTCCAGACTATCATTGAAAAAAAATGATACTATGTAAGCACTCTCTTTCCTCCCAATAGTTAATGTGTGGGTTGCAAAAAATTAAAAACTCAAACCTTATTAGAAAAAGCAATAAAAGTGGGGTTAATTAAAAAAGATTGAGGCTAGTATGATGAAACTTCACAATAAATAGCTATTACTTGGTACTTGCCCTCCTTAGAGGTCAATACTTATAGTCTTAAGCAAATGTTGATTTCTTCACAAGTAACTATTTATTCATAGGTAATACTATGTAATCCCATCCTTTGTAAAAAACAGAGAGTATAGTTCCTAGAGTCCTGTAATAGGTGTTAGAATCATATTGAACATTAATAATATAGAACAAATTTACTTTTGATTGTTATATTACATTAATATTTATATTGCATAATAGTCAATCTAAAGTGTTACTCATGTATGCAGAATATTATTGAGAGGAAAGCTGATCTGTTTAAGAGTCAAGTTAAATTATACACCTTTCTCTTTAAGGCCTTACTCCTTTAGCTTAAGTATATTGCCTTCTCACATAAATTTTCTTATGAAGAAACCAAGGTTGTCTAAATACCTAACCTACAGTATGTCCTTTTACTCAAACGATAACTATATAAACTATAATGGGACAACTTATGTTCCGATAAACATTCTTATCCCACGTATCTTTAAAATCACCTTTCATGCTGATAATTCATGAGGAATTAATTTGAGAAGGCCATATAGTTAAGCTACAGGATAAGGACCTTAAAGAGAGAGCGCTATTTCACTGACTCTTAACAGATCAGCTTTCTCTCAATAATATTCCACATACATGAGTAACACTTTGATTGACTGTTACGCAATATACAGATTAAGGTAATAAAATATTAAAGTATATATAGTGTTCTATATTATTAACGCTTAATAGATTCTAGCAGCATACAGGACTCTAGGAATTATACTCCACTGTTTTTACAAAGGTGGGATTACATAGTATTACCTGATGACTAAATATAACATGTGAAGGAATCAACATTTACTTAAGACTATTAATATTGACCTCTTAAGGAGGGCAAGTACCAAGTGATAGCTATTTAATGTGAAGTTTCATCATTACTAGCATCAATGTTTTTTCATTAACCCCCTTTATTTTTCTTTCTAATAAAGTTTGAATTTTTATTTTTTTTGCAACCCACACATTAACTATTGGAGAAAGAGAGTGCTTTAATAGTATCCTTTTTTTAGTTTCTTCAACTGAATTAGTAAATGTGCATTTTGATACTCAGCACCAAGTAGCCACAACATACATTAATAATTAAGGCATGCAAAGTAATTTAAAGTGGTGATATCCCTCTTATAAAACATTTCAAAGTAGTGCCATCAGTTTTTCTAATCTCTAAATTATCACTTTTATTTTTTGTAATTTCATTAATGCAAATAAAATTCATCTCATTAAAATTATCTTATATGAGGTAAAACAATGTATCTGTTTGTTGGTGATGGCAGTAATTTATCTTTGGCTAAATAAACCTAGCTTCTATGAATACCTGAGAAATTAGGATCATCATAAAACCCTAAAATAATGTTTATAAAACACACACACATATTTATGCTTGTATATAAGCATTACACAAACAAATGTTGAAAATCTGGAAATATTGAACTTCACTCAAATATTTTAATTTATTCCTAGTAAACATAGTACCATAGTAGATGAGGTTGAGAAAAGACAGATTTACAATAAAAGCTCCCATTGAGCTTAAATTAATGCCATAAAAAGTGACTCCATTTAACACAAGCAATGATATCCCCGAATTCTGTTTCTAGCCATTCAGTTACAGGTTTGGAACCAAATAAAAAAACACTCAAGCTGCATAAAATATTTTTGCACAGTAAATTCAATTAAAATGAAATGGAGCCATGCAGTTATAACCTTTACAAATGTAGCTAGAGGTTTAGGTTTCATGATGTTTTTTGTCAGGTAACTAGAAAATTTAGAATTTGACTATGATTCTTGTGTTATTAACTGCAGTAAACTTACATCTATGTGGTATGGGATTAAGGGATACATCAGTTTTTCTTTTTCTTACATTCGACACAGTTTGGGAAGGATGGGAAAGTTTAACATCCAACTTTAGCATATGGTACAGTTATAGTTATTTAAAGTTTTGATAGCTACATTTATGTTTACATATTAGACTTTCCTCAAAAGGATGTAGAGGTTTATTGCTTTGGGCTTTGGGGATGAATTTAGATCACATTTTAGAGCCAGATTACAAGTGGGAGCATTATGTAAATGCTCTCGCTTCAGCGCTAACTGCGCTAGAAGTGCTTTCTACGCATCGGATTGCACTCATATTATGAGTTGAAAGTAAATGGTTTTCACTCGCGAGCTAACCCAAACAGAAAGCTAAACGTAGAATATCATGCATGCAAAATACCTATTCCCCCATAGAAATCAATGGAGCAAAAAAAAATGGGTAAAAACCTAACACCCAACTCGCATGCAAACCGAATCCCAAATTCTCAAGTGCACTAACCTGACATGAAAATATGAATATTTCACATTCCATTGTTCTTCACATAGAAAAATATGTTGTCTTTATTCATAAATAAATATATACAGGGAGTGCAGAATTATTAGGCAAATGAGTATTTTGACCACATCATCCTCTTTATGCATGTTGTCTTACTCCAAGCTGTATAGGCTCGAAAGCCTACTACCAATTAAGCATATTAGGTGATGTGCATCTCTGTAATGAGAAGGGGTGTGGTCTAATGACATCAATAGGTGTGCATAATTATTAGGCAACTTCCTTTCCTTTGGCAAAATGGGTCAAAAGAAGGACTTGACAGGCTCAGAAAAGTCAAAAATAGTGAGATATCTTGCAGAGGGATGCAGCACTCTTAAAATTGCAAAGCTTCTGAAGCGTGATCATCGAACAATCAAGCGTTTCATTCAAAATAGTCAACAGGGTCGCAAGAAGCGTGTGGAAAAACCAAGGCGCAAAATAACTGCCCATGAACTGAGAAAAGTCAAGCGTGCAGCTGCCAAGATGCCACTTGCCACCAGTTTGGCCATATTTCAGAGCTGCAACATCACTCGAGTGCCCAAAAGCACAAGGTGTGCAATACTCAGAGACATGGCCAAGGTAAGAAAGGCTGAAAGACGACCACCACTGAACAAGACACACAAGCTGAAACGTCAAGACTGGGCCAAGAAATATCTCAAGACTGATTTTTCTAAGGTTTTATGGACTGATAAAATGAGAGTGAGTCTTGATGGGCCAGATGGATGGGCCCGTGGCTGGATTGGTAAAGGGCAGAGAGCTCCAGTACGACTCAGACGCCAGCAAGGTGGAGGTGGAGTACTGGTTTGGACTGGTATCATCAAAGATGAGCTTGTGGGGCCTTTTCGGGTTGAGGATGGAGTCAAGCTCAACTCCCAGTCCTACTGCCAGTTTCTGGAAGACACCTTCTTCAAGCAGTGGTACAGGAAGAAGTCTGCATCCTTAAAAAAAAACATGATTTTCATGCAGGACAATGCTCCATCACACGCGTCCAAGTACTCCACAGCGTGGCTGGCAAGAAAGGGTATAAAAGAAGAAAATCTAATGACATGGCCTCCTTGTTCACCTGATCTGAACCCCATTGAGAACCTGTGGTCCATCATCAAATGTGAGCTTTATAAGGAGGGAAAACAGTACACCTCTCTGAACAGTGTCTGGGAGGCTGTGGTTGCTGCTGCATGCAATGTTGATGGTGAACAGATCAAAACACTGACAGAATCCATGGATGGCAGGCTTTTGAGTGTCCTTGCAAAGAAAGGTGGCTATATTGGTAACTGATTTGTTTTTGTTTTGTTTTTGAATGTCAGAAATGTATATTTGTGAATGTTGAGATGTTATATTGGTTTCACTGGTAAAAATAAATAATTGAAATGGGTATATATTTGTTTTTTGTTAAGTTGCCTAATTATTATGCACAGTAATAGTCACCTGCACACACAGATATCCCCCTAAAATAGCTATAACTAAAAACAAACTAAAAACTACTTCCAAAACTATTCAGCTTTGATATTAATGAGTTTTTTGGGTTCATTGAGAACATGGTTGTTGTTCAATAATAAAATTAATCCTCAAAAATACAACTTGCCTAATAATTCTGCACTCCCTGTATATATTATTTCAGACAAAGGAATTACAGACATTATAATAAAAATAACAAAAAACAAAAAACTAATAGGGCAAATCTGTTACATTTTCAGATACAGAATACGAAATAGATTCCTCTGAAGGGGAAGTTAGTGAAGAATCTGATATTCCCTCTGTATTACAATCTTATGAAGACTCAGCTTTAGCTGGAATACCAGACACACAGTCAAAAAACGGGGAGGGTCAGACTTTCACAATACAGGAAAAAAGAAAAAAACCCACAGAGGAAGGCGAGCAACATCTAAGAAAAACAAAATCAAAAAAAGCCAACGAAATAAGACAGAGGGGAGGGCTCCCAAAGACCTATGCAACACGGTCACAAATGACTCAGAAAAAATATGCTTGAAATGTGATGTAATTAATTTGTCTAATGAAATATTATCTGAAACTGAAGTTAATGTTTTATCCAAAGGGCTCAACTTTGTGCCTGCCTGTCATTTTAATCTCTTTGAAACCATTCTAGATATGAACAGATTTGTTCGCAAATTAACTCTTCAGAAACATTTTTCTGAACAAAATGACAGGCAGAGATAAAATGACTATGAGGTTACAGGTAGTGCACCTGGTGATAATATTGTACAGGGTAACATTGACTTTCAGGACAACTGTACAATTATAGACCTACAAGTACTTCAACAAGAAACACGTGCAATAGATTCTAGTCTTATTGCTGAGAGAGATATCCCTCTTATCCGCACAAAAAAGAAAAGTTATTTCCATCCAGTTCATACCAGATCAAAAGCCCTAGACATCTTTCAGAAATTTGTAGAAGATAAACTTAGACATTTGCATATCAAAAAGACAAATAGTTAAAAAAAAGTTAAAACATAATCAAAGTTTAAAAGAGAAAACCTGTCTAAAGAGACTAATGGAAAAAGACAAACTAATAATAAGACAATTAGACACGGGAGGAAATATAGTTGTTCTCAACAGAGAAGACTATATAAATGAAGCAATGAGACAGCTCAAAGATACAGATGTATACCAAAAATTAAAATTTAACCCTACTCAAAAGTGTAAACATGAAATTAATGACATTATTTCGTATGCCAGAAAACACAACATCATTAATGATAAAATCCAGGAGACCTTGGTACCAGATTGTCCAGTTACTCCAATCTTTCATTACTTTCCGAAAGTGCATAAAAGCTTGGTAAGTCCCCCGGGGAGACCTATCATAGCAGGTATTTCATCATTAAATGAACCCCTCTCAGAGGTAGTGGACACATTTTTGCAACCTTTAGTACAAAGTCTACCTAGCTATGTAAAAGACACCTCATCAGTAATTAACAAACTAACAGAAATAGAATGGAAGGACACATATAGGTTTCTCACTGTAGACGTAACATCTCTATATACTTCAATACAACATGTAAAAGGGATAGAAGCCATCAAATTTTTTCTAAACATGCAGAGTAACTTTGAACCTTTTACCAAAGTATTTTTATTGCAGTCAATTGAATACTTACTCACACGTAATTTTTTTCTTTTTCAGAGTGATTTCTATCTCCAAAGACGTGGGATTGCAATGTGGGCCAAATTTGCCCCTCCTACGCCAATCTCTTTATGGGATGGTGGGAGCGGTCCCACGTCTTTGGAGATAGAAATCCTTTCAGAAGTAAGGTCATGCAGTACTTTCGCTATATTGATGACCTGTTTTTTATATTCGAAGGCACAGAAACAGAAGCAAATAATTTCTGTGACTATATAAACTACAATGGTTGTGGAATTTGTTTCACACATGAACAAAATGACAAAATAATTCATTATCTAGATCTGGATATTTTTGTTGAAGGGACAGAAATCAAAAGTAGGGTTTTCAGGAAACCAACAGCAGGCAATACTGTACTTAAATATAACTCCTGCCATCCTAAGCACGTCACACGAAATATACCGAAAGGAGAATTAATACGGATTAAGAAAAATTGCACTAAAGAGAGCGATTATGAGATACTAGCGAAAGATGCAATATTAAGACTAAAGGAGAGAGGTTACACAGATAATATACTTACCAAAGCTAAAAACTATGTGGATACACTAGACAGAGACAAATTGCTGACATATAAAAAGAAACTGCCTGTTAAAGAGAAACAAAAACCTAAATTTATAACAGCATATAGTCAGGATTGCAATGACGTATGTAGCATAATAAGAGAGTCTTTACCTATACTATATACAGATCCTGCCCTGAAAAAAGTAATCGAAGAGGGATGTTATTTTGTTCCTAAAAATGGAAAAACTTTACGGAATTATTTGTCTGCCTCAGATCTTAAACTCAAAGCTAATCGTTGCTGGCTCCAAAAAAGGAAAGGTTTCTATAAGTGCCAAAGGCCTATATGTAAAAACCGTGGACAAATGTATTTCCTCTGTGACGAATAAAGAGCACAATATCAATTTTTTCATTAACTGCTCTACAACGCATGTTATATATTTATTAACCTGCAAAATTTGCAAGATACAGTACACAGGTAAAACGATAAGGCCACTCAAGGAATGGTTTTTGGAACATATCAGATCGATTGAGGATGAATTCTCTGACACCCCTGTAGCAAGACACTTCAAAATTGAACATAATGCAGATATTACAGCTTTATCTGTACAGGGTATTGATTTTGTACCCATAAATAAAAGAGGTGGTGACAGAGAAGCTGTCCTTAATAAAAAGTCTTTTGGATTTTTGTCCTTGCAGACAAGTTTTCCAAATGGATTAAATATGAGAAGGGACTTGGATCTGTTCACTTAGGTCTCTCTAACACATCTTATAGAATATGGCATATTTTTAGTGTATTATAAAGAGACAGCTACAATCAGGTCAATAGAGTAGTTCCTGTTATACACCTTAGGTATAGACAATTATTCCTTCCCTTATAAAGAGTCTCATATAATAATATATTGGTTTGTCCATAAAATTATATCTACAATTACAGGCCTTGTACCATGTAGTATTACATTTTAAATTTGCATATCTGCTTAAAGAAGAGGGAGTCTTGAACAGCAGTATAATATGGAATTGCATGTAGGTAAATTTGTATGACTGTAATTTTTATTCATCATGTGATTTTGGTTTATAGATATACATCTTTGTTACGTATACCAGATTTGCAACTCATATGACATAGATACAAAGTAAGTATGCAGAAGTAATAGAAATCCCATTTGGTGTTCACAGTACAGAGTGGATTCTATCGTATAGAGAACAATCTTAGAGATATGAAAGTATACAGAAATATATTAGCATTGTTCCTATTAACTCTGTTTAAATTATCAGTATTTTTATTTGCCTTATGTTTCCCTATGCATATATAAAACTTTGTTTTTTGTTCCAAATTTGTATTCCACATGTCTCAGATGACTAACCTGTATGACATAAAGATACTACAGTTTATAGGCATATAAAGCTTTGTGACCGTTCTGTATGATTAGAAGCCTAATTTAGTTCAGGTGTGCTAATTAAGAAATGTAAGGTATTTACGGTTGTATGAACAGGAGCTCCAGTATGCAGTGATCAAGTGCGCAGCTGCACAAAACGCTTCTGCGAGGAGCTCCTGTTCACACCTGAACTGATGCCAATATTGTTTTTACATTGACCGGAGGACGAATGACTTGTTTTTAAACTTTGATACAATAAAATATTATATCTTTTATCCTACCGGAGTGGGTCTGTGCACTGCCTCATTTGTTTGGAAACTATATATATATATATTGTATATATGAAGTTTGGTGCAATATATATATATATATATATATATATATACAGTTATATTTCTGCAGTGTAGTGGCCGTGCTCGACCCCACCCACATGGTTACGCCCACTCCCGCCCTCGCCATGCCCGCTCCCACCACACACCCCTCTGACTAGGGTGTTTTAAAAAACAGTTAACCAGATTTCTGAGGATGCGCTAACCTGAGGAGCGTCAACTTGAATTGCGATCACGTTTACTTTCAATTTGTAATATAAGCGGAAAACCCGACGTGTGCATACACCCACGATATACCCCTTATTGCTCGCTCGTAACCGTTAGCGATCCACTTGTAATCTGGCCCTTTATGTAGTTTGGATTAGTTTGTTCATATTGTTAAGAATTACCTAGGGTTTCTTTTGCAAAATAATTTGGTTAGGTGCATTAAAATAAATTTGGGTAAGCTGTTGGAGCTTGTCCCTTATTATCATCTGAAGTCACATACTAGTATAGGCTGAGGTAGGCTTGCTATGCAGAAAGGTTGGAGCAGTCCCATGGAAATTAACGCCTAGATTTAGAGTTCTGCATTAGCCGTCAAAAGCAGCGTTAAGGGGTCCTAACGCTGCTTTTGGCCGCCCGCTGGTATTTAGAGTCGGCCAGGTAAAGGTGTACCGCTCACTTTCAAGCCGCGACTTTTCCATACCGCAGATTCCCTTACGCCTATTGCGTATCCTATCTTTTCAATGGGATCTTCCTAATGCCGGTATTTAGAGTTTTGGCTGAAGTGAGTCTTACACCTCTACCGACAAGACTCCTAATGCCCATGGAAAGGCTGTAGTTAAGAGCTTTATGGGCTAACGCCGGTATATAAAGCTCTTAAATACAGTGCTCTAAAGTACACTAACACCCATAAACTACCTATGTATCCCTAAACCGAGGTCCCCCCACATCTCCGCCACTATAATAAATATTTTTAACCCCTAATCTGCCGACTGCACATCGCCTCCACCTACATTATCCCTATGAACCCCTAATCTGCTGCCCCTAACATTGCCGACACCTACATAATATTTATTAACCCTTAATCTGCCCCCCCCCCCAACGTCGCAGCCACCTAACTTCAAGTATTAACACCTAATCTGCCGACCGGACCTCGCTGCTACTATAATAAATGTATTAACCCCTAAAGCTAAATCTAATCCTAACCCTAACACCCCCCTAAATTAAATATAATTTTAATCTAACAAAATAAATTGACTCTTATTAACTAAAGTATTAATATTTAAAACTAAATATTTACCTGTAAAATAACCCCTAATATAGCTACAATATAACAAATAATTATATTGTAGCTATTTTAGGATTTATATTTATTTTACAGGCAACTTTGTATTTATTTTAACAAGGTACAATAGCTATTAAATAGTTATTAACTATTTAATAGCTACCTAGTTAAAATAATTACAAAATTACCTGTAAAATAAATCCTAACCTAAGTTACAATTAAACCTAACACTAAACTATCATTAAATTAATTAAATAAATTAGCTACCAATACCTACAATTAAATACAATTAAATAAACTAAACTAAATTACAAAAAAACAAACACTAAATTACAGAAAATAAAAAAATATTACAAGTATTTTAATTACACCTAATCTAAGCCCCCTAATAAAATAATAAAAAAAAAAGTCCCTACCCTATTCTACATTACAAAGTAATCAGCTCTTTTACCAGCCCTTAAAAGGGCATGCTCCAAAGTAATCAGCTCTTTTGCCTGTGAAAAAATACAACCCCCCAACATTAAAACCCACCACCCACATACCCCTACTCTAACCCACCGAAACCCCACTTAAATAAACCTAACACTACCCCCCTGAAGATCTCCCTACCTTCAGTCGTCTTCACCCAGGTGGTCCGAAGTCTTCATCCGATGGGGCAGAAGAGGACATCCAGACCGGCAGAAGTCTTCATCCTATCCGGGAAGAAGAGGACATCCGGACTGGCAGACATCTTCATCCAAGCGGCATCTTCTATCTTCATCCATCCGGAGTGGAGCGGAGCCATCTTCTTCCCAACCGACGCCTACTCGCCGAATGAAGGTTCCTTTAAATTACGTCATCCAAGATGGCATTCCTCGAATTCCGATTGGCTGATAGGATTCTATCAGCCAATCGGAATTAAGGTAGGAAAAATCTGATTGGCTGATTGAATCAGCCAATCAGATTCAAGTTCAATCTGATTGGCTGATCCAATCAGCCAATCAGATTGAGCTCGCATTCTATTGGCTGATCGGAACAGCCAATAGAATGCAAGCTCAATCTGATTGGCTGATTGGATCAGCCAATTGGATTGAACTTGAATCTGATTGGCTGATTGAATCAGCCAATCAGATTTTTCCTACCTTAATTCCGATTGGCTGATAGAATCCTATCAGCCAATCAAAATTCAAGGGACGCCATTTTGGATGACGTCATTTAAAGGAACCTTCATTCGGCAAGTAGGCGTAGGTTGAAGAGGATGGATCTGCGTCGGCTGGGAAGAAGATGGCTCCGCTCCGGATGGATGAAGATAGAAGATGCCACTTGTATGAAGATGTCTTGCCGGTCCGGATGTCTTCTTCTGCCTGGATAGGATGAAGACTTCTGCCAGTCTGGATGTCCTCTTCTGCCCCATCGGATGAAGACTTCGGCCCGCCTGGGTGAAGACAACTGAATGTAGGGAGATCTTCAGGGGGGTAGTGTTAGGTTTATTTGAGGGGGGTTTGGGTGGGTTAGAGTAGGGGTATGTGGGTGGTGGGTTTTAATTTTGGGGGGGTTGTATTTTTTTTACAGGCAAAAGAGTTGATTACTTTGGGGCATGCCCCGCAAAAAGCCCTTTTAAGGGCTGGTAAAAGAGCTGATTACTTTGTAATGTAGAATAGGGTAGGGACTTTTATTATTTTGTTTTTTTTTATTTTATTAGGGGGCTTAGATTAGGTGTAATTAGTTTAAAATTCTTGTAATATTTTTTTATTTTCTGTAATTTAGTGTTTTTTTTTTGTAATTTAGTTTAGTTTATTTAATTGTATTTAATTGTAGGTATTGGTAGCTAATTTATTTAATTAATTTAATGATAGTGTAGTGTTAGGTTTAATTGTAACTTAGGTTAGGATTTATTTTACAGGTAATTTTGTAATTATTTTATCTAGGTAGCTATTAAATAGTTAATAACTATTTAATAGCTATTGTACCTAGTTAAAATAAATACAAAGTTGCCTGTAAAATAAATATAAATCTTAAAATAGCTACAATATAATTATTTGTTATATTGTAGCTATATTAGGGTTTATTTTACAGGTAAGTATTTAGTTTTAAATATGAATACTTTAGTTAATAAGAGTTAATTTATTTTGTTAGATTAAAATTATATTTAATTTAGGGGGGTGTTAGGGTTAGGGTTAGACTTAGCTTTAGGGGTTAATACATTTATTATAGTATCGGCGAGGTCCGGTCGGCAGATTAGGGGTTAATACTTGAAGTTAGGTGGCGGCGATGTTGGGGGGGCAGATTAGGGGTTAATAAATATTATGTTGGTGTCAGCGATGTTGGGGGCAGCAGATTAGAAGTTCATAGGGATAATGTAGGTGGCGGGGGTGTCCGGAGTGGCAGATTAGGGGTTAATTTTGTAATGCAGGTGTCAGCGATAGTGGGGTCGGCAGATTAGGGGTTAATAAGTGTTAGGTTAGGGGTGTTTAGACTCATGTTAGGTTAGGTTCATGTTAGGGTGTAGACTTAGAAAGTGGTTCCCCATAGGAAACAATGGGGCTGTGTTGGGGCTGTGTTGGGAGCTTAACGCTGCTCTTTTGCAGGTGTTTTTTTTTCAGCCCAAACTGCCCCATTGTTTCCTATGGGGAAATAATGCACAAGCACATTTTGCCAGCTTACTGCTACCGTAAGCAATGCTGGTATTGAGGGTTGAAGTGGCAGTAAATTCGGCTCAATGCTCCCTTTTTGGAGCCTAACGCAGCCCTTCAGACAACTCTAAATACCAGTGTTGTTTGGAAGCAGCAGTGGGAAAAAAAGCTGTGTTAGCTACGCGGGTCTTTACCGACAAACCTCTAAATCTAGCCGTAAATATGCAGTTAGCAAGTTTTATAAGAAAGCATATGTTTTTGTCACTATATAAGGTGAGTTTGGGGGTTAGAAGGCCATAACTTCTTCCTGAAAGATGAGGTTCATGTAAGTTTGGTTGACTTTTTAATGGTTATATTAAGGAGGGGATAGAACAGACATTGGTTGGGATTGTTTTGTCTAAGTAATGTTAAGTAAGTTAGAGGGGTTAACCCTGATTTGTTATTTAGACCAACAAGGATTTGATGGTTGCATCTTGGCACTCTACAGATATTTGGCCTAAAGAGTGGTTGAAAACATAATTTGAATTATAGCTGGATGGTAATGGGCATTTATATGTAGTCTTGGAAAGGGTTTGAGTATGCAGAATGTGGATCTATCTTCTAGAGGAAAAGATTAACGTAGAGTAAATATATGGCAGGGAAATCAGTTATTTAGGAGGAGGAGTCACAGTTTGAATAGCTAATTAAATGGAAAATGGGGTAATTGAGGTAATTATTGAACTCGGGGAGGATATTTATCCATACAAAATAGGAATGTGTAATGGTAATAGTGCAACAGACCATGTGTAATAGACACACTGTGTAAAATCATATAATAAACGTTCCAAGCTAGCTTGTATATACCCCAAAATATAAAATAAGATCAGATAATTCCAAACATAAATTTAAAGTTAAAATGTAAATTACTCTATGTTTAACTTACAATTAAAAATAGTGAATGAATAAGAAAAATAGAAACATACAGCATATGAAATCAGACATTCCAACTATCCCTGAAGTTCAGGGAGTCTCCCTGATTGTAATAGTGACTCCCTGATGCCAGCAAATGGAATGCAATCTCCCTGAAACTCCAAGTACCATGATTCAATGTCTTTAGTTGCTGGGACATTATAGAACCCTTAAAGCATGCATCAGTAAGCAAACCCCCCCCCTTTTTTTAATAAAATTAAAACACAAATACTACCTTATTTACTGCACGTAATTAAACTTCGTTTAAGCATTCATCAAGTGTACGATCACTGAAAAATAGGTTTGTTGTATGTGGTTGTGCAATAAAGCTACTTTTTTTTTAATGTGACTTTAGTGGGAAGCTACTTTAATGATAAGACTCTATCTTATTTGGGTTTCAAGGTGTCCAATATATAACTGGGGGGTGGGAGGTGGCGGCGCAGTAGAGGGTGAAGCCACCTCCCTAAAATGAGTTTTTGAACGTTGGGATGTCTGTAAAATATACAGAAAGCAATTGTAATAACTATAGAATAATACCAAGAAAATCAACAGTTGCATGTGTATCTGTATGAAGGAATTTGGAAATAAGAAATTGCATCTGTAAATTAATTTTAGAAAGTTTGGTAGAAATTAATTACTGTAATACTAAATAATTAGTATCTTGGTAATACACTTTTTGTATAATTTTGCATTCATTTAGCTATACCAAATAAAATATATTATTCTGATACAACAGTTATGTTGCATAACATTATATGGTGCCAGCCCATGTTAACCCCTTCCGAGATGGATGTAATTTGGTTATCATGTCGGTGTTTCAGGAAACCTCTTTGAACTTACTACCTAATTCCTCTCTTACTTGTGTATCGTGTGGTCCTTTTTTTTTTTTTTTTAAATCAATATTTTATTGATTTTTTTCATATAAACATAGGAAATCTCAGTCCTTCAAAATTAATCAAGAAGGACATAAGTCTAAATTAGAAGGAAGGCACATAGGGAAAAGGTCAACCTACCTGTAAGTGGATGAGAGTGGGTACTTTTTAGAAGCACCTCTAGCTCATTCTTCATAAGTATTAGATACATGTATATACATTTTCACACAAGTGGAGTTCTAAATTATTGCACTCCTGCAAATGGGAAAATTAGCAGTTTGTGGGAGCGCGATTACTAACCAATGTATTTCTATTATTTAATTTGATTTCTTATCTTGTTATTCTTTGCTGAAAGGTTTATCTAGGAAAGCTCAGGACCAGCAAAGAACCTAGGCTCTAGCTGCTGATTGGTGGCTGCATATATATACAGATTGTCATTGGCTGGCCCATGTGTTAAGTTAGAAACCAGTAGTGCATTGCTGCTCCTTAAATGATCGATACCAAGAGAATGAAGCAAATGTAATAATAGAAGTAAATTGGAAAGTTTTTAAAAATTGTATGTTCTACCTAAATCATGAAAGAAAAAGTTTGGGTTTCATGTCCCTTTAAATATAATTCTACAGAGCATATTTACATGTGCTCCATGTGACTATTCACAGTATATCTCTGAATCCGTGGCCGGACTTTTAGCCGACGGACACTTGGCCGACGGACACTTGGCCGACGGACATTTGGCTGAAACACAAGTGGCTGTCAGATAACAGTCCGGCCACGAGATAGATAGATTTGATAGATAGATACATAGATTAGATAGATAGATCAATAGATGCAATAGATACATTTGATAGATACGATAGATAGATAGATAGATAGATTTGGTAGATAAATAGATAGTTTTGATAGATAGATAATTTCCCAGACAGAGAATTACAAAACGTGCGGCCTGGGACCCATGGTAAGGTTCCCAGAGGCTGTAGCGGCGCCCAAGGCTCTGATTAGAACAGAGCACTTTGGAACGTATCTGCCCTCGGCCGAAAACGGAACATTCTTTAGCTTTCTGTCTGTCAGCCAAATGTCCGTCGGCCAAATGTCCGTCGGCCAAATGTCCGTCTGCCAATTGTCCTTCTGCATTTTGTCAGAGCACCCTCTGAAACAGTGAAAAAGTGGCAGTGTTCACTAGAAGCATGTTTGCTAATCACTGTGTATTGCAAAATAGCAGCTATTCAAACTTTAAATATCAAGAGACACTAATATAAAGCTTATCATATCTAAAGGTTACTGTGTTTACATTTACCTGTGGGATATTGAACATTCCAAATAACTGAGCTAGTGTGAGGGATACTTTGGAAGATATTCCATCCACAAAAGCCATCAACTTAGGTGAATCTCCACAGTGGTAGTTGAATATTGGATCTCTTTTTCCGGTCATAATATCAACCATTCCAATTATTGCCATTTCTTCAGATAGACAAGAATCAACTATACGGAAGCCAAGGGTGATGTTGGGTAGCAGTTTCTGGTTTTTATTAATCTCATTAATGGCAAATACAAATGTCAGTAAATTTTGATAGTTCCTTGGATTAGATCTAATGCAATAAATAAATAAAAAAGGGTATACACTAAATTAGTGTTTGAACTGAAATAAAAAGGTTACATTTTTCAGTCTTATGTCTAAAGCAATTTATATTTTGTTCTACGGCACCCTTTGTGTTCTTTTTAATAACTATATTAATGTGATGGAATTATGTAAAAACACTATGAGCTAAAAGGGGCATATAGTATTTATGTTGTCTAACTAAAGAATTACATAGCCAGGACTAAACATCTTGTTTGCTGCTATTTTTTTCCAACGGCCTTATTTGGAAGAGCCAGCTTGAGCTTGTTTCAGGTGCTGGCTATGGTCAAGAACTTTAAATAACCACTTTGCAGTTGTTATCTGATGAAGCCATTTAGGTAAATGTGTGTATCAGGTTTATCCTTGAGAAGTTTGCAATGTGCATTTCCAGCTCTGGGAATTAGAAAATCACCAATTTTCACAGCTAAATTACATGAAAGTGGGTCAAAAAATATATAAAATTATATTAATATGTTAATTTACCAAATATTCTGGCCCAGATTACAAGTGGAGAGCTATTGATAGCTCAGGGTGCACTATCAATATCACTGCTCAGAAAAGCACACAATCTGGTATTACAAGAATTGTAAAAGTGATTTACTAGATAATGCTTAGGGAGACTGATATCTCTATAACGTGTCCCAAACTTTCAATATATAGCGCAGCTGTGCTAAACACCGCTCACATTAAAAGTTGTGAGTTTTGTGAGCTCCAGCGCAACAGAAGACAGCATTTAAAAAATGAGTGACTTGAGACCTGGAATAAAGTTTTAAAAGTATAACAAAGCACATGTAAAACATTTTAAAATAATGTATTTCTCTCTCTCTCTCTCTCTCTCTCTCTCTATTTATCTCTCTCTCTATCTCTATCTCTCTCTCTCTATCTCTCTCTCTCTCTCTCTCTCTCTCTCTCTCTATCTCTCTCTCTATCTCTCTATCTCTCTATCTCTCTATTTCTCTTTCTCTCTCTCTCTCTCTCTCTCTCTCTCTATTTCTCTCTCTATCTCTCTACCTCTCTCTCTATCTATCTCTCTATCTATCTCTCTATCCCTCTCTCTCTCTCTCTCTCTCTATCTCTATCTCCCTCTCTATCTCTCTCTCTCTCTCTCTATTTCTCTCTCTCTCTATCTCTCTCTCTATCTCTCTATCTATCTATCTATCTATCTATCTATCTATCTATCTATCTCTATCTCTCTCTCCCCCCTCCGTCAGGGTTAGGCTCCAGAAGGAATGGTTGTAAATTGAAACACAGTTTATAATGTAAGTCAATGGGAAGTGAGGGAGTTAGGTTCCAGGCCCCTCTCAAAATTGTCATAAGTAACACCTAATACATTATTTTTAAAGCTTTGAAATGAAGATTTTAAATGCTAAACAGCATTACAAACCAAATAAAATAATCACACAACACAGAATATATAATTAAACTAAAAAAATAAAAGGAGATATGACTCTCCATAGTTGTACACATAGATAGCACTCTAATTCCCTGAATAATATAATGGTATCTACCATTATATTATTCTGGGAATTATAGTACTATCTATGTGTACAACTATGGAGAGTCATATCTCCTTTTGTTTTTCTATGTTGACCAGTACACAGCACCTAGTATCTAGTATTTAGATACTACCTAGGAAGAAGATACTATATGCACTTCGTCTTAGTTATTTGCAGTTACTATATTCCCTGTCATTTGACAGTAGTGCCATTGGGCCCCTTTGCTATATAATTAAACTAAGTTAAAGGAACAAAAACATTTGCTAAACAGCATTATAAACCTAATAAAATAATCACACAACACAGAATATATAATTAAACTAAGTTAAATGAACAAAAACATTTGCTAAACAGCATTATAAACCTAATAAAATGATCACACAACACAGACTTCACTTGCATTTTTTCTGCAAACAGTTCTTTCTATGCATTCCAATCTGGGATGATTTATAGACAGGAAGATCTTGTTCCTTTGAAATCTGCTCGATAGCTCAGGTCTGGTTAAACCTACTGGCTATTTTAATCAATGCACTGCTTCTCAATGCTTTTCAATAGCAGACACACACAGACACACACATAAAAATACGCCCTTGAGCCATTCTCACCTTGTCATATATCATATCCCTGTAAAACAATGATAACAGCATTTTTTAAATATAAATACTTGAAATAGTTTATTTCTGGGGAGCCGAGCCAACTACTAAGGCAGCTGGACGTGTTTCTGTGAAGTTCCGGCTGTTAGATATAACTATGTGATTTAATTCTCATATAAAGAGCTCAAACTTCTTATATGACACTTTAGAAAGCTCACATCATTTATCTTAAACCTAAAGAAACCGAAGACACACCACTATGGGAACACATCGCTGATATTCCCTTCCAATCTTCGCCACATGGAGATACCAGACAGCACCTACATCCAAACGGCCTTGCCGATATGGAAGCCCTAGAAACTTGGGAACAACGTACCCAACAACTCCTGTAGAGGCACTTTCAGAATCTGACAGAGGACCTAACATTGCTACTATTAGACCTCGCACCGCAGCTGAGCCATGCAGCCGAAGGCACTGACCCTGTACAGCGTGGCGGGACCTACACTACACTCGCAGGCAACACTCAGGAAAATCCAGAGATTTCCTCTGTCAGATTCACGCTGAGCCCTGGGCATTGCGATTTGGGATGAACATCTGATCTCTACCTTTCACTGACTATGCTGGCAGAGCCAGAACCTGAGGTAACATTGCGCTTTGACATTGCGCGCACACATGACAACACGCCATCTATGGCCTTACCTGTTCACCATGATCCTCCAGCCCACCTTCAAGCGGCCATCCCAGAATATGGAGACTACTCATTGGAGATGATTTTTATGCTGGGTCCGGCTGGGTATGTGATCTCTGTGCAGAGTGGAGATCTAGCGCTGAAACAGTCTCTAGTTAAAGAGACCCCACTTTCCCAGGATCTACAGGGACTGCTCAAAACGGTAGGGCTGGCTGACACCTACCTTGACACTGCATACATCTGTACCTCCTTACCATCAAATCAGGGAATATCAGATCAGCAAGCACTAAGGGGTAGGCTGTTGCTCCCACAGGGAGTCGATATTAAGAGACAACTCAATTTAACCCCTCTGACAACTAAATCTACACCTAGTTGCCTTATAACAACACGATCTCTAGCCAGCATATACATCCATCGGAGGACATTGCTTCACAGCATACAACGAAAGGACCACACATCCGAGCAGAACAGTTCAGGGATCGGCTAGGATCCTACCTGAGGTACCACTCCTCACTCAGGGTTAAATTTAAGATACTCTGTTGAGAAGTCTGATGGTGCCCCTCTACAGAACCATTACAGTTGGACTCCATGACAGCCACACACTAGAATCTACGTCTGGCTCTTGTCACTCATACTTACTGAGACCCATCATTAAACTGTCTCCTGGCTACCCAGAGACAGATTAACAAGCATGTATATATGTTAGCCGAAATAAGCTATAACCGAATAAGTCTATAATTTATCTTGTTGTTCTGTGTGGTATCTAATCAGGTTGTTTCTAGTTCCACTATACTATTTTTGTATCCTGCTTGGGAATATGTGATACCTTAAATTTTAATTGCATTGTGGATAATATTTACCCTCTGGAATATATTCTAAGATTTACAGTCACCTAATTATTATATCTTAGGGGTTCATACTATTATATCTAATCTAGGGGTAAATTGTTTCTAAGACACTATTTTTGGAGAATAGCTTTCACGGCCATAACTCATTGAGATTCAGCCTCTACCATTGTTAATAAGCTCTCCACTATCACCTAACATTTAGCCTTGCTGTACGTAGATGTGATAACGTGGCATAGTATATAGTAAATTAAGGAGCGTTATTGAGAATTGGCTAGTGTTCAGCAATTACACAATGTCACTTGATTCAATGGGTAGCCCCTACCATATAAATCCACCATAACTGCACCATGGACCTTAGGCGACATGAGCATATTATTCCTAATAAGCCATTAGAGGTTTCATCATACCGCTAGTATATGAATTAAGAGCGCTTAGGAGTTTGCATCATTCTCATGTGTTCCTTCACAAAATGTTTCTGCTGAGCTGACACACCTGTTTATTCTAAGTTATAGGTATGGTACTGTCTTGCCTACTTTGCCTGTAAACTATTTGATTCAACTTATTGCATCCACAGTATATAATTATGTCTTTTTGAAGTGAAGAAGATATATTAATACTGGGATGTTTGCGATAACCTAGCCATAATTATAACCCATTTGTTTTGCAATAAACCACACAGTGGTCCAGACACTACCAGTATTTTCTTGGGTAGGTATTGCTATAAGTTTCCCATTGGTTATTATTTAGAAGTCACTAGGTTAAGATAGTAATATTTAACAATAGAAATCTGGAGGTTGATTTTAATTGTATACTACTAGATTCCTAGATAATCCCTATGTAGCACCCAATGCACCTACCAATTCCTGAGAAGGAGTGAGTTGTATGCCCCTTTTAACTATTTTGTGCTGATAGTGTTAGTTCATCTCAAGTGAACATATGTACATATAGATCGACAACACATAAACTTCCCTATATTGATCTAAAAGGTTCCGCTCCCCCCACCCTGACCTAAAGGCGGCTATGGACTGCTGATTATTTTTTCAAGCGGTGCTTACCCACTGAAAACTAATATGCAAATGTATATACTATTTACAATATCAACTTATATTATACTACTTCATAACAAGATTTCATTCTCATAACTTGTACGTGACATGGGATCTAACAAGGTCCCCGTAATCGCTAACTTGCCATACCAGTATAAAATGGTCCATGAGTGGCCAGCTCATTAGCCATATATAAAAGCTTACAAAAATAAAAAAATGGAGGTTTCTAATGTTCATACTATGTTACTTATTTTGCTTTCAACTTGTACTATTGTACTGTATTTTTTGAGAACTTTACTATATCTGTCATATGACATTTATTCTATGTTATTGTCATGCGCAAAACCTCAATAAAAGATTATTTAAAGGAAAAAGTATTGTTCTTCACTCAAAATAAAACACTTTATAAATTATTACAATATATTAGACATGTGCGATTCGGTTCGGTCCAAATCGAAATTCGGACGAATTTTGTCGAATTCGGAATTCGGATCGATTCGAATTTCCGAATTGCGGCAGTGCTGAATCTACCAAATAAATCCGAATCGATTTGAATTTATTCGGATGGATTCGGATGGCCATGTATTACACTAGTATTGTACAGTATACTAGTGTAATACACAGCACATCCCACTTAACAGTGCCGAAATTCTGAAAATCCGAATCGAACCGAACCGAATTTCACACGAAACAAATTCATTCGATTTCTTCCGAATTCGAATCGATCCGAACCGAAATTCGAATTGGTCCGAACCGAATTTTTTGCGGCTGCACATGTCTACAATATATATATATATGGATATTTTTTTTCAATTAAAATAAAATTTTCTTCTGAGTGAATAAAAAAACAACACTTTTTTAAGTATTTCTTAAAGTACCTTCAGCTTTAGAACACTTGGCTTTGCGTACCATTGGGTTAGAGAGCAAGCAAAAGCCACAACATGGCTTGTGCTGAATCTACCAAATAAATCCGAATCGATTTGAATTTATTCGGATGGATTCGGATGGCCATGTATTACACTAGTATTGTACAGTATACTAGTGTAATACACAGCACATCCCACTTAACAGTGCCGAAATTCCGAAAATCCGAATCGAACCGAACCGAATTTCACACGAAACAAATTCATTCGATTTCTTCCGAATTCGAATCGATCCGAACCGAAATTCGAATCGGTCCGAACCAAATTTTTCGCGGCTGCACATGTCTACAATATATATATATATGGATATTTTTTTTCAATTAAAATAAAATTTTCTTCTGAGTGAATAAAAAAACAACACTTTTTTAAGTATTTCTTAAAGTACCTTCAGCTTTAGAACACTTGGCTTTGCGTACCATTGGGTTAGAGAGCAAGCAAAAGCCACAACATGGTTTTGTAGCACGTCCTATATAAGTTTAGAATGGTATTTAATTAATAAAACCCACATTTTTTTCTTTTAAGATTCAGAAAGAACATGCTAATTTAAAAACTTTCCAATTTAATTCTATTATCTAGTTTGCTTCATTCTCATGATTTACTTTTTTGAAAAATATATCTAAATAGGCCCAGTAGCTGCTGATTGATACCTTGTGTGATTGGTCAACCCATGTACATTGCCATTTCTTCAACAAAGGATATCTGAAGAATGAAACAAATTAAATATTATAATTAAATTAAAATGTTGTTTAAATTTGCTTTCTCTATATGAATTATGAAAGAACAATTTTGAGTTTCATGTCCCTTTAAGAAAACCTTGTATTCCATTTTGGCAAGATTTTAATCTAAAGAAAAATAGTGAAGGATATTCATTTCCATAAGAAGAACGTGGTTGCAATTTATCTTTTCTTCTAAAATGAGATTTTTAAAGGTTTTAAAGATAGTCCAAAGTTGCAGAACTCACTGTACAGACAGTAATTTCAAAAACTTCACTCTCACTGTAGAGACTCTGATTTCTAAACTTCACTCTCACTTTACAGACTGTGATTTCCAAACTTCACTCTCACTGTACAGACTTTGATTTCCAAACTGCACTCTCACTGTACAGACTGTGATTTCCAAACTTCACTCTCACTGTACAGACTGTAATTTCCAAACTTCACTCTCACTGTACAGACTGTGATTTCCACTCTCTCGGTATAGACTGTGATTTCCAAACATCACACTCACTGTACAGACTGTGATTTCCAAACTTCACTCTCACTGTACAGACTGTGATTTCCACTCTCTCGGTATAGACTGTGATTTCAAACCTCACTCTCACTGTACAGGCTGCGATTTCCAAACATCACTCCCTCTGTACTGACTGTGATTTCCAAACTTCACTCTTACTGTACATACAGACTGTGATTCTAAACTTCACTCTCACTGTACATACAGACTGTGATTTCCAAACTTCACTCTCATTGTACAGACTGTGATTTCCAAACTTCATTCTCACTGTACATACAGACTGTGATTTCCAAACTTCACTCTTATTGTACAGACTGTGATTTCCAAACTTTACTCTTACTGTACAGATTTCCACTCTCTCTGTACAGACTGTGATTTCCAAACTTTATTCTCTCTGTACAGACTGTGATTTCCAAACTTCACTCTCATTGTACTGACTGTGATTTCCAATCTTCCCTCTTACTGTACATACAGACTGTGATTTCCAAACTTCACTCTCATTGAACAGACTGTGATTTCCAAACTTCACTCTCATTGTACAGACTGTGATTTCCAAACTTCACTCTCTCTGTACAGACTGTGATTTCCAATCTTCACTCTCACTGTACATACAGACTGTGATTTCCAAACTTCACTCTCATTGTAAAGATTTTGATTTCCAAACTTCACTCTCACTGTACATACAGACTGTGGTTTCCAAACTTCACTCTCACTGTACAGACTGTGATTTCCAAACTTCCCTCTCATTGTACAGACTGTCATTTCCAAACTCCACCCTCACTGTACAGACTGTTATTTCCAAACTTCACTCTCACTATACAGACTGTGATTTCCAAACTTCACTCTCACTGTACAGAATGTGATTTCCAAACTTCACTCTCTCTGTACAGACTGTGATTTCTAAACGTCACTTTCACTGTACAGACTGTGATTTCCAAACTTCACTCTCACTGTACAGACTGTAATTTCCAAACTTCACTCTCAATGTACAGACTGTAATTTCTAAACTTTACTCTCTCTGTACAGACTGTGATTTCCAAGCTTCACTCTAACTGTACAGACTGTGATTTCCAAACTTCACTCTCTCTGTACAGACTGCGATTTCTAAATTCACTCTCACTGTACAGACTGTGATTTCCAAAATTCACTCTCACTGTACAGACTGGAGTTTCTCTTTAATGCATTTATATAATTGTAATAATAAAGCGTTGAAAAAAAAAACAAGGCTGAATAGCAAATACTTAACTCCTAATCACAAAGACAAAACTGCTGAGAGAAGTCCTTTCCTAAAGATAAGAATACTTTACTTTGCAATCCCAAAAATGTGAGTATAAAATAAAAACAAAGAAATCAAGAGTGAAGCTGCTTAACGCCATTTCTCAATACAGGTGGCCCTCGTTTTACAACGGTTCAATTTACACCGTTTCAGAATAACAACCTTTTTTTCCAGTCATGTGACTGCTATTGAAAAGCATTGAGAAGCAGTGCATTTATTAAAATAGCCAGTAGGTGGAGCTGTCCGCTTGTGTTGCAGCAAAGCCAAGCAAGCTGAAACTAATCAGTTTAACCAGACCTGAGCTATCTAGCAGATTTCAAAAGAACAAGATCTTCCTGTCTATAAATCAGTCCAGATTGGAATGCATAAAAATAACTGTTTGCAGAAAAATGAAGTCTGTGTTGTGTGATTATTTTATTAGGTTTATAATGCTGTTTAGCAAATGTTTTTGTTCATTTAACTTAGTTTAATTATATATTCTGTGTTGTGTGATTATTTTAATAGGTTTATAATGCTGTTTAGCATTTAAAATAATGTATTAGATGTTACTTATGACAATTTTGAGAGGGGTCTGGAACCTATCTCCCTCACTTCCCATTGACTTACATTATAAACTGGGTTTCAATTTACAACGGTTTCGATTTACAACCATTCCTTCTGGAACCTAACCCCAATGTAAACTGAGGGCTACCTGTATTATGGTCACAATTTCCATTTGCTTGCGTTTCCTGCAGACCTTGTTTGCTCTATATGAAATGATGCAGATCTCTATTAAATACATATACATATTTAAATGTCTGTCCCTTTCACTACAGAGGGAATGTACAATAGTGCTGAATATAGGTTTAATGAATATTGATATTTACATCTAAAATGGCATCTGTGATTATTTCAGAGTGTATTGCACACATGTAAGATAATAGAATTATTCCAAATTGTCTTGGAATACTGTAAAAAATTACAAAAAGTTGAGTTTTGCACTCACCCTTTGCACGCTAAATTCGATGTGCTTATTTTGCTGCCTTAATAAAATGTAAAACCCATGGTTGAGAGGATTGAGATCACTGAAGCCATTGCTGTTTTTGCTTCATATTGCTAATTTTCACACTATCTGCTCCGATCTCATCTAAACTTTTCTCAATGCAAAAATGTTGTTATTGCTTAGATTGTAATCATGTGAATATCACAGATCAGGATAAAAAAAAATTGCCTATAAGCAGGATTTGAATGATTGGTATTGACCCCTATGTATACAGTATAACAAAAAAAGTCTGGTTAAAGATGCAACAAATTATTAGAAAATATATTTCCCTAGCCTGACTTGGCAGTGATTTTAACAGATTTCAACAAGCACAAAAGATAAGCAGTTTTATTCAGTTTGCTGCAGTCTGATGTTAATATCTAATGGGTGTATTTTTTTTTCTTCAATTACCTAATAATATCAAATTTCACATAAGCTTGTTTACATTTATAATAATAATATTTAAAATACAAACATTTTATTGCAGTTATGAATATTTTGATTATTCTGATGATCATAATTTAATTTATGTTCCATCATTTAAAATTTGATTTTAATTATATTGTTAACTTTTCATTATGCTAGGAAATGTTTATTAATTTAT
Organism: Bombina bombina; assembly: GCF_027579735.1. Lineage (NCBI taxonomy): Eukaryota > Metazoa > Chordata > Amphibia > Anura > Bombinatoridae > Bombina > Bombina bombina. Next base: position 1,441,571,809 of record NC_069499.1, on the reverse strand, counting down.
AAACTAAGCATGCAATGAACTTTAATAGAACAAAAAAAAACCTGCAAACACTAAATATATGTAATTTCCAAAAAGTCTAAATTTGATAAGTCTATGGGGTCTTTTTAACAAGATCAGTGGGGTGACAGTAGAGCGCTGGTACAAAAGGAGAAACCACACACTTACAGAATGAGAAGATCCTTCGTTCTCCTCAGTATAATTTAAGTGAAAAAGGGGAGTGGGGTAAGTGCGCTGAAAAAGCTAAAGGTATCAGAACAAGGTATATTTTTCTTTGAGGGTCATTAATATTACCTTAATTTTTTTATATGTGATCTCCGAAATTTATATTAAAATAGTAAATGGAAATTAATTAATAAAACTTCATTTTTTAATGAAATAAAACAAATGTTGATAAAGGTGTTGTTCTTTAGGAGTGGATTTAAACTTGTGTAAGTGATATAAAAAAGTAACTAAAATTGTTGCTAACGAGGTGATGTGAAAAGTAACTAAAATTGTTGCTAATAAGGTGATGTGAAAAATTGTGTCATTAACAGTGTTGGAATTTATTATATTTGAAAATATCCTATATATAGGATAATACGGTACTTAAAGACTAGGTAGTAGAAAGTGTAGTAACAATAGCAATATTTGAGATTATATATTTATTGGTCCAGACTGAAAATTAGCAGGATCCAAGGGACCTAACAGATAACCCTTATATAGTAAATGCACACAGATGTAAAGAATCTTACAGGTTTATTTTCAATTAAAAATATTACAATATAACAATTAGATAGGGGACGTCTCCCCAATTGCACAGCCTAAAATTTCTCTAAAACCATAAAAATCTAAAAAAACTTCTATAAAACAATCTATGTGATGAACAGCGAATAGTCAAAAACTATATAACATATAAGCACAGTAGAATCTTGTGTGGTTAACTCTCGTTATAACTTTTAGTGTGATAGATTCGTTTATCCAGACTGAGTTTTTTTGTATCGCCTTAAAATTATATGTGGATAATGCAAAGTCTCTATGCAAGTTCCGTAATAGATTGTGATAACACACAGAGGTATATTTTCTAGGGGTGATTGTAATCTCCCTTCAGATGTGGTTAAGACAAATTTTAAAGCTTACTTTCTTTGAGTCCTGGAAGAGCTTCTGGAGCCTGTGTCCGCCGGCTATCTTTCAGCCGAGTCAGTGCGCCGCATGGATCTTGGCGTCTGACGTCACCGGTAAATCTTCCGGTTGTCAAAAAGGAAGAAGAAATTCTCAGCTGGAGTGTATGTTTTATCCAGATAGGATTTGGGAAATAAATTCTTTGTGAGTCAGTTGAAATTACACCCTGCACCTAGTGCCAATGCACGCAGGGATAATTTAGACTCCGGTATTGATGATTCAAGACGTAGCAGAATAACTCGGGTTACCTCAGATATTTGTTAGAAGTTAATTTGAGATTCAGATGTCCTTATCTGTAGTAGGCACAGTCACTTATATCGACCCGGGTTATTCTGCTACGTCTTGAATCATCAATACCGGAGTCTAAATTATCACTGCGTGCATTGGCACTAGGTGCAGGGTGTAATTTCAACTGACTCACAAAGAATTTATTTCCCAAATCCTATCTGGATAAAACATACACTCCAGCTGAGAATTTCTTCTTCCTTTTTGACAACCGGAAGATTTACCGGTGACGTCAGACGCCAAGATCCATGCGGCGCACTGACTCGGCTGAAAGATAGCCGGCGGACACAGGCTCCAGAAGCTCTTCCAGGACTCAAAGAAAGTAAGCTTTAAAATTTGTCTTAACCACATCTGAAGGGAGAGTACAATCACCCCTAGAAAATATACCTCTGTGTGTTATCACAATCTATTACGGAACTTGCATAGAGACTTTGCATTATCCACATATAATTTTAAGGCGATACAAAAAAACTCAGTCTGGATAAACGAATCTATCACACTAAAAGTTATAACGAGAGTTAACCACACAAGATTCTACTGTGCTTATATGTTATATAGTTTTTGACTATTCGCTGTTCATCACATAGATTGTTTTATAGAAGTTTTTTTAGATTTTTATGGTTTTAGAGAAATTTTAGGCTGTGCAATTGGGGAGACGTCCCCTATCTAATTGTTATATTGTAATATTTTTAATCGAAAATAAACCTGTAAGATTCTTTACATCTGTGTGCATTTACTATATAAGGGTTATCTGTTAGGTCCCTTGGATCCTGCTAATTTTCAGTCTGGACCAATAAATATATAATCTCAAATATTGCTATTGTTACTACACTTTCTACTACCTAGTCTTTAAGTACCGTATTATCCTATATATAGGATATTTTCAAATATAATAAATTCCAACACTGTTAATGACACAATTTTTCACATCACCTTATTAGCAAAAATTTTAGTTACTTTTCACATCACCTTGTTAGCAACAATTTTAGTTACTTTTTTATATCACTTACACAAGTTTAAATCCACTCCTAAAGAACAACACCTTTATCAACATTTGTTTTATTTCATTAAAAAATGAAGTTTTATTAATTAATTTCCATTTACTATTTTAATATAAATTTCGGAGATCACATATAAAAAAATTAAGGTAATATTAATGACCCTCAAAGAAAAATATACCTTGTTCTGATACCTTTAGCTTTTTCAGCGCACTTACCCCACTCCCCGTCTTTTTAACAAGGGCCGAATGGCCCCTGTTCCCCTTGTTTCCGCGCGAGCCTTCAGGCTCGCCGGAAACAGGAGTTAAGAAGCAGCGGTCTTAAGACCGCTGCTCCTTAACTCATATGCTGCCTCTGAGGCGGCGTATAGCAATCCGCCCGATCATGTACGATTGGGCTGATTGACACCCCCTGCTAGCGGCCAATTGGCCGCGAATCTGCAGGGGGCAGCATTGCACCAGCAGTTCACAAGAACTGCTGGTGCAATGATAAATGCCGACAGCATATACTTTCTGCATTTATCGATGTGCGGCGGACATGGTTTGCTATTGCAGATCATGTCCGTCCGCACAATGATAAATGGACCTCCAAAAGTCATGTAAAAAAAAAAAACTTCAAAAACTTCAAATACTGCTTAATTATGCATAGTAAAGAAAATTTGCAATATAATTAAAAAATGTTTTTCTCCTTTTCACCTTTCTGAAAATTCTACACTGCAGACATCCCATAGATAACCCTACTATGTATCTACCCATAAAGGGACAGTTAACCCCCCAAAAAAATGTTCCCTTTATTTTGTTCTTAATGATCGATATAACCTGCTGGAGTCTATTAAATTGTTTACAAATAGCATTTGAAATAGCTTATTTAGCCTGTGGTATCCATACCTATTCTAAAAGTTTCTATACCTAAGTATAGGCTATTGACAAACTATGTGAACACAGTCAACAGAAGAAATTACACTCACAGTAGGGTGTGGGAAAGATAATGTTCCTAAATGTTAAATTTCAATTGTTTTTTCTAAGTGTTGCATAGAGAGAGAGATAAGAAAGGGGAGCATTTGAATGATAAGATAAGGATGTCTGATCACTCTGCAAGCTTAGCCTATTTTGATGGGCTGTGATTTCAAAGAGCAAAACCAGTCATTTAATTTCCAAAAAGAAATATAAAGAATCAATTTCTCATACAGTTTTTTACTCTGCAGCTGGTATAACAAGTTATTGAGAACACTGTTCCATTAATTTGTGTCAGTAGAGGGGAAAAGACAAGTAAATGGAATAAAATGACAAAGGCAAACCTTGTGCACACGTCTAGATTTTGCTTTTCCATAAAAGGCAAGTTGTCAGCAGATTTTAGCTGTTGAAAAACAATCACAGCATTTATTTACGCTTTCTAAAAATGTTCCCAATAACCTAGTATGATTTTTTTATTTTATTTCTATACTGGAGAAAATACAGGGTATTTACATTTACTGACTGGAAAAATTTAACTTTAAGGTATTCACTATCCCTTTAACACAGACCAAAGACTGCAGAATCTGTTGGTGCTCTACAAATAACTGATAATAATAATACAAAGTAAAAATGTGTATTAAAAGGATTGGAAGCCCTTCAATTTGAAAGCCTGCACCTTAAATAAATATGAGAAACTTTGCACAGGTCTAGAATAAGCCCTTTATAGCTTTTTAATCTTCAACTACATATTCTTAGAAAAGTATATTTAGGCATGTTTTAACCTGCTTTTTATTTTATCAGATGTTATTTTCTTTTTGTAATAAAAATAAAATATGTTAAAGTTGATTGAGAGGGGCACTATTTCTTGCTTTTAGAAATAATATTCATAATCAATCTAATATAGTTCGGTATTTTTCTTTGAATAACTCACATTTTATTAAAAACAATTTGTCTGACCAATTGTTTCCAATATGAAATTTAAAACATAGAACTTAAAGGGATATGAAACCCACATTTTTTCTTTCATGATTTAGAAAAAGCATGCATTTGTAAACAACTTTCCAATTTACTTCTATTATCTAATTTGCTTAATTTTCTTGATATTCTTTGCTGAAAAGCATATCTAGATATGCTCAGTAGCTGCTGATTGGTAGATGCACATAGATGCCTCGTGTGATTGGCCATGTGCACCCATGTGCATTACTATTTCTTCAAATAAAGGATATCTAAAGAATGAAGCAAATTAGATAACAGAAGTAAACTGGAATGTTATTTAAAATTGTATTATCTTCTTAAATCATGAAAGAAAATGTTTGGGTTTAGTGTCCCTTTAACTAAATTGTCCTCAGATAGTAGTACAAGATTTTCTATGGTACACTTGTTTTGTTTTTAAGAAGAAAAATATTCAGTAGATGATTCATTTCACTGTTATGTATTGTATGTGTTCTGTTGTAAATCAGTATTTATTGTAGTAACTCACATGCCCTTTGTAAAAAAAAATTCACAGTCAAATGACACTATGGTGCCTGTATAAAATGTGGGACAGATTAATTTAGTGTCCATTTTATATATTATTATGTCAGATACATTTGAAAAATTTGAGTGGATCATCAAAATAATTATGTTCCTGTTACTTCATGCTATTAGTGTAAAATAAAACACAACTTTTGTATTTGCATTTTTTACTGAATAAAACATGGGCAAAACAAATAATATATATATATATATATATATATATATATATATAAATATATATAGACAGAGAGAGAGAGAGAGATTGTTTAATTTGATTAAATTCTGCAATATTAGCATCACTAAATAAAGTGGATCGAAAGGATTATTTATAAAGATAAATTGAAAATTCCTATTGGAAAAAAATATATTTTCTTGCACCCCATTCTGCATAAAGATTTGTTTCAAAAAAGGATTTTTTTAAAGAGATGAGCACATTGACAGTAAGTATGTTTAGGCAGACAATTTTTTTGTGTGTTTTGCTATAATACATCACTTTTTTTCTCCAATTGTTGACTGATACCTCCTTTGATATATAAAATGTCTGTTATGCTGTAATATTGCTGAACAGTTTTAAAAGTTTTATTTTACAATAATGAATTAACATAAGATAAAAAATCCCCACATACAATCCACTAAATTAATTATTTAAAGAAGACTCCACAAAACATTCAATTTTTACTGAACTGACTTCACTATAAATTGTAGTAATTGTTATGGGAACAAAGAGATACCACTCACTGTCTTCTACTTGTCAATCACCTGCAAAGTCTAGAAAAAATTGAAATGCAATAATTCTATAAAGAAAAAAATGACTCACATGCGGCACATTCGATTAAAAGGCTGCACATCAAAACTGAAACTTATTTTTATGACTGAAGTCATCACTGTGACTATGACTCCAATGATAAAGTCACCATCTTGGTAATAATGAGGCGATTCAGGAAAGGTAAGAGTGCATTTAGCTTTAGTCACGTTGCTCACGGCTTGAGGAAATATCAACAGAAGAAAAACAGCACAAAGGATCCTGCACATTCCTAGATCTGGGATAGGGGATAGCATTATTCAGAAACAGACCAATGGTTAGTAACAATCTTTGCAGGAGACAAATTCCTTATCTGCAAATATACTGGAATATCTGTAAATGTGAATCTCCTGAAATAAAATTGACAAATACAGTATGCCTCACATTCTCTTGACTTTTAAATCCATCTAACTTTACTCTACGGACTACAAAAAAGATACAATCTCCTTCATTATAATTATAGAAAATTATACATTGTACAACAGCAATTAGTATTTTTCTTGGCTATCATATAATTTTGTTTGATCTACTCTCCATATGTGAAGAGCTAATTGTGCATGCCAAAAATAAGAAGCAAAGGTTAACAAATATTTTAATTTGAAAACTATTTGTACTTAGCTTGTATTTGTTTTTCATTGTACCACTACCCATTTACTTGACATTGTAAATACATACTGAAATCTAATATTTTGCAGAGGAGTGACTTTTAAATAAAGTATCACACTTTAAACAATAATTGTATATGTTACTTTTGGCTATACCTTCCAATAAAGTTTTTATGCCAAGTAGATTTGTTTAACATAAACACATACAGTATCCCATGGAAAAGCTATATGTATGCAGGAGCATAATTACGGGGTCTCAAAGGTCTCAATTGAGACTGGTCCCACACTAAGAAGGACCCCCTCTGGTCCTGCAGTCACTAGTGGCATTGCTACAATGGTAGTTGTTTGGCTCAAGGCTACAGAGGTATTAGGTCTGGCCCCAGGGCTTACAGTGTAAGGACAGTGTATTGATATGCCTATAGAAATATGGTGGCACATATGATGTTGTACATAAAGAGCATATTTGTACAAGATGGCTACATTTCTTTTGATGTGGACTCAAGCTGGGTGAGACAACTCATAGTCACAGAGAAGCAGTGAATAACTAATAATAATAATTTAATTTCTTTGATTTATTATTTTAAAAATAAATATGTGTGCATGAGTGATATGCAATAGAAAGAAAGATAGAGAGAGAGAGAGAGAGAGAGAGAGAGAGAAAGAGATAGAGAAAGAGTGAGAGAGAGGAAGAGAAAGAAAGACAGAGAGAAAAAGAAAGAAAGAAAGAAAGAACAAGAGTGTACAGGGTAGCAAGCTCTTACAGAGCCCAGAAATCAGCTACTGCAACACTTTGTTTGAAAGTGGGCAGTCAGCCTCTAAAATGCATTAAAAAAATACAATAAAAATTGTAATTGCCGACTTCCGGTGGGCGGAGCTAGCGGCTGGCAGCAGGAGTTCAGAGCTCCGGGATTCTGCTTCATATTAATGGTGTTATTTGCTGCCAGCCAGCTTTCCCCACGACGCTGCCTTGCTGGGTTGCCCTCTACGGTACCCCATCCGGCCCAAGAACCATCGTGAAGGGCAGAAAATCGCCCTTGCCTCGGAGGTCAAGATCGAACTGCGCCATACGGCGCGAGCGGTAACGCTGACCGGCGCCATATTGGAAGAGCTCCCCCCTTCACCTCAGTGCCAACTTCAACTCAGAACGGACCTTACAAGCGGACCGGCCTCGAATGTGGTAATCGGTGGGATCAGGTGAGAGGCGGTAACACCGCGAACTATTACATAACTGGTTAGAACCGCTCCACCTCAAAGTATAACCGTATGAGGCCCTGATAACGGACTCCCTGGAAAGTATCCCATGCATGCCCATAAGAGATTGCTGCACACTCCGTAAAAGTAATGTGGATGCACTAGTGTAAACTCAGATAAATCAGCTTTAACTTACAACAAGACACAACCTCACTTCCCTACAGGGAGACAAACTTGCTATTAAGTGTTCAGCAGAGGGATATCGGCCTTCTCGTACCCCAGTAATTGCTAAGGGAAGAGCGCATAAACACCTGCTCTGCTTGAAAACTGAACATTGGGACAATCCCTGCATAAACTGTATATTGATCTAAACAGACTTTTCCTATACAGACTCTTTTCACCTTATAGCTGGTATAGCTCAATTTTTTAGGATTGTATTTCTGATCCATCAGCCCAAAGCCGCTCCACCTCAAACTATAACCGTGTGAGGCCCTGATAACGGACTCCCCGGAAAGCATTCTATGCATGCCCACAAGAGATTGCTGCACACTCCGTAAAAGTAATGTGGATGCACTAATGTAAACTCAGATCAATCAGCTTTATCCTACAACAAGGCACAACCTCACTTCCACACAGGGAGATAACCTTGTTATTAAGTTTTTCAGCAAGGGGATGTCGGCCTTCTCACGCCCTAGTAGTTGCTAAGGGGGGAGCGCATACACACCTGCTCTGCTTGAGAGCTGATCATTGGGACAGTTCCTGCACTAACCGCATATTGATCTATACAGATATTTTTCTTTATCCTATACAGACTCTTCTCACCTCATAGCTGGTATAGCTCAATTTTTTAGGATTGTATTTCTGATCCATCAGCCCTGATTAAGCCTGCTACATTAAGACAGAAAAGGAAAAGAAAAATCACCTTTGTTTGCATAGTTGGTACAGCTAAATTTTTTATTTTCACACCTGCATTTTGCCATGTGATATCTGCAAATTCAAAATCTGTGTCTTCATTTCCTCCATTTTCCCTCCACATATCTACTTTGATTGTTGCAATACACAGTGCAACAGCGCCCTCTGGTGATTTGCACACAGTGTTATACCATTCCTAGTAACTGTCTGTATTTTGTTCTATGAAAGTGGACGAGTACTTTCACAGGGCTGCCCTCGCCTTTAGGTGGCACAATGAGTCACAGATCAAAGAATCAGGAAAAAAAACAAAAGCCTTTGATAGAAACGCAGGCAAACCCATCATTTGCAGATGCTGAAGGCAGTATTTCAGGAGCTCACTCCTCACTCCTACAGGAGCTCAAGGCTTTCTTTTTACCAAAAATGGATAGCTTGCAGGCTGGTGTGGACACCTTAACCAGTGAGGTGCGGCTCTTCTCCACTCGCATGTCGGCCGCGGAACAAAGAATTTCAGGGGTTGAAGACAGACAGCAGGAATCTGAGGTTTCTTTAAAACGCCTACTGAAACAAAATCAACAGCTAATAGACAAGGTGGAGGACCTAGAAAACCGCTGCAGGTGAAATAATCTACGAATCATAGGAGTTCCTGAATCCATTAAAGATAAAGAATTACTAGAATTTGCTGCCTTGACTCTCCCGAAAATCCTGGGCCTGCCCCAGGACTGTTTACCTCTGGACATTGAAAGATCTCACCGCATAGGCCCCAACAGATATCTAGAAAATTCCAAGGAGAGGCCACGACAAGTAATCTTTAGATGCTTAAATTTCCAGGATAAGCTTGCACTCCTGCGAGCCTACAGGGCGGCTAAGGAAGTCATCTTTGAAGATCACCGTCTCTTACTTTTCCAAGACTTTTCAGTTGAGGTCACTAAGAGACGTAAGGACTTTGCATCTATCTGCTCTACACTGCATGATCAGGGACGTAAATTTGCACTCATGTTCCCAGCTACCTTGAAAATTCAGAGCCTTTCAGGCCCTAAAACCTTTCATACGCCTGCGGCAGCACAGGCATACCTGGCATCAGAGCGGAGACAGGACAATGGCTGATGAGACTCTCTTAAGTATTATCGTTTAAAAATTTCTTTTCATATGCATCATGTTGATTACATTATGTATCTTGCTCTGGCGGGTCCTGTGGCTCTGGTCATGTTTGCCAATTTTGGCTGTGGCCGGAGGCACGGTTCCGCACATGGCAACTTGTTCTCTCTGTTATTACACTACCTGTTCAGGTTCATGTTTGTATCTACATTGCACAGTTAAGGCTGGGAAATATTATGCAGCATACTTAAACCTTAGTTCTAATATGCATGTTATTAAAACAGTTCACAGCTACCGCTGGTTTCCCCTGGGTCCCCTAGTAGGCTTAATTTTTGGCCTATCCCTCACAAATCCAAGCGGAGACCCTCTGTCCACCACTTGCCTTTGATCGATGCAGATTATGATATCCCTATTATGTTTAGGCCCCAGGGCATCGACACCGAATATAAAAAACATAGTTCCCTACCTTTAAGCCCATATACATTTCCACCTGACTACCTAAGGCCTATTCATCTGCCCCTGCCAATTGTAAGAACTCCTGGTAAATTTTCTCATTTTAAACTCACACTAAACATTCCAGGGCTCTGTTGTGGTTTTGCTGCTTCATGTCCCCCTCCCCCAAGAGCAGAACTTTAGTTCTAAGATGTTGTGTTCCCTGCTATCATGCTATGTTTTTGTTCATCAAATGGTTCTTTTATAAACAGACTACCTCTGGGATGATATCTATTGACATTACTACTATCATGGGTATTGACCTCTTACTTATACAAATTGTAAACATTGCTGTGTGTTCTTATCTCTTTTGTAGCGATTGCTGGATTGGGACCTGGAGGCCTCCGGACCCCCCTCCTTCATCACGTCATCCTGCCCTGAGGACACACCTATGTTTTTCCATAACTGTAAGTCACCTATTACTACCTACACCCCAGACACCACAGGGGACACTTGCTAGGACACTACCTATTAGGTCTTGCCCTTTCCACCCTTACACTCTGTGGACATGACTCTTCCCCTTAAAATTATAGCGTGGAACGTAGGGGGCATCACATCCCCGGCAAAGAGAAGTAGGATTCTCCACCACTTACACTCACTGAAGGCTGACATTGCTATGCTCCAGGAGACAAAATTGACAGTTGAGGAACATGCGAAGTTAAAAATCAGATGGGTAGGACAGGTCCTCAGCTCCCCTACAGAGGGTAGGAAAAGAGGAGTTGCCATTCTAGTGCGAAAGGGTTTAGCGGCCTCATTATCAGCAGTGAACATTGACAAAAAGGGACGATACATAGTCGCATCACTCCAGACCAATACACATACATATACTCTCTGTAATGTTTATGGCCCTAATGAGCATGATCCCCCCTTTTGGACAAATTTATTGGCGATATTGGCCACACAGAGTGCCCCTCTAATAGTAGGAGGGGATTTTAATTTGGCTCAGGCTCTTCCACTAGATAGGTTTAGAGATCCCTCAGCATATGGTTCTTTCAAAACACACGTAACCCGCTACAAACGTGAAGTATCCTTGATTGGATCCTTCAAGGAGACTCTGGGTTTGCTAGATGTCTGGAGAGCAAGGAACCCGGATGAGAGGGATTTCACTTGCCTCTCAAAAACATACCATACTATGTCGCGTATTGATTATTTCCTAACTGCCTCAAGCATAATGCCACACATCTTATCTACTTATATTGGCCCAGTCACCTTATCAGATCACGCCCCAATCACCCTGATACTGCAACCATATTCCCCCAGACCTCCAAACAGAACTTGGAAATTTCCTCTCCACCTATACAACAACATTGAGTTCCGTAGACACTTAAAGGCATCCTGGACGCATTATGCATCTGACAATGCTTGTCATTTGGGTACGCCAGACCTGTTCTGGCACGCCTCAAAAGCGGTGATGAGAGGTCATATAACCTCCTTTGCAACACACCATAAAAAGCAACTTACGAAGGTAGATGAGACTCTCCTTGCTCAACTTACTACGGCTTACAATAACTACTTACATGCTCCCACGCCAACATCTAGGCAATCTTACTACGATCTTAAACAGACAAGGGATACTTTCTTAGTCCAACAAAACAATAAGGTCAATATTCACAGACAGGGTCGCTATTACCGACATGGTAACAGGGCTGGTAAACTGCTGGCCAAACTAGTTCATTCCTATAAACCCAAGTCCCAAATCCTAGCCATTAATTCTAAGGGTACCCTCACCGCCAACGCCAAGGAGATTATGACTGAATTTGTAGACTATTACACTTCCCTGTACTCTAAACAACCTATCCATATAGAAGCCAAGCGTGCCTTTTGGGACGCAGTAAAACTCCCCTCTCTTACAGAAGAGCAGTCTTCCCTGTTAAATTCTCCTATAAGTCCCCAGGAGGTTCTCAGGGCTATACGACAAAGCAAACTGGGTAAAGCAGCAGGCCCGGATGGGTTACCTGCAGAATATCTTAAATTACTAGAGGAGGAATTAGCACCAATTCTCTCATCCTTGTATTCTGCTTACCTGGCGGGCACTGAACAACTAAATGATAGATTCTCTGAGGCTAATATCTGTCTCCTTTTGAAACCTGATAGAGATCCCACTCAGACTTCTTCATATCGTCCAATCTCCCTATTAAATGGGGATTATAAACTCCTAACAAAAATCTTAGCGGACAGATTGGCAAAGGTTCTTCCACATATAGTTCATGCAGATCAAACGGGTTTTGTAAAGGGCAGATCCTCAGTTATTAACATTAGAAAGACTCTAGGCGTCGTGTCTCATTACTGGTACAACACACATACACAATCTCCATCACAACTACCAGACGCATGCCTTCTAGCACTAGATGCTGAGAAGGCGTTTGACCGGATCGAGTGGGATCACTTACATACGTCACTGTCGCGCTTTGGTATGCAGGGTGACTTTCCCAGCTTTTTACAAAGATTATACTCAGCCCCTAAGGCCTCTCTTATAATCAATGGAGGGCTCTCTCCTTCCTTTACGTTACAACGGGGTACGAGACAGGGATGTCCCCTCTCCCCTCTCCTTTTCGATTTAGCAATCGAACCCCTGGCATCCTACATCAGGCAACAATGCGCCGGCTTAGATATATGTGGCCAAAAGCAGCATCTATCACTTTACGTCGATGACCTACTGCTCTTTGTGGGTGATCCTGGTTCCAATTTACACCCTCTTCTGAAAGTTATTGATGATTTTGGCAAGTTTTCGGGGTACAAGATCAACATTGACAAATCGGAGGCCACCTGGTTGCAAAACTCCCGAAACATGACCTTAGCAGATTTTGGTCTTAAGACTACTCAGGGTAGTTTTAAATACTTAGGCATATGGATACATGTTAACCCACATATGTTATACTCTTTGAATCTTGCTGGGACTATAGGTGACATCAAGCAAATGCTGCTGAGTTGGATGAAACTCCCCCTCTCTCTTTCGGGTAGGGTACACCTTTTTAAAATGGTGGCCCTGCCCAAACTTCTTTATCCATTACAGATGTTGCCTCTTCTCCTCACTCAAAAGGATGCGACATCTTTGCAAACTGCCATTGGAAACTTTGTTTGGCAGGGCAGAAAACATAGAATAGGCAGGACTCCCTTGTCAATGACAGTGGAAGGAGGGGGGGCTCCGTCTTCCTAATATAATATGGTATAACTGGGCGGCTCTCTCTAGATTTGCATTGGACTGGCTGGTAGGGAAAAACTATTATACTGTCCCTGACCTGGAGTCTAACATCATTAAACCACTGCATTTAGCTTATCTGCCTCATGCACATTTGAAATCTCTATCCCCGTTCATTCAAAACCATATATTGTTTAGGGATCCTCTAAGAGCCTGGACCAAGATTTGTAGACTCTGGGGTATACAACGTTCAGCTAGTAAATATCTCCCGATCCAGGGTAATTTGGACTTCCTCCCCGGGTACACCACGCAAGCATTTCAGACATGGCAACAATTACAACTCACACGACTGCATCAACTTTTCCGACCCCTGACTCAAGAAATACTGCCCTTCCAAGACCTGAAATCACGTTATAACCTCCCGCACACACACAAGTTTGCATACTTTCAATGCCGACATTACGTATCCACCTTGATTTCAGAGGGACTCCTCTCTGTAGAAGCCTCCAATTTAGATACATTGAGTGCACTGGCGAAGTTAGGCCCTCTGAGGCTGTCACATACATATAACTTACTGATCCGTCACTCTAAGGATCATGTGCTTCATGGCATGGTATCAAAGTGGTCCCATTTTGGGGAGCTAGAGATTGACCCGGTATTGATTACCACAAGTTTCGAGAGGGCACACCAAAGTACTATTTCTGCAAAATTGAGGGAATCACACCTGAAATTCTTACATCAAGCTTACATCACTCCTGGCCTAAGGGCTAAATGGGTTGGAGGAGCACTCAACTCCTGTAGTAAATGCCGCCTTGAATCTCCTGATTGGGTACATCTACTCTGGAGTTGCCCTAAATTAAAAAAAATTTGGCAAAAAATTGCGTACTGGCTATCCAAATTAACTAAACAAACTGTGTCCCTCTCGGCACAACATGTGATCTTTCTGACACCTAGAGATCAGACATACAAGCACGACATTTTTTTAAATACCACACTCATGTTAGCTAAACAAATTATCCTGAGAGAGTGGACAGGGGACCGTAACTTACCTTTTCAACACTTACTTAAAACAATTCATGATCAGATGCTGATTGAGCAGGCAGATACTAGGGGGGACCCTGAGAAAAGAGTCAAGAGATTTCTCCTTAAATGGGAGGCCTATTTGCTGCACCTACCTGACATAGTAAGAGATAGGGTTCTGCTTCATTTTAAAAATAGCCAATATGTTTTAAATGAAAACCTCAGAGGAAATTGGTGTCTATCCACGGATCAGACCCGTGAGTGACCTGCATATCGAGGGAGGGGGGACCCGGAGGTACTCTGGGTAAGTATGGCTGCTATATGTTATTTATTTTTTTTCTCTTCTTTTTTTCTCTTCCTTTCTTCTCTTTCTTTCATTCTTCTTTGTATGTTATTGTCTTTCTTCCTTGCTCTTAGCTAATATGTTTCCTTTCTCGATTTCTCCTTTTTTTCTTTGGTTGATTGTAAAAAAATGTTCTTAGAAAAAAGTTGAGTCCCAGGACATACATGATGATCACATATACTTATTGTATTCCTTTGCTGGTATGCTTTGATATAACATGCTCTGAAAACTGTTTTGTTCTGCAGGTGACCACTTTGTCACACCTGCATTATTATGACTGCATTTACCATGTATGACTCGGATTCTTTTCTATAAATAAAGTTTAAAAAAAAAAAAAAAAAAAATTGTAATTGCCTGCAGTGGCAAAACTATTATCTTGTGTGAGGAGGGAGGATTTAATGATCACCATATCTCACTTCTATAGGAACAAGTGACCCTTGATCAATGCCTTCTTTTAAGTTTCCCCCTAAAATACTGGTGATATTTGGGAGTTCATTTTAACCCCCTTTAAATAAAATACAGAGGATGTCAAAAGGCTGGTCTTATGTTACCTTTTTGGGAACTGGACTCTTCCTTTTAGGTGAGCTTCTCTGCTCCGATGACTTCTGCTTCTGCCAATCTGTCTTGTCCACTGGCAGTGCTACCAGTATGGAGAGGAGGATGAAGTTAAAGTAACCGTATCGGATGAAATAACAGTCAGGATGGAACCAGGAGGCAACAGTTTGGCAACCAGAACTTGATTTCAAGTGAGGGAGACTGTGCCACTGCCTGCTGCCAGACTGGAAGGTGTAGATGCTGGTCTCTAGCTGGCTCTCCTCTTTCATGCTGTACTCCATGCTTTGGCAGTGGCACAGTCAGTCTCCCTCCCTTAAAATCAAGTTCTGGTAGCCGAACTGTTGCCTTCCTGACTGTCGCCTGCCTCCTGCATGTAAGTTCACATCATCTCTTTGCAAGGCCCCCCAAAGAGCAGGGCCAGGGACCCACTCGCCCCACTCAAAGGTTGGGTCTGTCATTCATGTAGCATTGTCTGCAAGTCTGGGACTGTGTCAGAAAAAAAAAGAGTCCCAGCACTACAGTAGTGTGGCCTTGTCCCGTGTGTCAGTGTCAGTCACCTGACATCACCAGACAGTGTGCGGCCACCGGCCATTAATATATGTTGCAAGCAACATAAAGACAATGTAAGATAACGTGGTCGCGGTGGGCAGGGCAGAACTACTGTACTGTGCGGCCTATCAGGCATTTGCCTGGTATGCCTGACATCCAGTCCAAATGTGTAACATTTTTATAGAATGTGTCTCTGTGCAGTATTTGTAAGGTGTATGTAGTGTGTGTGTGTGTATCATTTGTTAATGTCTGCAGTGTTTTATGGTTTATAGTGTTTATGTAGTATACATTTGTGTGGTATGTGTTTTTGTGGATTATGTAGCATTTGTGTCATATGTGTAGTGTTGTTGTTGTGAGAATAATGTGAATTTTGTGAATTTACAGTTAGTATAATTTTGTGTAGTGTGTGTGTGTGACATTTGTGTGGTGTATGTGGAGTGTGTATCGAGTTTGTAGTCTGTGTGGGGTTTGTGCATAGTGTTTGTGTATGTGTGAAGTGTTTTAGTGTTTGTGTATGTGTATTTTATGTGTTTGATGTTTCAGTGGGCTATGTGCATTGTGTTTTTACGCACACTACAGGGAACTGCTGCAGGTACTTATTACCCTCTTGGCAAACAGACCAATATCTGTGACTACAACTTCTACAAACCTCTGCATCTAAATATCTACTCATCATGTTTCATTTATTATTACAGATGTTGCCTCTACTGAACATTCTCAAAATATATCACAATAGGGGAATTTAAATTAGTCCACAATAGAATGTGTTACCAATTATCTATTTTAAGTGCTAGAGTATATCAATATTTTTACCTTTATTTCATCATTTAAAATAACAGTTTTTGCCCATTTTATCCCCACCTATACTAAAATATGAATACCATAGAAATACAAAGAAATGATGTGTAAACAAGAGACAGTAAGTAGAAATCAAGTTCTCAGTTGGGGTGAGGGACTTAAAGACAATGGCCCCTATTTATCTAAGGTCTTGCAGACCTGATCCTGACCTGAGCACAAAAGAGAGGGGGGAGAGAGCACAAAAGAAAGGGGGGAGAGAGCACAAAAGAAAAGGGGGGAGAGCACAAAAGAGAAGGGGAGAGAGCACAAAAGAGAGGGGGAGAGAGCACAAAAGAGAGGGGGGAGAGAGCACAAAAGAGAGGGGGGAGAGCACAAAAGAGGGGGGAGAGCACAAAAGATAGGGGGAGAGCACAAAAGAGGGGGAGAGAGCACAAAAGAGAGGGGGAGAGCACAAAAGAGAGTGGGGAGAGAGCACAAAAGAGAGGGGGGGAGCACAAAAGAGAGGGGAGAGAGCACAAAAGAGAGGGGGAGAGAGCACAAAAGAGAGGGGGGAGAGCACACAAGAGAGGGGGGAGAGCACACAAGAGAGGGGGAAAAGCACAAAAGAGAGGGGGTAGAGAGCACAAAAGAGAGGGGGGAGAGAGCACTAAAGAGAGGGGGGAGGGAGCATTAAAGAGAGGGGGGAGGGAGCACAAAAGAGAGAGGGAGAGAGCACAAAAGAGAGGGGGAGAGAGCACAAAAGAGAGGGGGATGAGAGCACAAAAGAAGGGGGGAGAGAGCACAAAAGAGAGGGGGAGAAAGCACAAGAGAGAGGGGGGAGAGAGCGCAAAAGAGAGGGGGAGAGAGCGCAAAAGAGAGGGGGAGAGTGCGCAAAAGAGAGGAGAGAGAGAGCAAAAGAGAGGAGAGAGAGCAAACAAGAGGAGAGAGAGAGAGAGAGAGCAAACGAGAGGGGAGAGAGAGCAAACAAGAGGAGAGAGAGAGCAAACGAGAGGAGATAGAGAGCAAACGAGAGGAGAGAGGGAGCAAACGAGAGGAGACAGAGAGCAAAGAGAGGGGGAAGAGAGAGAGCAAAAGAGGGAGAGAGAGCAAAAGAGAGGGGGGAGAGAGAGCAAAAGAGAGGGGGAGAGATAGAGCAAAGAGAGGGGGGAGAGAGAGAGCAAAAGAGAGGGGAGAGGGAGAGAGCAAAAGAGAGGGGAGAGAGAGAGCAAAAGAGAGGGGAGAAAGAGAGAGAAAAAGAGAGGGGGGATAGAGAGAGAGCAAGGGGTGGGACCGCTGTACTGCAAAAAATGGCCCGTGTACACAGGCTTTAGGACTAGTTAAATATAAACACATAGGGCTAGATTACAAGTGCTGCAGGTAAATTTAGTTTTTCTCTAGAGAAAACATCACTAGCATTAGGCTTTTTTGCGCTTCTCGGGTTCCACCAGTAAGTTGATAAAAAATTATTTTGCACTAGTGGTAACACGAAAAGCGCAAAAATCCTAAATGGAGTTTTCGCGTGCATGTGTTCACCCATAGAAGTCAATGGATTAAAAACTTTATACCGTACCATAAGCCCCTATTCCTAATAACACCTAATCCACCATCTCCACACATCACAAAGTACCCGAATAAACTATTAACCCCTAAACTGCCATCCCCCACATTGCAAAGTACCTAAATAAACTATTAACCCTTACACCGCCGTCCACCCACAATGCAAATTATCTAAATAAAGTATTAACCCCTACCCGCCATAATGCCACATCGCAAAGTTATAAACTAACATCTAACCTAACACCCCCTAACTTAACCCACATTAAAATACCCCAAAAATAATTTTAAAAAATCCTAACTACCTTAAAATAAAAAAACGTACACTGTAAAAATTAAATAAAAATCAAATCTTACCTTTAAAAAAAATAAACTACCAATAGCTCTTAAAAGGTAGCTCTTTAAGACCATGCCCTTTAAGGCATTGCCTTAAAACGATCAGCAATTTGCTTTAAAAAAACACTAACCCCCTAACATTACAACCCCTCACCACAAAATAAATAAAAACTAACTAAAAAAACTAAATTACCCATTGCCCCAAAAAGGGCATTTGGATGGACAAAGTACTTTTGCTGCCCCTCAAAAAAACATAATCTATAAAAAAAAAAACACCCCTCCATAAAAAAACTTACACTAACCCCAAAGTTGTTACTCACCAATGATGATGGGCGGCGCTCCATCTTCATCCATCTTCATCGCAGGTCCATCTTATTCCATAAATAAAAAGAGAGAAGCGCTCAACCTGGGAACGAACAATAGCACAATAGCTTGTTCTATGGCTAGTTACCACCCAAAAAGCAGCCTCTTTTTGCTCAACATGTGCCTTTCACAGAGAAGAACTTTCCTGAAGCATATCAGTCTGATCCTGACTTCACAGTACAGTCCAGCCCCGGAATACCAGGCAATCCCTCTCTGAATGAGAGAAACAGCAAAACCCCAGATGTACGTTTAGGCCATCTTATTCCATCTTTATCCTGGCAGAGGTCCATCTTTGAACTTCGGTGTTGACGACAAGGTCTTCAAATTCAAATCAGCGAATAGAATGAAAGCTTTTTCCTTTCATTCTATTGGTTGTTTTGAATTTGAATATTTAAATCTGCCAATAGGAATGCAAGGGTACCCCCTGTGCGGCTGGAGACCTCATGAAGAGGGAGCTCCATGTTGAACATCTCAAGAGGACCACCGACGCAGACGCAACATCGTTGCTGACCTCGCCGCCAACACCGGGAACAACTTCATAATTTTCAAATGCTTTAGGAATGCCATTAACTGACTAATCATGGTCCTCTCATCTATGCCTAACAGACACCTGTTGCCTGTGTATTAATCAGAAGCCAAAGCATGGATAGCCCTCTGCTGCTCCAAGATATGTTCCAGCATATCCAAAGTTAAGATCCATTGCTAGGGAAGCCATGACTTCTCATCTTCCTGCTTAAGGAGCTGACTGGCTTTAACATTGTGTTGAAAAAAGGCCTGCAATCCTTCTTGAACATTCAAGTAAAGTTGCTAACCTAGAGCTGCCTTCTGGGATAGCAGCCTTTACCACTAGGTGGAGGTTGTGAGCCAAACAACACACATTGAAAAGGCCCCCCTCATGGAGAGCCTTCATCATATTGGGTGCTCAGTCAGTGACTAGAATTCCCAATTCCACCTTGGTGTATGCCTGCTTTCCTAACCACTGCACCATCATCCTCCTAAGAACCTGAAATATATTATTAGCAGTATGCTGCTTATCCAACACCTCGGCATGGAGGAGGAATGATTGGTACACCTGTTGATCTACCAACCCACTCCTGTCCTGACTGGAGTTGCCTGCCATTGTACCACCACTAGCAGTAGCGCTTCTCTCATCTTTATCAGATATCTTGTGTGCCCTCTGGTAGAGGAAGGCACGATAGCCACTAAGAGCACTCCATGAGTCAGTGGTAAAGTGTACTGACTGTCCAGCAGCCTTTGCCAACTCCTCCTTCAACCCTATAATGCAGGAATAGTAGAGTGAGGGAACTATGCCCCTGCTGTAAGTGATGTGTGATGTGAGGTGGTAGTGGGCTTCCCTTCAAGCGTGGTGAAGGACGCACCACCCACAGCTAGTAGCTTCCCTATCAGACAAGTTTATATTTTTAACTGGTGCTTTCATCTCCCCCTAGAGTTAGACCCCCAAAATAATCTAGGGTTGGCTGAACACATTGTTGTGATGTTGAAGGTGGTTCCTAACTCTGTTGACTGCCATCAATACCGTGTACCAACTCCTGACTACTCCTGGTAGTACTGCTTCTAGTAGGTGGCGTGGCCAGCTGTAATAAGAAGGTGAGCTGTTTCTTGCCCTGTCCTCTTCCTTCAATAACACAGTCTTGTGATGAGTTCAGAGATGTTGGTTCAGCCCAGAGCTAGTGAGATGACCCAACTCTCTACCATGGCTACTTTATTTGCCAAACTGCATTTATTAAAGCAACCATCTCCAATGCTAACAAATTGTTCTCACACCTTTGAACGACGTGAAGCAGTTGCTGCCTTTGCCTGCCCTTTTTCTGCTGTTTAGGTCTTCTTACAGGTGGTTTGAGATGTGGCACTGCTAATTCTCTCTGTCCTACCTGAAACACTTTTCCTCTCTTAGTGGTAGTGGTGGTAGTGGAGTGGTGGTGGAACTGATAGTGATTCTAGCATTGACAGAGATTTTACTGCTAGTGGAACTGACAACATGGGTAGTGGGTTAGGCTGTTGTAGGAACTGGCTGCTGAACAACATATACATATATCCCACCCATCACTGATGGACTATACAATACTGCTTAATATAAGTTTAATTAATCTAGACCAGGGATCAGCAACCTTGGCTCTACAGATGTTTTAGAACTACATTTCCCATGATGCTTAAGTGTCATTAAGCTGCCTAAGCATCATGGGAAATGTAGTTCTAAAACATCTGGAGAGCCAAGGTTACTGACCCCTGATCTAGACCAAATATTGATATATCCTTCTAAAATAGAGTCTTTGACCATTTCATGTGTATTGCACATGTGCAAGATAAAGGAATTATTTAAAATCATCTTGCAATACTGCCAAAAGTGGAAAAATCCAGTTTTGTACAATACCCTTTGTGTTTTAAACCTGAAGTGTCCATTTTGTTGCCCAAAATAAAAGGGAAAACCTGTGGTCAGGAGGATTGATGAAATTTTCCTACTACCTGCGTGAATCCGATCTGAACCTGCCAATACAAAAATTATGTTATAATATTATGATTGAGATCAATCATATCTGTAAAAACCACATATTGGAACACAAAAATATGCAGATCAATAGAATTGGAAATCAATTACCTACATTAAATTAAATTAATTACAATAAAATAAAATTAACTAAAGTACAAAGACAAACAAACACTAAATTACAGAAAATAATAAAATAATTACAAGTTTTTTAAACTAATTACACCTAATCTAATCCCCCTAATAAAATAAAAAAGCCCCCCAAAATAATAAAAAGCCCTACCCTATACTAAATTACAAATAGCCCTTAAAAAAGGGCCTTTTGTGGGGCATTGCCCCAAAGTAATCAGCTCTTTTACCTGTAAAAAAAAGTACAATACCACCCAACATTACAACCCACCACCCACACACCCAACCCTACTCTAAAACCCACCCAATACCTCCTTAATAAAACCTAATACTAACCCCTTGAAGATCACCCTACCTTGAGACGTCTTCACCCAACCAGGCCGAAGTCCTCAACGAAGCCGGGCGAAGTGGTCCTCTAGACAGGCAGAAGTCTTCATCGAAGCCGGGCAGAAAAGGTCCTCCAGACTAGCAGAAGTCTTCATCCAGACAGCATCTTCTATCTTCATCCATCCGGCGCGGAGCGGGTCCATCTTCAAGACATCCGACAATGGAACAATGACTGTTCCTTTAAATTACATCATCCAAGATGGTGTCCCTTCAATTCCGATTGGCTGATAGAAATCTATCAGCCAATCGAATTAAGGTAAGAAAAAATCATATTGGCTGATGCAATCAGCCAATAGGATTGAACTTCAATCCTATTGCTGATTGGAACCGCCAATAGGATTGAGCTTGCATTCTATTGACTGATTGGAACAGCCAATAGAATGCAAGCTCAATCCTATTGGTTGATTGCATCAGCCAATAGGATTTTTTCTACCTTAATTCCGATTGGCTGATAGAATTCTATCAGCCAATCGGAATTGAAGGAACGCCATCTTGGATGACGTCATTTAAAGGACCAGTCATTGTTCCAGAAGACGTCAAAGAAGAGGATGTCTTGAAGATGGACCCGCTCCACGCCAGATGGATGAAGATAGAAGATAAAAACAAAAAGGACAGAGGCGCCACATGTGTAGATCCAACTATAACCAAATATTAAGATCAAGAAGATGCAGGGTACTCACAAGTAGAGTGGCACTCAGTTGTGCCAGTAGGAACAGGCTGGTTTTTGCAGCAAACCAGCTGGCTGATGAAAGACAATCCTCACCACAAACAGCAGCCGTACAATACGGCGATGACACAGGCACTGTGGTTGGAAGGGATATTAAAGGGCTGGCAGTCTTGCCAAAGGGTAGTTACAAAGGGGGTCTTTCCAAACACCAATCAGACTGGATATATGTATGAAAACATATAGATATTTATTAAAATCGATAATAAAAAGAAATGACAAATGACACATGCACCACAAGGTGTATGCCAATGTATACCAGTAAGGTGTGAAAGGTACCCCCTATGGGATAATAGCAATGCGTTTCTTGGGGGGCTCCCCGTTTCCTTAGGCTTGTATATCCCAAACACAAATGAGGCTCTTTAAATAGAGCTAAACTACCACATGATGCAAAAAAAACCCTCCCCTTCCTTCATCATATAACAGCCAATCACACCCCTCATCTCCATACACACCCCATTGTTGTTTTAAAGGAATCAATAATTGTCATCCTCATGTGCTTTATATAAATAAACAAAGTAGAATTTGATGAATATTTATTCTAGTGGATGTCTGAATATTTAGAAATATAGTGTATGATTATCGCTGCAAATAACGTTTTATAATGACTGCAATTTCTGACTTGTCTAATACATTCATACAAAGTAAAAACGTTTATCACGCAACTGTATAACTCACATGTTTAACAGGGGTCGTAATACGAGTATGCCAAACATTATAAAAGACCGGGCTTACAAATTCGTATCCGTGTTCCTAAGAGAAGTGACGGCGGGTCTAATATAAATAATTATCAGAACCAATGACTATTTAAGTAAATTTGTTTTAATAGTAATATGTGATTAAAGGTAGTGAAAGATACTAATGAATAAATAGTGATAACCACTATGACTGATAACGGGACATATAAGAAAAATGTATAAGTGTAATTAATTTAACATACTATATATGGTGATGTGACATAAACATGAGGTGTATAACTTACGTGAATGTGTATATATATATATATATATATATATATATATATAAATATACATTAATTACATATAAAATTTTTCTTATATGTCACGTTAGCGGTCATAGTGGTTATCACTATTTATTCATTAGTATCTTTCACTAACTTTAATCACATATTACTATTAAAACGAATTACTATCCATTTATCTATCACATACACATGAGATATTTACTTAAATAGTCATTGGTTCTGATAATTATTTATATTAGACCTGCAGTCACGTCGCTCTTATAATTTAAATTTATAGTCTTTATGTAACTGGATGCACTTATTTTAATCACTTCATTTTGTATCTAGTTCACAAAAACACTGGTGCAATTTATGATATAATATTTTATTTATTCGCCACTTATTTTGGATGCACATGGTTATATACATACACATACAGCCTTCTATAATAATAATAATAACAATACTTCTGTCAGTGAGGCTGTTTTAAAATTGACCAATCAGGGCCTTCTATATGTTTCCCATCCCTTTTTTACATTATTGCTATTGGTTCACTTTCACGCACTTGTGATTGGCCGGTTTCAGAGATGTCCCGATTGGCCAGATACTAAGCGTCATCACGCAGCTGGCCTGACATTAGGCAGACGAAGTGGGCCATCACATGGATTGTATTTATCCTATGGCAGCACATTAGATCACGGGCCTTAAGCTCAGGGTTAGCCACACGTCATCACATTTGTATCGTATAGCAATATCGTATATGCCGGGTCCTTCGTATAACATATTATGATTGGACATTATGTATCCATACACGGCCCACTTCTCTTAGGAACACGGATACGAATTTGTAAGCTGGTTTTTGTATAATGTTTGGCATACTCGTATTATGACCCCTGTTAAACAGTGAGTTATACAGGTTGCGTGATAAACGTTTTTACTTTGTATGAATGTATTAGACAAGTCAGAATTTGCAGTCATTATAAAACGCTCATTTGCAGCGATAATCATACGCTATATTTCTAAATATTCAGACATCCACTAGAATAAATGAATATTCATTCAAATTCTATTTTGTTTATTTATATTTATATAAAGCACATGAGGATGACAATTATTGATTCCTTTTAAAAACACAATGGGGTGTGTATGGAGATGAGGGGTATGATTG
Source organism: Bombina bombina (assembly GCF_027579735.1). Classification (NCBI taxonomy): domain Eukaryota; kingdom Metazoa; phylum Chordata; class Amphibia; order Anura; family Bombinatoridae; genus Bombina; species Bombina bombina. The sequence goes on along the minus strand of NC_069499.1, from coordinate 1,441,547,289 downwards.
GCTGTTATATGATGAAGGAAGGGGAGGGTTTTTTGGCATCATGTGGTAGTTTAGCTCTATTTAAAGAGCCTCATTTGTGTTTGGATATACAAGCCTGAGGAAATGGGGAGGCCCCCTGAGAAACGCGTTTCTATTATCCCATAGGGGTACCTTTCACACCTTACTGGTATACATTGGCATACACCTTGTGGTGCATGTGTCATTTGTCATTTGTTTTTAATTATCGATTTTAATAAATACCTATATGTTTTCATACATATATCCAGGTCTATTAGTGTTTGGAAAGACCCCCCTTTGTAACTACCCTTTGGCAAGACTGCCAGCCTTTAATATTCCCTTCAACCACAGTGCCTGTGTCATCGCTGTATCGTACGGCTGCTGTTTGTGGTGAGGATTGCCTTTCATCAGCCACTGGTTTGCTTCAAAAAATCAGCCTGTTCCTACTGGCACAACTGGAGTGCCGCTCTACTTTTGAGTACCCTGCATCTTCTTGATCTTTATATTTGGTTATAGTTGGATCTACACATGTGGCGCCTCTGGTCCTTTTTGTTTTTATGTGCTGTAGAATTACAACCATCTTTGGGTGAAGTCAGAGCGCAGCCTTCCACGTTTGCCAGTCTAACAAGGATCGATCATTGGACTTGCCAATACATTTGAGGACTGGTTCTATAATGTATTACTATTTTGTATTATATTGCTTATCCTTCTGTTTATTTCCTTTTTGTTTTTACTGGTTCAGCATAGCGCCTCCTTTTGGAATTTTTGGATTAGAGGTCTGTTATTACCATTATTCCATTCTTTCCTTGTTTATTTTTTTATTGAAGATAGAAGATGCCGTCTGGATGAAGACTTCTGCCCGTCTGGAGGACCACTTCGCCCGGCTTCGTTGAGGACTTCGGCCTGGTTGAGTGAAGACTTCTCAAGGTAGGGTGATCTTCAAGGGGTTAGTTTTAGTTTTTATTAAGGGGGGCATTGGGTGGGGTTTTAGAGTAGGGGGTCGGGTGTGTAGGTGGTGGTTGTAATGTTTGGGGGGTATTTTACTTTTTTTTTTTACAGGTAAAATAGCTGATTACTTTGGGGCAATGCCCCGCAAAAGGTCCTTTTAAGGGCTATTTGTAATTTAGTATAGGGGTAGGGCTTTTTATATTTTGGGGGGGGCTTTTTTATTTTATTAAGGGGATTAGATTAAGTGTAATTAGTTTAAAAAACTTGTAATTATTTTATTATTTTCTGTAATTTAGTGTTTTTATTTGTACTTTATTTTATTTTATTTTATTGTAATTAATTTAATTTAATGTAGGTAATTGATTTAAATTATAGTGTAGTGATAGGTGTAATTGTAACTTAGGTTAGGTTTTATTTTACAGGTAAATGTGTAATTATTTTAACTAGGTAGTTATTAAATATTTAATAACTGTTCTACCTATTTAAAATAAATACAAAGTTGCCTTAAAGATAAAAATAAACCCTAAGCTAGCTACAATGTTAACTATTAGTTATATTGTAGGCTACTTAGGGTTTATTTTATAGGTAAGTATTTAGTTTTAACTAGGAATAATTTAGTTAATTGTAGTAATTTTATTTAGATTTTTTTTAAAAAATATTTAAGTTAGGGTGTGTTAGGGTTTAAGGTTAGACTTAGCTTTAGGGGTTAATAACTTTATTATAGTGGCGAGCAACGTTGGGGCGGCAGATTAAGGGTTAATAAGTGTAGGTAGGTTGCGGCAACAGTTGGGGGCGGGCAGAGTAGGGGTTTAATAAATATAATGTAGGTGTCGGCGATGTTAGGGGCAGCATATTAGGGGTTCATACATATAATGTGGGTGGCAGCGGGTGTCCGGAGCGACAGATTTGGGGTTAATAATAAATGCAGGTGTCAGTGATGTTGGGGGGGGCAGATTAGGGGGTTAATAGAGTGTAAGATTAGGGTGTTTAGACTCGGGGTTCATGTTAGGGTGTTAGGTGTAGACATAATGTTATTTCTCCATATGGAAATCAATGGGGCTGCGTTAGGAGCTGAACGCTGCCCGGGCCTAAGTCCTCAATGAAGCCGGGCGAAGTGGGTCCCTCCAGACAGGCAGAAGTCTTCATCCAATCCTGGCAGAAGAGGTCCTCCAGACGGGCAGAAGTCTTCATCCAGACGGCATCTTCTATCTTCATCCATCCGACGAGAGCGACTCCATCTTGAAGACATCCGACGCGGAGCATCCTTCCAGACCAACGACTACCCGTCGAATGACTGGTCCTTTAAATTACATCATCCAAGATGGGTGTCCCTTGAATTCCGATTGGCTGATCCAATCAGCCAATAGGATTGAGCTCACATTCTATTGGCTGTAATTGTAACTTAGGTTAGGTTTTTATTTTACAGTTAAATTTATCTTTATTTTAGCTAGGTAGTTATTAAATAGTTAATAACTATTTAATAACTATTGTACCTAGTTAAAATTAAATACAAACTTGCCTGTAAAATAAAAAATAAGCCCTAAGGTAGCTACAATCTATTTTATAGGTAAGTTATTTAGTTTTAAATAGGAATAATTTATTTAATTTTAGGAATATTTATTTATATTTTTTAAATTTATATTTGTTGTAGGGGGATGTTAGGGTTAGCAAACCAAACACACAAATGAAGAGGTGTGTTTGCCGTGGGATACCCCTCTACTTGTATGCAGAAGCAATCTATCATAGCAAGCCTGTTTTTGCTACCTCTGTCGATCAGAAGACCTGGTGGATGTTGATGAGGTGCGGTCGTAAGTATGAAAGGAAGGATCGCATGAGTGATCGACATTAGGGGGCTTGGAGTACTATACTACTGCCGTTTGTGTGCATTACCCATCTGACCATGTACTCGCCCCCAGCTGGAATATATATTTGAACTGTTATTTAAGTTACACCCCGCCACACCTCTCCACCCATATATTTGTGACAATTTAGCAATTGCTCTGCTTGTGTACTTTACCCTACAACTTCACCTATGCTTTGGAATACATTACTTTCATTAACCATCTCCTCATTCATTCATCTATGAACATTCATCATTTATAGCATCAGCTATCATCATTAACCACTCATCTCCTGTTTTGGCCTGCTGCCATGTCATTTTTTCATCATTTTTTTATTTCACTCACTTCTGGATCTAACTGTTTATCATGAACTTTTTATTTGCCGGCTTAGGGTTTTGTTTTAGTTTAGTGGTATAAGTGGGGCCCATGTGTATTGTTTGTCTGTCCCTTGTGTATTTATGTGGGGGGTGTTGTATGCTTTGTAACACATCATTTTCTGTGGTTATTTATTTATTTGAAAGCCTTATAAGTGTTGTTTTGATTTAATATGTCTTGTACATTCTAATAAACTGCACATATTTTTTTTATATATTTTTTTTATTTATTGTAGTAATCTTGTTATTATATAGTCTTTGGCAAATTATCCTGGTCTTTGAATTGCATCTTATGCCGATGCAATTCTTTTCTTTCTGTTTTCAATTAGTGTCTAAAGGTGTTAGTTTAGACTTAGGTTTAGTGGTTAATAAATTTAATATAGTGGCCGGGCGGTGTAGGGGGGGCAGATTAGGGGTTAGTAAATATAATGTAGATGGCGGGTGGACTCTGAGAGCGGCGGTTTAGGGGTTAAACATTTTATTTCGTTATGACGGGGTCCAGGAGCAGCAGGATAGGGGTTAATAACTTTATGTAGGTGGCGGGCGGTATAGGGGGCGGCAGATTAGGGTTAATATGTATAATGCAGGTGGCGGTGGGCTCCGGGAGCGGCGGTTTTTGGGGTTAATAACTTTATGTAGGTGCGGCAGGGGTCCGGGAGCGGTGATTTAGGGGTTAATAACTTTATTTAGTTTGTGGCAGGGGCTTCGGGAGTGGCGGTTTAGGGGTAAAACAGTATAGCATAGTGTGGTTCTTAGTGACAGTATACAAATAAAGCTGTGAAAAAGAGCAGCGAGATCGATGACTGTTAGTTATCAACAGTCCACTGCTCACGCCCTGTACTTGGTGCGCTGCTTTTTGACCGCTTTTTTTTCATTTTTGGAGAGCGTATTCAGGTCCGCGGCAGCGATGTAGGTGAACTTAGGCGAGCGTATTGGGGCCCGTCGAATGCAGGTAAGTTTGGCGGCTTGATAAGTACGGGCCTGTGCCTCTTCATGTAATATGTAAGTGTTGTTATGCAGACATTGATATAAATACTCATTGGACACAGAAAAATAATGTTTATGGTCATCTATTAATACTTGAAAAGCACTGAAAATTATTATTTACAAGGGTGCATTTTGCATATGCTAGCTGTGACTAAGCAGTAGAATGTCCAGCACATTATATACATACTTTTTATTTATAATGACAGTTATCCAATCTATTCTTATTTGTGAGAAAAACTATTTCATATTTTTTTTTTTTTACAATTTATAAAATATTATTCCTTGCAGTTAAAAAAATTAGATTTTTTTAAAAAGTTAGTGCCATTTAAACACTCTTAACGGAAAAAAAATATTTTTATTTTAATACATTATTTTATTGAACAACCTTGATAAAAAATAAAATTGCATGTAGCCTGGAGGCATTTAATTTGTGCACATGATGCTTTAATATTAATACATTTTTCAACACTATCTAATATCTTTATTCTCCTGACCTATCTCTATCTAACTTCTATCTCTCCCCTCTTTTTTTTATTCTATTCCCTCTATTTTATTTCTTTCTCTCTCTGCTATGTCTCCCCTCTCTCTCTCTCCCCTCTCTCCTCCCCCTCTCTCTCTCTCTTTCTTATATCCCGCTCTGTCTTTCTCTCAATCCGTCTCTATCTCTCTTTTTCCCTTTCCCTTTTTATCTCTCTTCTATCCCTCCCCTCTCTCACTCTCTTCTATTTTTTCCATCTCTCTCTCTTTCTTCTATCTATCCCCTCTCTCACTCTCTCTTTTTCCATATACCTCTCTTTTATTTTTTTTCTTTGTCCTTCTATCCCCCGTCTCTCTCTTTCTTCTATCCCCATCTCCTCTCTCTCTCTCTCTCTCTCTCACTCTCTCTCTCTCTCTCTCTCTCTCTCTCTCTACTCTTTTCCCCTTTATCCTTTTTTATTTGTCTCTCTCTTCCATTCCTCCCATTTCTCACTCACTTCTGTTCTTCCCATCTCTCTCTCTTTCTTCTATTCCTCCCCTCTCTTGCTTTCTCTTTTCCATATACCTCTTTTTTATTTTTTTCTCTCTTCTATCCCCCCCTCTCTCATTCTTCTATCCCTCCTCCCCCCTATCTCTCTCTATCTCTTTTCCATTTAACTTTCTTTTATTCTTTCTCTCTATTCTATCCCTCCCATTTCTCACTCACTTCTGTTCTTCCTATCTATCTCTCTTTCTTCTATCCCTCCCATCTTTCACTCTCCCTTTTTCCATATACCTCTTTTATTTTCAAATCCTATAAAAGTCTTGAAAAAGGCCCTATAGTGGGCCGAAACGAGTTGACAACATATGGTGAGCTCTATTTCTATTAATCTATACATATTTTAAACAATACTGTGCTATGTTATTGTCTTTCATTTACAGGATTTGAAGACCTTCACCAGTATTTTTTGAATCACTTCTTCCTCAATAGGATTTTCTACTACTGTTTTACATTGTTTAACCACAGCAGTTTTGACTTTTTGTTTATTTTTGTCCATTTTTTGTATACACACAGCTTTTTTAATCACATTTTTTCACATTTTTTTCGATTTTTTATCGTTTTTTTTTTTTTTTTTTGCCATATTTGTGTACACCAACACCACTGTGGATATACAATATTTATTTTGCACTTGCACTTTGGATACATCATGTTATGGAAGAACGGTTTTTCACTTGATGAACTATCTGATGAACTTTTAATATTTATCACAATCACTGTATTTATTGTAATTTATTGTCTACATTTGTCCTTATATTATAGGTTTATTTATATGTATAATATGTTTATCTAAACGGCTTATTAGGCTCGACTTACTGTTAAGAGCATAGATTTGTTTAATAACTGTGTAGCTCTGTTGACTTCTGTCCACGCTTTTATTTGCTATAAGATTGTAGTTTATGTTTTAAAATTTCAGTCATGGATCCATGCATATATTTGTGATTTTTACTGATATTATAAACTTATTAGTATATACTTTATGTTGATATTAAATATATTTTTAATTAAGTAATTGCTCTTATTTAGTTTTAACTTGTCTGCCAATAGACCTTGCCTTTTCATAGGCGCTCCTTCAGTTATTCTTTTATACACTTTAATACTGTGGGTGGCTAGGGACCCATTCTGTTTAGGAGCTATGGGTCATTTTTTCAGCGCTGTTAGATATTCTTTCTTCTATCCCTCCCTCTTTCACTCTCTCTTTTCCATATACCTCTTTTTTTTATTTTTTTCTCTCTTCTATCCCTCCCCTCTCACTCTCTCTCTTTTTCCTATACCTCTCTTTTATTTGTCTCTCTCTTCTATCCATCCTCTCTCTCTCTCTCTCTCTCTCTCTCTCTCTCCTACTCCTCACCTTTCTGTCTTTATCTTCTATTCCATCCTTTCTTTGTCTCTCTCTCTTCTATCCCTCACCTATCTGTCTATATCTGCTATTCCATCCCTTCTTTGTCTCTCTCTTATACTTGACTTTATCTTTAATATCCGCTCTCTATTTATAATATCTAGTTTTCTTTTTGTAAAAGTCTATTCTTTCTTTTTCTCTATCATCATTGAACATTCATATTTAAAGGTAGAGTCAACACCATTATTTTTTTTAATTATAAATAGAGATAATCACTTTAGTAACAAATTTCATATTTTATATTACATTACCATATATGATTAATGAAATTGTATTTTTAATTTTACTCTCCCTTTTATTTAGTATATGATAAAACAATATCTGTATCTTACAGATATTAAAGGGACAGTCGACACCAGAATGTTTGTTGTTTTAAAAGATAGATAATCCCTTAATTACCCATTCCCCATTTTTCAATAACCAACACAGTTATAATAATACACATTTTATCTATGTGATTAACTTGTATCAAAGCCTCTGCAGACTGCATCCTTATTTCAGGTATTTTGACAGACTTGCATTTTAGCCAATTAGTGCCCACTCCTCATTAAATTCTTGTGCATGAGCTCAATGTTATCTCTATGAAACACATGAACTAATGCCCTCTATTTTCGAAAATGCTGTCAAATGCAGAGTCGTCCTTCAAGGTCTAAGAAATTAGCATATGAACCTCCTAGGTTTAGCTTTTTAACTAAGAATACCAAGAGAACAAAGCAAAATTGGTGTTAAAAGTAAATTGAAAGTTGTTTAAATGTACATGCCCTATTTGAATCATGAAGTTTTTTTTTGGACTTAACTGTCCCCTTCAATACTTTTATTAAAAAAATAAAACATTTTTTTTGTTTCAAGAAATCTATGGAATTTCACTATATTTATGTTACATTTACTTTAAGATAATATTTACAATGAAGGTAGATGTAAAATATCTAAAAGGTATCATAAATTTAAATTTATTTTTTATTATTTATATTTCAGAATTATTAAACTATGGCATTGTGCATCCTTAAAATGTGCCCTAACTCAAGCAAGTAAACTAAATTATCTTGTTCCACCTCACTACATAATTTTCCTACAAGTGCAGAAATGACACGACATAGATGAGATGGTGACAAAAATTGTGTATACTCTGGAAAATATTGTTTATGTTCATTTCACACCATCCGATTATTATTCAAATGGTCTGCAAATTTGTTTATATAAACACGCAATACCAAGTATATTTGGAAGTAATTTAACAAACAAAATTCAAGTAATTAATCAATTAAATCATTCTGTGACAACCACTCAAACTGCAGCAAAGAACATAATAGTGTCATTGAGTAACAATAAAGTTATAGAAAATGTTATAGGTAAAGTTGAAAATACAGCAGTGCAAACTTATATGGGTTTATCAAAAATCTATTGTCATTCATGTGGTCATCATATTAACACGGTATACTCTGATGCTTAAACTAATACTGATTACATTTTGGAGGATAAACAAACCGAATTTGATAGATTACATGGAACAGTAACTTCTTGCACACAAACAAAAGCATGATTTGGGAAGAAACACACATCAACCTCTAGTGTAGGCCTAATTACTATGAAGGATGCCTATAATTGGATTATGGGAGAGATACAAAGTCAAATTTCAACTACATCAGCTGCCACATCTACAACATTTGAGAGCACTTTTATTGAGGAACAATTTGACGAAAATATACCCGTAGATGTAACAATTCTGTAACAACAATTCATTCACAGATCCGGTATATACCTTTAATTAATAATAATTAAATTTATCACCCCTCCACTCCTCCCATTATTCTCTTTTTAAGCCTCATGCTGACACCTGTTCAGTGCTTGGTATTAATTTTCAACCTTACCGTTGTTTAAACTCAAGCTCTAAAGTTCTTTGACATTATTGAGGTTTTACTTCAACTGGTAACTTGCTGCCAATCTCTATAATCAAGTTGTGGCTACCTATTTCCAGCTTTGAATTGTCTACGCGTCAATTCCTTTTCGCTCTATCTCTGGCTTCATCTCAGAGTTCACCGGAGGGCAGTGACGTCACATTCGCATCTGCTCCGCTCCTGAGTCTATCATTCAAGCCGCAAGACTCGGGGTAAGCTACCTTCTCCTTCAGATCTGGGTAATCTCATGCGCATATATATTTCACTGTATTGATATACAACTCTGTACTCACTGTTTACATGTCACGCAGTAAGTGTGGTAACAAGGGAAGATTAAAATAAACTGCTCAATTGCGGAACACATTGTTATAATTGTAACAATTGTGTCTCCACTCCTCATATTGGTTACCTTTTGTTTAAAGTCCATTTATATCCATGCTGAGCAACAGATATATTCTAAGTCTGCACATAGTTCTTAAAGAGATATCAGTTAACTGAATAGTTACTATTATTATTAATATATCAGTCACTGTGATTCTAACTCAAATCACTATAACCTTGAACAGATAACAGGAATTGGTGAGCCATGACAGAATACCAAGCACGAAAGTAGATACAATGAATCCTACTGATATACCCCCCCATGTTATCAATTCATCACAAAGGGTAGATGTAATTTCCCAACATGTGAGGGAGCTGCAGCTAGAGAATGAACAGCTCAAGAAATACATAAATGAACACCTTAAGCCTTCCCCTCCTCAACTCCCAGAACCTACAGTCGGTCTGCCTGACAAGTTCAATGGGAATAGATCTTGCTACAAAGAATTTAAAAACTCTTGCAAACTACTTTTTGCTTTAAAGCCCAAAATGTATTCTAATGACCGTATAAAAGTGCTTGCAGTAATATCCTTTCTTCAGGGAGAGCCCAAGGCCCGGGCAACCACTTTTTTTGAATCTGATGACCCTATTCTAAATTCTCTCCAACTTTTTTTTGAAGCTATGTCCTTGTTGTATGACAACACTAACAAGCAGGCCACTGCTGAGAGTGCTATTAGAGCATTGAAACAATGGAAACGACCAGGGATAGGCAAGGTGTCCATACACGGACACTGGTGTCCATACACAGACACTGGTGTCCTTGACTGGCCTTTGCAGTGTCCGTCACCCATTTTGCAGTGAGGAGGGAGGAGTAGGACAGATGAATGCTGTCCTGACTCCTCCTTGATGCAGGTGGCACCATGTTTGCAGGTTGGGGCCGCACCCACGGGATGCTGCTTAGTAGTGGGTAAGTGAGAGTGGTTTTTATGTCTTTAATTTGAAATTTACCTTGGATTCCTTCACTAAGGTCTGTACTTTGGAAAATGTCTGCAAGAGCCTTGGTCTGTGCCTATCCCTGGAAACGACCAGTGGAGGAATACATCACAGATTTTAAGAGGTGGTGTAAGGATACCCATTGGAACGAATAGGCACTAAAAAAACAATTCAGAATTGGATTGTCTGATATGATAAAGGATGAATTACTAAGGATTGATCCACCAGATTCCCTGGAGTCTCTAATGGCGCTAACTATATCAATTGATAGGCGACTCAGGGAGCACCGTAAGGAAACAGGCTTCACCGATTCTAACCCCAAGAAATCAGCTGCCTGTTACAAATCAGCTCCAGTAACTAAATCAGAAGAACCAATGGAGTTCAGGTTCATTAAAGGACCGCAGTGCCTCCCCTGGCCAAATAGTGTATTACAGCCTTTAAAAAAAATTATAATAATTAAAAAAAAAAAAATCTTTTTTTTTTCATTTTTTTTTTGTATCTCAAAAGGTGACCCCCCCAGCCTCCCACCCCTCCACCAAATTCAGTATTTATTCATATTTTTTACTGAAAAAAAACCCGTAATATATATTAATACATTCATATTGCGCAAGAAAGAAGAGGCAAGCTATCCTTTCATTGCACAATATGAATGTAACTGTATTGTGTTGTATATGGGCCGCTAGAGACTGCCACCCAGTGGGGAATAACGCTATATGCAGCAGTCTCTCTGCAGCCCATATACTGCTCCCACCGGAGGCTTGACTCTTCAAGCCTTGGGAGCCCTCAGCCCTGCCTGCCCGCCCCTCAGCCAATCAGAGTAGACATATGTCTGAGTGACAGTCTCTGGGCTGAGTTGCCGGACAGGAAATCGGATAGGCAGGCAGAGCAGTCAGGTCAGGTGTCACGTGTGCGGCCGTCCCAGAAGAAGTACACTGCTCTCTCAGTCTCAGTTAGTCAACTACCCAGCCATGTGTGACAGTCCTGTCACTGTCAGTCAGATCAGCAGTCAGTCAGAGAGTCTCAGCCTGGCCAGCCAGCCCGTGACCAGACCCGACCCGCGTCCTCACTCACTCAGGAGTCAGGACTCAGGAGGACTCAGCCTGCTGCTGCCGAGTGCCGTTAGCCTAGGTAGGTGACCAACCGGTGATGGTCAGAGAGATGACTCACAAACTGTGGAGTCAAGTGTGTCACTGACTGTAGTATGCTGAGTGTCTAAAGTATAGTACCACAAACACCCTGTATGCCATAATCACATTGGTTTCTGCTTGTAGTAACAGGTGTATTATATCTGCAATACACTATGCTTCATGTTTACTGATACAGTCAGCAGTGGTACTAATGGCAGAAATGTGCCTTTTTTTAACTTTCAAACTTTTTGCACAAATTCTGATTTATAGCAATCAGTTATCTAATCAACTTAATATTTTGCACAAACGTTTTGATAAGCTAATATAAAACTTGTGAATTTGAATTCTTAAACAAATATACATAAATATCATTGTTAAAATGTCTTGTAGGGCAAATCTGTGATGTTTGGTCATTCACATGTTTTTGCATTTGTTTTTCCAAATTTCCCAGATTCAATATTGTTTTCGCCCTCAGCATTTCAATCTCTTAAAGGGTTCCACCATCCTTAATCAGTCTCACATTCTTACATCATTTAATATACACATGCACAGTTTATCCTAAACCTCTGACATATTTACATACCTTATATTTATTAAACATTGTTTTTTCCTGTTTCAATTTCTCCAGTAATTCAGATCTGTGTAGTTTAAAAATGTAATTGTGCCAAGGATGTCTTCCATTATGGGTGCCTGTAATGAGGAACATCTTCTAGCAGGTCTGGGTGCAGTAAAATTCCACTCCACACCCACTGTGTGATGTGATGATCCTGTTCTGTTTTTTTTACAGTCTGCTTCCCAAATCCACAAAAGTTACCAAGATATATTAATGAATTATCTTTGTAGGAAATATATATGTAACAGTTTTTTTTCCTTCTCACTATTATTGTGAAAATGTGTTTGTTTTTTAATTATCAGTTTAATGAAGCTAAAGAAGGTGTTATAGAGAGAGATTATATGGAGCAATATGAGCTGCAATAAAGGTTACATGGAGCAATATGAGAAGTTATCAGGAGAGCTTATATGAATCAGTTGGTTATAGAGAGAGCTTATGTGATGAAAACACTGAAGTTTTAGTTACTGGGTATATGGAACAGTAAGATGAGTTATAATAGGTTATTATGGAATATCATATAGAAACAAATGAATTTGTGACTGTCAATTTTGCCTTCTACCCCTGATTTACATCAGATGAAGAATATACAGTTGAAAAAGTGTCTCCATGGCTAGCAGGATCAACAGTGAGTAAAGATTCAAATGTATTGTCCCTCTTTTATATCAGTTGTAGGCGTATATCTTATAGACCCTTTTGTTTATTATGGTGCTCGCCACCTATAAGCTGGCGATGGATTTTTCACGAGGTCGGTGCGAACAAAGTCACAAGCTTATAAATAGACAGTTTAGTAATTACTGTTTTGTGCGAGATTTATGTAGAGCGGGTATTTTCTAGCTACAAAAAAGACTATAATATAAGAGTTGAGGACAAGTTCGCTCGACACTTGTAAATTAATTTTTTTTCAATGAATTCGGGGCATAGTGCATACGGTTATTGATCCGCACGCAGAAATTTGGATGGAAATAGTCACGAAGACCTCGCAGACAGCTTAATACATGGAGCCCATTGATTGACAATAGTAAGTAAGGTAGGGGATAGGTCAGTCGCAGAGATGTAGATTGATCAAAATACAAATGTTATTAAAAATCAAGGGACTGTATAAACAAGACTAAAGCATGATGTATAAATTGAGAAATGAAGGATACCAAGGACATAAAGGGTTAAAGGGACAGAGGATGTTCTATATAATTTAACATTACAGGTACGATTATACAGGTAAGAGGAGTCATGATAGACCTTTCTCACTTGATAGTTGATGCCCTATCAGGATAATTAAATTGTATTTGAATAAATGTATCAATAATTATTTAAAAAATGAGGTAATGGCATTAGAGTGATGTTGATTTCATAATGTTATATTTGTAATAAAGCCACTGTCTCTATTTAAAAAAAAAAAAAATATTGATATAGTTAAATATAAAGAAAAAATAAATATAATTGTACATTATTATATGTTTATGTTAGAAATACTTTGTATAAATATATTTATATATATTTATTTATTTGTATATATTAATAGATAGATAGATAGATAGATAGATAGACATCAACACACAACAAACATAGAAAGTACAGCACTCACTTACAAGCTCTCAGCTAAGTTTCAAATAACAAATGGAAGAGTTAGTTACCGCATATGACCAAATAGGACAAGCCCGGGTACCACGTCCATGTCCCTTAGAAAACCTGTATCCCTAAATAAGCAGAAAAATGCTAGCACTCAATCAAACATACTGTGAACAAGTGAAGTGTGCCGAGGATTATGTAATTACCATAGACATATCAATAAAAAATGAAGGGGACTGCCCTCTCTTACTGGACTGGGTACACAAACCATCACCCTGCAACATGATTAGCCAATATTTTTTCTTTAGATAGATAGATAGATAGATAGATAGATGATAGATAGATAGATTGATTTTTAAATAGTGTTTTAAGTATAAATATAAACCTTTAAAGTATTTTTTTTCTTCAAAAATGTTGATTTCCTTTAAGATTTAGAGCAGATGAAAATAATAAATAATTTTGTGAGATATAACCAAAAATGTCGATGGCTATGGATTAAAATTAAGATAAAGAAAAATTAACATTTATTATTGGCAAAAATATTATTTAGAAATATGAGTTTTATAGGAACGATTCACACCAGAATTGTTGTGGTTTCAAAATAAAGATAATACATTTATTACACATTACACAGTTTAGCATAACCAACATAGTGAGTTTACGTTTTACGTCTTTGATTACCTTTAAAGGGACAGTCAAGTTAAAAAAAACTTTCATGTTTTAAATAGGGCATGTAATTTTAAACAAATTTCAAATTTACTTTCATCACCAATCTTGTATTTTCTCTTGGTATTAGTTAAAAGCAAAACCTAGGAAGACTTGTATGATAATTTCTAAGCCCTTAAATGTCACCTCTTGTCACATTCTTTTTTATTTGCTTTTCACAACAGGGGAGAGAGAGTTCATGTAGGACATATAGATAATATTGTGATGACGCCCGTGGCTTGTGGCAGACACTGCACTAATTGGTTAAAATGAAAGTCAATAGATAAAAAATAAAATGTTATGTGATCAGGGGGATGTCAAAAGATGCTTAGAGACAAATTAAACACAGGGGTAAAAAGTGTATTAATATAACAGTGTTGGTTATGCAAAACTGGGGAATGGGTAATAAAGGGATTATCTATCTTTTTAAACAACAACAATTTTAAGCGTCTGCAAACTGCCCCCTTATTTCACGTTTTTTTGGCAGAATTTCAATTTTAGACAATCATTGCAGATTTAAAGGTAAATTTATGTGCGTGAGCTAAATGTTATCTATATGACACAAATTAAATTATGCCCTCTATTGGTGATAAAGTGTCAAAAATCATTAAGTTGAGAGGCGGCCTTCAAGGTCATAATTAGTGTATGAGACTTACTAAGTTAAGCTTTAAAATAATAATACCAAGAAAAAAAATGGTTGTTAAAATTAAATAATCAAGCTCCGAATGGATGGCCCGTGTTTCTGACCGCTGCTCCATAACCCTGTCTGCCTGCTCTGATGAGGTGGACAGGAATCGTCGGAATTCAACCCGATCGAGTACAATCGGGTTGATTGACACCCCCTGCAATGCTGAATGCGGAGAGCGTATTGCTCTCCGCATTCAACGATGTCTGTCGGACCTGATCCGCACTGTTGGATCAGGTCCGACAGACATTTGTTAAGTTGGCCTCATTGCATTTATTATGATTGGAAATGTACTTTTATCAGCAATTTTGCTTTGTTATGTTGCTATTATTAGTTGAAAGATAAAACTAGGAGGTTCATATGCGAATTTCTTTGACATTGAAGGCCGCATCTGAATGCATTTCAAAAGTTTTTCAACTCTAGAGGATGTTATTTCATGTTTTTTTAATATAGACACTATATATAACTCATGCACATGAATTTAACTAGGGGTGAGCACCGATTGGCTTTGAATGCAAGTCTATTAAAATAACAGAAATAAGGGGACAGTTTGCATAGACGTAGATAAAAGTAAATTACAGAGTTAAAACATGTATTATTATAACTGTGTTAGTTATGCAAAATTGGCAAATGTGTATTAAATGGATTATGTATCTTTTGAAACAAAAAAAATTCAGGTTTTGACTGTCTCTTTAAATTAATTTAAAATTCTAACAACACTTTTTCATAATATCCCTTTTACAAACATTTTACCTAGATTACGAGTTTTGCGTTCCGTTTTTAATGCTGAAAAAATGGCCATTTCAATGTTAAAACCGTAACTCACCCATTACGAGTCTTGTCGAGTCTTGTCGTATAGCTGTACAGCAAGCATTTTAGCCTGTAATGCAACCTCAATCGCAAAACTCAAAATAATTACTAGGAGAATCAAAATAGAGGGCGCCACATAGTGCAGATCATAAATAACTTCAAAACAAAAGCGAGAAAAGCTGAAGAATCCTACTCACAAGATGTAAAGCACTGATGTGCAATACCAGCAGTCCGGAACCACCCGTCATCCGGTAGACCAATAGATGATGTCTAGTGATGTCGCAAACCTAAAATTTCCGCAACTGTTCGCGAACGGGCAAACCGGGTGAATCGCCATAGACTTCAATAGCCAGGCAAATTTTAAAACCCACAGGGAATCTTTCTGGCCACAATAGTGATGGAAAAGTTGTTTCAAGGGTACTAACACCTGGACTGTGGCATGCCGGAGGGGGATCCATGGCAAAACTCCCATGGAAAATTACATAGTTGATGCAGAGTCTGGTTTTAATCCATAAAGGGCATAAATCACCTAACATTCCTAAATTGTTTGGAATAACGTGCTTTAAAACATCAGGTATGTACACTACTGTTACACCAGATATGAGTAGCACTGGGGTGACACTGTGCCCTGGCAGGCAGGCAGGCACTTAAACGCACACGTGTGAAGGAAACTGCTATTATTTAACACAGTCAGAAAAAGTGTTGTTTTTTTTAAATCTACACTACTGTTACACCAGATATGAGTGGTGGCACTGGGGAAGTGGGCACAGTATACGCTGTGAGCCTGACACACACGCTGGCAGGCAGGCAACTGCAATTAGATTACACAGGGAAAAAAAAAAGCAGCCTTAAAAAGGGCTTTTTGGGTGCTGTCCTTACAGCAGAGATCAGATGAGTCCTTCAGGACTGTAGTGGACACTGAATACAGTAGCCTAGCTATAGATTTCCCTACTAAATCAGCAGCAGCTACACTGTCCCTCCTCTCACCAACAATGCAGCTTCCGAATGAATCTAAAATGGATGCTGTCCAGGAGGTAGGAGGGTCTGGGAGGGAGGGAGAGAGGGAGGGTCTGCTGCTGATTGGCTGGAATGTGCCTGCTGACTGTGAGGTACAGGGTCAAAGTATTACTCAATGATGACGAATAGTGGGTGGATTGAACATCGCATATGTTCGCCCTCCGCAGCGAACGCGAACATGCTATGTTCGCTGGGAACTATTCGCTGGCGAACAATTCGCGACATCACTAATGATGTCAAAAAAGGGGATCATCGTCTCACCAGGGAGAGAGTCCAGAGATACCAAAAAGGCGAGCCTTTACAGCAGTGGTCGGCCCAGCAGGTTCAGAGACCCTCCACTTGGAAGATGGAAAAATTTCAGGATCAAAAGAATGATAAGTCGGCAGCAGATGAAGAGTTAAAAGGATTTAAAAAATGTATTGGAAGATAAAAACAGCAACGCGTTTCTCAGTGTAACACACTGTTTCATCAGGCTATACAAAACCAACTCTCAGATGCCATATTTAAAACCATAAAGAACCAATCCGAATTCAGAGAAAATTACACACCCCTAGCAGGAAATACCAAAATACATATGGCGGGAGTGGAGGGTTAACATAAATAAATAAATAATATGTTAATGCAAAACATTAATATATAAACAATTAATAAGCACTGATCTTTTTTCAAGTACAACAGATCCCTAATTTTGTGTGTTAAAATATGAAATGTAAAAATATAATTAAATATTGGAGAACAGATTAAATAAACCTGTAACCCACTGGCAATGGTATATTCCATTACTCAGTGAAAATATCAAAAACGTTTATATTAAAAACGTATCAATCATACTACATTAAAAGTTGTTTTTAATTATCACCACTAGGATATTGATTCCAGGCTAAGGGGAAAAAAATAAATAAAACAATACTATTAAGCTTAAAGAGTTATTTAGACTCATAAATGTGTAATGTAGAGGTATCCTAATGTGATGTCAGATAGGGGGGCGTGGTCAGTCACGCCGAGTGTAATTTATATATAAAAAATAAAGGTGAACAGACAAGTACCAAAAGAGCAGGTGATTACTCTTAAACAGATCGTTGTTAACAAAGGGGATATACAAATGCAAAGGACTGCAAATCTTGAGAGGTGCCCCTCCACAGGAGGAACACGTCATCTATGTAGCGAAACCACATAGAGACGTGTTCACTCACTGTGGTCGAGTCAAGAACAAATATGTTCTCCCAGAAGCCTAGATAGAGGCACGCATATGAGGGCGCATATTTTGCCCCCATAGCCGTGCCCCATATCTGCAAAAAAATAAGAACGTTAGTCAGTTATGAGCTATCACTTTCCCCTCCATGATCTTTGTTTTTTATCGACGATTTTGACACTTTATACAACTTTACAGTTTACGTGATGAACCACGCCCCCAAATACTGACATCACCTCACACCCCCATCGTCATAGCAACTATGTTTTTTCATACACAATGCTGTGACTGTTTATTGCGTTTGTATATCCCCTTTGTTGACAACAATCTGTTTAAGAGTAATCACCTGCTCTTTTGGTACTTGTCTGTTGTCTGTTCACCTTTATTTTTTATATATAAATTACACTCGGCGTGACTGACCACGCCCCCCTATCTGACATCACATTAGGATACCTCTACATTACACATTTATGAGTCTAAATAACTATTTAAGCTTAATTATATTGTCTTATTTTTTTTCCCCTTAGCCCGGTATCAATATCCTAGTGGTGATAATTAAAAACAACTTTTAATGTAGTATGATTGATACGTTTTTAATATAAACGTTTTTGATATTTTCACTGAGTAATGGAATATACCATTGCCAGAGGGTTACAGGTTTATTTCATCTGTTCTCCAATATTTAATTATATTTTTACATTTCATATTTTAACACACAAAATTAGGGATCTGTTGTCCTTGAAAAAAGATCAGTGCTTATTAATTGTTTATATATTAATGTTTTGCATTAACATATTATTTATTTATGTTAACCCTCCACCCCCGCCATATGTATTTTGGTATTTCCTGCTAGGGGTGTGCAATTTTCTCTGAATTCTAATTGGCCCTTTATGGTTTTAAATAGGGTTGCACCGATACCATTTTTTTAAGACTGAGTACAAGTACCGATACTTGTTTTCAAATACTCGCCGATACCAATTACCGATACTTTTTTTTTTAATGTCATGTGACAGTTAACCAAGCACAATACAGACTAATTATTTAAAATTCCTTCTTTATAATTATGAAGGACTGTAACTTAAAAGACATTATGAAATAATAAAACAGTTTTATTTGTCATAAAGTTCACAGAACATGTTTATAAATAAAAATATTACAATAAAATATATTAATAATAACAACAAATAACAAATATAAAATCACAACCAACCAAAAGTGCAATAAAAAATTGAAAAATAGTAAAAATAGAACAGTGCACTGTTTAATCATGGGGAACAACACTATGGGCTAAATTACATTTGACTGATAAGTTTTACCAATGCTATGCTAAAGTCTATGGAGTTGGAAATGTGAACAAAGCATTGATAAAGCTTACCAATCAAATGTAATCTAAATCTAGTCCTATAATTGCAGGATGAGTGTTCATTGGAATTAACTTAATTTTTGCCATGAGTACTCTTCCTGCAATTATATAAGCTAACCTATGGATGTTCCTCAGAGTACAGTATGTTTTGAACATCATTGTGCAAGATGAGAACTAGCAGTAAAAAAGGCAATTTAGCAATTAGAATAATTTTTAAAAAGTTAGTGGCAAGTTCTTTTTAAGGAACAGAACAGAAGCCTCTCTCTGCATGTTCAGCTATAAGTCTGTTTTTGCTATAAGTAAGGAGGTTTGACTCTAAGTTGAACAGTCTTTCACTTTCCACACTACTGCATGGGGCAGAAAGATATTTTTGGACCATTTTAGCCAGAGCTGGAAATCTCAGTTTATTAACTGACCAGTACTTCAGGGGTTTGTCTGAACGAGGTACAGTGATCTCTCCTACAATAATACAAATAACAGCAATTTGCATTGGCAGAACAGTAGTAAACAATTTTTAGTTTAGTCTCCACTTCAGCTTAAAATTAAATGGGAACATGCAGTTTGAAAAAACGCCACAAGATAGCATATGGGTAGGAAGTGGAGGTATCGGTATAAGTATCGGTGCATTTGCACGAGTACAAGTACTCATGCAAATACTTGGTATCGATACCGATACTAGTATCGGTATCGGTGCAACCCTAGTTTTAAATATGGCAGCTGAGAGTTGGTTTTGTATAGCCTGATGAAACAGTGTGTTACACTGAGAAACGCGTTGCTGTTGTTTTTATCTTCACAATAATTTTTTTAAATCCGTTTAACTCTTGATCTGCTGCCGACTTATCATTCTTTTGATCCTGAAATTTTTCCATCAATTGGAGCTGTATACACTTCACCCTTCTAAGTGGAGGGTCTCTGAACCTGCTGGGCCAACCACTGCTGTACAGGCTCCCCTTTGTGGTATCTCTGGACTCTCCCTGGTGAGACGAGGATCACCTTTTTTGACATCATCTATTGGTCTACCGGACGACGGGTGGTTCCGGACTGCTGGTATTGCACATCAGTGCTTTACATCTTGTGAGTAGGATTCTTCAGCTTTTCTCGCTTTTGTTTTGAAGTTATTTATGATCTGCACTATGTGGCGCCCTCTATTTTTATTCTCCTAGATTCTCTTGACCTGTGTCGCGGCATGACACCCTGGAGGAGCGGCCTACGGTTTTGGATGTACATCTTTTGATACCATCTGGAACTGCATTAGCAGGACTGTCACGCCATTGTACATCACCCATTGGACTATTAGTCTGTATACACTTATACTCTGGTTTATTGATATTCTATTATATATTTAGATATATTAGTTTATTGTTTTATTAATCTTCTTATTAAGTATTTTATTTACTCGCTCCTAGGCGCCTCTTACAAGTACCGTTTTGTGACTAGTGTACTAGTTGTCAAAACGATTACGTTTTTGCGTGGGATTTCCATAGCGCCGGTATCACAGGTTGTGCAGTGAGGCTAAAATGCTTGAGTTCCAGCCTATACCGACACGATCCGTTTTGCTATCTGAGACCTGTAGCTATGAGTTTTGCGCCACAAAAATGTTTCACAAAACTCATAACTAAACTGTTACAAAGTACACTAACACCCATAAACTACCTATTAACCCCTATTCCGCCACCCTCCCGCATCACAAACACTATATTAAAGTTATTAACCCATAATCTGCCACTGCTAGCATCGCCGCCATTAATACAATTTATTAAACCCATTCTGCCGCTCCCCTACATCATCACCCCTATAATAAAGTTATTAACCCCTATTCCTCAGCACCCCAACATTGCCCACACTATAATAAAGTTATTAACCCCTATTCCGGTGCTCCCCGACATCGCCACCACTAAAAAAAGTTATTAATCCCTAACACGCTGGCCTCCCACATCACCGCCACTAAATAAACCTATTAACCCCTAAACCACTAGCCCCCCACATCACAAAAAACTAAATTAAACTATTAACCCCTAAACCTAACAACCCCCTAACTTTAAATTAAAATTACAATATCCCTATCTTAAAATAAATAAAAACTTACCTGTGAAATTAGAAAAGACTAAGGCCTAGATTTGGAGTTTGGCGGTAGCCCTGAAAACCAGCGTTAGAGGCTCCTAACGCTGGTTTTAGGCTACCACCGGTATTTGGAGTCACTCAAAAAAGGGTCTAACACTCACTTTTCAGCCGCGACTTTTCCATACCGCAGATCCCCTTACGTAAATTACGTATCCTATCTTTTCAATGGGATCCTTCTAACTCCAGTATTTAGAGTCGTGGCTGAAGTGAGCGTTAGAAATCTAACGACAAAACTCCAGCCGCAGAAAAAAAACAGGAGTTAAGAGCTTTTTGGGCTAACGCCGGTTCATAAAGCTCTTAACTACTGTACTCTAAAGTACACTAACACCCATAAACTACCTATGTACCCCTAAACCGAGGTCCCCCCACATCGCCGCCACTCGATTAAATTTTTTTAACCCCTAATCTGGCGACCGCCACCTACGTTATACTTATGTACCCCTAATCTGCTGCCCCTAACACCGCCGACCCCTGTATTATATTTATTAACCCCTAACCTGCCCCCCACAACGTTACCGCCAGCTACCTACAATAATTAACCCCTAATCTGCCGACCGCAAAGCGCCGCCACCTACATTATAGCTATGTACCCCTAATCTGCTGCCCCTAACACCGCCGACCCCTATATTATATTTATTAACCCCTAATCTGCCCCCCTCAACCTCGCCTCCACCTGCCTACACTTATTAACCCCTAATCTGCCGAGCGGACCGCACCGCTACTATAATAAAGTTATTAACCCCTAATCCGCCTCACTAACCCTATAATAAATAGTATTAACCCCTAATCTGCCCTCCCTAACATCGCCGACACCTAACTTCAATTATTAACCCCTAATCTGCCGACCGGAGCTCACCGCTATTCTAATAAATGTATTAACCCCTAAAGCTAAGTCTAACCTTAACACTAACACCCCCCTAAATTAAATATAATTTTAATCTAACGAAATTAATTAACTCTTATTAAATAAATTATTCCTATTTAAAGCTAAATACTTACCTGTAAAATAAATCCTAATATAGCTACAATATAAATTATAATTACATTGTAGCTATTTTAGGATTAATATTTATTTTACAGGCAACTTTGTAATTATTTTAACCAGGTACAATTGCTATTAAATAGTTAAGAACTATTTAATAGTTACCTAGTTAAAATAATTACAAAATTACCTGTAAAATAAATCCTAACCTAAGTTACAATTAAACCTAACACTATACTATCATTAAATTAATTAAATAAAATACCTACAATTACCTACAATTAAACCTAACACTACACTATCAATACATTAATTAAATACAATATCTACAAATAACTACAATGAAATAAACTAACTAAAATACAAAAAATAAAAAAGAACTAAATTACAAAAAATAAAAAAATATTTACAAACATAAGAAAAATATTACAACAATTTTAAACTAATTACACCTACTCTAAGCCCCCTAATAAAATAACAAAGACCCCCAAAATAAAAAATGCCCTACCCTATTCTAAATTACTAAAGTTCAAAGCTCTTTTACCTTACCAGCCCTGAACAGGGCCCTTTGCGGGGCATGCCCCAAGAAGTTCAGCTCTTTTGCCTGTAAAAAAAAACATACAATACCCCCCCAACATTACAACCCACCACCCACATACCCCTAATCTAACCCGAACCCCCCTTAAATAAACCTAACACTAAGCCCCTGAAGATCATCCTACCTTGTCTTCACCTCACCAGGTATCACCGATCCGTCCTGGCTCCAAAATCTTCATCCAACCCAAGCGGGGGCTGGCGATCAATCATCCGGTGGCTGAAGAGGTCCAGAAGAGGCTCCAAAGTCTTCATCCTATCCGGGAAGAAGAGGCGATCCGGACCGGCAACCATCTTGATCCAAGCGGCATCTTCTATCTTCATCCGATGACGACCGGCTCCATCCTGAAGACCTCCACCACGGACCCATCTTCATCCGGCGATGTCCAACTGAAGAATGACGGTTCCTTTAAGGGACGTCATCCAAGATGGCGTCCCTCGAATTCCGATTGGCTGATAGGATTCTATCAGCCAATCGGAATTAAGGTAGGAATATTCTGATTGGCTGATGGAATCAGCCAATCAGAATCAAGTTCAATCCGATTGGCTGATTCGATCAGCCAATCAGATTGAGCTTGCATTCTATTGGCTGTTCCGATCAGCCAATAGAATGCGAGCTCAATCTGATTGGCTGATCGGATCAGCCAATCGGATTGAACTTGATTCTGATTGGCTGATTCCATCAGCCAATCAGAATATTCCTACCTTAATTCCGATTGGCTGATAGAATCCTATCAGCCAATCGGAATTCGAGGGACGCCATCTTGGATGACGTCCCTTAAAGGAACCGTCATTCGGCTAGTAGGCGTCGGGAGAAGAGGATGTTCCGCGTCGGATGGAAGATGATGTCTCCCGAAGAAAGAAGATTGAAGATGCCGTTGATAGAAGACTTCATCCGGATCATGGACCTCTTCAGCTCCCGCTTGGATGAAGACTTCAGCCGGATCATGGACCTCTTCAGCTCCCGCTTGGATGAAGACTTCAGCCAGATCATGGACCTCTTCAGCCCCCCGCCTGGGCTTGGATCAGGACATCGGAGGAGCTCTTCAGGACGGATCGGTGAACCTGGATGGTGAAGATAAGGTAGGAAGATCTTCAGGGGCTTAGTGTTAGGTTTATTTAAGGGGGTTTGGGTTAGATTAGGGGTATGTGGGTGGTGGGTTGTAATGTTGGGGGGGGGTATTGTATGTTTTTTTTTACAGGCAAAAGAGCTGAATTAGGTTTAATTGTAACTTAGGTTAGGATTTATTTTACAGGTAATTTTGTAATTATTTTAACTAGGTAACTATTAAATAGTTCTTAACTATTTAATAGCTATTGTACATGGGTAAAATAATTACAAAGTTGCCTGTAAAATAAATATTAATCCTAAAATAGCTACAATGTAATTATAATTTATATTGTAGCTATATTAGGATTTATTTTACAGGTAAGTATTTAGCTTTAAATAGGAATAATTTATTTAATAAGAGTTAATTAATTTTGTTAGATTTAAATTATATTTAATTTAGGGGGGTGTTAATGTTAGGGTTAGACTTAGCTTTAGGGGTTAATACATTTATTGGAATAGCGGTGAGCTCCGGTCGGCAGATTAGGGGTTAATAATTGAGGTTAGGTGTCGGCGATGTTAGGGAGGGCAGATTAGGGGTTAATACTATTTATTATAGGGTTAGTGAGGCGGATTAGGGGTTAATAACTTTATAATAATAGCGGTGCGGTCCGCTCGGCAGATTAGGGGTTAATAAGTGTAGGTAGGTGGAGGCGACGTTGTGGGGGGCAGATTAGGGGTTAATAAATATAATATAGGGGTCGGCGGTGTTAGGGGCAGCAGATTAGGGGTACATAAGGATAATGTAAGTAGCGGCGGTTTACGGAGCCGCAGATTAGGGGTTAATAATAATATGCAGGGGTCAGCGATAGCGGGGGCGGCAGAATAGGGGTTAATAAGTGTAAGGTTAGGGGTGTTTAGACTCGGGGTACATGTTAGAGTGTTAGGTGCAGACGTAGGAAGTGTTTCCCCATAGCAAACAATGGGGCTGCGTTAGGAGCTGAACGCGGCTTTTTTGCAGGTGTTAGTTTTTTTTTTTAGCTCAAACAGCCCCATTGTTTTCTATGGGGGAATCGTGCACGAGCACGTTTTTGAGGCTGGCCGTGTCCGTAAGCAACTCTGGTATCGAGAGTTGGAGTGGCGTTAAATTATGCTCTACGCTCCCTTTTTGGAGCCTAACGCAGCCATTCTGTGGACTCTCAATACCAGAGTTATTTTAAAGGTGCGGCCAGAAAAAAGCCGGCGTTAGCTACGCGGGTCGTTACCGACAAAACTCTAAATCTAGCCGTAAGTTTAAACTAACAATTAACCTAACAACTATTATACTAAAATTAAAAATAACTACCAATTAACTAAACTAAATTACACTACTAAAAAATTAATTCTAAAATTACAAAAAATAAAAAAATACTAAATTACAAAAAATAACAAACACTAAATTACAAAAAATAACAAACACTAAATTACAAAAAATAACAAACAAAATTATCCAAAATAAAAATGATTACACCTAATCTTATAGCCCTATAAAAATAAAAAATCCCCCAAAATAAAAAACCCTAACCTACAATAAACTACCAATAGTCCTAAAAAGGGTCTTTTGTAGGGCATTGTCCTAAAGAAATCAGCTCTTTTCCCTGTAAAAAAATACAAAGACCTCCCCAACAGTAAACCCCACCACCCAACTAACCCCCCAATATAAGAAACCTTACTCTAAAAAATCCTAATCTACCCATTGTCCTGAAAAGGGCATTTGTATGGGCATTGCCCTTAAAAGATCATTTAGCTCTTTTGAATTGCCCTAAAAAGGACATTTAACTCTTTTAAGAAAGCCCAAACCCTAATGTAAAAAAAACAACCCAAAAAAGTAAAAAAAAAAAACTAACACTAACCCCCTACAATCCACTTACAGTTTCCAGGTGGTGAGTTCTTCATCCATCCAGGCGGCATCTTCTATCTTCATCCAGGCGGCATCTTCTATCTAACAGCCAATAGGATTTCAGTAGCATTCATCCAATTGGCTGATTTGAATTTAAAAAACAAATCAGCTAATAGCAATGCAAAGTACACCATTTTGAAAAGGCTTCCTTGCATTGAAGATTCAATGTACGGCAGTGACCTATGAAGAGGATGCTCCGTGCCGGATGTCTTGAAGGATGGACCGCTCCACGTCACCGGGATGAAGATAGAAGACGCCGCTGGGATGAAGGTAGAAGATTCCGCCTGGATGAAGATAGAAGATGCCGCCTGGATAGATGAAGACCTCACCGCCTGGATGAAGACTTCTCGCTGCCTGGATGTCCGAACTTCAAAAACTGTAAGTGGATCATTGGGGGTTAGTGTTAGGTTTTTTTAAACTTTTTTTGGGTGTTTTTTTTTTAGATTAGGTTTTGGGCTTTCTTAAAAGAGCTAAAATGCCCTTTTCAGGGCAATGCAAAATAGCTAAATGCCCTTTTAAGGGAAATGCCCATACAAATTCCCTTTTCAGGACAATGGGTAGCTTAGGTTTTTGTTAGAGTTAGGTTTTTTATTTTGGGGGGTTGGTTAGGTGGTGGGTTTTACTGTGGGGGTGTCTTTGTATTTATTTACAGGGAAATGAGCTGATTTCTTTAGGGCAATGCCCTACAAAAGGCCCTTTTAAGGGCTATTGGTAGTTTATTGTAGGCTAGGGTTTTATTTTATTTTAGGGGGCTTTTTTATTTTTATAGGGCTATTAGATTAGGTGTAATTGTTTTTATTTTGGATAATTTTGTTTGTTATTTTTCGTAATTTAGTGTTTGTTATTTTTTGTAATTTAGTTGGCTGATCGCCTTCATAACATACGGGCCTCGGACGAACAGGATCTTCTGCCCGTATGTATCGTTACATGCTGAAGTGAGTGTGTAATGCCCACCCTTTCTTTTGCATGACCAATCGCTTGAGAGAAGAGACTATCAATCACCAAGAGCAAATGGAGATCTTGGCGGCACAGCTCCATTCATATCCAAGAACAGGACGCTTACGCATAAGCAACTATTCCACGTCTGGCATGAATTGTTCTATTCATTGAGGATTGCATACCTTGATGTTCCTGTTTGCAATGTTCATCTTGTGAGTACATATATAGCGTGTGTTGCTATTATTAAAGTTTGGCTCTACACTTAAATTGTGTCCTGTGTTGCTTTCATTTTCCATATTTTTTCAGACTTTTTGCTTAGGGGTATTCGGATCTACCTGTGCAAGAGGAGCAGCAGGACAGTTTGGAGTTTGAGCGATCAGCCATTATTATTCTCCATGGACTTTCACTTGTTTTAATCAAGTATCTTTTATATATTACATGTTTTTATACCCTTAACATTCTGTGCACTTATAGTTTAGGATAGATTTAGATTGGTGACTATTTATTATTTTTGTGTTTATCTATCTATTTTTATATTTCTAAATAGTATTATTACCTCTTTTCCAGTAGTATATTGGTTTTTTCATCAATATTGTCACGTTTACATATTGTTTAATAATAACCAGTTACTTGTACTGTGTATATCCCTTTAATTCTCTGATCAATTTACCTGCTACGCTATTTAAGCCTCCTCCCCCCTCTCCACTTTTCTTGTTATTGTTTTCCACTGACCATAGTGTGATTCAAACTGAGCACTAATTTACCTCTTTGGATTTCAACCTAAATTATTCTTTTGTGGATTCACTAAACTTTTCTTGCTGAAACCAGCCTTCATCTTTTGTTACCGGATTGTCATTTTCTCTCAAGCCGTTGCTGTCAGCTTGCTTCATTCAGCCTAATCCTCCGCCCTGCATCGTGGAGCTGTGACGTCACACGCCAACATTTTCAGCATCAGCGCTGCAACCGCTTCACCTATTCAAGCCGTGAGATTTTTCCTTAAACTTTCTCAATACTTTGTTTACCCTCAAGGTACAGTCTGTAACCGCTTACTTATTTTTCATGCTATTATCTTTTTTTTGTAATAACTGCTACGCATACTTACCATAATTCCTGATATATTGTGGTAAAGCTTTTTACTTTCATTGTAGCTAATTTTTGTGTTAACACTGTTTCATTTTTTCTTTTTGGTTATAGTCATGGTTTTTCTGTTGTTCCTCCAATAATCATTTACTTGATACAGCTATAGAAATATCTAATCCTATTTAACCATATAACAAACTTGCAAAGTTTATACGCGGATTCTGACATTACTTCCTTTAGTAATCCATGTTATTATCTAGTTTAAACCTTGCTACAAATCCTTTTTTCTCAGCAGTTGTGATTCATTCATATATTTTTCATACTACAACATAGTACCTTTAACATTACAGAATAACAAGCCCTAAAATATGGATCCAGCTGAGATGTCTAATCAGATACAAACTCTCTCTCAAAAAGTGGATTCCTTAACTGATGGCCTCAATACCCTCAAACAAGAAAACCAGGGACTGAAAACTTATATTAAAGACTTTGTAGATAGTAGAACCCGGTTCCAGGAACCACAAGTTAGTCTCCCAGATGTATTCTCAGGGGATAGAAAACAATTTAGAGATTTTAAAAACGCTTGTCTTCTGTTGTTTGCACTAAAACCATACACATATCCCACTGACAGAGTTAAGGTGATGACTACCATTTCCTACTTAAGAGCAGAACCCAGAAGTTGGGCTAATTCCTTCCTGGAAACAAACGATGATATACTTAACTCTCTAGATTCTTTCTTTTCTACCCTTGGTCAGCTTTATGACGACCCTTACAAACAATTAACCGCTGAAACTGCAATGCGCTCTCTTAAACAGAGAAGAAGAGATGTAGAAGATTATATTGCAGATTTTAAGAGGCTAGCTACTGACACTCAATGGAATAATTTGTCTCTAAAAAATCAGTTCAGACTGGGTTTGTCAGAATCTATTAAAGACGAACTTTCTCGCATTGAAATTCCTCACACTTTGGAGGAACTAATTAATCTTAGTATCAGTATTGACAGAAGACTTAGGGAGAGACAAAACGAGAAAGGATATCATGAACCAACACATAAAAAACAAAACCCTACTTTACCAACTTATTCTCATGTTAAAAACACCACTGAACCTATGGAAATTGGGTTTCTTAAAGGCCCATTAAGCAATCAAGAAAAGTTAAGAAGGCGTTCCCAGAATCTATGCATGTACTGTGCATCAGAAGAGCATACTGTCAAGGCCTGTCCCATTCTCCAGAAACAGAATAAGGGTAAGAATTCCCATCCTTTTTATTCCTTAAATGCTGTGTCACACTCTGCAAGCTACTGTAACCTATGCCTTCTCTTGCAGTGGGATCAACTTCGAGTGTACGTTTCAGGGATAATTGACTCTGGTGCTTCTGCTTCTTACATTGATGTGTCTTTTGCCACAAAAAATAAAATTCCACTTATAAAAAAAAAGGCTCCTGTACCTTTAAGGGGTATTGATGGGGAGGTTTTGTCCTCTGGACCGGTAATGTATGAAACAATACCATTGCTCCTATCCACACCAGACCACCATAGGGAGTACATTTCTTTTGATGTCATTACATCCCCCGTCTTCCCTCTCATTTTAGGCCTACAATGGTTAAAATTACATAACCCTCTGATTTCATGGTCAGATCTAAGTGTAAAGCTTAATTCTGAGTATTGCTTATCCACTTGCTACCCTACCCTGCTTCTACAACCACCTCAAATCTCCACTGATATAGAGATACCTGATGTTTATGCTGATTTTATTGATGTTTTCAGTAAAAAAGAATCTCAAAATCTACCGCCGCATCGTATTTATGACTGCCCTATTGATTTATTACCAGGTGCAGTCATACCTTGCGGTCATGTGTTCCCGTTGTCCAAACCTGAACTGGAACACTTAAAATCATATATTGAAGAAAATCTACAGAAGGGGTTCATCAGACCATCTACTTCTCCCGCTGCGGCCGGTATGTTTTTTGTAAAAAATAAAGATGGCAGTTTAAGACCCATAGTGGACTACCGGCAGCTTAACAAGGTTACCGTTAAAAACCGGTATCCTTTGCCCCTTATTTCAGAGCTAATTGAGCGTTTGGAAGGTGCCAAGGTCTTCACTAAACTTGACCTTCGAGGTGCATATAATCTCGTTCGGATGAGGGCTGGAGACGAATGGCTGACGGCATTTCGTACTCGTTATGGCTTGTACGAATATACCGTCATGCCATTCGGTCTCTGCAACGCCCCGGCAACCTTCCAACACTTTATTAACGATATTTTCAAAGATATCCTTGACACTTATATTGTAATCTATCTTGATGATATTTTGATCTATTCAAAAACATTAGAAGATCACATAAAACACGTCAGACAGGTATTATCACGCCTACGCTCACACTCTTTATATGCTAAAGCCGAGAAATGTATATTTCATACAAACCAGATCACCTTTCTTGGTTATCAGATTTCGGAATTTGGCATACAGATGGATGACTCAAAAATCACTACCATAAGACAGTGGCCAGAGCCAAATAATAAGAAACAGGTACAAAGCTTCCTTGGCTTTGCAAATTTTTATCGAAAATTTATAAAAAAATTTGCAGCAATTGCCAAACCACTTACCAACCTCACAAAATCAAATGTTAAGTTCATCTGGACTGCTGAATCCCAAAAGGCTTTTGATCTCCTAAAACAAAAATTTACTTCTGCACCTATATTACGTTACCCTAACAACCAACTCCAATATGTATTAGAGGTTGATGCCTCCGATTATGCTATTGGAGCCGTTCTTTCACAAAGAGAACATCTAAAGAAACCTCTACATCCCGTAGCTTTTTATTCAAGATGTTTGACGGCTCCTGAGTTGCATTACCCCGTGGGTGACAAAGAATTACTGGCTATCAAGGTTGCTTTTGAACAGTGGCGTCATCTCCTTGAAGGTGTCACATACCCCACCATAGTGTATACTGATCACAGGAATTTACAGTACCTCAAAAGTACGAAAACCCTCACTGCAAGACATGTTCGTTGGAATTTGTATTTCTCCAGATTTGATTTCCTTATCACTTACAGACCGGCTAGTAAGAACAAGAAGGCAGATGCTCTCTCACGACTGCCTACTTCCTCTGATCTCTGTCTTCCAAAAGAATCTGTAATCCCAGAGAATAAATACCTGTTGTTTCTCATTGATTCTATTCCATTCCTAAGAGAAGAACAACATAAAGACCAAACTAAGCCTCTTCAACAGTTACAAATGAAACAGGATTCCCTCTATTATTTTGATGAGAAGTTATATGTACCCCCTTCCATCAGAGATTTGATATTACATTCAGCTCATGAATCCTTATTTGCGGGACATACCGGAATCCACAAGACACAAGAGCTTATCAAAAGGAGTTACTGGTGGCCTGATATGAATACCGACATAATGAAATACATTAACTCCTGTTCAGTTTGTGCCACCACTAAAAGATCAAAACATAGACCCTATGGCTTACTCATGCCCTTACCTACTCCATCACGACCTTGGGCCGACATAGCCTTGGATTATGTCGTTGATCTCCCCAGATCCTCCAATTATACCACTATCCTTGTCGTGGTGGACTTATTCAGTAAGATGATACATCTTATACCGTACCACAAGCTACCTACCGCTGCCGAAACTATACAACTGCTCCTACTACACGTCTTCAGACTTCACGGTCTCCCTCGACGCATTTTAACAGACCGTGGTTCCCAATTTACTAGTTCTCTCTGGACTGAATTTTGTAAGATTTTCAATATTGACAAAAGACTTTCAACCTCTTATCATCCTCAGACTAATGGACAGACTGAAAGGTCTAACCAAAGCATTCAACAATTCCTAAGGTCTTATTGTCATGTCGACCAACACTCTTGGTCTCAACATCTGCCCTACGCTGAATTTACATTCAACAACACAGTACATTCCACAACCAACCAGACTCCATTCTTCATTAACTATGGATTCCATCCAACATTTCAACTACTACCCCAAATAAGTTCATTACCATATATCTCTGATTTAACAACTTCCATCACTTCTAATTTTACAAAAGTCAAGAACGCTATTGAACAAGCTAAAACCAAACAGAAACTTTATTACGATTTAAGAAGGATGGCTCCACCACGGTATTCCCTTGGAGATTTAGTTTGGCTCTCAACCAAAAACTTACATCTTAATACTCCTAGCAAAAAACTTTCACCTTTATTCATTGGACCTTTTCAGATAATCAAAATCATAAATGAGAATGCAGTTCGGTTACAATTACCTAGCACTTTGAAAATACACCCAACCTTCCATGTTTCCCTACTAAAACCCTACCGTTCTGTACGTGATGCCACTTCACGCCAAAGTATTCCTCCTATCTCCATTGATCCCAACATTGAATATGAGGTTAAATCCATACTTGACTCTAGAATGTATAGGGGTAACTTACAGTATCTGATAAGATGGAAAGGCTACACTTCAGAACATGACTCTTGGGAGCCAGCTGTCAATATATCTGCCCCCAGACTCATCTCGCAATTCCATCAACAGAATCCGGATCGCCCTCATCCCTGATCCACGGAGTGGATCATTTAGGGGAGCATCCTGTCACGTTTACATATTGTTTAATAATAACCAGTTACTTGTACTGTGTATATCCCTTTAATTCTCTGATCAATTTACCTGCTACGCTATTTAAGCCTCCTCCCCCCTCTCCACTTTTCTTGTTATTGTTTTCCACTGACCATAGTGTGATTCAAACTGAGCACTAATTTACCTCTTTGGATTTCAACCTAAATTATTCTTTTGTGGATTCACTAAACTTTTCTTGCTGAAACCAGCCTTCATCTTTTGTTACCGGATTGTCATTTTCTCTCAAGCCGTTGCTGTCAGCTTGCTTCATTCAGCCTAATCCTCCGCCCTGCATCGTGGAGCTGTGACGTCACACGCCAACATTTTCAGCATCAGCGCTGCAACCGCTTCACCTATTCAAGCCGTGAGATTTTTCCTTAAACTTTCTCAATACTTTGTTTACCCTCAAGGTACAGTCTGTAACCGCTTACTTATTTTTCATGCTATTATCTTTTTTTTGTAATAACTGCTACGCATACTTACCATAATTCCTGATATATTGTGGTAAAGCTTTTTACTTTCATTGTAGCTAATTTTTGTGTTAACACTGTTTCATTTTTTCTTTTTGGTTATAGTCATGGTTTTTCTGTTGTTCCTCCAATAATCATTTACTTGATACAGCTATAGAAATATCTAATCCTATTTAACCATATAACAAACTTGCAAAGTTTATACGCGGATTCTGACATTACTTCCTTTAGTAATCCATGTTATTATCTAGTTTAAACCTTGCTACAAATCCTTTTTTCTCAGCAGTTGTGATTCATTCATATATTTTTCATACTACAACATAGTACCTTTAACATTACAAATATTCACTCGCACTGGTGTTTATTAGTATTGTTTATTTTAATTACTTTTTTACAGCTTAATTAGATCTACTTTTTTGCTTTGTTTGCATTTTATTCTTTATATTTATATATATATATATATATATATATATATACAGTATGTATATATACAGTATATATATATATATATATATATATATATATATATTGTAGCAGAGAGGCAGTAGGATCTGTAATATATTTTGGGTAGGCAGAGACAAGCAAGTAACTAATCTTGGTAATTGTAGCAGAGAGGCAGTAGGATCTGTAATATCTTTTTGGTAAGCAGAGACAAGCAAATAACTACTCTT
Source organism: Bombina bombina (assembly GCF_027579735.1). Taxonomy (NCBI): domain Eukaryota; kingdom Metazoa; phylum Chordata; class Amphibia; order Anura; family Bombinatoridae; genus Bombina; species Bombina bombina. Next base: position 1,441,513,978 of record NC_069499.1, on the reverse strand, counting down.
GGTAATTGTAGCAGAGAGGTAGTAGGATCTGTAATATCTTTTGGGTAAGCAGAGACAAGCAAGTAACTACTCTTGGTAATTGTAATAGTAACCCCTTTCCACCAAGAACTAGATGACACATAGCTTGGGAGTCAACAACAACTTAATCTTCAACAGAAAAAAACAAACAAACACTTTTTAAAAACAGTCTCCCCTACAAGGGGTTTCCCAACTGAAACAGCAGGGAGTTTAAACAGTAACATACAGTTTAACATACATTTTAACCATAAGCCTAAATAACAATTCCTGCATAGTTCATAAGTGGCGAGGTTTGCCACAATGCTCCCCCAGAACCAAACCGGCATACCCAGTCTGATCCCAACGGATTGGCTTGGGGAGGTCCGGAGGAGTGTTCACAGATCAAGGTTCAAGTTCAGTTTGTCTGGACAACCGTTGGCGTTGCCGTTTTGCTTCCCAGGTCGGTAATGGATTGTTAAGTCAAACGTCTGCAGCGCCAAACTCCAGCGCAACAGCCGGGCATTGTCTCCGGATACCCTGTCCAGCCACACCAACGGGTTGTGATCTGTGAGCAGGGAAAATTGTTGTCCATAGAGATATGGCTGAAGTTTCTTGAGGGCCCACACCAGGGCCAGGCATTCCTTTTTGATGGCGGCGTAGCTAACTTCTTGGGATAACAGTTTCCTGCTTAGGTAGGCCACAGGATGCTCACTGCCATCAGCCCCAACTTGGCTCAGCACGGCTCCCAATCCAAACATAGAAGCATCTGTATGGACAAGAAAGCATTTAGTTGGATCCGGGCGTTTTTCAGTTCTTGGAATGCTTGTTCACACTCTGGGCTCCAGGTAACAATCTTAGGAAGGTTTTTACGGGTGAGGTCGGTGAGGGGTTTGGCTAGGGTACTATAATTAGGTACAAACTTCCTATAATAGCCTGCGGTACCTAGAAAGGCTAGCACTTGGGTCTTGGTATGGGGAGTGGGCCACTTCGCTATGGCCTCTACCTTGGCCGGTTCGGGCTTCTGCTGCCTGCTACCTACTCGGTGCCCTAGGTATTGGACCTCCGCCATCCCTATATGACATTTGCTAGGCTTAAGGGTTAATCCTGCCTCCCTAATGCGATCTAGGATCACCCCTATATGGTTCAAATGCTCGTCCCAGGAGCTGCTAAATATAGCTATGTTGTCTAAATAGGCGCATGCGTACTCTTGGGACCCATCCAGTAGCCAATCTACCATTCGCTGGAAAGTAGCCGGAGAGTTCTTCATCCCGAATGGCATGACCTTGAATTGGTACAGGCCAAACGGGGTGACAAACGCTGATTTGGGGATGGCATCCTCGGCTAGTGGGATCTGCCAGTACCCCTTACACAGATCTATGGTGGTGAGATACTGGCCTCGAGCCATTTTATCTAGGAGCTCATCTATCCGGGGCATAGGATAGTTTTATCATTAAGTTTCCGGTAGTCTACGCAGAAGCGGGTCGTGCTGTCCCGCTTCGGCACTAGAACTACCGGCGAGGCCCAGGGGCTGTCCGAGTGCTCAATCACTCCTAACTGTAGCATCTCGTCAATCTCCTTCTGCATATGTTCTCTCACCGATTCTGGTATGCGGTAAGGAGGTTGACGCATGGGGAGGTGACCTTGGGTTTCTACCCTATGGGTGGCCAGTCGGGTATATCCAGGCACGTTGGAGAACGTGTCTCTCTTTTCCTGCAGTAGCTCTGCTATTTGAGCTCGTTCCCGAGGACTTAACCGCTCACCCAATTGTACCTCTCCCAGACCTTCGTTCCGGTTCTTCATTCCTAGGAGGTCGGGAAGAGGTAAACTGTCTGCGTCGTCCGTGGCAGGGGCACAAATAGCATTCACCTCCTCTGCACGTTCATGGTACGGTTTCAACATATTTACATGGAGCATGCATTTACCACCTGCTCCAGTACATGGGCCGATCAAATAGGTGGTGTCACAGATTTGTTCCACTACCTTGTATGGGCCCTGCCAGGAGGCCTGCAGTTTATCATTTTTGACCGGTTTTAAGATTAGCACCTTCTGCCCAGTCTGAAAACTGCGGTCCCTGGCGCCCCTATCATACCAACGGCGCTGATGGGCCTCCAGGCGCTCCCTAAACTCCAGCACGTATGGTACAATAGGAGTACCATCACTAGTGACTTCCCCCTCCCAATGCTCTCGGATTAAGTCTAGGGGACCCCGTACCCTCCTTCCAAATAATAATTCAAAGGGAGAGAACCCCGTGGACTCCTGAGGTACCTCCCGGTAGGCAAAAAGCAAATGGGGTAGAAACCGCTCCCAGTTCTTCTGGGTATCCATGAACGTGCGGAGCATCTGTTTTAGTGTTCCATTAAACCTTTCACAGAGCCCATTAGACTGGGGGTGATAAGCGGAATTTACAATAGGTTTCATCCCACATGCTCTCCACAACTGGTGGGTAATCTCGGCCGTAAACTGGGTGCCCCGGTCCGAAATAATCTCCCAGGGTAATCCCATGCGGGAGAAGATTCTGATGAGGGCATCCGCCACGGTCTCGGCATGAATATTTGCCAGAGCCACTGCCTCGGGATATCTGGTGGCATAATCCACGACCGTGAGTATAGGCTAGGCTTGGCTAGGGGGCCAATGAGGTCTACCGCCACTCGACTAAAAGGCTCCTCTATTATGCGGAGGGAGTGTAGCTTCGCCTTATATCAGTCTCCTCTTTTCCCTACTCGTTGGCAGGTGTCACACGTCTGGCAATACTGCTTAATATCTTTGGTGATCCCTGGCCAAAAGAAATTCTGAGTTAGGCGGTGCTTTGTCCGACTAACTCCTTGGTGGCCTGACAGCGGGATATCGTGGGCAACCCGTAGCAGTTCTCGTCTATACCACTGAGGTACTATTAACTGCTGAACGGACAGGGGAATAGATCCAACCACTATCTTCTCTGCATACCTGTACAGTAACCCCTTGTCCCAACCATACCTCTCTCCTTCCAACCCCGCCTGATTCTGGTCTACCTTATCCCTATATACTTGCAACGAGGGGTCAGTGGCCACTTCGCTACCAAACTCTAGTTTGCTTGGGGCCCAAGAGACATTAGGGGGGTGATTGCTTACCTGAGCCTCAGAGTGATTAGCCAGTGCGTTGGTGCGGGCCTGTTGTCGGGTAACCACGGGCAGTGCTGCTTGTGGGGAGGTTCCGGGTGCAAACGCTGAAGTCAGCTCCCCTAAGTCGTTGCCCAAAATAACGTCTGTGGGCAAATTTTGCATAAGGCCCACTTCTACGTTCCCTGACCCTGCTCCCCAAACCAAGTGTACTTTGGCCATGGGAATCTTGTAAATGGCTCCCCCGGCCACCTGGACAGCTACACAGTCTCCGGTGAGTTGATTGGTGGAAACTAAATGTTGCCGGAGCAAGGTTATGGTGGCCCCAGAGTCACGCAGCCCTTGGACACGTTGGCCCTCTATATAGACCACCTGGCGGTGGCTTTGTAGGTTGTCCAAAGTGGCCTGTACTGGGTTTACCTCATGTAAGATGCCCAAGGGTTCCTCGTGGAAGACTGCGGGTTGGGTCTGTAGTCGGGGCTCGTTCTGGTAGCAGTGTACAGCTGCCCAGTTGTTTGACAAGTTGTTCTGGTTGTTCCAGGTGGATTGGTTCTTGTTCCTGGGACAGTCTCTCTGAATGTGCCCTTGTTGGTTACAAAGATGGCAAAGGATAGCTGATCGAGTCTGGTATCTGGGAGGGGGTGGGTAGATTCCCCCTCCAGGATGGGGTAGCAGAGGTGTGGGAGCTGCAGTGGGGGTTGGGGTGACCCCAATACTGGAGCGTTGCTGTGTTCGTTGAGCTCTCCGAGTGTCTTGGTATTCATCGGCCAAGGTCGCTGCGGTATGTACCGTGCACGGTTTTCGATCTCTCAGCCAGTTTTGCAATTCAGTGGACACCCCTTGGAAGAATTGCTCCATCAACAGGAGTTGTAAAAGGTCTTCCAACTGGGTGACTTGGGCTGCCTGCAACCAGCCTTTAGCGGCCCTGTTTAGCCGATGCGCCCACTCAGTGTGGGTATCTTTCTCCAGCTTCTTCAGGTCTCGGAACCGCTGTCGGTATGCCTCCGGGGTAATAGCATACCTAGTCAGGATGGCCTGTTTTACCTTCTGGTAGTCCCTGCTGTCCTCATCTAGTATGGTGCGGTAGGCTTCAGCGGCCCGCCCAGATAACTTGCCAGCCAGTAGGGGAACTTGGTCAGCGGTACTAATATTATGCAGTTGGCATAATTGCTCAAAGTCCTGTAGGTACCCATCGATATCCTCCATGTCAGTATGATCCTTGAATGCGTGGTAGGGAATCTTACCAGCACTGGAGTGTACTAGTAGTCCCTCTCCGGGTCTCGGGGTTGTTTGTCGGGTCACCATCAAGTACTCCTGTACGTCTGCTGATGTCCGTGTCAGGAGCTCCTCCAAATGGGGTAGCGGAAAAAAAGCCAACCGGGTCCGCATCTCTTTTTGGAATTCAGTTTCGTTGTTCGCCATGGGTACGGCCGTACCTGCTACCCGGTCTCCCTCCATGAGCTCTGCAATCAGCCTTACTTTGGTTTTATTGCTGGCAATAATTCCTCTCGCCTCCAGTAATTCCTTCAATGCAGTTCTCTTTAGTCTGGTATAATCTGTCCCCATTCACCGTGTTCATATACATCACATGTCCTACGACTTGCTGTGCCGTTTGAATCCCGTCGCTTGCCACCAATTGTAGCAGAGAGGCAGTAGGATCTGTAATATATTTTGGGTAGGCAGAGACAAGCAAGTAACTACTCTTGGTAATTGTAGCAGAGAGGTAGTAGGATCTGTAATATCTTTTGGGCAAGCAGAGACAAGCAAGTAACTACTCTTGGTAATTGTAATAGTAACCCCTTTCCACCAAGAACTAGACGACACATAGCTTGGGAGTCAACAACAACTTAATCTTCAACAGAAAAAACAAACAAACACTTTTCAAAAACAGTCTCCCCTACAAGGGGTTTCCCAACTGAAACAGCAGGGAGTTTAAACAGTAACATACAGTTTAACATACATTTTAACCATTAGCCTAAATAACAATTCCTGCATAGTTCATAAGTGGCGAGGTTTGCCACACATACACACACACACACATATATATATATATATATATATATATATATATATATATAAATAAATAAATATATATATTAAAAAAAAGGAAAATGTAATTTGTTTTAAGATTTAGAAAAAAAAAACAACTGAAGCCAAAAAAAGATTGAATTTCCATTATACATGTTTAGAGCAAGGTTTTTCAAATTAAAATATTTTACCAGACAAAATGAACATTAATTGGAATAGTTCATGAAGTTTTACCCTGTGCAGACGTATTTGATTGGCGGACAAGAAATATTCTAATTGGTGAAAAAGTGATGGGGAGGAGATTCACTGCCATTTTCAACGGTCATGATACGCTATTGTTTGACGAAAAAGTAACAGAAGACGAAGTGTAAAGTGTGTTGCAGTGATGTGATTAGTTTCATATAGGGGCAATAAAATAAATGAGGTAAGAGTAATTTGTTGACTGTCCCTTTAAAGAGTTGTTAACACTTAATTGCAAAAATTGACCTTTGGCTTATTCCATTGCTATTGGTAAACTTAGCCATTTTTAATTTTTTTACAGTATGCCTAAAACATATTTCAAATTCATATTTAAAAACATGTGAAAATATATATATATATATATGTATATATATATATATTAAAATTTATATATTTAAGTACATTTAAAAAATAATACATATTAATAAAGTAAAAAATGAAAACCCAAGATCCTATAATAATTTTGCACAACCAAAAGAACATATAAATAATACCACAACATTTTCAACATTTAAGGTCCCCATGTACAAAAGTTTTAGTGGACAAGCTTTTCAACTCGAGAAGTTGGCTGCTCGCCTTTGCAACATACGGGCAGCGGACGAACAGGATCTGCTGCCCGTATGTATCATTACATGCTGAAGTGAGCGTGTAATGCCCACCCTTTCTTTTGCATGACCAATCGCTTGAGAGAAGAGACTGTCAAATGAGCTCTCAGTGATTTATATCCGTGCATCTAATCACATCTCAAATTTAAAATTCTTTACCTTTTACATGCAAATTTGCCGGAGTGTCTGCATGATTTGCACATAAAATAAGGCTAAAAACCTTGTAGTTTCTTTCCACATAAATCCTTCTCAAGTTTTGTGGGGTTTTTTTAGTTCTGTAGGTGCTAACCTTTTTTTTAATTCTTAGCTTTACAAAAATGTATCTTAGGATTTTCTGAAATTCTATTTCACAGTAAGGGATACATGTTTGTAAACTATATCAGAGTTTTTGTAGGCGCTAACCTTTTTTTTTAAATTCTTAGCGTTCCAAAAAATTATCTTAGGATTTTCTGAAATTCTATTTCATAGTAAGGGATAAATGTTTGTAAACCATACCAGTGTTTTTGCACAATTTTTGCTATAATTCTTTGAGTTGCAATATACTAAGTGATAAATGATATATGAACACCTTCCTTATCTGTCAATAGATTAATCTCCTTTCTTGTTGTCCTCCGCTCTGCGCCGCCTTCGCTGTGGATGAAAATGATGGACCCGCCTGGAAGAAGACCTTCTCCGCCGGACTTCTGAAACCGTGAGTACCTATTTGGGGCTTTAGTGTTAGGGTTTTATTTAATTTTTTTGGGGGGGGTTGTTTTTTTAGATTAGGGTTTATTGGGCAATGCCCATATAAATGCCCCTTGTATGGGTAGTTTAGGTTTATTAGTGTTAGGGTTTTTTATTTTGGGGGGTTTGGTGGGTGGGGGTTTTTACTGTTAGGGGGGACTTTGTTTATTTTTAATGTAAGAGCTTTTAAGGGCTATTGGTAGTTTATTAGATTAGGGGGTGTTTTTATTTTGGGGGGCTTTTATTTTCACAGGGATTAGGTTTAATTTTTTTATTTTGGAGAGTATTTTTTTCTGTATTCTTACTTTTTTTTGTAGCTAGACACAAAGACTGCCCTCTGGGCAGGTTTATCAACTAGTCTTTAATAACAATGTTTAAATGTAAAGTTAATATTATTTTTGCTAATTTCTATAGTGAAACTTAGGTTTAAATCATAATCATTCATCTGTTTAAAAAATTATTTGAAGGTTTGTTCCGTTCTTTTCCAAATAACTAAGATATCATCAATATATTTTGAATGTGACTAGGTTCACCCTCCTATGTGCACAAGATCTAGGAATGTTTCTTCCCAGTTGCCCATAAATAAATTTACATAGCTGGAGGTGAACCTAGTTCCCATTGCTGTACCACACATTTAGGTGTAGAATTTGTCTTCAAAATAAAAATAACTGTGGGTCAATGAATGAAATTGAATTTAAAATGAATAATTTTTGGTCTTAACAGATGCTTCCATCTTTTTTTAGAAAGTTTCTAACAGCTTCAAACCCAACATTATATCTGATACAAGTATACAGTGAGGAGACATCAAAAGTCACAAGCCACATATCTTCCTTCCAATGAATGTCTTTGACTAGCTTTAGTATATCAGTAGAGTATTTTAGGTAAGTTTCTAACCCTGTTACATATTTCTGTTAATATTTGTCTACAAAATGGGACAGGTTAGAAGTAAATGATCCAATTCCTGACACAATTGGGTAGCCTGGAGGGTCTTTAAGATGTTTATAGATTTTTGGAAGATTATAAAATAGCAGCATCTTTGGATATTCATTTAATAGATAAGTATATCCCTGTACATTCAATATCTCAAATCTTTTAGCTTTTTCCAAAAGTAATTTAAGTTCCAATTTGAAAAAGTCAGTAGGATTACATTTGCTTGATTTATAAGTAGTGTGGTCATTTAGTAATTTATGACAAATATGAAGGTAATGATCCTTATCTAACACAACAATTGCTCCTCTCTTATCCTCTGCTTTCAGAGTTATGTCATTGTTTCTCTCTAGTTCTCTAATTAGCTAATTTTCAGATAGATTACGAGTTTTGAGCGCTATAGGGATTTTAACGACCGCCACAAAGCGGCATTATTTCACCTCCCTATAGCGCTGGTATTAGGAGTTTTTAAAAAGCAGGCTTGTGCGGGCGATATGGTTGCATTGGGCTCCATACCGCACCGAAATCAAGCGCTGCTGTTACGTGCCCGTGCACGATTTCCCCATAGACATCAATGGGGAGAGCTGGCAAAAAAATGTCTAACACCTGCGATTGCAGAATTAAAAGCTCTGTAACGCAGCCCCATAGATGTCTATGGGGAAAATGAAACTAATGTTGAAACCTAACACCCTAACATAAACCCCCTAATCTGCCACCTCCAACATCGCAGCCACCTACATACAGTGATTAACCCCTAATCTGTCGCCCCAACATCGCCGCCACCTACATAAAACTATTAACCCCTAATCTGCCGCCCCAACATCGCCGCCACCTACATAAAACTATTAACCACTAATCTGCCACTCCCGATGTCTCTGCCACTATACTAAAGTTATTAACCCCTAAACCTCTGGCCTCCCACATCACTACCACTAAATAAATAAATTAACCCCTAAACCTAACACTAACCCTAACGTAACCCTAACCCTAACGTAAACCTAAGCCTAACACCCCCTAACTTTAACATAATTAAAATAAAGCTAAACTAAAGTTACAATTATTAACTAAATAATACCTATTTTAAACTAAATACAAACTGTGAAATAAAACCTAAGCTAGCTACATTATAACTAATAGTTATATTGTAGCTAGCTTAGGTTTTATTTTTATTTCACAGGTATGTTTGTATTTATTTGAACCAGGTAGACTAGCCAAAAATAGCCCCCCCCAAAATACAAAACCCTAGCCTACAATAAACTACCAATGGCCCTTAAAATGGCCTTTTGTGGGGCATTGCCCCAAAGATATCAGCTCTTTTACCTGTAAAAAAATACAAACACCCCCAACAGTAAAGCCCACAACCCCCACAACCAACCCTCCCCAAATAAAATGACTATCTAAAAAAACCTAAGCTAACCATTGCCCTGAAAATGGCATTTTAAGGGGCATTGCCCTTCAAAGTGCATTTGGCTCTTTTACAAGCCCAGACCCTAAACTAAAAATAAAACCCACCGAAAAAAACCCTTAAAAAAACCTAACACTAACCCCCGACGATCCACTTTCAGTTCTTGAAGTCCCGCTTGAAGGATCCATCCAGCCGGCGAAGTCATCATCCATACGGCAAGAAGTCTTCATCCAGGCGACCTCTTCGGCTTCATCCAGCCTGTGAAATCCTCATCCAGGTGGCAAGACAGAGCGGGTCCATCCTGAAGACATCCGGCACAGAGCATCCTCTTTATACGGTCGCCGTAAACTGGAACTTCAATGCAAGTGACGCAATCCAAGATGGCGTCCCTTGTATTCCTATTGGCTGAAAGATTTCAATCAGCCAATAGGAATTAAAGCTGCTAAAATTCTATTGGCTGATCCAATTAGCCAATAGGATTGAGCTCTAATCCTATTGGCTGTTCCAATCAGTCAATAGAATGAGAGCTCAATCCCATTTGCTGATTGTAACAGCCAATAGGATGAGAGCTCAATCCTATTGGCTGATTGGATCAGCTAATAGGATTTTAGCAGCTCTAATTCCTATTGGCTGATTGAAATCTTTCAGCCAATAGGAATGCAAGGGATGCCATCTGGGATTGCGTCACTTGCATTGAAGTTCCAGTTCATGGCGGCGACCGTATGATAAGGATGCTCCGCGCCGGATGTCTTCAGGATGGACCCATTCCATGCTGCATGGATGAATATAGAAGATGCTGTCTGGATGAAGACTACTTGTGACCTGGATGAGGACTTCACCGGCTTGATGAAGACTGAAGAGGCCGCCTGGATGAAGACTTCTTGCCGCATGGATGATGACTTCGCCGGCTGGATGGATCCTTCAAGCGGGACTTCAAGAACTGTAAGTGGATTGTCGGGGGTTAGTGTTAGGTTTTTTAAGGGTTTTTTGGGTGGGTTTTATTTTTAGTTTAGGGTCTGGGCATGTAAAAGAGCTAAATGCCCTTTTAAGAGGAATGCCCATATAAATGCCCTTTTCAGGGCAATGGTTAGCTTAGGTTTTTGTAGATAGTTATTTTATTTGGGGGTTGGTTGTGGGGATGGTGGGTTTTACTGTTGGGGGGTGTTTGTATTTTTTTACAGGTAAAAGAGCTGATATCTTAGGGGCAATGCCCCACAAAAGGCCCTTTTAAGGGCCATTGGTAGTTTATTGTAGACTAGGGTTTTTTTTATTTTGGGGGGGGGTATTTTGATAAGGCTATTAGATTAGGTGTAATTCTTTTTTTATTTTTGATAATTTGTTTCTTATTTTTCTTAATTTAGTGTTTTATTATTTTTGTAATTTAGTTATTTTTATTTTTTGTAATTAGATACTTTTTGTAATTTTTAGAGTAGTGTTAGGATTTTTTTAATGTGTAGTATAGTTTTATTTAATTGGAAGTTAGTCTAATTGTTAGTTTAAAATAATTTATTTACTTTGAAAGGTAAGTTTTAAATTAATTTAAGATAGGGAAATTGTAATTTTAATATAAAGTTAGGGGGTCATTAGGTTTAGGGGTTAATAGTTTATTTTAGTATATCTCGTTGTGGGGGGCTTGCGGTTTAGGGATTAATAGGTTTATTATAGCGGCGGTGTGGGCGAACGGCAGATTAGGGGTTAATAATATTTAAATAGTGTTTTTGATGTGGGAGGGCGTCGGTTTAGGGGTTAATAACTTTATTATAGTGGCAACAATGTCAGAGAGTGGCAGAATAGGGGTTAATACATTTTAATAGTGGCGGCGATGCCCAGAGCGGCAGATTATGGGTTAATAAATGTATTATAGTAGTTGCAATGTGAATTGGCCTTGGTTTAGGGGTTAATACGTAGTTTATGGGTGTTAGTGTACTTTGCAACACTTTAGTTATGAGTTTTATGTTACAGCTTTGTAGCGTAAAATTCATAACTGCTGACTTTAGCTGGCGTTACGGATCTTGTGGTTATAGAATGTACCACTCACTTTTTGGCCTCCCAGGCAAACTTGTAATACCGGCGCTATGGGAAACCCATTGAAAAAGGACTTTTTTAAAAGTGCTGTACTGACGTTGCATGACAGGCTAAAAGGTGTGCAGTACAGCTATACTGAAAAGGCTCTTAATTGCAGCGTTAAGGAAAATGAAGTGTTAAGGACCATACACTGTTTTTTCAATCATAATGCAAAACTCGTAATCTAGGTGTTTGTTTTTTAGATATATTAAATTGTTTGGTCTTTTTTAAATTCTCTTCTCACATAATTAGCTTCTCAAATGTTTCTATGACTGAACCCTTATCTTTAGTGATGTCGCGAACATAAAAATTTGGGTTCGCAAATGGCAAACGCGAACTTCCGCAAATGTTCACGAACCGGGCGAACCGCCATAGACTTCAATAGGCAGGCGAATTTTAAAACCCACAGGGACTCTTTCTGCCCACAATAGTGATGGAAAAGTTGTTTCAAGGGGACTAACACCTGGACTGTGGCATGCCGGAGGGGGATCCATGGCAAAACTCCCATGGAAAATTACATAGTTGATGCAGAGTCTGGTTTTAATCCATAAAGGGCATAAATCACCTAACATTCCTAAATTGTTTGGAATAACGTGCTTTAAAACATCAGGTATGATGTTGTATCGATCAGGTAGTGTAAGGGTTACGCCCGCTTCACAGTGCGCAGTGTAGGTGATATACCTGTCCTGACCATGCTTTGCAGACCAGGTATCAGTGGTCAGATGGACCCTTGCCCCAACACTGTGTGCCAGACATGCCATTATAGCAGACTTATATGGCTTTGGCGTTGCTTTTTGGTAATTAGAAGGCTGCTAAATGCCACTGCGCACCACACGTGTTTTATGCCCAGCAGTGAAGGGGTTAATTAGGGAGCATGTAGGGAGCTTGTAGAGTTAATTTTAGCCTAAGTGTAGTGTAGTAGACAACCCAAAATATTGATCTAGGCCCATTTTGGTATATTTCATGCCACCATTTCACCGCCAAATGCGATCAAATAAAAAAAAAATTGTTCACTTTTTTACAAACTTTAGGTTTCTTACAGAAATTATTTACAAACAACTTATGCAATTATGGCATAAATGGTTGTAAATGCTTCTCTAGGATCCCCTTTGTTCAGAAATAGCAGACTTATATGGCTTTGGCGGTGCTTTCTGGTAATTAGAAGGCTGCTAAATGCCACTGCGCACCACACGTTTTTTATGCCCAGCAGTGAAGGGGTTAATTAGGGAGCATGTAGGGAGCTTGTAGAGTTAATTTTAGCTTAAGTGTAGTGTAGTGTAGTAGACAACCCAAAGTATTGATCTAGGCCCATTTTGGTATATTTCATGCCACCATTTCACCGCCAAATGCGATCAAATAAAAAAAAATTGATCACTTTTTCACAAACTTTAGGTTTCTCACAGAAATTATTTACAAACAACTTATGCAATTATGGCATAAATGGTTGTAAATGCTTCTCTGGGATCCCCTTTGTTCAGAAATAGCAGACTTATATGGCTTTGGCGTTGCTTTTTGGTAATTAGAAGGCTGCTAAATGCCACTGCGCACCACACATGTTTTATGCCCAGCAGTGAAGGGGTTAATTAGGGAGCATGTAGGGAGCTTGTAGAGTTAATTTTAGCTTAAGTGTAGTATAGTAGAGAACCCAAAGTATTGATCTAGGCCCATTTTGGTATATTTCATGCCACCATTTCACCGCCAAATGCGATCAAATAAAAAAAAATTGTTCACTTTTTCACAAACTTTAGGTTTCTCACAGAAATTATTTACAAACAACGTATGCAATTATGGCATAAATGGTTGTAAATGCTTCTCTGGGATCCCCTTTGTTCAGAAATAGCAGACTTATATGGCTTTGGCATTGCTTTTTGGTAATTAGAAGGCTGCTAAATGCCACTGCGCACCACACGTGCTTTATGCCCAGCAGTGAAGGGGTTAATTAGGGAGCATGTAGGCAGCTTGTAGAGTTAATTTTAGCTTAAGTGTATTGTAGTAGACAACCCAAAGTATTGATCTAGGCCCATTTTGGTATATTTCATGTCACCATTTCACCGCCAAATGCGATCAAATTTAAAAAGAACTTATTTTTTTTTGCAATTTTAGGTTTCTCACTGAAATTATTTACAAACAGCTTGTGCAATTATGGCACAAATGGTTGTAAACGCTTCTCTGGGATCCCCTTTGTTCAGAAATAGCAGACATATATGACTTTGGCGTTGCTTTCTGGTAATTAGAAGGCCGCTAAATGCTGCTGCGCATCACACGTGTATTATGGCTAGCAGTGAAGGGGTTAATTAGGTAGTTTGTAGGGAGCTTGCAGGGTTAATTTTAGCTTTAGTGTAGAGATCAGCCTCCCACCTGACACATCAGACCCCCTGATCCCTCCCAAACAGCTCCCTTCCCTCCCCCACCCCACAATTGTCCCCGCCATCTTAAGTACTGGCAGAAAGTCTGCCAGTACTAAAATAAAAGGTTTTTAAAAAAATGTTTAATTTTTTTTAGCATATTTACATATGCTGTGGTGTAGCATCCCCCCTTAGCCCCCAACCTCCCTGATCCCCCCAAAACAGCTCTCTAACCCTCCCCATCTGCCTTATTGGCAGCCAACTTGGGTACTGACAGCTGTCTGCTATTATTTCACAGTCAAAAAAGTGTTGTTTTTTTTTAAATGTACACTACTGTTACACCAGATATGAGTGGTGGCACTGGGCCAGTGGGCACAGTATACTCTGTGAGCCTGACACACACGCTGGCAGGCAGGCAAATGCAATTAGATTACACAGGAAAAAAAAAAAAAAGCAGACATGTTCTAGCCCTAAAAAGGGCTTTTTGGGGTGCTGTCCTTACAGCAGAGATCAAATGAGTCCTTCAGGACTGTAGTGGACACTGAATACACTAGCCTAGCTATCGATTTCCCTATTAAATCAGCAGCAGCTACACTGTCCCTCCTCTCACTAAGAATGCAGCTTCTTAATGAATCTAAAATGGATGCTGTCCAGGAGGTGGGAGGGTCTGGGAGGGAGGGTCTGCTGCTGATTGTCTGGAATGTGTCTTCTGACTGTGAGGTACAGGGTCAAAGTTTACTCAATGATGAGGAATAGGGGGCGGACCGAACATCGCATATGTTCGCCGTCCGCGGCGAACGCGAACATGCTATGTTCGCCGGGAACTATTGGCCGGCGAACTATTCGCGATATAACTACTTATCTTATTTAGGATAAAAGGTTGATTTGTTCTTTACTCCTGAGTGTATAAAATCTCCAGGGTTATCTTTTTTGTATCATCGTTACTTGTCTTTCTAATGGTATTTTTTAAAAATACCTTTTTTACTGTTACTGCATATATAAATACATACAGTGTAATAAGTGTACCTAATTTGGTGTTTTATTTACAATGGTGTGACCCCTGTCAACACATATCTGTAACTAAATGTAGTACATGTATCCAGGGTCTTTTATTACTGTAAATTGGAACAAAACTGCTATCTTATACAATGTAGCAAGACTGTACCATCTTAGTACCATAGGGTGTCGCAAAATACTCAAGTTAGAATATCGCAACTGTGTTAACGTATTCCCACATAGACTTCAAAGTGGAAAAAAACCTAGCTGTAATAAGGTTTGTGGGGGGTTCCCAGCAAGGGTTACAGCAGACCATGCTGGGAACATCCCACCAACCCTTTTCCAGTGAGGCTGGCAGCAATTATTGAGCAAATAATAATTTCCTTGAAGAGTACATGTGCACGGATAACAGGTATCGGGGTGGAGTCGGAGGACACTCTTAAATATAATTAAAATAAATCTAAATAAAACCTACAATTAATAACTAAATAATTCCTATTTAAAACTAAATACTTACCTGTAAAATAAACCCTAAGCTAGCTACAATATAACTAATAGTTACATTGTAGCTAGCTTAGGGTTTATTTTTATTTTACAGGCAAGTTTGTATTTATTTTAACTAGGCAGAATAGTTACTAAATAGTTATTAACTATTTACTAACTACCTAGCTAAAATAAATACAAATTTACCTGTAAAATAAAACCTAACCTAAGTTACACTAACACCTAACACTACAATACAATTAAATAAATTACCTAAATTAAATACAATTAGCTAAATTACAAAAAAAAGCAAATACGAAATTACAGAAAATAAAAAACAAATTACAAGATATTTAAACCAATTAACCTAATCTAATAGCCCTATCAAAATAAAAAAGCCCCCCCCCCCAAAAAAAAAAAAACCTAGCCTAAACTAAACTACCAATAGCCCTTAAAAGGGCCTTTTGTGGGGCATTGCCCAAAGAAATCAGCTCTTTTACCTGAAAAAAAATACAAACAAACCCCCCAACAGTAAAACCCAACACCCACACAATCAACCCCCCAAGTAAAACCCTAACTCAAAAAACCTAAGCTCCCCATTGCCCTGAAAAGGGCATTTGGATGGGCATTGCCCTTAAAAGGGCATTTAGCTCTATTGCGGCCCAAAGCCATAACCTAAAAATAAAACCCACCCAATAAACCCTTAAAAAAACCTAACACTAACCCCTGAAGATCCACTTACAGTTTTGAAGATCCGACATCCATCCTCAACGAAGCCGGGAGAGGTCCTCATCGAAGCGGAAAGAAGTCCTCAACGAAGCCGGGAGAAGTCTTCATCCAATCCGGGAGAAGTGGTCCTCCAGACGGGCAGAAGTCTTCATCCAGACGGCATCTTCTATCTTCATCCATCCGGTGCGGAGCGGCTCCATCTTCAAGACATCCGCCGCGGAGCATCCTCTTCCAACAAAGTCTTCTTCCAGAATGAATATCTCTTTAAGTGATGTCATCCAAGATGGCGTCCCTTAGATTCTGATTGGCTGATAGAATTCTATCAGCCAATGGGAATTAAGGTTGAAAAAATCCTATTGGCTGATGCAATCAGCCAATAGGATTGAGCTGGCATTCTATTGGCTGTTCCAATCAGCACTGCGGAATCTGTTTAGCACTGCGGAATCTGTCTAGTGCTGCGGAATCTGTTGGCGTTCTATAAATAACCGATAATAATAATAATAATAATAATAATAATAATCATGGGGGCCTATTTATCAAGCCATTAACCGCAAATACGCTGGAATTCTGCAGCGTAATTATGGAGAGCTTGATTCGCCTTATTTATCAAAGCCTACAGACCAGCAAAAGTAGAATTTTGTGATGTAACATACGATCCGCCGGTCTCAGTCCGACACAGATCGATGGTTAAGTAACTACCAGGTACACTCGCCACTATTCCAGCCCAGCGTACTATTCCGGCCCTGGAGGCGGCGGATGCCATAGGAATCAATGGGAGTCTGAAAGCAGCGAAAGCTTATGTTCGCTGCTGCCCGATATCCCATTGATTCCTATGGGAGAATAAAAGTTATGTTTACACCTAACACCCTAACATGTACCCCAAATCTAAACACCCCTAATCTGCCGCCCCCTACACCGCCGCCACCTACATTAAACGTATTAATCCCTAATCTGCCGCCCTGACACAGACGCCACCTACATAAAGTTATTAACCCCTATCCCGCCGCTCCCGGAGCCCACCGCAACTAAATAAAGTTATTAACCCCTAAACCACCAGCCCCCCACATCGCCATAAACTAAATTAACCTATTAACCCCTAAACCTAACAACCCGCTAACTTTATATTAAATATTAACTCATCCCTATCTTTTAATCAATTTAAACTTACCTTTAAAATTAAATTAAACTATATTAAACTAATAATTAACCTACACTAACTATTATAATGAAATTACATTAAACTATATTAAATTAATAATTAATCTAACCTAACTTTTATACTAAAATTACAATAAGCTACAAATTAAATTGATTATATTATATATTTAAACACCTAACCCTACTCAAATAATCTACACTAAAAAATTACTGTTACAAAAACTAACAACTAAGTTACAAAAAATAACAAACACTAACATTGAGATTACAAGTTTTGCGTTAACAGGGGTGCGTTGCTAACGAGCCTTTTTTTTTCACTGCTCACTTAAGACAACACTGGTTTTACAGTTTTTTTTAAACCCGGCGTTAGCCGCAAATAGGTGAGTGTAGAGCAAAATTTAGCTACACATCTCACCTCAATACCAGCGTTGCTTATGGTAGCGGTGAGCTGGCAAAACGTGCTCATGCACGATTTTCCCATAGGAATCAATGGGGGAGAATCGGCTGAAAAAAAACTAACACCTGCAAAAAAGCAGCGTTCAGCTTCTAACGCAGCCCCAGTGATTCCTATGGGAAAATAAAAGTTATGTCTACACCTAACACCCTAACATGAACCCCGAGTCTAAACACCCCTAATATTACACTTATTAACCCCTAATCCGCCGCCCCCGACATCGCCGACACCTGCATAATATTATTAACCCCTAATCTGCCTCTGCGGACACCGCCGCCACCTACATTATACCTATGAACCCCTAATCTGCTGCCCCCAACATCGCCGACACCTACTTTTTATTTATTAACCCCAACTCTGCTGCCCCCAATGTTGCCGCCACCTAACTACACTTATTAACCCCTAATCTACCTCCGCCAACGTTGCCTCCACTATAATAAAGTAATTAACCCCTAAATCTAAGTCTAACCCTAAGTCTAACCCCCCCTAACTTAAATATAATTTAAAATAATCTAAATAAAATTACTAGTATTAAATAAATGATTCCTATTTAAAACTAAATACTTACCTATAAAATAAACCCTAAGATAGCTACAATATAACTAATCGTTACATTTGTAGCTATTTTAGGATTTATTTTTGTTTTACAGGCAACTTTGTATTTATTTTAACTAGGTAGAATAGTTTTTAAATAGTTATTAACTATTTAATAGCTACCTAGTTAAAATAAGTACAAATTTACCTGTAGAATAAATCCTAACCTAAGTTACAATTACCTGGGCTCCAGTATTGCATAGACCAGATTAATTTGTGATGAGGTCAATCCTATTTTTTAGATAGTCTTTTGCAATGATGAATGAATGTTCCTATAAATGACATCATCCAAGATGGCGTCCCTTAGATTCCGATTGGCTGATAGAATTCTATCAGCCAATCTGAATTAAGGTTGAAAAAATCCTATTGGCTGTTGCAATCAGCCAATAGGATTGAGGTTTCATCCTATTGGCTGATCCAATCAGCCAATAGAATGTGAGCTCAATCCTATTGGCTGATTGCAACAGCTAATAGGATTTTTTCAACCTTAATTCCGATTGGCTGATAGAATTCTATCAGCCAATCGGAATCTAAGGGATGCCATCTTGGATGACGTCATTTAAAGGAACATTCATTCCGAAGAAGACGTCGATGGAAGAGGATGCGCCGCATCGGATGTCTGGAAGATGGAGCCACTCTGCGTCGGATGGATGAAGATAGAAGATGCCGTCTGGGTGAAGACTTCTGCGGGCTTGGATGAAGACTTCAGCCATTTGGATGAAGACTTCTGCCGGCTTCTTGGAGGATGGATGTAGGATTTTCAAAACTGTAAGTCGATCTTCAGGGGTTAGTGTTAGGATTTATAAGGGTTTATTGGGTAGGTTTTAGTTTTAGATTAGGGTTTGGGCTGCAATAGAGCTAAATGCCCTTTTAAGGGCAATGCCCATCCAAATGCCCTTTTCAGGGCAATGGGGAGCTTAGTTTTTTTTAGTTAGGCTTTTATTTGGGGGGTTGGTTGTGTGGGTGGTGGGTTTTACTGTTAGGGGGTTGTTTGTAATTTTTTTTACAGGTAAAAGAGCTGATTTCTTTGGGGCAATGGTCTGGTAAAATGCTCTTTTAAGGGCTATTTGTAGTTTATTGTAGGTTAGTTTTTTTATTTTGGGGGGACTTTTTTATTTTCATAGGGCCCTTAGATTAGGTGTAATTAGTTTAAATCTTTGATAATTTTTTTTTTATTTTGTGTAATTTAGTGTTTATTTTTTGTGTAACTTAGTGTTTGTTATTTTTTGTAACTTAGTTGTTAGTTTTTTGTAACTTAGTAATTTTTTTGTGTGGATTTAAATTATTTGAGTAGGGTTAGGTGTTTAAATATATAATATAGTTAATTTAATTTGTAGTTTGATGTAATTTTATTATAAAAGTTATGTTAGATTTATCATTAATTTAATATAGTTTAATATAATTTTATTATAAAAGTTAGGGTAGGTTAATTAATAGTTTAATGTAGTTTAATGTAATTTTAGTATAAAAGTTAGGGTAGATTAATTATTAATTTAATATAGTTTAATGTAATTTTAAAGGTGTTTAAATTGATTATAAGATAGTGATGAGTTAATATTTAATATAAAGTTAGCGGGTTGTTTAGGAGTTAATAGGTTAATTTAGTTTATGGTGATGTGGGGGGCTGGCGGTTTAGGGATTAATAACTTTATTTAGTTGCGGTGGGCTTCAGGAGCGGCGGGATAGGGGTTAATAACATAATGTAGGTGGCGGAGGTGTAGGGGCAGCAGATTAGGGGTTAATAACATAATGTAAGTGGCAGCGGTATAGGAGGCAGCAGATTAGGGGTTAATAACATGATGTAGGTGGCGGCGGTATAGGGGGTGGCAGATTAGGGGTTAATAAGCATAATGTAGGTGGCGGCGGTATAGGAGGTGGCAGATTAGGGGTTATTAAGTATAATGTAGGTGGCGGCGGGAAAGGGGGTGGCAGATTAGGGGTTAATAAGTATAATATAAGTTCTGGCGGTATAGGGGGTGGCATATTAGGGGTTAATAAGTATAATGTAGGTGGCGGCGGTATAGGGGTGGCAGATTATGGGTTAATAAGTATAATGTAGGTGGCGGCGGTGTATGGGGCGGCAGATTAGGGGTTAATAACATAATGCAGGTGGTGGTGGGCTCCGGGAGCAGAGGAATAGGATTAATAACTTTATTAGAGTGGCGGTGGGCTCCGGGAGCGGCGGTTAGGGTTTAATAACTTTGTTTAGTTGCGGCGGGATCTGGGAGCAGCGGGATAGGGGTTAAACAGTTTAGTATAGTGGCGGTGCTTAGTGAAAGTATACAAATAAAGCTGGGAAAAGGCCAAAGAGCACCTAGATCGATGACTGTTAGCTCATCGCCCCGTACTTGGTGCTCAGCTTTTTGACAGCTTTTTTGTTAACTATGGAGAGCGTATTCAGGTCTGCGGCAGCGATGTTAGGCGATGTTAGGCAAGCGTATTGGTGCCGGTGAATGCAGCACAGTTGACGACTTGATAAATAGGCCCATGGAGTCTACATTAAGTAATGGGATATTAACAAAAAAAAGCAATCTGACTCCTGATATAAACTAAAATAATTGCTTCGTCTTGTTATGCACTACATCATGCCAACAAATGCGGAGCTGCCAATCTAAAAGTGCCCGCAATCTAAGGAAAAAACTATTATCCCAAATAAATAACTCTGACTACCCGTAGTTATTGTGTAATAGTTGAAAGCTATTAAGATAATTACTAATGATGTATACGAGCTACCCAGTGGTTGCAAAATATATGTTGCATTTAATATGGATAGTGATCCCTAGTTACTTAAAAGGTTATTTATGCTGTTAACTATAGAACTATAGAGCTCTAACTACTAAAATAGAGAATCTGCAGTCCTGTTACAAATAAAATCAGACCAGTCCCATATTAGTTAAGAATCTAACTCCGAATATACTAATACCCTAATAAAGGGAGATTCATGTTCCACCATCTTGAATAATTAGATCCTGCACTTGGGTATGGGCCCTATACCCAACGGCAGGTGAATCCATTAAATTAAAGATTAGGTAGGTCCTAGTAATGAGCAATTCTTTGTCCCTAGTATATCCAATTTCATGGTCATATGATAGGGTCATCTATAGTTGTATAGAACAGTGATTTTCAACCACTGTGCCGCTGCACACTAGTGTGCCATGAGAGATCATCAGGTGTGCCGCCATGAATGGGTCCCTTCTTGCTTAAGTGCACTCCTGAACAGTATTTTTTTTACATTTTTGTATCTTTTTTTACTCTGGACTGGGCTGGTGAGGTGTGAAATCACATGAAAAGGACAGGCGGAGGGTAATTGGCTAATTTGCTCCTCCTCCTCCAGACCAGTTCCAGTGGTCACGTTCCTTCACAGCACAAGGAACATGACCGGAGACTCTGGAGACAAAGAGGGAGGAGCCAGCAGGTGCTGCCTGTGTGTCACAGTGTGTGTGCAGAAGCACGGGTAAGGAGCAGGCACCCTGGCACAGAAAGACCGGTCAGGGACACTGACTGACGTGACGAAGATGAAGAGAAGAAGAGCTGATTCTGGGGTAAGAGGAAGGATCATTCATACATGGTGTTAAAGTAGGACTTGGAGATCCTAGAACTTTAGGGATTATTATCATTTAGCATTGTCAGGTGCTATGCTAATGCAGGGGTCCATTTACTGAGGGAGTTGGCTCTGAAGGCGTTTCTGTAGAGTAGCTGAGATATAAGATTACTTAGTCTGGATGGGGATTCTAGTGTAGCCAACTGTTGCATGTAGAACTATGGCTGTTTCATGGTACAAGGCAGGGCCGGTGTTTTTAGGGTTAATTGTGGTATAGAAAGCTTAGCTTACAATTTACAATTATGATTGATTCGTGTGTTGAATGGTGGGTTTAATTTTGATAGGGAGATATCATGGTTAGGGTTACTAAGGCAGTAACATTGGTACCTGTTTAATAGTTTAATAAACAATAGGCATAAGCAAAAATTAGTAGCCAGCATGCATGTGTATGTATATGTGTGTGTATGTCTATATGTGTATGTATGTGTGCATGTGTGTATGTATTTGTGTATGTATGTGTTTGTGTATGTATACCTATGTGTGTATGTTTATCTCTATGCGTATGTATGCATGTGTGTATGTGTATGTATTTATATTTGTATTTGTGTATGTATGTGTTTGTGTATGTATACATATGTGTAATGTATGTGTATATGTCTGTATGTGTATATGTTTATGCCTGTATGTGTATGTATTTGTGTATGTATGTGTTTGTGTATGTATACCTATGTGTGTATGTTTATCTCTATGCGTATGTATGCATGTGTGTATGTGTATGTATTTATATTTGTATTTGTGTATGTATGTGTTTGTGTATGTATACATATGTGTAATGTATGTGTATATGTCTGTATGTGTATATGTTTATGCCTGTATGTGTATGTATTTGTGTGTGTATGCATGCGTGTATGTGTATGTATGCGTGTGTGTATGTTTATGTCTGTATGTGTATGTATGCATGTGTGTATGTATGCGTGTGTGTATGTGTATGTATGCGTGTGTGTATGTTTATGTCTGTATGTGTATGTATGCATGTGTGTATGTATGCGTGTGTGTATGTGTATGTATGCGTGTGTGTATGTTTATGTCTGTATGTGTATGTATGCATGTGTGTATGTATGTGTGTGTGTATGTGTATGTATGCATGTGTGCATGTTTATGTCTGTATGTGTATGTATTTGTGTATGTATGCATGTGTGTATGTTTGCATGTGTGTATGTATGTGTTTGTGTATGTATACAGTATGTGTGTACTATTGTTGTTGTTCCCTTTGGTGTACCACTGTACTGTATTTTAGTAATAACTAATTTTTTCTTCATTGTTCATTTGTGTTTTCTGCACTTGCTGCTGTTTTGTTATTGATAAAATAGAGAATAACAAAAGGAGCACTCAAGATAAGCTAAAATGCGGCTGTATTGGATAGTTATAGAAAAAGTGAAAAAGTGCTAATGGAAATGATAGATGTATCAGTCAGCAAGCGCAGAAGATTAACCACAAATGCCAATGGCTGCTACAATCTAATTGTCCTAGCTATGCACTAAAAAATTGGTAACTATAATATATATATAAACAATCTAAAATAGATTATCCTAAATTCAGTATAAAAACAAATGGTTTACACAATCATTACAATACAGAAAACATTAATTACAAAATCATTTAATTAAATGAATGAATATGTTCAATTACATAAAAAATATTTAATATAAACGAAAAATTAAGGTCGATCTAACAAAAATGAACAGATTAAACAAAATTAACAATAATTTGATATAGTAATGTAGTAAAAAATGTTGTGATATATGTCCTTAAAAGCCAAAAGTCTTTTTAAAAGTCTTTAGATCCTGAGTGCTTGTAAGCTTTAGATCCGTGTGAACGACAACCTCCTGGTGACAAAAGAAAGTCTCCTTAAGGCAGTGTGAAGAGCCGTGTGTAAAATAATTACTTTGTAATCACAGTGTCAGAGAGCTGAAATCTGCAAAGGTAAATGCCCAATACAATGCCGTATTGTTCCTTCTGAAGTCCCGGATTGTCTCCACAGTTAAATGTCAAGTATAGTGCAGGCAATAATAAATAACTAAATGACAGCGTTAAATAACACAGTGGTAAACAATGTTATAAGCACTGAAACTAATCCACAATCCTGGAGCTTTGAACCAAAATATGGCTGCTAGCTGAATAACCCCCTGAACTGACCGGCTAATATACAATCAGCCCGGACAGTCAGAGGTGCCTTGGCCAAAATTCAGGACCGCCGTGACACAATGGTAAATAAGCTCTATGCGGGTAAAAAGAATACACTCCGTTATTGTGTTTACTGTCCATCACAGATGAGACCGAGCCCAGAGAAGACGGCGGCGCTTCTGGACAGTGTTGATATATGGCTTCTGCTTTACATAGTAAAGCCTCAACTTGCATCTGTGGATGTAGCAGTGGGTGGTGTTGACTGTCAAAGGTTTACCAAGGTATTCCTGAGCCCATGTCAGGATATCCATTACAGACTCATAACGGTTTTTGAGAGAATGACGTCTGATGGATCGGAGATCACACGCATTTAGAAGTGGTTTTTGGCCTTGCCCTTTATGCACCAAGATTTGACCAGATTCCTCGAATCTTTCAATTATATTGTGCATTGTAGAAGGTGAAATGCCCAAAATCCGACCGAATAGTCTGTGGGGATTTTCGTTCTCAAAGTGTTGGATTATTCGCTGAAAAATCTGTTGACAAATTGGCAAGCCTTGCACTTGAAGGACTATGCGTTTTTTTGAAAGCTTCTTATGTACTATGATTACATGATTGCCTCATCTGTTTTACATCACCTTCTTATTTCTGCTTGTCACATCGCTATTCGTCCTATGTTGCCACAGTCCCAACTTTTTTGGAACATGTTGCAGTCATCGAATTTGAAATGAGTGTATATTTTCAAAAAGACTTTAAATTCACAAAGTAAAACATCAAATAATGTGTTAATAATGTGTTTTCAATATAGTACAGGGTGAATTTTAAAATTACTATTTTTTTTTTTTTGCATTTTCCATACTGCCCACATTTCTCGGAATTGGGGTTGTATATATATATATATATATATATATATATATATATATATATATACACACACATACATATACATATTTAGACATGTATATTTATGTATCTCTAAGTTAAAGCCCTCTGTAGCATTTTTGTTCCTATTACCTGAGCCCTCATATCTTTGAGCCCTTATAACTTTTGGTGCCAATTTTTTTAAAATAATTTTTATTAGATATTGCTTATGATAGTGTTATTTTGAGTGCATATGTACTTTTAAATGCACTATTAATGTATTTTGTGTAACTTTTTATTCAAATTCAACAGTTAACCAGTGCTCTGAAGTCACACTAACCTGATGCACCCTAAATTAAATTGCGCTCAAGCGATCGCTTTTACTTTAAATTTGTAATATACACACAACTTCTCATGTACACAAACACCTGCAATAAACCCCTTGTTGCTCACGAGCAACTATTAGTGTGCCACTCATAATCTAGCCCTAAGATGGTAAAGTCTAGCTGCACTGTATAATATAACAGTTTCAATTTCAAGAAGCAAAAGACTTTGGATACATGTACTACATTCAGTTACAGATATGTGTTGACAGGGGTCAGACCATCGTAAATAAAAAAACAAACATGGTTCACTCATTATACTGTATGTATTTATTTACAAGGTTGCCATGACAACCATTTATTTGGCGCATTTTTCTCTGCACAGGGGGTGGTGTCATGATGGGTTTATAAGCTTGTATCACTTTTTTTCTTTGTCTGATGAAGAGAATACAATTCCTGAAACATTACATTAAGAAAGAAATGGCAACATGTGCATAAAATCTTTCCATATGCAATTTTAATTCCTGCAACCTGGTGGATGACATTAAAGAGAGAGTGCAAAACCACTACCATATATATGTTTATATTTCTGTATATTGTCTAGTCTTTTTTTATTTATCTGTATTTTTACTATGAAACAATGTCATTGTTTTTCATTATGTACCCAAGCAATATGGAGGCACATTACAAATAAATAATAATAATAATATAAAATGACAAATTCTTTAGAAGAACTGCCAAACAGAAAATGTTAAATTGTATAGCCCAGATAATATCAGATGTACCAGATAATATTATCAACTTAGGATTCATTACATTTAAAAAAAAAATGTGGTCAACTTCAGTATTTAGTCATCCAAAGCTTAAAAGATTGAGGAGAAAACACAAAAAGTTATATCATACAAACAGACAAAGCATAGTGCAAGCTGGCTTACGCGTTTCAGCAATCAGTTGTAATCTTAGCCTTACTAGCAACACCTAACACCACATTTAAAAAAGGACCAAAACATTACCATTGGTTAAAAAAGCCACACCTCATCAGGTATGTCAACCATAATATACCACCCTAACAGAGCTCTAGTAAGTGTGAATATTGCCCACTATTAAACATAAGATTTGATAATGTGAAGATATTTAAACCTGTTTTAACATGTAACAAAAACTAACCTGGATACATATATCTTCTTTTTACAATTAATGAATTGCTGAAATATGGAACACACTCATACAAAATAAGTGTTGATACCTTCTATTATATAAAACACATTTCAATTAAACAAATATGAATAAAATGACAATATTGAATGCTAGAGAATAATTAGTTATTCACTAAAACTCATGTAACTATCAGTAACGCAGCAGACAGAAATTAAATACCAGTTGTCAAAAAATGTAATATATCTATCACATACATAGCGCTAAAAGCCATCAATTGACAATCTCAAATTCATCTGTTCACTGCCTCACTGGGACAGTTCCTGTAAAAATACACATTCATTAATACATTATAATTATAATTGTAGTGCCTCACTAAATTCCAAATACACCATCCATTCATATTATACCTCAACTAGAGAAACTGCCTGATGTCAAGGTCATATTTTGCATATAATGCAAAATAAATACCACTCAAATTCCCAATTTTATTTTGATAATTTCTTATATCCCAATCTTTGTAATCTATCTAACATGTTATAGCTGATTTCCTATATTACAGACTGTGTACCCATTATCCATATAATGCTAAATTCCTTTGTCCTATCCAAGCAACATTTGTCAGTATTATTTCCAATAACTAATCAAGTCACATCTTGAAATCAAACATTGTGGGGTTCTGGTCTTGAGCCTAAAAATCCAGAACAATTCCTGTTTCGCTAACAACTGGTCCAAATCCCCTCCTCTTTTTGGCTTCATTATCTTCTCAATAGTGCACCAACTGAACGTGCTCAAATCACAATTGTGTTTATCTACAAAGTGCTGAACCAAAGGACTAGAGGATCTACCCATGCTTATTGTAGATAAATGTTCTCTGATTTGAGATTTAATGTCACAAGTTGTTAACCCTATATATTGAACCCCACATTGGTCACAACATATAAGATAAATTACATATGTTGAGGTGCAATTCAAACATGACCCTGTACATTAGTAGTAGACTTGTGTACTTTTGGAACGTGTTGGAACAATGGTATTATGGGATGTTCAACATCCACCAAACTCAGAGCAACAAGATCAGTCACTCTATTAAAAAAATGTCTCTATGATAGTACCCCTGCTCTGTCTAGGGTAGAATCTTGATTTATTCCTGAAAGAAGTACCCCTGTTTACAGTGCCAGAGTCCACCCCTGTCTCAGTCTGTAGTTCATATAGTGAAACCAGGTCACAGGACTCCTCAAAGGTGTTGACCTCTGGGACTAAAAAAGAGGAACTCACCGTTCATCCCTCATCAAACTGGACAAGACTATATTTGTCAGAAAAATGTTTTTTTTTAATGTGATGTTTCTTATTAATCAGTTTACATCTATTATAGTCTGAAATGTATAAAAAATGGCAGTGGGAGCAAAAGTCAGACCATAGTTAAGGACTCTATACTGATCTGGTGGGATTTGTATAGTGGACAGAATAATTACATTATTCACTTTTTTCTGCTCTGAGGCCAGCTGCCTCAAAGTTAATATCTCTCCTGTGTATTGTGTGCTGTAGTCATCCCTCCCTGGAAGGCCCTGATCCAAGGGAAAAACCTGATCCAAGGTATCTGGATCAACCCTTGTCCTGACTACAGCTTGTGAGCCACCTACAGGCATGGGGGATGCAGACATTTTATACTTGAAGCCCATAATATGATCAGTGTTAGAGGGTTTCTCCTTAGGTCTCACTACTTGTTCAGTATTCATATAGGAAAACCACCTGATTTGATTCCGAGTGCTTTAAAATGCTTATTTGTGTATTAGTGGACTCCTCATTCCCAGAGAACCTATATCAGGTTAATATTCCACTTATTGTCAGAAAAAGATACAGATTTAGATTTATTGCCCCTACGGTTCCTAATTTTCTTATATTGTGTTAGACTGTGTCTATATTGACTACATTGCCTCCTATTCCATATGTATACAGTGTTGAATGTGTAATCCGATTTATCCCTTAAATATTTTAAATGTTTGTTATTCATTATAGATACCTTGCCCAGTGCTACAGATTCCTGAAGTATGCCATCAAACTTGGCAAATGCAGGTTCAGTACTTTGCTTGTTCATTTCACTTTTCAAATCATCTATTTCATGTCATCTTTTAGTAACAAATGCTCTATAGTCTCAAACAAGGTACTTAAAGTAACAGCTCCCTTGTCATCAGAAAATATATTTTCACAGTCTTGAATATTTGAAACCCATGCTGTGGAAGTCATCAGTGAGGAAAATTGTAGCTGTGTATTCTTCATATTTCCCGCTAAGAAACAATTTGCCATAAGATTAACACACATATCACCAGCAGATATCAAAATTACATTTGTATGTTAACCATATACATGCAAGTTCATCTGCTAGGCAATCCACTGCCATAATAAACCACAGGGCTGTATAAAGCACAATACTATATCAAACGCACCCCTTGCTCAGGTTTATATTGTAAGAGTGGCATTCTTTCTACTAACGCATATTTTTTTCCAGTTTGAGTTTATTTATTTTTTATCTCCATAGATGTGGCAAGGCTTGCTCCCTCAAATGCCAACTTATTTTTAGGTTGCTGGGAGTTTGCCCACATCTTTAAAGATAATAACCCTTACAGATCTCATATTAAGATCTACAAGATGTATTTAGGGGACCTACTTATGGTGGTGTGGATCCAAGGACTCTATCCTTTGTGGAATTGTTAAATACCAACTATGTAGGCCTTCGTTTCACATTTGAATATCATTTCACACACATTCATTTTTTTGGATCTCACTTTAACAGGACGTAATTGTATAAAAAAGGTTTTCAGTAAACCTATATGGGGAAATTCCTTGCTACCTGAGGCTAATTGCAATCCTAGGCACACTTCATATGCTGTGGCAAAGGGACAATTCACTCATCTTAGGAATAATTGTACAGAATGTAGTGGTTTTTGTCATGAAGCCAATCAGCTAGAATTGAGGTTGAGTAAAAGAAAATATCCATATACAGTGAATACCTCAAACGAGCTAGGAATGCAGTAGAATCCCTTCCAAGGGAGCACTTTTTGCAAGTAGATCATGCACAAAAGAATAAAATCAAGTTTAAACTGGTAACTTTTGTCACAGGATACAGTGCTCAATATTCACAAGTATGTGGAATTATACATAAACAGTTTCAAATATTAGCTGCAGATGGAAAGTTGACAGGGTTAGTTAGGGATGGCCTCAGATGTTCCTAGAGAAAATGCAATACCTTAGGGACCATGTTGTCACCTACACAATTAAGATCTATAGAAATAACTTCAAGTTCTTGGTTGAAGTGCGGTGGGATGTACAAATGTGGTCATAAGAAATACAGATTTTTTTGAATACATTAAAGTAACCAAAACATTTACTTCAACTGCAACTAATGAAGTCCTGTTTGAATTGAACATCAACATATGTAATTTATTTATATGTTATGACCAATGTGGGGTTCAATATATAGGGTTAAAGACTTGAGACATAAAATCTCGAATCAGAGAACATTTATCTGCAATAAGCATGGGTAGATCCTCTACTCCTTTGGTTCAGCACTTGTAGATAAGACCAGGACCCCACACGTTTTGAAATTCAAGATATATTAATTATTGGCAATAATATTGGCAAATGTTCATTTGATAGGACATATGACTTCTGCATTACATGGATAATGGTTACACAGTCTGTAATATAGGAAAGGCAGCTATAACATGTTAGATCGATTACAAAGCACTCTTTATATTAGTAGGATAAAATAAATTATTAAAACATTTTTTTGGTATTTATTTTGCATTATATTATGCAATATGACCTTGACATCAGGCAGTTTCTCTAGATGAGGTATAATATGAACAGATTGCATATTTGGGATTTATTGAGGCTAGACTGATTAAGATGTATACTAACCATTAGTATTTAAGGATCTTGTAGTGCTATGAGATCCTTAAATACTAATGGTTAGTATACATCTTAATCAGTCTAGAAGACTGAATAAACAGGCTAAATAGAAATATATATATAGAAGACTGAGAAAGGTTGATTTTAAAATGGAAGGTAAACAGAAGGAAGGTATCACTTCTGGTTGCTAACAGATACAGTTTGGCGCCAAAATAACGTCAATAGTGATTGGCCACTTACACTAATAAAAGAAGCCACCATAGCACACCACAATATAGTCTTGATAAAGGCCTAAGGAAGGGCAGAAACGCGTTAACAATAGAAGGTGAGCTTCATTCTGATTTGTACTTACAATTGTATTAGCATTATTGCACTATTTTATATTTATTTTGTTTACAGGAGTAATATCAGGAGATTGAGTCTTGGAAAGAGACCGGATATCCTTATCATTGGCATTTTTTTTTAGTATTGTTTGGTATTATTTTTTGTACTGTTTGGTAATATATCATATTTGGTACTGTTTGGTAATTTTATTTTTATTTTTATTTTTATTTTTTCATCTACAATTTGAGGATACACTGAATAGGAGGATTATTTTATATCACTAACACTGGTCAAAATCACGCTACTCAGCAAATTAACCATTGGATAAACGTCTATTCACAATTTTTCACCAAATTTAATATTTGTGTGATTTTATGTTTGATTGATTGATTTTTTGACTTTTTGATTTTTCTTTTTCTCATCATGTAATTTTGCCTTTATTTTGATTCACTGGCACATTTTGTTCACTAACATTTAAGGATAACTCCACTAACTCATAAGGAACTTATCAGGAATGGACATTACTAACTACGATTATAATTAAGCTAGCAGATTGTACAATCAGGCCCACATTGTATTTTATATCATTTTTTATTTCATTTTTTATTTCATTTTTTATTTCATTTTTTATTTCATTTTTTACATGGATCCATGTTTTTAAATAACGGAATTTTTATAAATATTGCATTTATTGTATTTACTGTGAGTATATGTATTATATCTGTTAATTAAATGTCATTACTAAAATTATACATCCTTAGCCAATCTCAGTAGGCGCTCCTTGGATTTTTAACAGTTTTTAAATAGAGATATTAGACAAAGTATATATAGTGCCACTATGCTATAACATATATACTATGTTGCTTTTTTTTTGTTACAGTTAGTGTTATCATTTTTTTTCTAAAAGCTAAATTTACCCAGAAATCTGCAAGGAGGCATTAGAAAGATAGGATACAAGGACACATCCTTGAGCAACAATAATAGTAATGTGCTCCTCATACAAAGTGCATTGCAAAGAAAAGCTTATAACCTAAAGATACCTTTAAAATAAGCACAAGAAAGGTAAAAAACCACTGTGAGGCTAAGTAAAAGTTCAGATTTGTTGAGAAAACTGTACTATGTATAGTAGGACTTGGAATTGTGAAAGAACAGGACAATTTAAATGTATGCATAAAAAATAAATACTTTTTGAGGAATATTAGGGCATAGAAAGCATTGTATTCGCTTTAACTGTGAAAATAGCAGGTTGTTAAGATCACAGAGTGTTTATATAAAAAACAAACAAAAAAACCCCATCAATTATTGGTGGATGGAATGAGTAGAAGAAAATAAGGGGAAATGTACCTGTGTTTTTGAGAAGACATTGTGCTGTAAGAAGCTGGGACTTTGCTGGGGAATGAGTTCAAGGTCAGGGGTTATTATGAATCTGTAGGATACAAGGATGGAATATATGTTTTAGATGAGGGATCAGAGAAGGGGGCCTAGTTATCAAGCCGTCAACCTCAAATACGCTGGAATTCCGCAGCGTATTTGTGGCGAGGCTGATTCGCCTTAGTTATCAAAGGCTCGAGACCGGCAAAAGTAGAATTTTGTGACGTAAGCATCGATCCGCCGGACTCAGTCCGACACAGATCGATTCTTACGTCACTCCAGATGTTCCGCGGCACATTCTCACTACTTTTGCTAGCTATCAAAAAACTAGCAGGTACGCTCGGCACTTTTACGGCCCAGCGTACCTGGTTTTCAATCCGCCACCCCTGGAGGCGGCGGATCCCATAGGAATCAATGGGAGTCTGACCATAGCGAAAGTACAAGTTCGCTGCTGACAGACATCCCATTGATTTCTATGGGAGATGTCTGCACCTAACACCCTAACATGTACCCCGAGTCTAAACACCACTAATCTGTCCCCCCCTACACCGCCGCAACTAAATAAAGTTATTACCCCCTAAACCGCCACTCCCGGAGCCCACTGCAAGCTACTCTATACATATTAACCCCTAAACCGCCGCTCCCGGAGCCCACCGCAACTATGATAAATGTATTAGCCCCTAAACCGCCGCTCCCTGAACCCGCCGCAACCTATATTAAATGTATTAACCCCTATCCTGCCCCCCCTACACCGTCAACACCTATAATAAATTTATTAACCCCTAATCTGCCCCCCCTACACCGTCGCCACCTATAATAAATTTATTAACCCCTATCCTGCCCCCCACTACGCCGCCGCCACTGTAATAAAATTATTAACCCCTAAACCTAAGTCTAACCCTAACCCTAACGCCCCCCTAACTTAAATATTAATTAAATAAATCTAAATAAATTAACATTATATTCTAGCTATCTTAGGATTTATATTTATTTTACAGGTACCTTTCAATTTATTTTAACCATGTACAATAACTATTAAATAGTTATTAACTATTTAATAGCTTACCTAGCTAAAATAAAGAGAAATGTACCTGTGAAATAAATCCTAACCTAAGTTACAATTACACCTAACACTACACTATACTTTAATAAATTATTCCTATTTAAAAATAAATACCTACCTGTAAAATAAACCCTAAGATAGCTACAATATAATTAATAATTATATTATAGCTATCTTAGGATTTATATTTATTTTACAGGTAACTTTGTATTTATTTTAGCTAGTTAGAATAGTTATTAAATAGTTATTAACTATTTAATAACTACATAGCTAAAAGAAATACAAAATTACCTGTAAAATAAATCCTAACTTAAGTTACAATTAAACCTAATACTACACTATCATTAAATTAATTAAATAAATTACCTACAAATAACTACAATTAAATACAATTACATAAACTAACTAAAGTACAAAAAATAAAAAAGCTAAGTTACAAAAAATAAAAAAATAAGTTACAAACATGTTACAAATATTACAACAATTTTAAGCTACTTACACCTAATCTAAGCCCCCTAATAAAATAACAAACCCCCCAAAATAAAAAAATGCCCTACCCTATTCTAAATTAAATAAATTTCAAAGCTCTTTTATCTTACCAGCCCTTAAAAGGGCCATTTGTGGGGGCATGCCCCAAAGAAAACAGCTCTTTTGCCTGTAAAAGAAAAATACAACCCCCCCCCCAACATTAAAACCCACCACCCACATACCCCTAATCTAACCCAAACCCCCCTTACAAAAACCTAACACTAATCCCCTGAAGATCATCCTACCTTGAGTCGTCTTCACTCAGCCGAGCCACCGATGGAACTGAAGAGGACATCCGGAGCGGAAGAAGTTAATCCTCCAAGCGGCGCTGAAGAAATCTTCCATCCGATGAAGTCATCATCCAGGCGGCGCTGAAGAAAAGTCTTCGATCCGTCCGATGTCATCTTCAAAGAGGCGCTGAAGAGGTCTTCTATCCGGGCGAAGTCATCTTCCAAGCCGGGTCTTGAATCTTCCTTCCGCCGACGCGGAACCACCTTCTTCACCGATGGACTACGACGAATGACGGCTCCTTTAAGGGACGTCATCCAAGATGGCGTCCCCTCAATTCCGATTGGCTGATAGGATTCTATCAGCCAATTGGAATTAAGGTAGGAAAAATCTGATTGGCTGATGGAATCAGCCAATCAGATTGAGCTCGCATTCTATTGGCTGTTCCGATCAGCCAATAGAATGCGAGCTCAATCTGATTGGCTGATTGGATCAGCCAATCGGATTGATCTTGAATCTGATTGGCTGATTCCATCAGCCAATCAGATTTTCCTACCTTAATTCCGATTGGCTGATAGAATCCTATCAGCCAATCGGAATTGAGGGGACGCCATCTTGGATGACTGTTCCGCGTCGGCAGAAGGAAGATTCAAGACCCGGCTTGGAAGATGACTTCGCCCGGATAGAAGACCTCTTCAGCGCCTCTTTGAAGATGACATCGGACGGATCGAAGACTTTTCTTCAGCGCCGCCTGGATGATGACTTTATCGGATGGAAGATTTCTTCAGCGCCGCTTGGAGGATTAACTTCTTCCGCTCCGGATGTCCTCTTCAGTTCCATCGGTGGCTCGGCTGAGTGAAGACGACTCAAGGTAGGATGATCTTCAGGGGATTAGTGTTAGGTTTTTGTAAGGGGGGTTTGGGTTAGATTAGGGGTATGTGGGTGGTGGGTTTTAATGTTGGTGGGGGGGGTTGTATTTTTCTTTTACAGGCAAAAGAGCTGTTTTCTTTGGGGCATGCCCCCACAAATGGCCCTTTTAAGGGCTGGTAAGGTAAAAGAGCTTTGAAATTTATTTAATTTAGAATAGGGTAGGGCATTTTTTTATTTTGGGGGGGGGGTTGTTATTTTATTAGGGGGCTTAGATTAGGTGTAAGTAGCTTAAAATTGTTGTAATATTTGTAACATGTTTGTAACTTATTTTTTTATTTTTTGTAACTTAGCTTTTTTTATTTTTTGTACTTTAGTTAGTTTATGTAATTGTATTTAATTGTAGTTATTTGTAGTTAATTTATTTAATTAATTTAATGATAGTGTAGTATTAGGTTTAATTATAACTTAAGTTATGATTTATTTTACAGGTAATTTTGTATTTCTTTTAGCTATGTAGTTATTAAATAGTTAATAACTATTTAATAACTATTCTAACTAGCTAAAATAAATACAAAGTTACCTGTAAAATAAATATAAATCCTAAGATAGCTATAATATAATTATTAATTACATTGTAGCTATCTTAGGGTTTATTTTACAGGTAAGTATTTAGCTTTAAATAGGAATAATTTATTAAAGTATAGTGTAGTGTTAGGTGTAAATGTAACTTAGGTTAGGATTTATTTCACAGGTACATTTCTCTTTATTTTAGCTAGGTAAGCTATTAAATAGTTAATAACTATTTAATAGTTATTGTACATGGTTAAAATAAATTGAAAGGTACCTGTAAAATAAAAATAAATACTAAGATAGCTAGAATATAATTATTATTTATATTGTAGCTATATTAGGGTTTATTTTAAAGGTAAGTATTTAGTTTTAAATAGGATTCATTTACTTAATAAGAGTTAATTTATTTAGATTTATTTAATTAATATTTAAGTTAGGGGGGTGTTAGGGTTAGGGTTAGACTTAGGTTTAGGGGTTAATAATTTTATTACAGTGGCGGCGGCGTAGTGGGGGGCAGGATAGGGGTTAATAAATTTATTATAGGGAGCGACGGTGTAGGGGAGGCAGATTAGGGGTTAATAAATTTATTATAGGTGACGACGGTGTAGGGGGGCAGGATAGGGGTTAATAGGTTTAATATAGGTTGCGGCGGGTTCATGGAGCGGCGGTTTAGGGGTTAAACTATTTATTTAGTTGCGAAGAGGTGTGGGATCAGCAGGATAGGTGTTAATAATTTTATTATAGAGGGCGACGGTATGGGGGGGGCAGGATAGGGGTTACTAGGTATACTGTAGGTGGTAGCGGTGTCCGGGAGTGGCGGTTTAGGGGTTAATACATTTATAAGACTTGCGGCGGGGTCTAGGAGCGGCGGTTTAGGGATTAGTAACTTTATTGAGTTGCGGGAGGCTCCGGGGGCGCCGGTATAGGGATAGAACAGTGTAGTTTAGTGTGAGTGCTTAGTGACAGGCTAGCAATAAAGCTGGGAAAAAGCCGAAGGGCAGCGAGATCGGATGAGTGATAACTGTCACAGTCCGCTGCTCATCGCCCCGCGGCTTTTTGACAGCTTTATTTGATAACTTAGGCGTATTTTTTCAGGTCCGCGGCGGCGAAGGTAGGTGAGCTTAGGCGGGCGTATTGGGCCGGCGAAGCAAGAAAAGTAGACGGCTTGATAACTACCCCCCAAGGTCTGGAGAGGTTGTATAAATAAGGTGAAGAGGAAAAGGGTAGATGCAGGGGGCATCCTAAACTAATACATTATAGTATATAAAGTGGAAAACAGAAAATACATATATTAAGGACCAGATTACGAGCTTGGAACTATCATTAGAGGAGCGTAAACTCAGGATTAGTGATGTTGCGAATAGTTCACCGGCGAATAGTTCCCAGCGAACATAGCATGTTCTCGTTCGCTGCGGACGGCGAACATATGCGATGTTCAATCCGCCCCCTATTCCTCATCATTGAGTAAACTTTGACCCTGTACCTCACAGTCAGAAGACACATTACAGCCAATCAGCAGCAGACCCTCCCTCCCAGACCCTCCCACCTCCTGGACAGCATCCATTTTAGATTCATTCGGAAGCTGCATTCTTAGTGAGAGCAGGGACAGTGTAGCTGCTGCTGATTTAACAGGGAAATCGATAGCTAGGCTAGTGTATTCAGTGTCCACTGAAGGACTCATCTGATCCCTGCTGTAAGGACAGCACCCCAAAAAGCCCTTTTTATGGCTAGAACATCAGTCTGCTTTTTTTTTTCCCTGTGTAATCTAATTGCAGTTGCCTGCCTGCCAGCATGTGTGTCAGGCTCACAGCGCATACTGTGCCCACTTGCCCAGTGCCACCACTTATTTCTGGTGTAACAGTAGTGTAAATTTAAAAAAAACAACACTTTTTTGACTGTGAAATAATAGCAGACAGCTGCCAGTACCCAAGATGGCCGCCAATAAGGCAGATGGGGAGGGTTAGAGAGCTGTTTTGGGGGGATCAGGGAGGTTGGGGGCTACTTTATTTTAGTACTGGCAGACTTTCTGCCAGTACTTAAGATGGCGGGGACAATTGTGGGGTGGGGGAGGGAAGGGAGCTGTTTGGGAGGGATCAGGGGGTCTGATGTGTCAGATGGGAGGCTGATCTCTACACTAAAGCTAAAATTAACCCTGCAAGCTCCCTACAAACTACCTAATTAACCCCTTCACTGCTAGCCATAATACACGTGTGATGCGCAGCAGCATTTAGCGGCCTTCTAATTACCAGAAAGCAACGCCAAAGTCATATATGTCTGCTATTTCTGAACAAAGGGGATCCCAGAGAAGCATTTACAATCATTTGTGCTATAATTGCACAAGCTGTTTGTAAATAATTTCAGTGAGAAACCTAAAATTGCGGAAACATTTTAGTTTTTTTTAAATTTGATCGCATTTGGCGGTGAAATGGTGGCATGAAATATACCAAAATGGGCCTAGATCAATAATTTGGGTTGTCTACTACACTACACTTAAGCTAAAATTAACTCTACAAGCTGCCAACATGCTTCCTAATTAACCCCTTCACTGCTGGGCATAAAACACGTGTGGTGCGCAGTGGCATTTAGCAGCCTTCTAATTACCAAAAAGCAACGCCAAAGCCATATAAGTCTGCTATAATGGCATGTCTGGCACAAAGTGTTGGGGCAAGGGTCCATCTGACCACTGATACCTGGTCTGCAAAGCATGGTCAGGGCAGGTATATCACCTACACTGCACACTGTGAAGTGGGCATAACCCTTACACTACTTGATCGATACAACATCATACTTGATGTTTTAAAGCATGTTATTCCAAACAATTTAGGAATGTTAGGTGATTTATGCCCTTTATGGATTAAAACCAGACTCTGCATCAACTATGTAATTTTCCATGGGAGTTTTCCCATGGATCCCCCTCCGGCATGCCACAGTCCAGGTGTTAGTCCCCTTGAAACAACTTTTCCATCACTATTGTGGCCAGTAAGAGTCCCTATGGGTTTTAAAATTCGCCTGCCTATTGAAGTCTATGGCGGTTCGCCTGGTTTGCCGGTTAGCGAACATTTGCAGAAGTTCGCTCTCGCCGTTCGCGAACCAAAAATTTTATGTTCATGACATCACTACTCAGGATGTTTTCATTATTTTATTGTCCTATGTTTCCCAAGTGTTAAACTTTATACGTCTTTTTATTCAATCAACAGAAGCAAGTTTAACACCCATTTTGTTTAGTATTAATTTGTTTCCAAATGACAACAAAATGTAATGTCTAATTTTCAATTAATATTTTTATTGTAAAGCATAATCCTAATGGAGTTTTAGGATGTTGAATTAATTCTGAATGCAGAACAATAAAGTGACTCACTCATTGCTGATGTGTACCATGTAGCTATGAAAATAGGTCTATAAAATAATACAAATATTTAAAAATAGGTCTGCTACCTAGAACATTCAAGTCCGATTAAAGGATTATTTTATTTCCCAAATGTTGTGTATCACTTTGTTCTTCTGGAAATAAAACTGCATTGAGCTTCCCATCAAGAATATTATTATTTTGATTTCACATATAAAATGAATTTTGACAGAAAATCTGTCTAAGTGACTTCCTAAGGGCGATCTTCACATCTTTGTTTCTTAAGGTATAAATAAAAGGGTTCATAACTGGAATTATGACAGTGTATGTAAGAGCTAAGAATTTATCATATTGGCTGCCCTTTGGTCTGACATATACAACCATAGCTGTGCAGTAGAATAAACTAGCTACTATAAGATGAGAAGAGCATGTGGAAAAAGCTTTGTGTTTGCCTTCATTACTTTTAATTGTAGATATAGTAATAATGATATGGATATAAAATCCCATGATAATGAAAAATGGAACAACTGTGGCAATCACAGCTATGATACTTGTAACTATATTGCTGATGTAGGCATTAGAACATGCCAGATTCTGTAATGGCGCCAGGTCACAGAAAAAATGGTTGACCTCATTAGGACCACAGAATTCTAATGCAGCTGTGAAGATTGTGGGAATGGCAGCAGTGATGAAACCAACAATCCATGGCAATATCGACAGCTCAATACAAAACAATCGACTCATGAATGCTGAATATCTCAGAGGGTTGTTAATAGCCAAATCTCGATCAAAGGCCATGACAGCAAGTAGGTAACATTCAGTTTCCCCCAGGGCATTAAAAATGTACAACTGAATAAAGCAGCTAGTAAAAGATATTCTCTTGTCTGACCCAATGAGATTGGTGAGGAGCTTTGGAACTGTGACTGACACAAACATAATTTCTAAAACAGCAAACGTTCTAATAAAAAAATACATTGGAATGTTGAGAGAATGGTGAGTCTTAACAAGAACAATGATAGCAACGTTCCCAGTGATACAAGTAGCATATGTTAATAAAATTAAAATAAACAGTAATAATTGGAACTGGTGAAAATTTGAGAATCCCAGTAAAATAAATTCATTCACTGTGGTCTTGTTTCTGTCTTCCATCTAATATGAGAACAAAAAATATAGCAGAAATTTAAAGAATTACACTTAAGAAGTAGTGTTTTTAATATTTTTTTACACTGAAAAAAATATTCCTATAATGCTTTACAGAATAGAAAACATCAGTTAATTGGTTTTATTGGAGAAAATTCAAAACAGAAAGAATTAATTCATACTGTATATGAACAATATTCAAGGGAAACTGTAATTGGTGCTCACAATCACTAGAGAACATTATTGTCTAATATATTACTTTAGCAAATGTTTATTTATAAAAAGATTAAATAAAAATAAATTTTAAATATCACATCATCTTTTTGCACCAGGTTTACAGCTGTGTTGGGACATCATAATGATTCAGAAACATGTGGGTTATACAGAATTAGGGCTGAGCTAAAACAACCTCAAGTTTTTGGTGAGCATAATTATTTGATCATTAACATATTTTTTAAAAAATATTAACAAAAAAAAACAAAACAATATATATTTACAATGCAGGGGTTTAGGAATGTAGGTTAGATAGCAATATTGTAAGATCATCTGGTCACATCTCTTAAGTGAACATTTATAAGTGAGGAACAACGAATTATACAAGACTGATACAAAATACTCACTACACTGCTGTTTACTAACTAACGAACAGCCTATTGATGTCTGCTAAGGGATGCTCAGTTAACCAACTCTCTCTTCTGCTTTCAGGTATGTGAATTGGGTCCCTGCATTCAAATCCTGCCAACTTCCCTGTATTTTGTGTCATTTGTACTACACGTCTCTCTTTGGTATGTGAATTGGGTCCCTGCATTCAAATCCTGCCAACTTCCCTGTATTTTGTGTCATTTGTACTACAAGTCTCTCTTTGGTATGTGAATTGGGTCCCTGCATTCAAATCCTGCCAACTTCCATGTATTTTGTGTCATTGGTACTACAAGTCTCTCTTTGGTATGTGAATTGGGTCCCTGCATTCAAATCCTGTCAACTTCCCTGTATTTTGTGTCATTTGTACTACAAGTCTCTCTTTGGTATGTGAATTGGGTCCCTACATTCAAATCCTGCCATTTCCCCTGTTCTTTGTGTCATCTGTATTGTAAGCCTCTCTTTTGGCATTTGTCTCTATAATTAATTATGTATTTACCGTGCTGATATCTTGCCTTTGTCTATGTGATGTTCAAACCTTGCAAATACTTGTTTTGATTCCTAAATTTATAATTTCACTAATGGTTTAACCACAGCCTCCCCAAAATTCTATTGTCTGTTATTTTTAACTTATCTCACCCTGAACCAAATGTTCCCAATTGGCCTTTTGACTGTCTTTGATCAGGTCATTACCTAATTTATTGCATTCAGCTGAATGTTCTGGCCTATAAATTTAACACTGCTATGGGGAAAGCAATGCAGGGGTTTAGCAATGTACGTTAAATAGCAATATTGTAAGATCATCTGTTCGCATCTCTTAAAGGGACATAATACTCATATGCTAAATAACTTGAAACTGATGCAGTATAACTGTAAAAAGCTGACAGGAAAATATCACCTGAGCATCACTATGTAAAAAAGGAAGATATTTTACCTCATAATTTCCTCAGCTCAGCAGAGTAAGTTCTGTGTAAAAAGTTATACTCAGCTGCTCCCAGCTGCAGGTAAAAAAAATAAAAAAATGAAGAAATGAACAGCAGCCAATCAGCATCAGCAGTGCTGAGGTCATGAACTCTTACTGTGATCTCATGAGATTTTACTTAACTCTCATGAGATTTCATAGTAAGCTTCCTTAACCTGATTGGTGAAATAATATGAGAGTGCACGAAGCTCATCCTTTCAGTTGTCCCAGGACAGACACACTAAAATGCTGCTTAGAAATCCTTTACAATGGGAGGTGGCTACTGAGGAACTTTTGAGGTAAAATATCTTTCTTTTTTACATAGAGATGTTCAGGTGATATTTTCTAATCAGCTTTTTACAGCTATGCTGCATCACTTTCAAGTGTTTAAACATTTGGGTATTATGGCCCTTTAAGTGAACATTTATAAGTGAGGAA
This sequence comes from Bombina bombina, assembly GCF_027579735.1. Lineage (NCBI taxonomy): Eukaryota > Metazoa > Chordata > Amphibia > Anura > Bombinatoridae > Bombina > Bombina bombina. Next base: position 1,441,472,684 of record NC_069499.1, on the reverse strand, counting down.
CAACACATTATACAAGAATTGAACAAGATTGGACAAGGGATAAGGCAAGTTCTGCTTAAATACTGAGTTTTATACACTGTCTGACTATTTTGTAAAAATGCTAAACATCTTCATATTCCTTTTTGCCAACTTTTGTCTGTTTAACAAACTACTTTACTCAATTACTCCTTACCCCTCACCACCTGCACTGCTCATTAGCCCATCTCTCTTAACCTCACCTTACTTCTGTATTCATGAACTTCACACATCCCTAAATACTCTCTCTCCCACTTGCAACTCATCACAAAAACAGTATCACTACTGCAAATCCGCATCTCATCTCATGTCACTCTCCCTCTTGCTCATACTAGCTGCTGGTGACATCTCCCCTAATCCTGGTCCTCCACATTTTCCTTGCCCTGCACACCCATGTGTACCCTTCAATAGACTTCAAAAACAAAACTCTCGTAACCCTAATCTCATTCCTTTTGCATCTAAAGCCACCACCCCCTTCACTTGCGCACTTTGGAACTCTCGCTCTGTTTGCAACAAGCTCACTTCTTTCCATGACCTCTTTTTTTTGTTTTAAATATTTTTTATTGGGTGTAGCGATTAAACGAAGCTGCAAGATAACTTTTAACATCATAATAACAAATGAATACACGTACATTGTGTCATAATAGTGACCCAGTATTTTCTTGGGTAAAGGAAGGGGGAGGGGAAGGGTATGGGGAGGAAGAGATGGAGTGGGGCAAAAAATCCTATCACATGAAAATCATTGCTAGTCCATTTTGTATCTTTTAGGCTTAAGACCTTCAGTTAATCCAACAAACATATTAAAACCATTCATTACATTTCTCGGTTTCCTGTGGATAATACTGAACAACATAGAGGAGCATGTCCCTACGGAAGGGGGTTCACCAGAGTGTCAGTTGTGGATATGATTCCTTTGTTCCCATATGAACAATATGTTAGTTATGAAGTCTTGCTTCCCTGAGTAAGAGTAGTACATTCTTTTGAGAGCTATAATGTGGTCCACCTCTGAGACCCATTTAGGGATGGAAGGTATCTCCCTTGTCTTCCAGAGTCTAGGGATCAGTCTTTTGGCACATGTCAGCATTAACTGAAACAGTTTTTTATGGTAGGCACAGGAGATCTGTGGGACCTGATTTAGGAGTATGGAGCATGCATTCAAAGATATGTTCGTGCCCAGAATATGGTTTATGTTCTGTTCTATTTGTGGCCAGAAGTCAGCCAGAGCAGGACAAGACCACCATATGTGGGTCATGGAGCTCACCTCTCCACACCTTCTCCAGCAGCTGGAAGAGGCGTTAGGGTATATGACTCACAGGTGCTGGGGAGTTAAGTACCAGCGCGCTAAAATTTTATAATTCACTTCAGCCATAATTAGGGAGGTGGAAGAGGTATGAGTGGTATGGAAGCAATGCTTCCAATCTTCATCGTTTAAGTCATTTGGCACTTCATCATTCCACCTCGCCAAGTATGTAGGTCGTTGCGCTGGAAAGGAGCCTCTTAAAATATTGTATGTCCTAGACAAGTGTGCTTTTTTGATCTTAGGGTTGATACAAAGTTGTTGGAATTGTGTCAGATATCTCTGTATGTCTCGTTTAAAGAGACTGCTATATATGGCGTGTCTCATTTGGAAATACGCATACCAGTTTTGAAAGGGAGGCCCCAACTCTTCATAAAGCTGGGCTCTCTCCTTAACTCCAGTTGGGCTCATGAGTAGATATAATGGAAGGTTCTGTAGTAATTCGTTTGCATTAGTGTGGGCAAGGAGGTCGTGCTGCATGAATAGATGATTGCCTAACAACGGGGTCAGAGGGGATACTGAGGTGGAAATTCCGCCAATATGGTTAATAACAAAGTCCCATGTCTCAAGAGTGGCTTTAACAAAGCTATTGTTAAATAAGGTCTGGGGCCTAGTGTGTTTCGGTAGCCAGACTATATCTCTCATATTTGTAACTCGGGAAAGGTGGCTCTCTATCTGTACCCATACCTTGTCCGGGGGAGAGTGGTTCCAAGAGAGTATTCTCGCTAAATGAGCTGCTCTGTAATAATTAGTGAGGTTAGGGATATTAAGACCACCATCATTTTTACTAAGGTAAAGAGTACATTGTGCTATTCTAGGCCTCTTGTAAGCCCAGATGAAAGAATTTATCATTCTCTGTTGTGCCCTGAGGTAAGTACTCGGCAGCGCCATCGGAAGAGTCTGAAAAAGGTATAAAAATTTGGGAACTATCATCATTTTGATCGTGTTGATCCTGCCCATCCAGGACAGATGCCCCTGTCTATCCCAAGTTTCTAACAGGCTTTTGACCTTCACTTGGAGCGCTAAGAAGTTGTCAGGAAATAGTTTACGAGTTTATTTCGGAATCACCAAGCCCAGGTATTTGAGTTTATCAGTAACAGTAAATTTCGTAAGTCGCGTTATGGCCGCAACCTCTTGTGATGATAAATTAAGTGGAATTAGGCCAGATTTTTCCATATTAACGGAAAAGTTTGAGACTTGTTTGTAATCCTCAAGTGTCTTGAGTAATGCCAGCAGTGTTGTCTCTGGGGCTTGTAGCGTAAGGATTACATCGTCCTCAAACAACAGGCATTTCTGAGTAATGGTACCAAACTCTAAGCCCCTAATTTCTGCATTGTGTCTAATCTGTATGGCTAAGATTTCTACTGTAAGAGCAAATAGCAGGGGTGACAGAGGGCAACCTTGGTGTGTGCCATTGGAGATGGAGAATGATTGGGAGATTGTATTATTTATTTTAATTTTTGCACTGGGGTTGCGATAAAGGGCCTGGATTCTGTTGATAAATGAGTCTGAGAAACCAAATTTCGACAGGGCTTTCCACATAAATTGCCAGTCCACCCTGTCGAAAGCTTTCTCTGCATCAGTGGAGAGTAGGGCAAGTGGAGTATGGGAGTCATGAGCATATTGTAGAGAGTGCAGTAATCTGATTGTGTTATCTTTGGCTTCTCGTCCCTTGATGAAACCCACCTGGTCTGGGTGTATAATTTTTGGCATAATATTATTTAACCTGTTGGCGAGAATTTTCACATAGATCTTCATGTCTATGTTAATAAGTGAAATTGGCCGGTAGTTACCCACTAAGTCTGTTGCTTTATCTGGTTTAGGGATGACCGTGATCAACGCCCCGAGAAGGGATTCTGGGAAAACTATACCTTGGTCTACGTCAGTGAAGAGTGTGCAAAGTTGTGGGCTTATATGTTCTTGAAGGAGCTGAAAGAGTTTTACTGTGAGGCCGTCGGAACCTGGGGATTTGCCATTGGGAAGTGCTTTTATTGTAGTAGTGATTTCTTGTAATGTTATTGGGGTATCAAGAGAATTTTTATCGTCCTCCTCTATAGAAGGAATGTCTATGTTTGCTAAGTATGAATCTATCATTCGGGACCTTTCAGGAGATGTCGAGGTTCTTAAATTGTACAGTTTTGTATAATAGGAGATAAATGAGTTCGCAATTTTGTCATTTTTATTGACTGTCACTCCTGGGGATTGTGTGATAGACCTGATAAAGTTAGCATGTCTTTGTTTCTTGAGTGATCTGGCTAGCAGGCGGCCTGCTTTATTGCTCTCTATGAAAAATTTTGCTTTAGTAGTCAGAGCTCTCATGTGGGCATTCTGTATAAGGAAATTGTTAAGGGTGTCTCTAGCAGCTGTGAGTGCGGCGAGTTTTGTGGGGGATGTTGGGTCTAATTTATGAATAGATTCCTGTTTAGCTAGGTTGTCTGTTAACACAGTGAACTGGGCTGACTTAAGTTTACGCTGTCTAGCATTGATCTTTATCAGTATCCCTCTTATGAAACACTTTTATGCCTCCCAATTGATTGCGGCCGATGTGTCCTCAGGTTTATTAAAGGAAAAGTACTCCCCAGAAAGCTTTTTCAGCTCATCAACGGCTTCCTGATTAGTGAGAATGGAGTCATTTAATCTCCAGCTAAACATATTCTGTGGACTCTTATACCACTTGAAATTGGTGATAACCATACTGTGGTCTGACCAGGATGTATGGGATATTTTAGAGTGAATAAGATTTGTCAAGAGCGTCTGGCTACATAGAATATAGTCCAGTCTGGAGTAGGACCGCTGAGGGTGGGAGAAGAATGTGTAGTCTCTTCTATTTGTATATGTTACTCTCCAAGTGTCAAATAGACTTATATTTTGGAGAGCTGCGTAGTTATTTTTCAAAGAATTATTCCGGAGATATGACTTTCCAGTGGATGTGTCAATTAAAGGGTTCATAGAGAAATTGAGGTCACCCCCCAGAATTATCGGGCCTTTAGAGATATCCAGCAATGTGTTGGCCAGTGAACTGAAAAAAAGTGGGGGTGGGTCTGTTCGGGGCATAGACATTGGCCAAGGTGACAGGAATCCCATAACACAATCCCACTAGGATCAACACTCTACCCTCTTTATCGGTATGTTTTAGTAGAAGTTCAAAGGGAATATTAAGTTTGATGGAAATGCATACGCCATTCTTCCTAAGTGGGCTGGAATTACAAAAATGCTTATCATAGTATCTTGTAGAGAGTGAGGGTTCAGCGTGTTTTTTGAAATGGGTTTCTTGGAGCATAACTATATCAAGGTTTTTCTTATAAAAATCGTAATAAGCAATGGATCTTTTTTCTGCTGACAGAAAGCCTTTGACATTTTGGGTTGCTAGTAGTAGTGTACCTTTTCGTCTGTGTGTCGACATGTTTATGTTGGACTAATGACTCCTATATAGATGTATGGACTGGTCTAAAAGAAGTGGATAGGATGTCAGGTAGGACAGGTAAATGGGGAAAGGAAATTAGATAGCAAGGAGGCGAGAAGTTGCTATAAGTACTTCAAGTGTAGTTATCTAAAATACATTTTTCAGGGTCTGTGACAGTTCTGTAACCGCACAGTTCCTGATTGGTATAGGTAAATTTGGAAGCTTTAGTACAAGCCGGGTGTCTAATTATTTTTAAAAAACACAGGGGGCCTAGGCCACCTAAGAATTCTAAATTTGTGATAGGGAAGTCAAAGTATAGAGTAATTAATCTCTGTGTTTAGTGTACTGGGGATGTTTTTAGTTGTGTTGCAACGGTGGTAGTCTCATTTTCTATAGACCTTAAGTTGCACTGCATTATTAATAACATTATACATTACACTTAGGGTACCTGAATATTAAGAAGTTAACTTATTATAAACAGAATAGCTTTGGACCAATAAACATAAATTACAAACAGCTACTGAGTCATGTGGTTAACTAAAACAGACAGAGCACAATAATGCCTTGAACTAAAAGTGCAGTTATATGATTCAATAAGATAAATAACTTAGGGAAAGGCGTTGAGAAGATATTTGTAGATGACTAACGCCTACTATACACAATACTCTTTAAATACAATTATCTTTTAGGCATGTTATCACTAATCAAATTTAACTAAGCTTTTAACAAAAGTCTATAGTGTTACCCTCCTGCTGGGGAGAAGGCGGACTCTTCTTCTTCTAGATGTTCTTGAACCTGTAAAAACAAAAGGTTAACTTCGACCCAGAAGTTCCTCTAGAAAGTTAGTGTGAGAGAACATAGTTCTTTAAGCCATGTCACAGCCCCCTGGAGTTGTTGAACATTGAAATCAGAGCGGAAAATTCTAAATGTTCATCTTGGAGCTTCCGTACTAATGTTCTTAGATGGAGATAGAGTGGTTTGTCTTCTTTTGTGTTGTGGAGTTGGCAGCTCTAGGCCTTGGCGCCTATGAGACCTGGGGTTGTTTTGCCCTCCCGTTGAATTCTGAGAGGTATGCAGATCGCCTTTGTACGGTGGTGAGATGTTCAACAGATTGCAGAATTTTCCTATGTCAGTCATAGAGGTGCATTCGATTTTTTTCCCATTCTTGGTGATGATTACTGATGTAGGGAATCCCCATCTATAAGGGATATGTAAAGTTCGTAAGTGAGTAGTCAGGGGGAGAAAGTCTCTTCTATTTTGGAGGGTTCGTAGGGACAAATCTTGGTAAATCTGGATCCTATGCCCTCGGAATGACAGTGTTTGTTGTTTCCTTGCAATGTTATATAGTTCTTCCTTCTGCTTGTAATTTTGAAAGTGAACTATAATGTCCCTAGGTGGAGCATCTTCTGAAGGTTTAGGGCGCAGTGCTCTGTGAGCTCTATCGAGTGGTATTGTCGGGCTTTCTTCCACATGCCCCTCCATCATCTCTGCAAAGAGAGCTTGTAAATATTCTTGAAGTTCATTGTTCAGCACAGTCTCAGGAACTCCTCTAAATCGAAGGTTGCCTCTCCTTGAATGATTTTCTAAATCATCTATCTTATCCTCCAGATCTAATACCTGTTGATTCTGCTGGGATTGTCTGGTTACCAGATTTGCAATTTTTTGTGATATAATATATTCATGCTCCTCAAGGGTGTCAACTCTATGCCCAAGGTCGTTAATCTCTTTCTTTAGATCTGCACACTCGTCTTTGATGCAGGATTTAACCTGTTCAATGAGAGTCTCCATAGCCTTGTAGGTAAGTGGAGAATCCTCACTGTTTGCCTGCCTTGTAGGAAAGGGGCTGCTAGGGTTATCTGTCTCTTCACTCTGACCCTCTTCGTTATGTGTCTGCTGGGCTCCAGAATCTCCTTTATGTGTAGACTGTTCTGTGTGTCTAAAAAAGGTGTTAACAGTGCTCTGTGTGCTCTGTGGCTGTTTTTGCATTTTTTCACCATTTGGAGCCCTCCTTTGGGATATCTTATAAGTTTCGTCCCCAGCGTGGGACTAAGAGAGATAGACTCAAGACCTGTATGCAAAATTATTGGGTGTGCTTCAAAGACACAATAACCCCCGGGGAACTTGCCCTCACAGGGCGATCTCAGCAAAGGGAATGGGTGATATGACCTGCTACTATAAAAAGCAGCAGGAAAAGGGAGAGGGTTATGTGTTTAAAATATCTATCAAGTGCCACTGTTTAGATAGTTCAGAGTTCAAATACTGAGCTGCAGCTTCAGTAGCCGATTGTATTCTTGCTGGCTAATGTAGAGAGATATGTTCAATGTCCCAAGCAGTTGCCCATGTTGAATTTCTGTGTTTCTGCCTATATAAGCCTAGGAGCTGTGGTATTTTAAGACTGTACTGTGTCTCTCATGTTGCTCACTCACTACTCAGGTTCTAAGTGGAGATAGGGCTTTTATCAAATGTACGTGGCTCCCAGCCTGCTATTTTAACACTGCTTCATTTTAGTGCTAGACCTGAGAAAAACTGCAACGTTTATTTACATTGTGAGCCAGCATTAGGTCCTTGCGTGTCTGCATTTACTCACTCTCAGGGAGTACCCACGTGGCGATCCGCTTGTCAAAGTTTCAGCTTTGCCTCTCTTGTTGTGTGTGGCGTATCCCCTTGGGAAGGCCTTGCATCTCTTTCCTCTCTCCACCTCACACCAAGGTAGGCCAGTGTTAGTCCACGGCCCCAGCCCAGCTGCATGGTGACCGGAGGTAGATGGCTGGTAAGTCTCAGCTGGTTAAAGTGCGCAAGAGAGTAGGCGCCTTTCCGTTCAGGCCTCAGCCCTAGCAGCTAGTAATGACGATGTTCCGGCTGATCGAGTGATCTGGAGTAAGCTCAGACTTGTTGACGGAGCTTTGAGACCTCTTTTCCAAGCATGGAGAGAGGTCTTGAGAAAGATTCAATAGTTTATATTAGTGTAGGCACCTGGCTTGTTTACAGAGCCTCAGTGTGTTGCGACCATCTTGGTTGGCCGCTCGCTCCGTCCTATCCATGACCTCTTTATCTCCCACTCTCTCAATCTTCTGGCTCTCACAGAAACCTGGATCCTTCCTTCAGACACTGCTTCCTCTGCTGCACTGTCACATGGGGGTCTCCACTTCAGCCACACTCCTAGGTCTGACAATAGACAAGCAGGTGGTGTTGGTATTCTACTTTCCTCTCGTTGCACCTTTCAACAAATACATCCCTTCTCTTCCCTCACATTTTCTTCATTCGAAACACACATGATTCGCTTATTCTCTCCCCTCTCTATACGCGTTGCAGTCATATACCGCCCCCCCCCCCACCGGCTCCACAACTCTATTTCTAGATCACTTTGCCACCTGGCTACCTTACTTTCTTTCCTCAGATACCCCTGCCCTCATTCTGGGTGACTTCAAACTCCCTGTTGATAATCCTACTGCCTCCTCTGCAAAACAACTTTTGCAACTCACTTCCTCTTTCGGCCTATCACAATGGACTGACTCTCCCACTCACAAAGATGGTCACTCCCTTGATCTGATTTTCAGTTATCAATGCACTATCTTAAACTTCACAAACTCACCTTTTCCTCTTTCTGACCACCACCTCCTCACTTGTACCATTACCTCCCTCCCTACAGCTCTCCTTCCTTCTACCCCCACACTAAACTTCACAGAAGAATCAAGTCATTAGATCAACAACAACTCGCTAGCTCTCTCGAACCTCCATCCACTACTTTTCCTGTCCTGATAAATACATCTTCCACTATAACTCCACCCTTACATTGGTCCTTGATAACCTGGCCCCACCTACCATAGATCGGAAAACATACACTCATCCTCAGCCCTGGCATACTCCTCTGACACAGTACCTACGCAGATGTTCCCGTACTGCTGAGTGACACTGGAGGAAATCTCGGAGTTCTGCTGACTTTCTTCTGCCCTTAATCTAAATAAGCAACACTACTTCTCTATTCTTATCTCTACTCTTTCTTCAAACCCAAAACATCTGTTCTCCACATTCAATACTCTTCTCCGCCCACCCCCACCTCCCACTACAACTTTTCTCTCAGCCCAAGATTTTGCCAGCTACTTCAACATAAAAATCGACTCCATCAGAACTGAAATCAGCTCTCAACATACTACCGGTCTCCCACCCCCTCAAAAGCTCACAATCATCCAAAACCCACATAGCCATAAATTTAGCTCTTTTGCCCCTGTTACAGAGGATGACGTTTCTGCCCTTATACTATCCTCTCACCTCACTACCTGTCCCCTCGACCCCCTCCCTTCACAACTACTCCCCTCCCTCTCTTCTACCCTTACCCCTATACTCACACACATCTTCAACCTCTCCCTCAGCACTGGTATAGTTCCCACATCTTTTAAACATGCATTACTCACACCTATCCTCAAAAAACCTTCTCTCGATCCAACCTCCCCATCCAACTACCCCCATTTTTCCCTACTACCTCTTGCCTCAAAGCTTCTTGAAAAGCTAGTATATGCATGTCTATCCCATTTCCTTACATTAAACTCCCTCCTTAACCCACTGCAATCTGGATTTCGCCCCCTTCACTCAACAGAGACAGCAATTGTTAAGGTTACCAACTACCTACTTACAGCAAAATCAAAAGGCCACTTCTCTCTACTTATCCTCCTTGATCTGTCTGCAGCCTTTGATACTGTCCACTACCCTCTTTTGCTCTATACCCTCCAATCCTTTGGCATCTGTGACACAGCTCTCTCTTGGTTCTCTTCCTATCTGTCTAACCATACCTTTAGTGTAGCCTTCTCTGGGGTATCCTCTGCCCGTTACCTCTTTCTGTTAGGGTACCACAAGGCTCTGTCCTTGTTCCCCTTCTCTTCTCAATCTGCACATCCTCACTAGGTTCCTTAAAAAAGTCCCACAGGTTTCATTATCATTTGTATGCCGACGATACCCAAATCTACCTCTCTGCACCAGAATTATCTCCTTCCTTGCTAACCCATGTCACTAACTGTCTCTCTCATATCTCATCTTGGATGTCCTCTCACTACCCCAAGCTAAATCTCTCCAAAACTGAGCTCCTTATTTCCCCCCTTTCTTCAAAAATCTCCACCCCCCATGTCTCTAACTGTTGAAAACTCTATCATTACCCCAACCTCACATGCCTGATGTCTTGGGGTCACATTTGACTGAGATCTTTCTTTCACTCCTCACATTCAGTCCTTGGCTAAAGCCTGCTGCTTCCACCTTAAAAACATCGCTAAAATTAGACATTTCCTTACACAAGACACAACAAAGATTTTAATCCACTCTCTCATCCTTTCCTGCCTCAACTACTGCAACTCTATGATCTCTGGTCTCCCTAGCTGCCCCTAGCTCCTTTACAATCCATAATGAATGCCTCTGCCAGGCTCATCTTCCTTGCACGTCACTCTTCATCTGCCGCACCTCTCTGCCAATCCCTTCAATGGCTTCCTCTTGCCTCCATGATTAAACACAAAATTCTCACTCTGACACACAAATCCCTCAATTGCATTGCTCCCCCTTACATCGAAGACCTTGTCTCCAGATACTCTCCCTCCCGTCCCCTTCACTCCGCTCATGATCTCCTACTCTCCTCCTCACATTCAGTCCTTGGCTAAAGCCTGCCGCTTCCACCTTAAAAACATTGCTAAAATTAGACATTTCCTTACACAAGACACAACAAAGATTTTAATCCACTCTCTCATCCTTTCCCACCTCAACTACTGCAACTCTATGCTCTCTGGTCTCCCTAGCTGCCCCTAGCTCCTTTACAATCCATAATGAATGCCTCTGCCAGGCTCATCTTCCTTGCACGTCGCTCTTCATATGCCGCACCTCTCTGCCAATCCCTTCAATGGCTTCCTCTTGCCTCCAGGATTAAACACAAAATTCTCACTCTGACACACAAATCCCTCAATTGAATTGCTCCCCCTTACATCTCAGACCTTGTCTCCAGATACTCTCCCTCCCATCCCCTTCACTCCGCTCATGATCTCCTACTCTCCTCCTCTCTTGTTACCTCTTCACATTCCTGTCTACAAGATTTCTCAAGACTGGCTCCCATCTTATGGAACTCTCTGCCTCGCTCGACAAGAATCTCCTGTAGTTTTAAAAGCTTCAAGTGCTCCCTGAAGACTCTACTATTTAGGGACGCTTACAACCTACACTAACCTCTCTATCTCCACTGCTATCCCATAAAACCCCATAGCATGTAAGCCTATGAGCCCAGCTGTTTGTAGTTCACCTTCATAAGAGCAAACTACAACAGTGCAACTCTACACCCATTTGATTCCTTTAATCGTCTTTATATACCACCCATGTTCATAGCACTGCGGAACCTGTTGGCGCTCTACAAATACCTGATAATAATAATAATAATAATAATATATATATATATATATATATATATATATATATATATAAAATGTATTCTAAGTTATAAGTTATAGACATATACAATAAATTGCAGGACTCGTATTTATTTTAAAATATATGTAGTAGGTATTGTTTTTTGTAAGCATCTCATAATATAAGCTGATATAAGCTAATAGAAATATTGCAATGAGCAGAAAGGTGGACATTATGATTTTTGTAAGATGTGTAGGTAATGTATCATGAATAATAACAACTAAAATAAATACACAAATAAAAAAATAATTAAAATAAAAATATGATCAGCATTTATTGTTGGTCACTGATTGACTGCAATTTAAAGTTGAAGTAAATAATGCAATGCAAATGCAATAAAGGATCTATTAGCAAACAGATTCATAATTAACAAAAATAATTCATAATTAATGTAAACATTTTTAAATTATGTAAACTGCATGCTGACAAGCTTCTTAAAGGTACAAGAAACCCATTTTTTTTTCTTTCATGATTTAGAAAGAGCATGCAATTTTAAACACCTTTTCAATTTAGTTATATTGTCTAATTTGCTTCATTCTCTTGATATCCTAAATAGGCTCAGTAGTAGGGATGGGCGAATGTTTCTAAAAATTCGAAATTTAAAACGAATTTTGATACATTTGTTCATTCTAATCAAATTTCGAATGTTTATATAACATTCTAACATTCTATTTTCGAATTTTTGTTTTCACATTTTTCAATAAAATTCGAAAATATTTGTTCGAATAATAGAATGTTTAGCTATGTATTCATTCAATTTCGAAATGTAATATTCGAATTTGAATGTGACATTCGAATTCGAATGTGACATTCAAATTTGAAATAGTATTTCTAGTCTACAACTGTGTTTAATAAATGCAATATTCGAATTCGAATGCTACATTCGAATTCGAATGTCACATTCAAATTTGAAATAGTATTTCTAGTCTAATACTGTGTTTTAAATATGATATTCAATTAGAATGTGATATATTCGATTTGAATGTGACATTCAAATTCAAAATAGTATTTCTAGTCTAATACTGTGTTTTATAAATGTAATATTCGAATTCGAATGTGTCATTCGATTCGAATGTGATATTCGATTCGAATGTGACATTCGAAATAGTGTTTCTAGTCTACAATTGTGTTTTATAAATGTAATATTCGAATTTGAATGTGATATTCGAATGTAACATTCAAATTCGAATGTAACATTCAAATTCGAATGTGCCATTCGAATTCGAATGTGACATTCGAAAACTGTAAATAATATTCGAAAATCAAATTTTTAAGAATATTCGTTCTTATCAACATTCTATTATGTAAATCGAATTTCTACAATAATATTCGTTCTAACATTCGAATTAGGATATAAACACATTCGCCCATCCCTACTCAGTAGCTGCTGATTTCACATATATGCCTCATGTTATTGGCTCAACCATGTGCATTGCTATTTGTTCAATACAATTTATGAAGAATTAAGCAAATTAAATATTAGAAGTATATTGTAATGTTGTTTAAAATTGTATTCCCTCCCTTATTCATGAAAGAAAAATGTTGTGTTTCATGTCCCTTTAACTTGAAAGGTTGTCCGCTGCACGTATGTATAATTACACACTCAAGTGAATGTGTACTGTGGCCCCTTCTCTCCTGTGAGAAGGGCCTGTCAATCACCCCGAGTGAGTGAGTTTGGGGTGATTTCTCTCATCTCAGAGGTGGCAGAAAGTGTAAGAAGCAGCAGTCTGATGACCACTGCTTTTTACATTATGAGAAGTAGGCTTGCATGCATGAACCTGCCCCACAAGGGCTTCAGAGCAGCTTATGCTGCTTAGTACATGATGCCCTTAAAGGTACACTAAAGCCATTTTTTTTCTTTCATGATTCAGGTAGAGAATACAATTTTAAATAACATTCCAATTTACTTACATTATCTAATTTGCTTAATTATTTAGATATCCATTGTTGAAGAAATAGCAATGCACATGGGTGAGCCAATCACACGAGGCATCTTTATGCAGCCACCAATCAGAAGCTACTGAGCATATCTACATATGCTTTTCAGCAAAGGATATCAAGGAAATGAAGCAAATTAGATAATAGAAGTAAATTAGAAAGTTGTTTAAAATTGCATGCTCTTTCTAAATCATGAAAGAAAAATTTTGGGTTTCATGTCCCTTTAAGTTTGATTAAGAAGGGTTCAGCTCTACTAATACAATTTTAAAATCTGCTGAGGATCTTCATTCTATGAAAGAAACAGAAACAAGTTTGTCACTGGAGAAACTCCCCTCTGCTAGTCTGCTAATGTATATGTATCATGGATATGGTGAAGGTGGGATGAATCAGCATGTAGGGAAGTGTTTCTGCCATGCATTTTTCTAAAGATGGTAGTCTCAGTAAAGTTTTTAATTATATGAATTTATGCTTGCTGTAAGTCTAAAGAAGTGATAGGCATCTCACAAATAAAGTAAGTAAAATTAAGCCCTAAGTTATTGTTGTTCATTTTGTCAAAAGCAAAAAAAAAAAGATACTGTTACTATCCAAGTGTAAGAAATCCAAATATCTCAGAATTCAGATGATGTCATAAGTTTTGGCATTCTATTAAGAGTTTTGATTATTTTAATCCATCTCAAACTGCATAGTCTAAACAACAACACAAAATAATAAGGCCTAGATTTAGAGTTTGGCGGTAGCCGTGAAAACCAGCGTTAGAGGCTCCTAACGCTGGTTTTAGGCTACCGCCGGTATTTGGAGTCACTCAAAAAAGGGTCTAACGCTCACTTTCCAGCCGTGACTTTTCCATACCGCAGATCCCCTTACGTCAATTGCGTATCCTATCTTTTCAATGGGATCTTTCTAACGCCGGTATTTAGAGTCGTTGCTGGAGTGAGATTTAGAGCTCTTACGACAAAACTCCAGCCGCAGAAAAAAAACGGGAGTTAAGAGCTTTTTGGGCTAACGCCGGTTCATAAAGCTCTTAACTACTGTGCCCTAAAGTACAAAAACACCCATAAACTACCTATGTACCCCTAAACCGAGGTCCCCCCACATCGCCGCCACTCGATTAAATTTTTTTAACCCCTAATCTGCCGACCGCCACCTACGTTATACTTATGTACCCCTAATCTGCTGCCCCTAACACCGCCGACCCCTGTATTATATTTATTAACCTCTAATCTGCCCCCCACAACGTCGCCGCCAGCTACCTACAATAATTAACCCCTAATCTGCCGACCGCAAAGCGCCGCTACTTAAGTTATCCTTATGTACCCCTAATCTGCTGCCCCTAACACCGCCGACCCCTATATTATATGTATTAACCCCTAATCTGCCCCCCACAACGTCGCCTCCACCAACCTACAATTATTAACCCCTAATCTGCCGAGCGGACCTGAGCGCTACTATAATAAAGTTATTAACCCCTAATCCGCATCACTAACCCTATAATAAATAGTATTAACCCCTAATCTGCCCTCCCTAACAACGCCGACACCTAACTTCAAACATTAACCCCTAATCTGCCGACCGGAGCTCACCGCTACTATAATAAATGTATTAACCCCTAAAGCTAAGTCTAACCCTAACACTAACACCCCCCTAAGTTAAATATAATTTAAATCTAACGAAATTAATTAACTCTTATTAAATAAATTATTCCTATTTAAAGCTAAATACTTACCTGTAAAATAAACCCTAATATAGCTACAATATAACGAATAATTACATTATAGCTATTTTAGGATTAATATTTATTTTACAGGCAACTTTGTATTTATTTTAACCAGGTACAATAGCTATTAAATAGTTAAGAACTATTTAATAGTTACCTAGTTCAAATAATTACAAAATTACCTGTAAAATAAATCCTAACCTAAGTTACAATTAAACCTAACACTATACTATCATTAAATTAATTAAATTAAATACCTACAACTACCTACAATTAAACCTAACACTACACTATCAATAAATAAATTAAATACAATTCCTACAAATAACTACAATGAAATAAACTAACTAAAGTACAAAAAATAAAAAAGAACTAAGTTACAAAAAATAAAAAAATATTTACAAACATAAGAAAAATATTACAACAATTTTAAACTAATTACACCTACTCTAAGCCCCCTAATAAAATAACAAAGCCCCCCAAAATAACAAAATGCCCTACCCTATTCTAAATTACTAAAGTTAAAAGCTCTTTTACCTTACCAGCCCTGAACAGGGCCCTTTGCGGGGCATGCCCCAAGAATTTCAGCTCTTTTGCCTGTAAAAAAAAACATACAATACCCCCCCCAACATTACAACCCACCACCCACATACCCCTAATCTAACCCAAACCCCCCTTAAATAAACCTAACACTAAGCCCCTAAAGATCTTCCTACCTTGTGTTCACCTCGCCGGGTTCACCGATCGGTCCAGAGTCTTGATCCAAGCCCAAGCGGGGGGCTGAAGAGTGATGTCCATCCTCGGGCTGAAGTCTGGATCCAAGCGGCGGCTGAAGAAATCCATCATCAGGCTGAAGTCGAAAGTCCATCATCGGGATGAAGTCTTCTATCAAGCCGCATCTTCAATCTTCTTTCTTCTGGAGCGGAGCGGAGCCATCTTCTTCCAAGCCGACGCGGAACATCCTCTTCAAACGACGACTAGACGACGAATGACGGTTCCTTTAAGGGACGTCATCCAAGATAGCGTCCCTCGAATTCCGATTGGCTGATAGGATTCTATCAGCCAATCGGAATTAAAGTAGGAATATTCTGATTGGCTGATGGAATCAGCCAATCAGAATCAAGTTCAATCCGATTGGCTGATCCAATCAGCCAATCAGATTGAGCTCGCAATCTATTGGCTGTTCCGATCAGCCAATAGAATGCGAGCTCAATCTGATTGGCTGATTGGATCAGCCAATCGGATTGAACTTGATTCTGATTGGCTGATTCCATCAGCCAATCAGAATATTCCTACCTTAATTCCGATTGGCTGATAGAATCCTATCAGCCAATCGGAATTCGAGGGATGCCATCTTGGATGACGTCCCTTAAAGGAACCGTCATTCGTTGTCTAGTCGTCATTTGAAGAGGATGTTCCGCGTTGGCTTGGAAGAAGATGGCTCCGCTACGCTCCAGAAGAAAGAAGATTGAAGATGCGGCTTGATAGAAGACTTCATCCCGATGATGGACTTCCGACTTCAGCCCGATGATGGATTTCTTCAGCCGCCGCTTGGATCCAGACTTCAGCCCGAGGATGGACATCAATCTTCAGCCCCCCGCTTGGGCTTGGATCAAGACTCTGGACCGATCGGTGAACCCGGCAAGGTGAACACAAGGTAGGAAGATCTTCAGGGGCTTAGTGTTAGGTTTATTTAAGGGGGGTTTGGGTTAGATTAGGGGTATGTGGGTGGTGGGTTGTAATGTTGGGGGGGGTATTGTATGGTTTTTTTTACAGGCAAAAGAGCTGAAATTCTTGGGGCATGCCCCGCAAAGGGCCCTGTTCAGGGCTGGTAAGGTAAAAGAGCTTTTAACTTTAGTAATTTAGAATAGGGTAGGGCATTTTTTATTTTGGGGGTCTTTGTTATTTTATTAGGGGGCTTAGAGTAGGTGTAATTAGTTTAAAATTGTTGTAATATTTTTCTTATGTTTGTAAATATTTTTTTATTTTTTGTAACTTAGTTATTTTTATTTTTTTTGTACTTTAGTTAGTTTATTTCATTGTAGTTATTTGTAGGTATTGTATTTAATTAATGTATTGATAGTGTAGTGTTAGGTTTAATTGTAGGTAATTGTAGGTATTTAATTTAATTAATTTAATGATAGTATAGTGTTAGGTTTAATTGTAACTTAGGTTAGGATTTATTTTACAGGTAATTTTGTAATTATTTGAACTAGGTAACTATTAAATAGTTCTTAACTATTTAATAGCTATTGTACCTGGTTAAAATAATTACAAAGTTGCCTGTAAAATAAATATTAATCCTAAAATAGCTACAATGTAATTATAATTTATATTGTAGCTATATTAGGATTTATTTTACAGGTAAGTATTTAGCTTTAAATAGGAATAATTTATTTAATAAGAGTTAATTAATTTCGTTAGATTTAAATTATATTTAACTTAGGGGGGTGTTAGTGTTAGACTTAGCTTTAGGGGTTAATACATTTATTATAGTAGCGGTGAGCTCCGGTCGGCAGATTAGGGGTTAATGTTTGAAGTTATGTGTCGGCGATGTTAGGGAGGGCAGATTAGGGGTTAATACTATTTATTATATGGTTAGTGAGGCGGATTAGGGGTTAATAACTTTATTATAGTAGCGGTGAGATGCGGTCGGCAGATTAGGGGTTAATAAGTGTAGGTAGGTAGCGGCGACGTTGTGGGGGGCAGATTAGGGGTTAATAAATATAATATAGGGGTCGGCGGTGTTAGGGGCAGCAGATTAGGGGTACATAGGGATAATGTAAGTAGCGGCGGTTTATGGAGCGGCAGATTAGGGGTTAATAGTAATATGCAGGGGTCAGCGATAGCGGGGGCGGCAGAATAGGGGTTAATAAGTGTAAGGTTAGGGGTGTTTAGACTCGGGGTACATGTTAGGGTGTTAGGTGCAGACGTAGGAAGTGTTTCCCCATAGCAAACAATGGGGCTGCGTTAAGAGCTGAACGCGGCTTTTTTGCAGGTGTTAGTTTTTTTTTAGCTCAAACAGCCCCATTGTTTCATATGGGGGAATCGTGCACGAGCACGTTTTTGAGGCTGGCCGCTTGCGTAAGCAACTCTGGTATCGAGAGTTGAAGTTGCTTTAAAAATGCTCTACGCTCCTTTTTTGGAGCCTAACGCAGACTTTTTGTGGACTCTTAATACCAGAGTTATTTTTATGGTGCGGCCAGAAAAAAGCCGGCGTTAGCTACGCGGGTCGTTACCGACAAAACTCTAAATCTAGCCGTAAGCAAACTAAATGTTTCTTTAAATTTTCAGCTTTCAATTTTTATTAAAAGCTTTCATGTGTAATCCACAATTTTGTATTTTCTAAGTATCGGTTGAAGCTAAACATGAAATCATAAAGTGTTTTTAAAGTTTAGAAAATATTTACTCTTTGTGTTAACATTTGAAGTTACACTTAAAATCACTTTTTATCCACATTATCAATAAGATGTTCTTGACATTTCAAAAGTTGTGGCCTAGATTAAAGAGCAATTACTATTGCACTATGCTTTATTTTTGCTCATCCTTTCATAAACAATAACTCATGATCACATATAAAAGTTGTTTGTTAAAATGTTTAGCTACAGTATTTGTATTGCATCTACTACTTATATAGAGTGCTCTATATTAGCAAAAGTAGCAATTTCATTTTGCGATTCCACTACTTGAGGTGTAATTTTTTTTCACTCCATAAGCTTTGTACACAAGCGTTATTTGAGATTAGGCATGTCCACAGGTGAAATCTTTGGCTCAGCCAAATCTTTTATTCCGAACATTCAAAATACTTTGTATTTCAAATATTCTGCGCCTGTGCTATTTGGTATTAGTTTAGTTTAAAATGATATGAATACCAACCATTTGTGGACAGTTTACATTAATTTTCAATAAGAGTATAAGACTTGTTCACTCTGCTTTCCTTATCTCTACTTGAGCAGATGTTCTTATCTAGAAAGAGGATGATGTGACATTCAAATGGGAGATAGTGCCAGGCACTAACCTGACATTGGTTATGGAAATACTTGCTTGTTTAGAGAAGCATACCGAATTTTCCAGTTAAAAACTTGCAGACCAGGAGGGCTGAATATTGACCACGATGTCATCAACTTCTGGTAAAGAAGATGATTTGAGTATTCAATCTAAGACATTATGCTTCACACGTATAGTTTAGGGTCAATTTATTGATTATAGCTAGGAGATATGTATATATAAAAAATATAGTACCATAGAGTAGTTTTGGTTGTGAATCTTAAAGTTGTGCACACATACATGCATATTGGTGGTATTTATATGGTGGACTTTAAAATATTTAGGTAGAGTAACATGTAGGTACAATTAATAGGGTTAATAGTAGTATATATTTGAATATCTAGGAAGGAAGGATTGGATTTATTTTGAAATAGTAGCATTTTATACAATGTTTTTCAATATCCCCCTAGATAATAAGAGTGTAATTGTAAGGATTACAACGTGACCCTAATTTAGTTTTGTTCCTAGTATAGAATTAACACAGTTATGTTTAGGGATAAGATACCCTTTTTTACTTAACCATTGTATTTTATACAAACATATAACCTCTTGTTTATCTTTACTTTCTGTAAATATGCAGTATGGTGATTTGTGTCATAGGGGTATTTGCCTCTCAATGTACTATGGTGTGGTCCCTTTAAATATGTTCATGATCACAGCAGGACTGGGATTTTCAATCAGCTTAGGGCTATTTAAGCCCTGAATGGTTGAGAGAGATTATGTCTATGAGTAAGGCTAGTTGGAAGCCGAAACGCGTGAGACTACATTACTAGTCCTGCTGTGACTTTTTGTTTTATATTTGTTTTAGCCTGTTCTTTTTTTCCTGCAATAAAAGAGACTTTCTTTCAAAAACGCCTGGAGGTTTGCCGGATTTTTTGTTTCTGCATTGTTATGAGAATGACATATTTTGCTAAAATGTTTGCTAAATGAAATAATTTGATTGACAAAACATTAGACACGCCTTCTGAACTGATAATTCAATTAATAGAATTTCTCAGAGAGGGACTAGCTTTTGCGGGTATCATCATCAGGGGTGGAATCGGAATAAAAAGCAGTCCAGGAAAATTTGTAGACCAGCCTTATTATCCGTTGAGTCAGTAGAATGCACGAGCCCCATTTTTCTCAAAGGGGATTCATGGGATACTCCTTTCCCCAGTATTTTTTTTTCAGAATTAAATTATATTAGTTTGTATTAAAAAAGTGCCATATTGTTGTTATTTAGGCACCCTGCAACCCATATTGCATCGATTAATCAGCGCTTTTTATTTTTTAGTTTTCCAGGCCCTGCTGCTGCAGCCCACCAGAAAATCTCATGACAATCTGGCCTTGATCATCATGGAGAAAAGTCTCTTACACTATTTGTAGTATTTTGCTGCCTCTGTTCCACTGAATGATGACTCTCAGCACTGTTGCGATGACCTTCCTAACTGACAGTATTGCCAGTACAAGCTATTAATGCCTTAACCAAAACCTTAATATAAGTAATGTGTTTATAGTTCAATCACTGCCTTTTGTTACTATATTGTAACTGCTTAGTTGTGATACATTTGTAAGCTGATTACTGATATATGCAATAAGTTCATAAGAAACACTCAGGTAGATTATAAATTATGGGAGCAACGGGGTGCAAAATGAATTCAACAAAAGTTGTGTTATTTCACACTTCATTGCGCTGCTATTACAAGTTTTCAAACAGCCGGCTTGTGGTTGCAATATGGTTGAGTTGAGCTCCATACCGCACAAAATACAAGCGCTGTTTTGACATGCTCGTGCAAGCTTTCCCCATAGTCATCAATGGGGATAGCGGGTTAGAAAAAAACCTAAAACCTGCGATCGCGGAATGAAAAGCTTCGTAACGCAGCCCCATTAATGTCTATGGGGAAAAAAAGTTACGTTTAAACCTAACACCCTAACATAAACCCCACATCTAAACAGCACTAATCTGTGCCCCCAACATCGCCGCCACCTACATAAAGTTATTAACCCCTAATCTGCTGCTCCCGATATCGCCGCCCACCAAATACATCTTTTAAAACCTAATCTGCCACTCATGATATCGCCACCACTATACTAAAGTTATTAACCCCTATTCCCCTGCACCCCAACATCGCCCACACTATAATAAATCTATTAACCCCTATTCTGCCACTCCCCGACATTGCCGCCACTAAATAAAATTATTAACCCCTAAACCTCTGGCCTCCCACATCAGTACCACTAAATAAACCTATCAACCCCTAAACCGCCAGCCCCCCACATCGCAACAACCTAAATTAAACTATATTAACCCCTAAAACTAACCCTAACCGAAACCCTAACACCCCCTAACTTTAACATAATTAAAATAGAGCTAAATTAAAGTTACAATTATTAACTAAATAATACCTATCTTAAACTAAATACATACCTGTGAAATAAAACCTAAGCTAGCTACAATATAACTAATAGTTATATTGTAGCTATCTTAGGTTTTATTTTTATTTCACAGGTAAGTTTGTATTTATTTTAACTAGGTAGACTAGTTAGTAAATAGTTTTTAACTATTTACTAACTACCTATTTAAAACAAATATAAACGTACCTGTGAAATAAAACCTAAACTGCCTTACACTAAAACCTAACATTAGAAAAAATAAAAAACACTAAAATTACAAAAAATAAAAAAACCTACCATTACAAAAAATAACAAAATTATCCAAAACAATAAAAATTATTCCTATTCTAATACCCTTTAAAAAACAAACAAAAAAACACACCCCAAAATAAAAAACCCTAATAATAAACTACCAAGGACCCTTAAAAGGGCCTTTTGTGGGCCCTTAAAAGGGCCCTTTGTAGGGCATTGCCCTAAAGACATCCGCACTTTTTCTACAAAAGTAAAACAAACACCCCCTAACAGTATAACAAGCCCCACCCCCCAAACTAACAAAATAAAGTAAAACCTAATCTACCCATTGTCTTGAAAAGGGCATTTGTATGGGCATTAACATTAATAGGTCATTCGGCTCTTTTGCTGCACATTAAAAATAAAAATGGCTATTCTAAAAAGAAAAACCCACCCCAAAACGAAAAAAAAACCATTAAACAAAATAGCAAATGAATTATAAAAAATAATAACAATTATTCCTATTCTAAAACCCATTTAAAAAAACACCCCAAAATAAAAGAAACCTAATCTATAATAAACTACCAATAGCCCATAAAAAGGCCTTTTGTAGGGAATTGCCCTAAAGAAATCAGCTCTTTTTCTAAACAAAAATACAAAGACACACTAACATTACAAACCCCCACCCCCCAAACCCACAAAATAAAAAAACTATCTAAAAAACCTTATCTACCCATTGCCCTGAAAAGGGCATTTGTATGGGCATTGCCCATAAAATGGCATTTAGCTCTTTTTCTTGCCCTTACAAGGGCATTTAGATCTTTTAAGAAATGCCCAATCCCTAATCTAAAAAAAAACGTACCCAAAAAACCTTACAAAAACCTAACACTAACACCTCTTTAGGTACTCACAGTTGCTGAAGTCCCGCTTGAAGGATCTTCATCCCGGCGGCTCCATCTTCATCCAGATGGCTCCATCTTCATCCAGGTGGCATCTCCTATCTTCATCCTGGCGGCGTCTTCTATCTTCATCCCTGCGGCGTGGAGCGGGTTCATCCTGAAGACATCCGGCACAGATCATCCTCTTTATACGGTTGCCGCCGTACACTGAATCTTCAATGCAAGGGAGCCTTTTCAAAATGGTGTCCCTTGCATTCCTATTGTCTGATTTGATATTGGAAATTCAAATCAGCCAAAAGGGTGAGAGCTACTGAAATCCTACTGGTTGTTCAAAACAGCCAATAGGATGAGAGCTTCTGAAATTCTATTGGCTGTTCAAATCAGTGACCAACGCATAACTTGTAAGCTACCAGACTGTTATTATTCAATTGCATTAACTTTTTTTAAGTTTACCTTTTCCAGTGCTATAGTTAGACGCACCAGCAGCAGCACATAACAATGTTTGTTTAAAATAATCAACTCTAAACTCAGAACACAGTTGTCTTAATAACTATTGTTGCATATCAAAGATGTTGTAAATCTGAGCTGTGCATTTATTTAATTTAAAGTGAATGTCAATTTAACACTATTACTTAAACTGAAACAACAGCAGTTAAAAAATGAATGAAAGTTTCATTCATCAAATCGTTAGTAGATACTTATCTTCAGAGATATTTCACTCTGAACGCTATAGGGATAAGAGCCTCATCTGCAATAAACAAATCAATTTGTTCATTGCAGATGAGTGATCTGTCAATCAATTGTTGTAAATGGCGACCAGAGATTTGGCTCTCATCCCTGCTATCATTACAGTTTAGGTAATAGTGTTAGCTTGACATTCACTGACGACACAACTCTCACATTTATTTTCTATCTTTAAGTTATAAGATTTTGCTTTGTTTATGTTTTTGTCAGGTGACATAATGTATTGAAACCCTTAAAATGATAGAGTCCATTTATGGAGTAATGGCCATTCAAACTTTTTTTTTTTTTAATCTATATGTTGTTTAATATTTGAAGTGTAAATAATTCCTTCTTTAAAATAGTTAAAAAGTTAGATGAAAAACTGTATTAAAGAATGAAGAAGTAGTATTGATTTGAAACCTAGGTTTATAAGTTTAGAGATGAAAAGAAAATACATTGCTTTGTCAGTAATTTAACTGTAATACATTTATGAGAAACTAAGCTCTTCCAGAAGGATGCTGAAAATATCCCCTACCTGTGTTTCTGTTGCAGGCAGATAATCAATGAAATATTATTTTGTCAGCCGAGAATCCATTGTTGACAAGTGTATTTTCAAGCACATCCTTTTATATAATGTTTTAATGAAAGCTAATTAGTATTGTCCTTGGGGCTCAGCAGTATCCTTTGATACTAACATTGTTTCACCTGGGATTTAGTATATGACTTTGATAAAATAAGAATTAACAAGATTCCTAATGGAAACATGTCAATGCTATCATTAGGGTCTTTCCAATATGTAAATATTTGCTGTGTAAATGATTTATAAACCTAGTTGGTTTAATTAACCACACCAATTTTAAATGCAATATTTCCAGAACAGTAATTCAAACATTTGGTTTCAGTAACAGGCAACTGTTTTAGGTTTGTTCATGTTTTCCAGAGTTTCCACGCAAAACCAAAGAATCCTAATGAAAGAGTTTGAATTTTTTTCTCACTGCTTCTTACCCTCTCCTCCACTCCATAGTTAACTAATGTAAAACCTGTTTGGTATAATTGACAGGCCCATCTCTAACGCTGTTGGTAATGCAGGAAAAGGGGCAGAATTACACATTCAAGTGAGTGCATCATGATATATATTTATGCAGTGGTCGTACAATAGCAATGCACATTCAGATCCTTTGTGAAAATAAGTATATGGTTGATCGTGTTGTATAGATATTTTATAGCAGGATTTATTCTAGGGAAAAATCCCCACACACAGATCTTACTGTGGTGATCTTTCACTAGAATCAATCTGGTTATGAAAAGATCTGAAATGCACAAGCGCCCGTCTACTTCAACATTTGGATCCTCTTTAAGGATCCGAATACACATCTCTAACAGACAGAGTTTACTGTCCATTCAACGCAAAGTCAGAAAGACAGGTACCCAGGTAATGAACCTTGGCCACTCCTGGCTTAGTACATGGGTCCCATTATATGATATATATATATATATATATATATAATTCTCAATTGAGCTTCAGTCATTTTTAAAGCATTTAGCAAGGCTAACTAAAGATAATTTTACCTCTAAACTAAAAAAATGACCCCTCCCATAACCTACTTTGTTTTAGCTTAACTATATCCTTTGTCATCTATATTTCCAATAAAGGAAGAAAGGAATTATAAAAAAAGAGTTAAATGGATAGGGTTAGGTATGTACAACCTCTTTATGATAGATTTATTTGTGCCATTTTAATAAACTCACGGATACTTGGCTCCTTTTTCCTCTTCCAAAGCAAAATCGGTTCTCTGGCACAGGGAATCACTGAGTTGATAAACCTCTCATCAGCCCCTTTAGATATATTTTCACAAAGAAAACATTTTTTTTGTGCATACCACAGTCCCATATCATATGAGATATATAAACTCCAGGTTGACTACATTGGAAGACAAAGGGGCCTATTTATCAAGCCGTCAACTATGCACTCGCCTGACATCGCCTAACATCGCTGTCGCAGACCTGAATATGCTCTCCATATTTAACAAAAAAGCTGTCAAAAAGCCATGTACCAAGTACGGGGCGATGAGCAGCGGACTGTTATTAACTAACAGTCATTGATCTCGCTGCTATTCGGCTTTTCCCCTGCTTTATTTGTATACTGTCACTAAGCACCGCCACTATACTAAACTGTTTAACCCCTATCCCTCCACTCCAGGAGCCCACCACCACCTACATTATGTTATTAACCCCTAATCTGCTGCCCCCTACACCGCCGCCACCTACATTATGTTATTAACCCCTATCCCGCCTCTCCCGGAGCCCACCGCAACTAAATAAAGGTATTAACCCCTAAACCGCGAGCCCTCCACATCGCCATAAACTAAATTAAACTATTAACCCCTAACCCTAACAATCCGCTAACTTTAGATTAAATATTAACTCATCCCTATTTTATAATAAATTTAAAGTTACCTTTAAAATTACATTAAACTATATTAAATTAATAACCTACACTAACTATTATACTAAAATTACATTAAACTATATTAAATTAATAATTATTCTACCCTAACTTTTATACTAAAATTACAATAAACTATCTTAAATTAATAATTAATCTACCCTAACTTTTACACTAAAATTACAATAAATTACAAATTAAATTAACTATATTATATATTTAAACACCTAACCCTACTCAAATAATTAAAATCTACACTAAAAAAACAACAAACACTAAGTTACAAAAAATAAAAAAGAAATTATCAAAGATTTAAACTAATTACACATAATCTAAGGGCCCTATGAAAAATAAAGCCCCCCAAAATAAAAAAAACCCTAACCTACAATAAACTACAAATATCCCTTAAAAGGCCTTTTGCAGGGCATTGCCCCAAAGCTCTTTTACCTGTAAATAAAAAATACAAATACCCCCAACAGTAAAACCCACCACTCACACAACCAACCCCCCCAATAAAATCCTAATCTAAAAAACCTAAGCTCCCCATTGCCCTGAAAAGGGCATTTGGATGGGCAGTGCCCTTAAAAGGGCATTTAGCTCTATTGCTGCCCAAAGCCTTAACCTAAAAATAAAACCCACCCAATACACCCTTAAAAAATCCTAACACTAACCCCAGAAGATTCACTTACAGTTTTGAAGATCTGATATCCATCCTCCAAGAAGCCGGCAGAAGTCTTCATCGAAGCGGCTGAAGTCTTCCTCCAAGCCCGCAGAAGTCTTCACCCAGATGGCATCTTCTATCTTCATCCATCCGGCGTGAAGCGGCTCCATCTTCAAGACATCTGACGTGGAGCATCCTCTTCAATTGATGGCTTCTTCGGAATGAAGGCTAATAAGTATAATGTAGTTGGCGGCGGTGTAGGGGGCGGCAGATTAGGGGTGTTTAGACTCAGAAGTTATGTTAGGGTGTTAGGTGTAAACATAACTTTTATTCTCCCATAGGGATCAATGGGATATCGGGCAGCAGCGAACATGAGCTTTCGCTGTTTTCAGACTCCCATTGATTCCTATGGCATCCGCTGCCTCCAGGGCGGCGGATTGAAAGCCAGTTATGCTGGGCCGGAATAGTGGCGAGCATACCTGGTAGTTATTTGATAACTAGCAAAAGTAGTCAGATAGTGCCGAATTTGCATTCAGAACATCTATAGTGACATAAGCATCGATCTGTGTCGGAATGAAACCGGCGGATCGTATGTTACGTCACAAAATTCTACTTTTGACGGTCTGTAGGCTTTGATAAATAAGGAGAATCAAGCTCGCCACAATTACGCTGCAGAATTCCAGGGTATTTGCGGTTGATGGCTTGATAAATAGGCCACAAAGAATAAGAACATTCTTGTTCCATTTACTTAGTCTAGACGGTACTAGATGATATTGTATAATCTATTTGGTATGGGACTTTCGCCACAAAGCCCGTAAAGAAGCTTTTGCAGCTCAAATAACACTATCATGAATGAACGGTCATCTATATCCTCAACTTACCTGCACCAAATGTATGCTACCTCTCAAATATATATTTCTCCTTTCTTTTGCAGTAACATTATATCATTATGAAATTGAGTGTTTCACATTTTTATATAATAAAGGTCATCCAATGTCAAACCTGTAAAAAGCGTAATGTTTAGAATTCCTTAATTCAAAATCTTGAGAAATGCAAAAGATCTAATCATCTTAAATTAGAAAGTTGAAAAAACCACACCTAAATTGGAGCACAACTTTTGCCGTGCAAGAAGCACTTTATAAATGGAATTTATGCTATTTGCGATTTTATGAAATGACAAGAAGAAAACGTAAGCAGTGCTGGTATTGAGGTGAGATGTGGAGCAAAATTTTGCTCTTCGCTCACTTTTTTGCGGCTAATGCTGGGTTTCTAAAAACCAGTAATACCAGCGCTGTCTGTAAGTGAGCGGTGAGCTTAAACTGCTCGTTAGTACCGCACCCCTCCTAATGCAAAACTCGCAATCTAGGTGAAAGTAACTTACCTATATTAACCCCTAAACCTAACACCCCCTAACTTTAAACCTAACCCTAAACCTAACACCCCCTAACTTAAAATATACAGTAACTAAATTAGCTCGGGATCTGAACAGCGAGAGAAAAGCACGCAAACCAGCCTCGCTACCTAACCCGTATTACACAACTCTGAAGCTATGCCCACAAAGCTGATCGCATTGAAAATGGCGGGCTCCATTTATCTAAATGATCAACTGACAAGTGAGAAGAGTAAACAGAATAGATAATGATGCCAGCAATATACCAAGTGGTTCTTCATAAGATATATAAGTTATGACTTTATAAATGCACTTGTCTTTGTTTGCGTTAGGCCATTGATCATCTGGACATTTGTTACATGTTTCAATATTTAAAAAAAAAAAAGAATTTTATTAAAGCAACCATGAAAGCTGTTTGTAAATTTATGAAAATATTTGTAAATAATTTATAATAACATATTCCTAAATATAAAATAAATAAAGTGAACTGTAGTGTGCAAGTGATATGGGGTATTTCTCAGCTTTTTGCGCACAACAGACATAAAGTGCGTATTAAGAGTTGAAAGTAAATGCAATCGAATCGCTTAATAGCAAATTAATTTAACTTTTGTAAGGTTAGTTCTGATTAACTGTTATGGGAGACAAAAAAAATTACAAAAAACACATTAAAATACATTTTCCCTCATAAAAACAAAAAAACACAAAGTTCTGGTGTGAAAATTATAGGCGAATTAACTTTTAAGCAGTAATAAAGGCTCCTGTTAATATAAGTGGGGAAATCAAAGCCACTCCGCAACTAAAGTTATAAGCCAACACTTGAAAAGCTCAAGAAAAGTGAGTCTCACCTCCCAACCAAGGCACAAAACACATCCGGCTAATAGGCCTATTGCTCTTCGGTTCCTGCAAACCCGGTCGCAACAGGGAACCATCGGCGGCACATACCTCTGAAGAGACGAGTCCCGGGACGTAAGCATGTAGAGCCGCGCTCTCCTCCTGGGGCAAATCAATCTTGCAAAGGATCCAATGCACGGAAAGGAGTGCTGGAGGTGTGTCAATCACAGATGAGCTTTATCTAATCACCAGCTCCGGTAGCGATGAGGCAATTATCACACGGTGCAAAGCAAACGGAGTAGATGCAGAGTTAACCCCAAAATTAACAGCTTAGCGGAGCCTTGAGATCCAATAGCGATCGGTCCTGAGATGGTATGTGGAACTCCTCGTAGACCACAGAAACATGTAGCAAACTGGCAAAAGGACTCAGGAACACCGTAATAGTTGAACCATAAAAACAGTCTTTTATTGCAAAAGTTAAAAATGCACACACAGGAAGGTAGTGACTGGTCTTACACTTTTCGGCAGACTGCCGTAATCATAGACCTAAAGTAAGTTAGTCAATTAGCAGTTTAAAAGGGTTACAAAACAATTTCATTGGTTGAATAGTGATTAAACACCTGCTATACCTATACACATGATTTATCACTTGCTGGGGATACAGACCTAAATAAATACACACAGAGTAACGGATATTTACAGAGAATGACAGATGACATAGCCTGAAAAAAATTGCGTAAATATACGATAAATTAAGAAACCAAACAAACAATTTAAATATCGTCATATAAACTATATGTATATAATCCTATCTGTCAATCGGAATTCAAGGGACGCCATCTTGGATGACGTCATTTAAAGGAACCTTCATTCTTTGCTTGGACTTCGTTTGAAGAGGATGCTCCGCGACGGCTGGATTGAAGATGGACCCGCCGGATTACTGAAGATAGAAGATGCCCCCTGAATGAAGCCTTCTGCCTGTCTGGAGGTCCTCTTCTGCCCAGATCGGATGAAGACTTCTGCCCCTCTGGAGGTCCACTTGTGCCCGGCTGGGTGAAGACGTCTCAAGGTAGGGTGATCTTCAAGGGGGGTAGTGTTAGGTTTTATTAAGGGGGGATTGGGTGGGTTTTAGAGTAGGGTTGGGTGTGTGGGTTGTGGGTTTTAATGTTGGGGGTATTGTATTTTTTTTTACAGGTAATAGAGCTGATTACTTTGGGGCAATGCCCCGCAAAAGGCCCTTTTAAGGGCTATTTGTAATTTAGTATAGGGTAGGGATTTTTATTATTTTGGGGGGCTTTTTTATTTTATTAGGGGGATTAGACTAGGTTTAATTAGTTTTAAAAAATTGTAATTATTTTTTTATTTTCTGTAATTTAGTGTTTGTTGTTTTTCGTACTTTAGTTTATTTAATTTAATTGTAATTAATTGTAGGTAGTTTAGGTAATTAATTTAATTATAGTGTAGTGTTAGGTGTTAGTGTAACTTAGGTTAGGATTTATTTTACAGGTAAATTTGTCTTTATTTTAGCTAGGTAGTTATTAAATAGTTAATAACTATTTAATAACTATTGTACCTAGTTAAAATAAATACAAACTTGCTTGTAAAATAAAAATAAACCCTGAGATAGATACAAATGTGACTATTAGTTATATTGTAGCTATCTTAGGGTTTATTTTATAGGTAAGCATTTAGTTTTAAATAGGAATAATTTATTTAATTGTAGTAATTTTATTTAGATTATTTTAAATTATATTTGTTAGGGGGTGTTAGGGTTAGGGTTAGACTTAGGTTTTGGGGTTAATAACTTTAATATAGTTGCGGCGACGTTGGGGGTGGCAGATTAGGGGTTAATAAATGTAGTTAGGTATCGGCGATGTTAGGGATGGCAGATTAGGGGTTAATAAAATGTATCTAGTGTTTGCGAGGCGGGAGTGCAGCGGTTTAGGGGTTAATATATTTATTAAAGTGGTGGCGATGTCCGGTTGGCAGATTAAGGGTTAAACTTTTAATTTAAGTGTTTGTAATGTTGGGGGGGGGGGCTCGGTTTAGGGGTTAATAGGTAGTTTATGGGTGTTAGTGTACTTTTTAGCACTTTAGCTAAGAGTTTTATGTTATGGCGTTAGCCCATAAAACTCTTAACTACTGACTTTTAAAAGTGGTAGGAGTCTTGACAGGAGAGGGTCTACCGCTCACTTCTTCCAAGACTCGTAATACCAGCGTTAGGCAAATCCCATTAAAAAGATAGGATACGCAATTTACATAAGGGATTTGCGGTAAGCTTGAGTCATGGAAGAAAAGTGAGTGGTAAACCTGTACCTGCCTGACTCGTAATACCAGCGGGCGTTAAAAAGCAGCTTTGGGACATCTCAACGCTGCTTTTTAAGGCTAACGCAAGAGTCGTAATCTAGCCGATGGTTTGGATAATGTTAGTAGGGAGATGTGGTGTGAATACACAATTGTGTTGAAAATGTTGTAGAAGAAGGAAGGTATTGAGTTGATTGGAGGTTTGAATGAGAATGAATGTGTGTTGGTATGAAAAAATGTGTGTTATAAGCATTTGATAATTAGGCAGAAAGATATTAGTTGGATGAGTGTGCATAAGTGTTTGACAACAAGGGATTTTCAGAGAGTGCATCGTTTAGTGGCTTTAGAAGTGTGCCCTAGAGATGGTTGTTGTCAAAGTGAAAGTGTTATTCATTTGTTTTGGAATTATGAGTATGCTAGGGATGTTTGGAAAAGTTTGAGTAGGATCATTAAGAGTCTGACTGGTGTGCAGTTTTTTACTTTTAATATGATGTATGGATTGTGTGGAAGTGGTGTGGATAAGGAGAAAGCAAGATTGATATGGTTGTTAGCATGTTGTGTGAAGGAGGTGTTGTGGGATGTGCATAATATATTGGTTTTTAAGAAAGAGGTAGTTACTGTAGGTGATTGTGTGGGTATTATCCATTGGAAGATGTTTTTGTATTTTTCTTTTGATAGGAGGCTATATGGGGAATTAGATTCTAAAGGCATCTGGAAGACAAAGAAGTGGAAGGGTTGGATTATTTAGGGTTTATTTTGTTTGTTTTTTCTCCCCTCTAGTTTGTTTTTATCTGTATTTGAATTATGTTTAATTTTATTCTGTGTGATTATTTAAGTTGTATGTTTGCATTTTGAATTCTTTCTGATGACAAAAGTTTGGGTCAATATATCAGTTGTTTTGTAACAATATGTTGTTTGCATTTGTTATTATGATTTAATTTTGTATATATGCATATATGATTATTTTTCTAATAAAAGAATTATGAAACGTATGTCTGGGGTTTTGCTGTTTCTCTCGTTCAGAGAGGGATTGCCTGGTATTTTG
The DNA here is from genome assembly GCF_027579735.1 of Bombina bombina. NCBI lineage: Eukaryota > Metazoa > Chordata > Amphibia > Anura > Bombinatoridae > Bombina > Bombina bombina. Next base: position 1,441,440,938 of record NC_069499.1, on the reverse strand, counting down.
GGTCTGGACTGTACTGTGAAGTCAGGATCAGACTGATATGCTTCAGGAAAGTTCTTCTCTGTGAAAGGCACATGTTGAGCAAAAAGAGTCTGCTTCTTGGGAGGTAATTAGCCATTGAACAAGCTATTATGCTATTCGTTCCCAGGTTGAACGCTTCTCCCTTTTTATTTATGCAAATTATGACACTTAGGGAAGTCTCCCTAAGTGGGATGCGGGAATCCAGACGTGGACCCATTGCTCAGTGTGCCTAGAGGGATATGGCTGCACCTCACTGACGAGGCCCACAATAGGCCGAAATGATCAGCTGAGGTTGCTTCTCGGGCCTTTGGCTTGGATCAAGTGCAGTTTTCTGTGCTTGGTCTTGGTCTGCTGCCTGGAGACCTGCTGCTTCGGCCTGGGGTCCTTTCCCTTTGGGGTTTGGGCTCCTGCTGCTATTGGGGGGGTGGCTACTCCTTAGGCGTAGAGCAACTGGGTAGTAGGGCCGTCCCCTTGGCCTTGTGGCATCGTCCCTGGACTTCAGCCACATGCTGCTTTTGGGGGGGGGCGCTCTGAAATCCAGCCTAAAGAGGCAATAGGGCAAATATGGCTACCAATGTGCCAAATGTTCCCCATACACTTCAGGTGTTGATTTCTGAGGACTTTCGAGAGAAGATTGGTTTGGCTCATGTCCAGCAGGTGGTTTTGGAGGGTGTTTTGAAGATGCCAAGAGCAAGTTTGCATTGTGTTCAGTCATTCCCTTCAAGAGGGATTTTTGATGTGGCTTTCACCGATGAGCATTATTTACAGACCTGCTATCAACGGACTATTGATATGGCTGCTGCTCCAGAGTTGGTTGGCATGAAATTTGTTGCCTGTGTGCAGAGGGAGAGAAGAATCCCGGTGACAGTACATATGTACAACCCTTGGGTCACTGATGTGGAAATTCGTCTGTTTCTTTGTCGCTACTTTGATGATGTTCAAGGAGGTAGCAAGCTGAAGAATCAGTTTGGGACTTTCAATGGAAAGTGCAGGTTCTGGGTGCGGTTTGTGCCAGATGAATTAGGTATTGGTGGAAAGAAACACCCTCCACAGACTTTTGCCATTGGTGGAAATAGAGGTTTCCTATACTATGATGACATGCCTCTTTTTTGTCGTAGTTGCAACCTGTTTGGTCACATTGCTGAAAATTGCCCAGGTGCCAGATGTCGAAATTGTGGTGAGGAGGATCATCTTGTTGCCCACTGTAGTAAACGCCAGACCTGTGACCTGTGTGGTTCTTCAAATCATCTGTGCAGGATGTGTCCTTTGAAGATGTTTCAAGGGCTTGATAGAGTGAAGCCTTCCTATGCTGATGTTGCAAAAAAAACATCTTCAGTTGCAGTTTAGCCATCTGTGAATGAGGAGGAGGTCTCTGATGAGGCATTGAACTCTATATTACCTCTTTTGTGTAAGAAATCTGCAGTTGGGGTCCCTGTTGGAGAGGTGTCTGATGTTACTGTGGTGGTTCCTGTGGTTGAGAAGGTAGAGGAAGCCCAATCTCATCTTCAGGAGGTGGATCTTGCTACATCTAATGTGATAGCTGCTTCACATGTTTTTGAAGCCCTGTTGCCCGATTCTGTGGATGATAATGTTGCTGTTCCTGGGACAGACAATTTTTCCTTCACTGAGTCATCTTGTGATGCTGCTCCTGATGCTGTTCTTGGTGAAGTGGAGAACATTGATTGGTCTGCTGTTGTGTCCTCTAGTTCTGAGGAGGATATGGACACTGAAGGGAAAAAATCTGCCTCCAAGCGAAAAGTAGATGTGGATTCTGATGGATAGGAAAGTCCTGATTTGAATCTTCCAGTAGTTAAGGGTGCAGATCCAGATACTACAAGTGATGCTGACTCTTTAATTTCAGAGTTTCCTTCTGACTCTACTAAAGACGTTCCTTCTGACTCGAGCCAGGGTATAGGTGACTTTTCTGATGCCTCTTCTGTTGATTATCTAGATAAAAGAGATGTGAACCAACTTGCCGAAATTACTGGTTATGAGGCTGGCAAGGGGGAGCCTAGGAGGTCGGAACGTCACAGAGGCAGATTTAAAGAATCTCCTTTGAGTCCTAAGAAAAAGAAAGGAATGAAGAAGTCCTGATGTTATTTCTTTTTTTGTTTTTCTTTAATTTATTTTTGTGATGTTTCTGACCATTTCTTCCCTTAATGTCAGGTGTATGACAACTATAGCAAGGAGAGCTGCAATTTTTAAATTATTATACGTATGTTCTGCTAATATTTTTTTGTTTGCAGGAATGTGGTCTCTCTGAAAATCCTAAATGTGCTGACTGGGAATTTGGTCCTAAAGTATGGTCTTGTTCTTCTGATAGGAATGGGGGGGGGGGGGAGTTTTGTTTAAGGGGCTTAGTTTTTCTATCCTTAATGTAGTTCATATTGTCCCAGGTCGGGTACTTTTGGTTAGTTTTAGTTTTTGTGGGACTGTTTTTCGTTTGTTTAATGTATATGCTTCTCCAAATAGGGTAGAACGTTTGCTTGATTTTGAAACTTTAAAGTTTTTTCTGCCAGGTCAAGAGCCAACTTTTTTGGTTGGGGATTTTAATTGTATTATTAAGAATGGGGACAGAGAGGGTGGGAGTGATTGTAGGGTGGATAGCTCAGGGAAGTTTTTACTTGATTTGCTTAAATCTTTCGGTTTGAAGGATGCCTTCGGGTCTGTTTCTTTTTCAGGGGAGGGTTTTACTTTCTTTAGTGATAGTAGTGGGATAAAATCTCGAATTGATTTTTTTTTTTTATCTAAATTTTTATGTGTTGATGATTTTTCTTTAAAGCGGATGCCCTTTACGGATCATACCCTTTTGATGTGTAAGGTGAATTGTGATTTGAAGATCAAGTATGGTAAGTGTGTTTGGAAACTGAATGTGGATTTGTTAGAAGATGAGAAGTTTAAGAGTCAGTTTGTTTGGATGTATGAAAGGTGGCGTGAAGGAAAATGTGATTTTAGTAATGTGCTTATGTGGTGGGAATGGTTGAAGTTGGAAATAAAGAGGTTTTTTATTAAGAAAGGCTGTGAGAAAGCTAGAATGGAAAGGGAGTTGTATGATAAATGGTATCTGAGGTTGTTGTATTTGTATGAATTGAGAAATTGTGGTATTGATGTGCATGAGGAAATTGCTGAAGCAAGAAAGATAATTAAAAAGTGTATGCATGAAAAAGGAAAGAAAAATGTTTTTATGGCAAGATTGGAGAAAATAGAAAAGGATGAGTCTTGTAGTAAATATTTTTTTAAGAAAGCTTTTGAAGGAAAGACTGGTTTTGTTAGTGTTTTTGATAAGGTTGAGTGTGAAGTTAATGGTACGGATGGTGTTTTGCGTGAAGTTCATGAGTTTTACAGTGAGTTGTATAAAGAAAAAACAAGAGATGTTTTATTGGAAAATGAATTGTTGGAAAACATTGAGGTTAAGATGGAAAAATATGATAATGATTTGTTAGAAAGGGATCTAAGTTTCGATGAGATTTAAGAGGTTGTTAGGAGTTTTAAGAATGGGAAGGTACCTGACTGTGATGGTTTGCCTGTTGAATTTTATACTTGTTTTTGGAATTTGATTGGGGTTGATATGTTGGATGTTTGTAAGTTTGTTTTTAGAATGAATGTTTTGCCTGTTTCAATGAGGAAAGATTTGATTGTTTTGTTATTTAAAAAGGGTGATAAGAGAGATTTGAGGAATTGGAGGCCGATTACGTTGTTGAATGTTGACTATAAGGTTATTGCAAAGGTGTTGGCAAATAGAATGCGTGGAGTGATTGGTAAGGTTGTGGGTGAAGAGCAAGTGTGTGCTGTTCCTGGGCGTCAGATTTCTGAAAGTTTGTTGTTACTACGTGATGTACTGTGGTATGTGAGGGAGAGGATGAGGTCTGTTGCTGTTGCTATTGTGGATTTTGAAAAAGCGTATCATAGGGTAGTGCATGATTTTATGTTGCATGTTTTAGAACGTTTAGGTTTTTCTGGTAAGATTATTGGATGGTTTAAATGTTTGTATAGTGATATTGTGAGTCAAGTCCAGGTTAATGGTTTTTTGACTGAGGAATTTTGTGTTAAATCTGGAGTGCGTCAAGGATGTCCTTTGTCTCCTGTGTTATTTGTATGTGTCATTTTGCCATTATTAACTAGTTTGAGGAAGGATAAATTAGTTAGAGGTGTGAGTGTTCCTGGTAGAAATGGAAGGTGTTTAAAAGTGATTGGGTATATGGATGATGTGAGTGTGGTATGTGAGACTCAGGCTGGTTTGAGGAGGGTGAAAACTTTAGTTGAATGTTTTTGTATGGCAAGTGGTTTCAGAGTTAATTGGAATAAGTGTAAAGTTAAAGTTTTTGGTAATGATAGGGAGATTGATTCCTGTGGATGGCCTGTGACTGAAGGTGCAATTGAGGTGTTGGGTGTGAAATTTGATGTGGATTTGAAAGGCTTGGAAAGTTGGGAGAATGTTTTTGATAAAGTGAGTAGAAAACTTCAGTTTTGGTCTTTAAGGACTTTATCTTTGGAAGGAAAAATGTTAGTTATTAAATCGGTTTTGATCCCTATTATGTTATATTTGGCATTAGTTTTTCCACCACCTGAGAGGATTTTTCAGAGAATATTGAGAGTGTTGTTTTCTTTTTTCTGGAGTTCTGGTATGGAGCGTTTGAAAAGAGATGTTGTTGTTAAGAGTAAGAATGTTGGTGGTAAGGGTTTTCCAAATGTGGAGAGATTTTTGGCTGTGAAATATGTTAGTAGGTGTGTGGTTCTGAGTGGTAAGGATAGCATGGCTGGTTGTATGGTAAAGTATGCTTGTGGAAATGTTTTAAGACAATATGGTTTATTTGAGATTGATAAAAAGAAACCGGTATGTTTTGCTGTTCCGTGGTTTTATGTAAGGGTGGAATGTTGGATTAAAAAATATGGTTTGGAGAATGTTAGTAGGGAGATGTGGTGTGCAAATAGAATGGTGTTGAAAATGTTGGAGAAGAAGGAAGGTCTTGAGTTGATTGGGGGTTTGAATGAAAATGAATGTGTGTTGGTATGGAAAAATGTGTGTAATAAGTATTTGATGAATAGGCAGAAAGATATTAGTTGGATGAGTGTGCATAAGTGTTTGCCAACAAGGGATTTTCAGAGAATGTGTCATTTAGTGGCTTCAGAAGTGTGTCCTAGAGATGGTTGTTTTCAAAGCGAGAGTGTTATTAATTTGTTTTGGAATTGTGAGTATGCTAGGGATGTTTGGAGAAGTTTGAAAAGGATGATTAAGGGTTTGACTGGAGTGCAATTTTTTACTTTTAATATGATGATGTATGGTTTGTGTGGAAGGGGTGTGGAAAAGGAGAAAGCAAGATTGATATGGTTGTTGGCATGTTGTGTGAAGGAGGTGTTGTGGGATGTGCGTAATATTTTGATTTTTAAGAAAGAGGTAGTTACTGTAGGTAATTGTGTGGGTATGATCCGTGGGAAGTTGTTTTTGTATTTTTCTTTTGATAGGAGGTGATATGGGGAATTAGATTCTGAAGGCATCTGGAAGACAAAGAAGTGGAAGGATTGGATTATTTAGTTTTATTTATTTTTTTCCTCCAGTTTGTTTTTGTCTGTATTTGAAATATGTTTAATTTTATTTTGTGTGATTATTAAAGTTTAATGTTTGCATTTTGTTTTTTTTTCTAATGACAAATATTTGGATCAATATTTCAGTTTTGTAACAAGAGATATTTTGTTTGCATTTGTTATTATGATTTTATTTTGTATATATGCATATATGATTATTTTTCTAATAAATGAATTACGAAACGTACATCTGGAGTTTTGCTGTTTCTCTCATTCAGAGAGGGATTGCCTGGTATTTCGGGTCTGGACTGTACTGAAGTCATTATCAGACTGATATGATTCAGGAAATCTCTTCACTGTGAAAGGCACATGTTGAGCAAAAAGAGTATGCTTCTTGGGTGGTAATTAGCCATTGAACAAGCTATTATCCTATGGTTCATTCCCAGGATTAGCTCTTCTCTCTTTTTATTTATGCAAATTATGACACTTAGGGAAGTCTCCCTAAGTGTGATGCGGGAATCCAGACGTGGACCCATTGCTCAGTGTGCCTAGAGGCATATGGCTGCACCTCACTGACGAGGCCCACAATAGACCGAAATGTACATCTGGGGTTTTGCTGTTTCTCTTGTTCAGAGAGGGATTGTCTGGTATTTCTGGGCTGGACTGTACTGTGAAGTCAGGATCAGACTGATATGCTTCAGGAAAGTTCTTCTCTGTGAAAGGTACATGTTGAGAAAAAAGAGGCTGCTTCTTGGGTGTTGATTAGCCATAGAACAAGCTATTATGCTATTTTTCATTCCTAGATTGAGCGCTTCTCTCTTTTTATTTATGCAAATTATGACACTTAAGGAAGTCTCCATAAGTGGGATGTGGGAATCCAGACATGGACCCATTGCTCAGTGTGCCTAGAGGGATATGGCTGCACCTCACTGACAAGGCCCACAATAGGCTGAAACATACGTCTGGGGTTTTGCTGTTTCTCTCGTTCAGAGAGGGATTGCATGGTATTTCGGGGCTGGACTGTACTGTGAAGTCAGGATCAGATTGATATGCTTCAGGAAAGTTCTTCTCTGTGAAAGGTACATGTTAAGCAAAAAGAGGCTGCTTCTTGGGTGTGTGATTAGCCATAGAACAAGCTATTATGCTATTGTTCATTCCTAGGTTGAGCGCTTCTCTCTTTTTATTTATGCACATTATGACACTTAGGGAAGTCTCCCTAAGTGTGATGTGGGAATCCAGACGAGGACCCGTTGCTCAGTGTGCCTAGAAGGATATGGCTTCAGATCACTGATGAGGCCCACAATAGGCCAAAACGTACATCTGGGGTTTTGCTGTTTCTCTCGTTCAGAGAGGGATTGCCTGGTATTTCAGGGCTGGACTGTACTGTGAAGTCAGGATCAGACTGATATGCTTCAAGAAAGTTCTTCTCTGTGAAAGGCACATGTTGAGCAAACATTGGCTGCTTCTTGGGTGTTAATTAGCCATAGAACAAGCTATTATGCTATTGCTCGTTCCCAGGTTGAGCGCTTCTCTCTTTTTAGTTATGCAAATTATGACACTTAAGGAAGTCTCCCTAAGTGTGATGCGAGAATCCAGATGTGGACCTGTTGCTCGGTATGCCTAGAGGGATATAGCTGAACCTCTCTGACGAGGCTCAAAATAGGCCAAAACGTACTACTGGGGTTTTGCTGTTTCTCTCGTTCAGAGAGGGATTGCCTGGTATTTCGGGGCTGGACTGTACTGTGAAGTCAGGATCAGACTGATATGTTTCAGGAAAGTTCTTCTCTTTGAAAGGCACATGTTGAGCAAAATGAGGCTGCTTCTTGGGTGGTAATTAGCCATAGAACAAGCTATTATGCTATTGTTCATTCCCAGGTTGAGCGCTTCTCCCTTTTTATTTATGCAAATTATGACACTTCGGGAAGTCTCCCTAAGTGGGATGCGGCAATCCAGACGTGAAGCTGTTGCTCAGTGTGCCTAGAGGTATATGGCTGCACCTCACTGACGGGGCCCACAATAGGCTGAAACGTACGTCAGGGCTTTTGCTGTTCCTCTCGTTCCGAGGGATTGCCTGGTATTTCGGGCTGGACTGTACTGTGAAGTCAGGATCAGACTGATATGCTTCAGGAAAGCTCTTCTCTGTGAAAGGCACATGTTGAGAGAGGCTGCTTCTTGGTGGTAATTAGCTATAGAACAAGCTATTATGCTATTGTTCGTTCCCAGGTTGAGCGCTTCTCTCTTTTTATTTATGCAAATTATGACATTTATGGACGTCTCCCTAAGTGTGATGTGGGAATCCAGACGAGAACCCATTGCTCATTGTATCTAGAGGGATATGGCTGCACCTCACTGACGAGGCCCACAATAGGCTGAAACGTAAGTCTGGGATATTGCTGTTTATCTTGTTCAGAGAGGGATTGACTGGTATTTCAGGTCTGGACTTTCCTGTGAAGTCAGGATCAGACTGATATGCTTTAGGAAAGTTCTTCTCTGTGAAAGGCACATGTTGAGCAAACAAAAAACTGCTTCTTGGGTGGTAATTAGCCATAGAACAAGCTATTATGCTATTGTTCATTTCCAGGTTGAGCGCTTCTCTCTTTTTATATATGTTTAATATTGTACTGAAAGCAACACTTAAGGAAAAAGGAGGCGCCGACATACCTTAACCCTATTTTGCCTATCATTTTAGAGGTCAATGCATCTTAGACAGGAGTAGGTGCCCTCTTGTCTTAATGTCCTGGTTTCTTTTCTAAGAAATTATCCCAGTGTAATGCAATTATGAAATTGGTGACAGGGAAATACTGGCCATGATTTTGACACTCAAGAAATGGAGGCACCTTCTCAAAGATACTAGTGTACAAGTAAGTCAAATTGTTGTGGTCAGTGAGGATGAGCACTGACCACAAAAATTTGACTTACTTGTCCAAAGCTAAACGTTTGTTGCCCCAACAGGCTAGATAGGCACTATTTTTGTCTCTGTTTAATTATGTGGTCTCCTACCTGCCTGGTAGTAAGAATATTAGGGCTGATGCCCTCTCTCGACAATTTTTGCCTCTGTCCAAGGAGGATTCTGTAGCCACTCCAGTTTACCTCCTGACCATATTTTGGCCACCATATGTACCGATTTGACTTTTCCCTTGGGAGAGGAGATCCTGACTTCACAAACCAATGCCCCTCCAGAGAAACCTAGTGGCAAGTGCTTTGTAGCTAAATATATTTGCACCAAATTATTACACACTTACCATTATCCTAAAGCGGCAGGTCATCCGGGCAAGAATCAAATGATTTGGTCTGTCAATCGACAATTCTAGTGGCCACGTCTCCGTTCTGATGTTGCTGCCTATGTTGCCTCCTGCTCAGTCTGTGAGCAGAATAGAACTCCTCAACGTCTTTCTGTGGGTCTTCTCCAACCTATTGCTAATGGTGAGCGTCCTTGGATGCATCTATCCATGGACTTCATTGTCGACCTTCATGTTCCTAATGGCAACGGTTTTTGACCGTTTTTCTAAAATGTCACATTGCATTCCCTGGAAGAAGCTGCCTACCGCTCAGGAGCTTGCTTCAATTTTTGCCCGGGAGGTCTTTTGTTTACATGGATTACCCAAGGAGATAGTCTCCAGATTTTGGCGATCCTTTTGTGCCCAAATGGGTATTCAGCTTTCCTTCTCCTCGTCCTATCACCCTCAATTCAATGAAGCTGTCAGTCTAATCAAGCTCTGGAACAGTTCCTTTGTTTCTATGTCTCAGATCACCACAATAACTGGACTGACCTGTTACCTTGGTTGGAGTTCGCTTGTAATAGTGCTATTAATGCTTTGTCCCAGTTGTCCCCGTTCATGGCAAACTATGGGTTTCAACCATCCTTGTTGCCCGATTCGTTAATGTCTCAGGGTATTCCGCTTTGGAGGAGCATCTCCTGCAACTCCGTTCCACTTGGGTGAAGATTCAGGATTGTCTTTGTCGGTCTATGCTTCATCAGAAGTTCCAGGCTGATCATAGTCATCTACCCACGCCTTCCAATCAGGTTGGGGAGAGGGTTTGGCTGTCTTCCAGCAACTTGAACCTTTGTGTGCCTTCCAATAAACTGGCTCCACAATATGTTGGTACTTTTTGAATATTTTGACGGGTCAATCTTGTTGCCTATGCTGTTGACCTTCCTCCTGCAATGCGCATCTCCAGTGTTTTTCCTGTCTCCCACTTGAAACCATTGGTTTGTAATTGGTTTACCACTGTGTTGCCTCGTCCCTGTCCTATTTCTGTTGATAACCATGAAGAATATGAGGTCAACAGCATTATTGACTCGCATATGTCCAGGGGACGCGAACAGTATTTGGTTCACAGGAGGGGTTACGGTTCAGAGGAAAATTCATAGGTTCCCTCCTCAGATGTTCATGCTCCTGCCCTCCTCCGTGTGCTCCCGCCCTTCTCCGTGCCTTCCATGCCCATTTCCCCAATAAACCTTTTGTCCACCCATGGGGGAGGGGTCATTGAGGGGAGGGTACTGTCAGGGTTTTACCTTGCTCGCATTTACTATTTGCTGCTGTGTGTAACGCTGCTCACTCACCTAGGCGCCAACTTATGGCCAAACTGGAGAACATTATCAGTGAGAGACATGTTGATGTCCCAGAATTATGATGTCATCATTACCTATTAAAGTGCCTGAGTTCAATATGCCTTTGCTCTTGTGTTGTCTCAGACTTATTTGTGAGTTCCTGTGTTCAGTTCCTGTGTATTACCTGGCTTGTCTGATGTCCCTTCTGGTTCCTTATCCCTGGCTTGTTCCTGACTCTGTTGTTATCTTAGTTCCTGATCCCGGCTCATCTGACTACTCGCTTTGGTTTCTGACCCAGTTCTGGCTTTGACTCCTGGTTTGTCGTTTGACTTTTGGACTATTTTTTGTTGTTGTTATTATTAATAAAGGTGTGATTATTTTTGCATTTTAGGTCTCAGTCTTGTTCCTGGTACCCTGACAAATCCTTTAAAATAAATTGCACTCTCTGGGTTGAATCACAGCAAACTGATTTATTTTGTGACATTTCAGGACATTCACACCTTCCTCAGACCACCCACAATAAGCAAGTGAAAGTTAATTTAAACAAAACAATAATTCCACTCCCTCAGTGAACCTCCAATGAACAAAAACACTGGTAATTCAATACATCTGTGTGTCAAACATATACATAATCATAAATAATAAAGAGATAGGTACAGCACATTCATTAGACAGGGTGCTCGTGCAAATCTGGGACACTGCCAAGTCCCCACAGGAATATGTGAATACAGTCAGTCAACGGCATTCCAAAGTAATTCTTTAAGCAACTTATTAGAGAAAAACAGTGACGTTTCGGGGTCACAGCCCCTTATTCATGCTTGATATATTTTTTCATACAAGTGATACCTTTAAACCTTTTGGAATGGTGCCAATTTGCCTATTATTGGAACTCTTGCTCCACCTAGTGGTTACTGTTAAAAATTACATATATACATAAGCACTTTTATTTCGCTTTGGAAAAAAACATACGGCTAGATTACGAGTTTTGCATTATGAGGGGCGTGGTGCTAACTTGCAAGTTATTGTCACCGCTCACTTTCCTACAGCGCTGGTATTACAGGTTTTTCTAAAAATACCTGTAAAACCTTTCTAAAATTTTCTAGACAAAAATTGAGTGTAGAGCAAAATTGAGCTCTAAACCGCAGTCCAATACCAGCGCTGCTTAAGTCAGCGGTGAGCTGATTGTACATGCTCGTGCACAATTTCCCCATAGACATCAATGGGGAGAGCCGGCTGAAAAAAAGTCTAACACCTGCAATAAAGCAGCGTAAAGCTCAGTTGCGCAGCCCCATTGATAACTATTGGGAAAATAAATTTATACACCTAACACCCTAACATAAACCCCGAGTCTAAACACCCCTAATCTTACACTTATTAACCCCTAATCTGCTGCCCCCCGACATCGCCGACATCTACATTATACTTATTAACCCCTAATCTGCCGCTTCGGACATCGCCAACACCTACATTATACTTATTAATAGTGATGTCGCGAACCTAAAAATTTGGGTTCGTGAACGGCGGACTCGAACTTCCGCAACTGTTCACGAACCAGCGAACCGGGCGAACCGCCATTGACTTCATTAGGCAGGCAAACTTTAAAACCAACAGGGACATTTTCTGGCCACAATAGTGATGGAAAAGTTGTTTCAAGGGCACTAACACCTGGACTGTGGCATGCCGGAGGGGGATCCATGGCAAAACTCCCATGGAAAATTACATAGTTGATGCACAGACTGGTTTTAAGACATAAAGGGCATAAATCACCTAACATTCCTAAATAGTTTGGAATAACGTGCTTTAAAATATCAGCTATGATGTTATATCAGTCATGTAGTGTAAGGGTTACGCCTGCTTCACAGTGACAGACCAAACTCCCCGTTTAAAGGTACAGTCTACACCAGAATTTTTATTGTTTTAAAAGATAGATAATCCCTTTATTACCCATTTACCAGTTTTGCATAACTAACACATTTATAATAATATACTTTTAACCTCTGTGATTATCTTGTATCTAAGCCTCTGCAAACTGCCCCTTTTCAGTTCTTTAGACAGACTTGCAGTCTAGCAAATCAGTGCTGCTCCCAGATAACTTCTCGTGCACGAGCACAGTGTTATCTATATGAAATACGTGAACTAACACCCTCTAGTGGGGAAAAACTGTTAAAATGCAATCTGAAAGAGGTGGGCTTCAAGGTCTAAGAAATTAGCATATGAACCTCCTAGGTTAAGCTTTCAACTAAGAATACCAAGAGAACAAAGCAAAATTGGTGATAAAAGTAAATTGGAAATTGTTTAAAATTACATGCTCTATCTGAATCCTGAAAGTTTATTTTGGCCTAGACTGTCCCTTTAACGCACCGCAAACAACCGCAAACAGTTCATTTGCACAACCGCAAACTCCCCATTTGCACAAGGTTGGATACCAAGCTAGCCATGTCCCGTTCCTTGTCCTCACTGATGTCATTGAAGTTCTATTCCTCCAAAAGCCACGTACAACACCAAGGGTCCCCGAAAGGTGACAACAAGCCCCCTGGGACGCCTGCTGTGTTTGGTCTTCCACCTCCTCAAAGCTACCTTCCTCCTCTGACTCCTCTTCTTCAGACTCCTCTCTCTGCATTGCCTCTCTCTGCATTATTATAAGGTGTGTTAAGTAGTACTATTCCTATCAGTTTAATCCCTGCAGTGTCCCCTATCAGGGGACGTGTATATGGCATGGATTTTAGGAACCGGGAGATGGAAAAAGATGCTTGGTCGGTCCTCCTACTTCAAATTTGGGGCACTGCGCGTGCAATCTACTGTGCCACCAGATATGAGTGGTGTGTTAAGTAGTACTATTCTTATCAGTTTAATCCCTGTGGAGTCCCCTATCAAGGGAACGTGTATATGGCATAGATTTTAGGAACCAGGAGATGGAAAAAGATGCTTGGTCGGTCCGGCCACGAGATTGATAGATTTGATAGATAGATGATAGATAGATAGATAGATAGATAGATACATAGATTAGATAGATAGATCAATAGATGCAATAGATACATTTGATAGATACGATAGATAGATAGTTAGATTTGATAGATCAATAGATAGATTTGATAGATAGATAATTTCCCAGACAGAGAATTACAAGACGTGCGGTCTGGGACCTATGGTAAAGTTACTTCCTTTTGCACAATCGAGTACAGGTTGGGGATTGCCTTTTGTGCATTGAAATTTTGGCTGGGTACCTTCCACTGCGGTGTCCCCTATCAGGGGACGTGTATATGGCATGGATTTTAGGAACCGGGAGATGGAAAAAGATGTTTGGTCGGTCCTCCTACTTCAAATTTGGAGCACTGCGCGTGCAATCTACTGTGCCACCAGATATGAGTGGTGTGTTAAGTAGTACTATTCCTATGACTTTAATCCCTGTTACGTGCCTTTTTTTTTGTTTTGTTTTTTGAAGCCACAGTGCAGCACCAGAGGCCAAAAAAATTTGGCATGTAAAGATGCCTGAAAAATGTAATATTGTTGCAGCCGCTGCTGTAGCAGCGGCCAGAAAAATTGATGTTTGTTTCCCTGGCAGAAAGTGCCCTAAAACATTGCGGCTTGAACACTAGTTGGTGGCGGATAAGTCACGCAAGTCATCCGGCATTTGAAGATAACATACAGCAGCTTGTGGACCATTTATAGCCCAAGGCAGATCATCTCATTAGGCCTTTTTTACTCGAATGTATCGCCCAATGTCAGTCCCTTCGGGATCCATCCCTCATTCATCTTAATAAAGGTGAGGTAATCTAGACTTTTTTGACCTAGCCGACTTCTCTTCTCAGTGACAATACCTCCTGCAGCACTGAAGGTCCTTTCTGACAGGACACTTGAAGCAGGGCAGGCCAGAAGTTCTATAGCAAATTGGGATAGCTCAGGCCACAGGTCAAGCCTGCACACCCAGTAGTCAAGGGGTTCATCGCTCCTCAGAGTGTTGATATCTGCAGTTAAGGCGAGATAGTCTGCTACCTATCGGTCGAGTCGTTCTCTGAGGGTGGACCCCGAAGGGCTGTGGCAATGCATAGGAGTTAAAAAGCTCTGCATGTCCTCCATCAACAACACGTCTGTAAAGCGTCCTGTCCTTGCCGGCGTGGTCGTGGGAGTCGGAGGATTACTTTCACCTCTTCCCCTGTTAGATTCCCGTTGTGCTGTGACATCACCCTTATACGCTGTGTAAAGCATAATTTTTAATTTATTTTGGAACTGCTGCATCCTTTCTGACTTGCGGGAATTTGGTAACATTTCAGGCACTTTATGCTTATACCGGGGGTCTAGTAGCGTGGACACCCAGTACAGGTCATTTTCCTTCAGTTTTTTTATACGAGGGTCACTCAACAGGCACGACAGCATGAAAGACCCCATTTGCACAAGTTTGGATGCCGAGCTACTCATGTCCCATTCCTCGTCCTCAGTGATCTCACTGAAGGTATTTTCTCCCTCCCAGCCACGTACAACACCACGGGTACCAGATAGGTGACAACGAGCACCCTGGGATGCCTGTTGTGGTTGGTCTTCCTCCTCCTCCTCAAAGCCACATTCCTCCTCTGACTCCTCTTCCTCACAATCCTCTTCCAGATTTGCCGCTGTTCCAGCAAGCAATGCTGATAAGGCTGTTTCTGGTGGTGATGGTGACCACAACTCTTCCTCTTCACGCTCATCTACGGCCTGATCCAGCTCTCCTCGCAGGGCACGCTCCAAGAAGAAAACAAATGGTATGATGTTGCTTATGGTGCCTTCAGTGCGACTGACTAGGTTTGTCACCTCCTCAAAAGGACGCATGAGCCTACAGGCATTGTGCATGAGCGTCCAGTAACTTGGCAAAAAAATCCCCAGCTTCACAGAGGCTGTCCTAGCACCCCGGTCATACAAATACTCGTTAACGGCTTTTTCTTGTTGGAGCAGGCGATCGAACATTAGGAGTGTTGAATTCCAACGTGTCGTTCTGTCGCAAATCAAGCGCCTCACTGGCATGTTGTTTCACCGCTGGATATCTGCAAAATTCACCATGGCCGTGTAGGAATGCCTGAAATGGCCACATACCTTCCTGGCCTGCTTCAGGACATCCTGTAAGCCTGGGTACTTATGCACAAAGCGTTGTACGATTAGATTACACACATGTGCCATGCACGGCACATGTGTCAACTTGCCCAATTTCAATGGTGCCAACAAATTACTTCCATTGTCAGAAACCACTTTGCCGATCTCCAGTTGGTACGGAGTCAGCCACTGATCCACCTGTGCGTTCAGGGCAGACAGGAGTGCTGTTCTGGTGTGAATCTCTGCTTTCAGGCAAATCAACCCCAAGACGGCGTGACACTGCCATATCCGGGATGTGGAATAGTACCTGTGGAGCTGGGGGGAGTGCCGTTGATGTAGAACAAGACGCAGCAGCAGAAGAGGACTCAGCCGAGGAAGAGGTTATGGAAGAGGATGGAGTAGGAGGAGTAGAGGAGGTAGCAGCGGCTTGGCAGCCGTCAGCAGGTTTACCCAATGCGCATTGTAGGTGATATACCTGCCCTGACCATGCTTTGCAGACCAGCTATCAGTGGTCAGATGGACCCTTGCCCCAACACTGTGTGCCAGACATGCCATTACTTCCTTTCGCACAATCGAGTACAGGTTGGGGATTGCCTTTTGTGCAAAGAAATTTCGGCCGGATACCTTCCACTGCGGTGTCCCAATAGCTACAAATTTTTTGAACACCTCAGACTCCACTAGCTTGCATGGTAAAAGCTGGTGGGCTAAGAGTTCAGACAAGCCAGCTGTCAGACGCCGGGCAAGGGGGTGACTATGGGACATTGGCTTCTTACGCTCAAACATGTCCTTGACAGACATCTGACTGTGGGCAGATGAGCAGGAACTGCTACGGAAGAGAGACAGAGTGGCGGATGGTTGAGAGGGGGCAAGGAGGACAGCAGTGGTTGATGTGGCTTAAGATGCTGGACCAGGATGGCGGCTTTGAGTTTGTGTGCTGCTTCTACTCATGTGTTCATCCCATCGGCGTTTGTGATGTGAGATCATGTGCCTTCGCAAAGCAGTTGTACCTAGGTGGGTGTTGGACTCTCCACTACTTAGTTTGTTTTGGCACAGGTTGCAAATGGCATCGCTGTTCTCAGAGGCAGACACACAAAAAAAATGCCACACTGCTGAGCTCTGCGATGATGGCATTCTGGTGGTGGCCACAGCATGCATTGATTGGCGTGCTGTCTGGCTGACCCCGGGTGCCGATGCATGCTGTCTGACTGTGCCACTAGCTCCTTGCAACGACCTCCCCCTGCTTCCAACTTGTCTCCTCCTCTCTGTCTCCCCATCTGAACTTTCCCCCTCTTCTTCTTCTCTTCTATTGGGCACCCACATGACATCCACGGATGCATCATCATTAACCGCTTCACTTGTATCTGACAAATCAACAAAGGAAGCAGCAGCAGGTACAACATCATCATCATCACACTGTACGTCCATGTCTGTAATGCTGCCTGACTGAGACATATCACTGTTATCTACATCCTCTGTCAATGATGGTTGTGCATCACTCATTTCTTTAAACTGATGTGTCAATAACTCCTCTGACAGATCAAGTGAAGCGGCTGTGGTGCTAGTGCTGGTGGTGGCGGCAAGCGGGCGAGTGGTCACTTGAGAGGTGCCCGAAGCTAAGCTGTAGGTGGATGGTGCGTCAAGGTTCCGAGCGGAAGCTGTAGAAGATTGGGTGTCCTGTGTTATCCAGTCAATTAGGTCCTCCTCAGAACTTTTCGTGTTCATGGTACGTGGCTCTGAACACTGGGCATTATTGTAGGGTCAAAGGGAATCACAGCACCATGACCACGACGGCACCTGTACGGTGGCCTGCCTCTGCCTGTCATTTATTTTTTAAAATGTACACTTACATTACTATTAAACAAAATATGAGTGGTGCCAATGGGCAAGTGGGCACAGTATACGCTGTGAGCCTGACACAAAAAAGCAGACTGATGTTTCACAATCCAAAAAGTGTATTTTTTTTTAAATGTACACTTACACTACTATTAAACAAGATATGAGTGGTGGCACTGGGCAAGTGGGCACAGTATACGCTGCGAGCCTGACAAAAAAAAGCAGACTGATGTTTCACAGTCAAAAAAGTTTATTTTTTGGCACTAGTTGGCAAGTGGGCCTGGCACAAACGCTGGCAGGCAGGCAACTGCAATTAGATTACACTAGCAGACTGATGTTTCACAGTCAAAAAAGTTTTTTTTTTAATATTTACACTACTGTTACAACAAATATGAGTGGTGGCACTAGTTGGCAAATGGGCCTGGCACACACGCTGGCAGGCAGGCAACTGCAATTAGATTACAATAGTAGACTGATGTTTCACAGTCAAAAAAAGTTTTTTCTTTAAATATTTGCACTACTGTTACAACAAATATGAGTGGTGTCACTAGTTGGCAAGTGGGCCTGGCACACACGCTGGCAGGCAGGCAACTGCAATTAGATTACTCTAGCAGACTGATGTTTTACAGTCAAAAAGTTTTTTTTAAAAAAATATTTACACTACTGCTACAACAGATATGTGTAGTGGAACTTAGCAAGTGGGCCTGGCACACACGATGGCAGGCAGGCAACTGCAATTAGATTACACTAGCAGACTGATGTTTCACAGTCAAAAAAGTTTTTTTTTTAAATATTTACACTACTGTTACAACAGATATGAGCGGTGGCACTAGTTGGCAAGTGGGCCTAGCACACACTCTGGCAGGCAGGCAACTGCAATTAGATTACTCTAGCAGACTGATGTTTCACAGTCAAAAAAGTTTTTTTTTTAAATATTTACACTACTGCTATAACAAGTATGAGTGGAGGCACTAGTTGGCAAGTGGGCCTGGCACACACGCTGGCAGGCAGGCAACTGCAATTAGATTACTCTAGCAGACTGATGTTTCACAGTCAAAAAGTTTTTTTTTAAAATATTTACACTACTGTTACAACAGATATGAGTAGTGGCACTTAGCAAGTGGGCCTGGCACACACGATGGCAGGCAGGCAACTGCAATTAGATTACACTAGCAGACTGATGCTTCACAGTCAAAAAAGTTTTTTAAAAAAAATATTTACACTACTGTTACAACAGATATGAGTGTTGGCACTATTTGGAAAGTGGGCCTGACACACACTCTGGCAGGCAGGCAACTGCAATTAGATTACACTAGCAGACTGATGTTTCACAGTCAAAAAAGTTTTTTTTTTAAATATTTACACTACTGTTACAACAGATATGAGTGGTGGCACTAGTTGGCAAGTGGGCCTGGCACACACGCTGGCAGGCAGGCAACTGCTATTAGATTATACTAGCAGACTGATGTTTCACAGTCAAAAAGGTTTTTTTTAAATTTACACTACTGTTACAACAGATATGAGTGGTGGCACTAGTTGGCAAGTGGGCCTGGCACACACGCTGGCAGGCAGGCAACTGCTATTAGATTACACTAGCAGACTGATGTTTCACAGTCAAAATTACGCAGGCAAAAAAAAGAAACGACTGATGTTCTAGCCCTAAAAAGGGCTTTTTGGGGTGCTGTCCAAACAGCAGAGATCAGATGAGTTCTTCAGGACTGTAGTGGACACTGAATACACTAGCCTAGCTATCAATTTCTGTAAAAAATCAGCAGCAGCTACACTGTCCCTCCTCTCACTAACAATGCAGGATCAGAATGAATCTTAAATGGCTGCTGCCCAGGAGCTGGGAGGGTCTGGGAGGGAGTGTCTGCTGCTGATTGGCTGTAATGTGTCTGCAGACTGAGATACAGGGTCAAAGTTTACTCAATGATGACGAATAGGGGGTGGATCGAACATCGCATGCGAACGCCGCTGCAAACGCGAACAAGCTATGTTCGCCGGGAACTATTCACCGCTGAACAATTTGCGACATCACTACTTATTAACCCATAATCTCCTGCCCCCAATGTCTCCACAACCTACCGACACTTATGAACCCCTAATCTGCTGCCCCAATGTCGCAATCACTATAATAAACATATTAACCCCTAAACCGCCGCACTCCCACATCACAAACACTAGTTAAATATTATTAACCCCTAAACCGCCGTCTCTAACGTCACTGCCACTATATTAAATTTATTAACCCCTAAACTTCCGTCTAACCCTAACCCTAACACCCCCTAACTTAAATATAATTAAAATAAATCTAAATAAAACCTACTATTAATAACTAAATAATTCCTATTTAAAACTAAATACTTACCTATAAAATAAACCCTAAGCTAGCTACAATATAACTAATAGTTACATTGTATCTAGCTTAGGTTTTATTTTATTTTTACAGACAAGTTTGTATTTATTTTAACTGGGTAGAATTGTTAGTAAATAGTTATTAACTATTTAATAACTACCTAGCTAAAATAAATACAAACTGACCTGTAAAATAAAACCTAACCTGTCTCACACTAACACCTAACACTACACTACAAATACATTCCTTAAATTAAATACAATTAACTAAATTCAATACAATTAGCTAAATTACAAAAAAAACCATTAAATTACAGGAAATAAAAAACTAATTACAAGATCTTTAAACTAATTTCACTTAATCTAATAGCCCTATTAAAATAAAAAGCCCACCCAAAATTAAAAAAAAACCCTAGCCTAAACTAAACTACCAATAATCCTTAAAAGGGCCTTTTGCGGGGCATTGCCCCAAAGAAATCAACTCTTTTACCTGTAAAAAACAAATGCAAACAATGCCCCCAACATTAAAACCCACCACCCATACAACCAACCCCCCAAATAAAACCCTAACTAAAAAAACCTAAGCTCCCCATTGCCCTGAAAAGGGCATTTCGATGGGCATTGCCCTTACAAGGGCATTTAGCTCTATTGCGGCCCAAACCCCTAATCTAAAAATAAAACCCACCCCATAAGCCATTAAAAAATCCTAACACTAACCCCCGAAGATCCACTTACAGTTTTGAAGAGCCGAGATCCATTCTCAACGAAGCCGGGAGAAGTCTTCATCCAAGCGGCAAGATGTGCTCAATGAAGCTGGCAGAAGTGGTCTTCCAGATGGGCAGAAGTCTTCCCCCAGATGGCATCTTCTATCTTCATCCATCCTGAGCGGAGCGGGTCCATCTTCAAGACATCCAGCGTGGAGCATCCTCTTCTGTTGATGGCTAATGACGAATGAAGGTTCCTTTAAATGACGTCATCCAAGATGGCGTCCCTTGAATTCCAATAGGCTGATAGAATTCTATCAGCCAATCAGAATTAAAGTTGAAAAAATCCTATTGGCTGATGCAATCAGCCAATAGGATTGAACTTCAATCCTATTGGCTGATCCAATCAGCCAATAGGATTGAGCTTGCATTCTATTGGCTGTTCCAATCAGCCAATACAATGTGAGCTCAATTCTATTGGCTGATTGGATTCTATCAGCCAATCGGAATCTAATCAGAATCTAAGGGTTGCCATCTTAGATGACATCATTTAAAGGAACCTTTATTGTAGAAGAAGCAGTCAATTGAAGAGGATGTTCCACGCCGGATGTCTTGAAGATGGACCCTATCTGCTCCGGATGGATGAAGATAGAAGATGCCGTCTAGGTGAAGACTTCTGCCCATCTGGAGGACCACTTCTGCCAGCTTCGTTGAGGACATCTTGCCACTTGGATGAAGACTTCTCCCGGTTTCGTTGAGGATGGATGTCGGCTCTTCAAAACTGTAAGTGGATCTTCGGGGGTTAGCGTTAGGATATTTTAAGGGTGTATTGGGTGGGTTTTATTTTTAGATTAGGGATTTGGTCCACAATAGAGATAAATGCCTTTTTAAGGGAAATGCCCATCCAAATGCCCTTTTCAGCGCAATGGGGAGCTTAGGTTTTTTTAGTTAGGGTTTTATTTGGGGGGTTGGTTGTGTGGGTGGTGGGTTTTACTGTTGGGAGGGTTGTTTGTATTTTTTTTACAGGTTTAAGAGCTGATTTCTTTGGGGCAATTCCCCCGCAAAAGGCCCTTTTAGGGCTATTGGTAGTAAGAGTGGCGACAGTCGAAACGTCGCTATTTTATGTCTGTACCTTAACAGAGAATATAGGAATTTAAGCATGACAGTGCTGTGGACAAGTCTGTAAATACTATTGTGATTGAAGGAGCCTGGCAGAGTTAATGTCTTCACGTGCACTGGATTCCTCAAGTTGCTGTACTAACACGTTGCTATATTGGTAGTTTAGTTTAGGCTAGGGATTTTTATTTTCAGTTATTTTGATAGTGCTATTAGATTAGGTGTAATTAGTTTAAAGATCTTGTAATTTGTTTTTTATTTTCTGTAATTTAGTGGGTTTTTTTTGTAATTTAGCTAATTGTATTGAATTTAGGTAATTGTATTTAATTTAGGGAATTTATTTAATTGTAGTGTAGTGTTATGTGTTAGTGTAAGACATATTAGGTTTTATTTTACAGGTCAATTTGTATTTATTTTAGCTAGGTAGTTATTAAAAAGTTAATAACTATTTACTAACTATTCTACCAAGTTAAAATAAATACAAACTTGCCTGTAAAATAAAACCTTATATAGATACAATGTAACTATTAGTTATATTGTAGCTAGCTTAGGGTTTATTTTACAGGTAAGTATTTAGTTTTAAATAGGAATTATTTAGTTAGGTTTTATTTAGATTTATTTTAATTACATTTAAGTTAGGGGGTGTTAGGGTTAGGGTTAGACTTAGGTTTAGGATTTAATAAATTTAATATAGTGGCGGCGACGTTAGGGATCGCAGATTAGGGGTTAATAATATTTAACTAGTGTTTGAGATGCAGGAGTGCGGCGGTTTAGGGGTTAATATTTTTATTATGGTGGCGGCAACGTTGGGGGCAGCAGATTAGGGGTTAATAAGTGTAGGTAGGTGTTAGGAACAGCAGATTAGGGGTTAATAATATTTAACTAGTGTTTGTGAGACGGAAGTGCAGCAATTTAGGGGTTAATATGTTTATTATAGTGGCGGCGATGTCCAGAGCCGCAGATTAGGGGTTAATAATTTTATTATAGTGTTTGCGATGCTGGAGGGCCTCGGTTTAGGGGTTAATAGGAATTTTATGGGTGTTAGTGTACTTTTTAGCACTTTAGTTATGAGTTTTATGCTACAGCTTTGTAGTGTAAAACTCATAACTACTGACTTTAAAATGTGGTACAAATCTTGACGGGATAGGCTGTAGCGCTAACTTTTTGGCCTCCCCGGACAAGCTCGTAATACCGGCGCTATGGAAGTCCCATAGAAAAAAAGACTATACGCAATTTGCGTAAGTTGTTTTGCGGTAAGGCCAAAAAAGTGTGCAGGATAGCTGTACCTACAAGACTTGTAATAGCAGGGCTAGTGAAAAAGCAGCGTTATGAGCCTTAATGCTGCTTTTTTACTCATAGCACAAAACTCGTAATCTAGCCGATAGTATTTTAGTCTCTAGAACTGGACTGCTGCACTTTACACGTTACAATAACTCTATATATGTATATAAAACTCAGTTCAGAATGTCATATTCCTAGAAAAGTACAACAATTTAATAAATTGATCAACAAATGATGAAATATGTACATAGATATTACAGCAATTTCATGTATATATTAAAAGAAACAGGTAAGGTCATAGTCCTTATTCAGACCCCTAGGGGCTAGGGTATCCAATTTGGGTCTGCGTAAAAAGGGTACATTCAATACTATTATGAACAACCAAAGTGTTAACACATTCATTAATTTAGTAGGAAATGGGGTCAAAAAGTTAAAAAATTAATATAAAAATAAGGATCCCACAAGTATGTGGCAAAATGGCCAAAAACATTTATTGACTAACTTTTCTACTAAAGAATTTCACACATTGGAAAAACAAATAAAAAAGAATAAACATATAATTTAAAAGGGGCTGATAAGGGTGGTACAACTGTGTTATTGGATAAAACATATTATGTAAATGAGATTATGTCGCAATTGAGCGATACAGAAACCTACAAGAAACTTAAGTGTAATCCATTACCTAACATACAAAAGGAGGCTAAAGCTATCCTGGATAAAGCCCAAAAGAAAGGTATCATTGACAAGAAATTGTCAGATTATCTGTATGTCGCCTCTCCACGAAATCCCATTTTTTATACGGTCCCCAAGGTCCACAAAGATAATCTTAGGCCATCCGGGAGACCCATTGTTTCGAGTGTTGACTCTATATATACTAACATATCTAAATTAATTGATAGAATCCTACAATCTGAAGTACATGGTATGTCTAGTTATCTTAAAGACACTAACCACTTTTTAGGAAAAGTAAAGGCACTAGAATTCCCCAATGACAAGAATCTCTTGTTCACCATGGATGTTAGAAGTTTGTATACATCTATAAAACATGAGACAGGCATATCCATTATTAGGACAAATTTAATGATGAACAAGAGATATTAGTATGAACAAACTGAGTTCATTGAGGACCTATTGAGACTTATTTTGTTTTGGAACTACTTTCTGTTTCAAGATGAGTGGTTCGTACAGATCAGGGGAACCACCATGGGGTTCTAACATTGCCCCATCATACGCCAAACTATTCATGAATGAATTTGAAGAGAGTACCATCTATGAAAATGAATGCTTCAAGAAATTTGGAGCTGTTTGGTTAAGATACATTGATGATGTATTTGGCGTATGGTGTCAAGGTTTGGCCTAAAACAACAGTGCATGTATCTTGTCCCTGGTTAAGTCAAGGGTTGGCCTAAAACAACAGTGCATGTATCTCTGGCCTTAAAGTTATGAATGTATCATTTGAGAACCAGTAAGGATGTATGGCTGAGTGGTTCTTAAATGGTGTATTTATCTTTGCCTGGATCTTTGTGAATAAACTAGTAATCAGTGTCTTAGATTACCACTCACAGTTTAGGCAATTAATAAGGAAAACTTATTTGGCTTATGATGCAGATTTACGGTAAATAGAATAACAAGTAAATAGTAAAAATAACCTCCCTGTAGTAATGTGCAAGCAAGGAGAGGTATTGAAAGTCTGACCTGAATCCTGAGAGCGGAGGAGCGTTTCACTTACACACGCTAGTTGCTGCAATGTCTCTGCGTGTGAGAGCTGTCCTGGGCTGTAGCTGATGACATCAGCGCTGTTGTACACGCTGTGTGCTGAGAAGCTGCTGCGCTCTGGAACTCATGCTGGGAGCTGCAGAAGTACAGTTAGTGAGAGCGGTCAAGGCTGAGAGCGGTAACACATCAGCACACAGGATTCTGAGGACACAGCTTGAAATGGAGTTCAGCAAAGAGTAACTTAGGTAAGTTTTGCAAGAGGATGTATAGCGAGTCCGGCTATAGCTGAAATTCAATATAGGTAATGCAGGGAAGACAAAACTTCCAGAAAGGTGGAGGCAAGTTATTAGACAAGAAGCTAGGTAGCAACTCAATTAACCAGCAAGGTGTGGTAGTAGGAGGTGCTTTTTATAAGGAGCAAGTTAAAGGTACAAGGTCAATTAACATTACAGACAGTAACCCTTACATATGGTGGGAACATTGAACCCCTCCATTATTTTGTTAAGGAATTAAATACTGTGTTGAGAGGCTTAGAATTTACAGTTGTTTACAGTGAGGAGTCCATATCATTTCTAGACACTAGGGTGTATAAAGCAGGTAACTATTTAGAGTTTTATCTGTTTGTTAAAGATTCAGACAACAATACTTTATTAGAATACAATAGTTTCCATCCTAGACAACTGGTGGATTCTCTTCCTAAGAGCCAACTCTTAAGGGTCTACAGGATAGTTAGCAATAAGTATAGGCAGAAAGTGAGACTGAAGGAAATGGTTGATACATTTGTAGATGGGGGTACCCTCCTAACCTTTTACAGTCCACTATAGATACATTAGATAAGCCAAAACCATCAATAGTTAAAACCAAATAGAATAGAATGGTCTTTGTAATGCAGTACAGCCCCCTCAGTGATAAGATTTCTAAACTCATCAGGAAGAATTGACATGTTCTTAGTGATTGCAATCAGGATATTGCTCTTTTCCAGGAACCTCCACTTATAGCCCATAGAAGGGTAAAAAATTTGAGAGATCAATCTTATTAGAACAGATGTGGGTCCGGGAAAATAATTAGTACAGACAACTAATTTAAGAAAAAACAGGTAATTTTCCATGTTTGATCTGCACAAGTTGTAGTTCTATTATAAAGGGTCCTAATTTTCACCATCCACATAGTGGTAAAAAGTACAATATAAATGGATTTTTTACATGTGAAACATCTTTTGTAGTCTATTTAATAAAATGTCCGTGTTCCTTTGTATACTTGGATGAGACAACCCGTAAAGTTAGGGATAGAATGAGCCAACATCGCTCTAACATCAGATGTAAGAACTTAGGGGCTACCCTGTCCAAGATCAGCCAATTGAGATGGCAGGTCATTGACCAGATTAAGCCCACCCATAATGGCATGGACAGGGAAAGGCTTTATAAGCAAAAAGAAATGTGGTGGATTAATACATTGGATATCCTAGCCCCTAGGGGTCTGAATAAGGACTGTGACCTTACCTGTTTCTTTTAATATATATATGAAATTGCTGTATTATTATTAAATATATATTTCATCATTTGGCGGTCAATTTATTAAATTGTTGTACTTTTCTAGGCATATGACATTCTGAACTGAGTTTTATATACCTTTATAGAGTCATTGTAATGTGTAAAGTGCAGCAGTCCAGTTCTAGAGACTAAACTACTATGGGTTTTTTCCAAAGCGAAATAAAAGTGCTTATGTATATATGTAATTTTTACACTAGGTGGATCAAGAGTTCCAATCCTAGGCAAATTGGCGCCATTGCAAAAGGTTTAAATGTATCACTTGTATGAAAAAATATACATAATCAAGTGATCAAATAATTTCAAAATAAAATATAACTTCATCCCAAAATGCGTAATGTAATAATTGTGTTCTATAGTCATTTTAATATCGACAGTGATTATAAATAAATATTTTAAGGACATGAAGACACACTTAAAACCAATCCCACTCTGCTCTTACTTGTCAGTCACTATTGTAATCATAGTTCAACAGACACCAAAGCAGTCATATGTTCAATACCTTACTGAAAGCAACACATAAGGAAAAAGGAGACGCCGACATACCTTAAGCATTACTTTTGGGTGATGAGCATGTCTAATAGCGTCATCAGCCAACCTCACAAAATCAATAGCGATCTTAAGTAGTGACGTCGCGAATAGTTTGCCGGCGAATAGTTCCCGGCGAACATAGCATGTTCGTGTTTGCCGCAGCGGGCGAACATATGCGATGTTCGATCCGCCTCTATTCGTCATCATTGAATAAACTTTGACCCTGTACCTCACAGTCAGCAGGCACATTCCAGCCAATCAGCAGCAGACCCTCCCTCCCAGACCCTCCCACCTCTTGGACAGCATCCATTTTAGATTCATTCTGATCCTGCATTCTTAGTGAGAGGAGGGACAGTGTAGCTGCTGCTGATTTAATAGGGAAATCGATAGCTAGGCTAGTGTATTCAGTGTCCACTACAGTCCTGAAGGACTCATCTGATCTCCGCTGTAAGGACAGCACCCCAAAAAGCCCTTTTTAGGGCTAGAACATCAGTCTGCTTTTTTTTTTCTGTGTAATCTAATTGCAGTTGCCTGCCTGCCAGCGTGTGTGTCAGACTCACAGCGTATACTGTGCCCACTTGCCCAGTGCCACCACTCATATCTGGTGTAACAGTAGTGTACATTTAAAAAAAAAACTTTTTTGACTGTGAAATAATAGCAGACAGCTGCCAGTACCCAAGATGGCTGCCAATAAGGCAGATGGGGAGGGTTAGAGAGCTGTTTTGGTGGTATCAGGGAGGTTGGAGGCTAAGGGAGGATGCTACACCACATCATATGTAAATATGCTAAAAAAATTTTTTTTTTTTTTTAAAAACCTTTTATTTTAGTACTGGCAGACTTTCTGCCAGTACTTAAGATGGTGGGGACAATTGTGGGGTGGGGGAGGGAAGGGAGCTGTTTGGGAGGGATCAGGGGGTCTGATGAGTCAGAAGGGATGCTGATCTCTACACTAAAGCTAAAAGTAACCCTGCAAGCTCCCTACAAACTACCTAATTAACCCCTTCACTGCTAGCCATAATACACGTGTGATGCACAGCAGCATTTAGCGTCCTTCTAATTACCAGAAAGCAACACCAAAGTCATATATGTCTGCTATTCCTGAACAAAGGGGATCCCAGAGAAGCATTTACAACCTTTTGTGCCATAATTGCACAAGCCGTTTGTAAATAATTTCAGTGAGAAACCTAAAATTGACAAAAAATTTAAGTTTTTTTTAAATTTGATCGTATTTGGTGGTGAAATGGTGGCATTAAATATACCAAAATGGGCCTAGATCAATACTTTGGGTTGTCTACTACACTACAGTTAAGCTAAAATTAACTCTACAAGCTCCCTACATGCTCCCTAATTAACCCCTTAACTGCTGGGCATAAAACAAGTGTGGTGCGCAGTGGCATTTAGCAGCCTTCTAATTACCAAAAAGCAATGCCAAAGCCATATAAGTCTGCTATTTCTGAATAAAGGGGATCCCAGAGAAGCATTTACAACCATTTATGCCATAATTGCATAAGTTGTTTGTAAATAATTTCTGTGAGAAACCTAAAGTTTGTGAAAAAGTGAAAAAATTTTTTAATTTGATCGCATTTGCGGTGAAATGGTGGCATGAAATATACCAAAATGGGCCTAGATCAATACTTTGGGATGTCTTCTAAAAAAAACATATATACATGTCAAGGTATATTCAGGTATTCCTGACAGATATCAGGGTTCCAATGTAACTAGCGCTCATTTTGGAAAAAAGTGGTTTTGAAATAGCAAAGTGCTTCTGGTATTTATTTCCCTATAACTTGCAAAAAAAGCAAAGAACATGTTAACATTGGGTATTTCTAAACTCAGGACAAAATTTAGAAACTATTTAGCATGGTTGTTTTTTGGTGGTTGTAGATGTGTAACAGATTTTGGGGGTCAAAGTTAGAAAAAGTGTGTTTTTTTCCATTTGTTCCTCATATTTTATAATGTTAGGTGATTTATGCCCATTATGGATTAAAACCAGACTCTGCATACAGGGAGTGCAGAATTATTAGGCAAATGAGTATTTTGACCACATCATCCTCTTTATGCATGTTGTCTTACTCCAAGCTGTATAGGCTCGAAAGCCTACTACCAATTAAGCATATTAGGTGATGTGCATCTCTGTAATGAGAAGGGGTGTGGTCTAATGACATCAACACCCTATATCAGGTGTGCATAATTATTAGGCAACTTCCTTTCCTTTGGCAAAATGGGTCAAAAGAAGGACTTGACAGGCTCAGAAAAGTCAAAAATAGTGAGATATCTTGCAGAGGGATGCAGC
Organism: Bombina bombina; assembly: GCF_027579735.1. Taxonomy (NCBI): domain Eukaryota; kingdom Metazoa; phylum Chordata; class Amphibia; order Anura; family Bombinatoridae; genus Bombina; species Bombina bombina. Next base: position 1,441,412,408 of record NC_069499.1, on the reverse strand, counting down.
ACTCTTAAAATTGCAAAGCTTCTGAAGCGTGATCATCGAACAATCAAGCGTTTCATTCAAAATAGTCAACAGGGTCGCAAGAAGCGTGTGGAAAAACCAAGTCGCAAAATAACTGCCCATGAACTGAGAAAAGTCAAGCGTGCAGCTGCCAAGATGCCACTTGCCACCAGTTTGGCCATATTTCAGAGCTGCAACATCACTAGAGTGCCCAAAAGCACAAGGTGTGCAATACTCAGAGTCATGGCCAAGGTAAGAAAGGCTGAAAGGCGACCACCACTGAACAAGACACACAAGCTGAAACGTCAAGACTGGGCCAAGAAATATCTCAAGACTGATTTTTCTAAGGTTTTATGGACTGATGAAATGAGAGTGAGTCTTGATGGGCCAGATGGATAGGCCCGTGGCTGGATTGTTAAAGGGCAGAGAGCTCCAGTCTGACTCAGACGCCAGCAAGGTGGAGGTGGAGTACTGGTTTGGGCTGGTATCATCAAAGATAAGCTTGTGGGGCCTTTTCGGGTTGAGGATGGAGTCAAGCTCAACTCCCAGTCCTACTGCCAGTTTCTGGAAGACACCTTCTTCAAGCAGTGGTACAGGAAGAAGTCTGCATCCTTCAAGAAAAACATGATTTTCATGCAGGACAATGCTCCATCACACGCGTCCAAGTACTCCACAGCGTGGCTGGCAAGAAAGGGTATAAAAGAAGAAAATCTAATGACATGGCCTCCTTGTTCACCTGATCTGAACCCCATTGAGAACCTGTGGTCCATTATCAAATGTGAGAGTTACAATGAGGGAAAACAGTACACCTCTCTGAACAGTGTCTGGGAGGCTGTGGTTGCTGCTGCACGCAATGTTGATGGAGAACAGATCAAAACACTGACAGAATCCATGGATGGCAGGCTTTTGAGTGTCCTTGCAAAGAAAGGTGGCTATATTGGTCACTGATTTATTTTTGTTTTGTTTTTGAATGTCAGAAATGTATATTTGTGAATGTTGAGATGTTATATTGGTTTCACTGGTAAAAATAAATAATTGAAATGGGTATATATTTGTTTTTTTGTTAAGCTGCCTAATAATTATGCACAGTAATAGTCACCTGCACACACAGATATCCCCCTAAAATAGCTATAACTAAAAACAAACTAAAAACTACTTCCAAAACTATTCAGCTTTGATATTAATGAGTTTTTTGGGTTCATTGAGAACATGGTTGTTGTTCAATAATAAAATTAATCCTCAAAAATACAACTTGCCTAATAATTCTGCACTCCCTGTAAACTATGTATTTTTCCATGGGAGTTTTGCCATGGATCCCCCTCCGGCATGCCACAGTCCAGGTGTTAGTCCCCTTGAAACAACTTTTCCATCACTATTGTAGCCAGAAAGAGTCCCTGTGGGTTTTAAAATTCGCCTGCCTATTGAAGTCTATGGCGGTTCGCCCAGTTCGCCCGTTTGCGAACATTTGCGGAAGTTCGCGTTCGCCGTTCACAAACCCAAATTTTTATGTTCGCGACATCACTAATCTTAAGTTGTAAAAATAACTTGACATCTCAAGACCTATTTAAACCCATATTATCTTAAGTTGTATTAGTCTATTAATATTTATATAGGACACAGTGTCTACTCCTTATCGTGTCCACTATATACTAGATTGGGAAATTAGGAAGGGGGCATGTCAGGCTACGTAACCTCTGGGTATCCAAAACAGCACCGTATCAAACATGCCTGTTTCCTGAGTAAAGTTTTACACTGTTGCATGTATCCAAATCCACACATTATTTATAGCTTACTCAGGTAGGAGTATAACCCTGTAATAAATCACACCACATATGCATCTTAATAAAAATGTATCTAACATTAATGTCATCAATAGAAATAAAAGACCTATATTTACTGTTGGTTGATACCTGTAAGTGCAATTTTTCTTGTGTATGGTATGTGCTGCAAAATTCATCACAAACAATGCATCCAAAAAATGCCTCCAAAAATTGACATAAAAAATTAGAAATTTACATAAAAATGTGTATATCTACCATTTAATTGTTACTCACAAACTACAGTGCACCATAGTAGTCCTAGATTTTACTACTCAGATACCAGGCTAATTTATCTAGCTAAGGTTACTATAAATGTTAAGTTTGACTCCTTGTGGCTATTAAAAGGAAGTGCACATTTACAGTTACATACTAATATGTGTTGGTCCAACATATTATCCTTTATCAAGTTTTAGCTGTTCACTTACATATCAATGCGCTCCATATAGCTGTGTATACAAATTCAATACATATAACTGTATAGAAATAAGGTGTGGGTTGTCTCTTTCTCAACCCCCAAATTATTGTTGTTATTTCATCTGCAGAGACCATTTATCTACTAAAACAGAAGGAATTTTTAACACTCACATTTTTTTCATGCCATGCTACTACCCACAGTACTCACAACCAACTCTTGGTAGCACTTTATTACTTCATATCTCTTGGAGTTTGGCAAGAAGTTTCTCATTGTTTTATACTTTCAAAGAAAACAGTGGCAATCAACATTGGCATTAAGTCCTCCAGGATGGACCCTTACTAATGTATATATCCACTTCACTTCAGGTTATAGCAGTTTCTTTTTTCTATCTCCTCCACACCTGATCAGGGGTACATGATCCATTAACATTAATCTGAGATCTTTCACAGTATGATTTGCCTCAAGGAAGTGTTGTGCTACTGATTGGTATGTCTCCCATTGGGTCATTACCGATCTAATCACACTCCTATCGTTTGCCATTCTATTTTTTATATGGCTTGTATCATTGAATTGCATGCTGTGCAAATTTGACATTTATTACACCCTGTTTTCAATTAATGGAACCAGTTGTCTTTCATGTAGCTGTGTTTCAGATGTCAACATCAGTAGTTCTTGTAGATTACATCCCCTCCTGTAACCCATTCTGGGGGGCTGTACATCTTTAAAAGGAAAAGATGTATCTGTTGTCAGTAGATTCCAATGATTTTTTAAGGATTTAGCCAATATTTCCACTGCAGGGTTATAAATTGTGACAAAAGTTAATATATCTTGTTGTATCTATACTCCTTTTTGGTTCCAAAAGCCAGTCTGTGTAGTTCATATTTCTGTTTTGTGGGTACTCTTAACTATTTTAAAAGCATCTGAGCTCTTAGTATGGGTTTAATCAGTGATCATGTGTGGCAACTACTTGCCAATAGAATAAAGTTTTTATCTGTAGGTTTATGGAACAGTGTGGATTCCAGATGTTCCTCGCCTTTAAAAATACGAAGATCCAAAATGTCAACCTCTTTCCTGTTGTCAGTCATCTTGAATTTCACAGATGTAGGTAATGTATTTAGATGCTCAAGCCAATTTCTTAATTCATCTTCATCACCCTCCCATATTAAGAAGATATCATCAATTTATCTTTTATACAAAGATATGTGGGGATGTTTACATATTAGGGTCACTAAACAAAGCCATAACAAGAGCTCAGATGCTCAGAGTAATAAGAAACAATTCAAGAGTAGATAAAGCACATGTTCAACTTCAAGAGATGTCTACTAAATTTCTTCAGAGAGAGTATCCTTTTGAGATAGTTAAGAGTGCCCACAAAACAGCAATAGGAAATACACAGACTGACAATTTGGAACCAAAAGGAGTACAGATACAACAAGACAGATTATCTTTTGTCAGAACTTATAAACCTGCAGTGGACATATTAGCCAAATCCTTAAAAGATCATTGGAACCTACTAACAACAGATAAATCTCTTAGTTTTAAAGATATATAACCCCCCAGAATGGATTTCAGGAGGGGATGTAATCTACAAGATCTACTAATGTTGATAGATTGGAAACACAGATACTTGAAAGACAGCTGATTACATTCATTGCAACCAGTGTGTTATAAATGCTCAAGTTGCACATCGTGCAATTTAATGATACAAGCCAACACCTTTCACCATCTAAATTATAATCAGTAATTTAAAATCAAACATCAAATCATGTGTTCAACATAATTTGTGGTTTATCTGTTAAACTGCTTTTGTGGGAATTAATATGTCGGGAAGACAGACGATGAGATAAAAAAGAGAATGACAAACCATAGGAGTGCGATTAGACTGGCACTGAACACATGGAAGACAGACCAACCAGTAACTCTTCTTTGAGGTAAATCATACTGTGAAAGATCTCCTATTAAAGTTAATTGATCATGTACTCCCACTCAGACGTGGAGGTGATAGAAATAAAAAATTGCTACAACTTGAAGTAAAGTGGATATATACATTAGGAACGCTCCATCCTAGAGGACTTAAAGGGACATTATACACTCATTATTTCTTTGCATAAACATTTTGTAGTCGTAGATGATCTATTTATATAGCCCATAACGTTTTTTAAATGTATAGTTTTGCTTATTTTTAAATAACATTGCTCTGGTTTTCAGACTCCTAACCAAGCCCCAAAGTTTTAGGAGAATACCGTCAGATACCTACTTCATCTTGCTCCTGATTGTGTAAAGCGTCTTTTAATATGCAAACAAAGGGGGAGGGGGGTGTCTTATTTCCCACTTGTAGTGGGCTTTCCAGCTACCTTTTCAACAGAGCTAAACTGAGAGCTTCTAAGTAAGTTTTTAAACAGTGTTATACTGTATTTTATATCAGTATCTGTGAATCTAATACTTTATAGAAGTGTCTATTACATGCAGTTATATAAAAATTGGTGTATACTGTTCCTTTAAGGTCAATGTTGATTGGCACTGTTTTCTTTGAAAGTGTAAAACAATTAGAAGTTTCTTGCCAAACTCCAAGAGATATGAAGTAATGAAGTTGTACCTAGTGTTGGTGAGGAGTACTGTGGGTAGCACATTATGCCAAAAATTGAGTGTTAAAAATTCCTTCCATTCTAGTAGATAAGTGGTCTATGCAAATGAAATAATAACAATAATTTGGAGGATGAGTAAGGGAGAACCCACAACTTATTTATAACAGCTATATGTATTAAGTTTGTATATAGAGATATATGGAGGGTATTGATATGTATGTGAACAGCTCAACTTTAAGAAAGGATACTATTTTAGACCAACACATACTAGTATGTAACTGTGTATGTGCACTTCCTTTTCATAGCCACAAGGGGTCAGACATCATTTATAGTTACCTTAGCTACATAAATTAGCCTGTTATCCGAGTAGTAGAATCTAGGACTACTATTGTGCACTGTAGTTTGTGAGAGACTGTTAAATGATATACACTTTTTTATGTAATTTTCTAATTTTTTTTAATGTAGTTCTTTGAGGCATTTTTTTTGGATGCATTGTTTGTGAGGAATTGTGCAGCTCATACCATTCACAAGAGAAATTGCACAGGTATGAGAGTTCGGCCAACAGTAAATATAGGTCTTTTATTTCAATTTGATGACATTAATGTTAGATAAAGTTTAATGAAGACCCATATGTGGTGTGATTTATTACATGATTATACTCCTATCTGAGTAAGCTATAAATATTGTGTGGATTTGGATACATGCGACAGTACAAAACCTTACTCAAGAAACAGGTATTTTTGATATTGTGCTCTTTTGGATACCTAGATGGTGACGTAGCTTGACACGCCCCCTTCCTAATTACCCGATCTAGTATATAGTGGACACAGTGAGGAGTAGACACTGTGTCCTATATACATATAGATTTACACACCTTAAGATAATATGGGTTTAAAGAGGTGGTGAAATGTCAAGCTATTTTTATGACTTAAGATCGCCATTGATTTTGTGACATTGGCTGATGACCCCATTAGACACGCCCATCACCCAAAAGTAATGAGGTATGTCGGCATCTCGTTTAGATATTGAACAGTAGAAGATCAGTGTAATGTTAAACCCCTCTAGCTATTCTCTTATATATTTTGAGTATAATATTGTTTTTATTTTGAAAACCTACTATATATATATATATAAGAATAAATAGAACATATTCTGCTATGTGAAGTAAGTGAAATATGGATGTTTAATGAGTGCACTTTGGACAAATGCGATCGAGTTTGGGCATGAGTAAGGGGTTAATGTTTTTCAACTTTTTGTACTCCTTTGAAGTCTATAGGTAAATACGTTAACGCAGTTGCGATATTCTAAGTTCGGCTTTTTGTGTGCATCGGGTTAGCGCTTGTGCAAAAATGTTTTACTTTTATTTAGTAATAGACCTGCTACCCAATGCATGCAAAAAGCTTACTTCTAGCAAAGTTAACATACTAACGGGAGCGCTAAATTTGCTCCACTTTTGGAGGGTAGTGGAGAGCAATGTGTTAATTGTGCAATCTGCAGTTTCAAAAAGGAGATTGCATTAAGGCTACCAAGTTAGTAATTTGTAAATACTTAATAATCTTAATAATGAGCCTTAAACCCCCTTCTCTAAACAATATATAGAACAGTGTTTTCATCATTTGCTATCAATATGAAGAGAAATATAGAAACCTTTTTGGTCAACCAAATATAGAAGATTATTAAAGAGACAGTCTACTCCGGAATCTTTATTGTTTAAAAGAACGCATTCCACAGTTTTCCATAACCAACACTGTTATATAAATATATTTTTTACCTCTGTAATTACCTTGTATCTAATCATCTGCATACTGACCCTTATCTCAGTTTTCTTAAATAGAAAAGTGTTAAAATGTCCTGTCAACCTCACATAGGGGCCAAATTATTAAGCACTGTGTGGTGCTTAATACATCTGTTTCCGTGCGAGCCTTCAGGCTCACCAGAAACAGCAGTTAAGAAGCAGCAGTCTTAAGACTGCTGCTCCTTAACGGGTCCGCGGCTTCTGAGCGGCGGACAGCAATCAACCCGATCAGATATGATAGGGTTGATTGACACCCCCTGCTAGTGACCAATTGGCTGCAAATCTGCAGGGGGCAGCATTGCACAAGCAGTTCACGAGAACTGCTTGTGCAATGTTAAATGCCGACAGCGTATGATGTCGGCATTCAGTGATTTCTGTCGGACATGATCCGCTGAGTGGATCATGTCAGACAGACATATGATAAATCGGCCCCAGAGAGAAGTTTTATTTTTATCTATCAGTGTAATCCAAATCAATCCCATTTTAATCCAAATCAATCCCATCAATGGTAGTGTTTGACAATTCCAGATATTAGAACTAGACCACAGATAAATTAGTCAGCTGATCCTTAACCATGGTTATTAATCTGCTCCAAAGTAATCCTAAAAATCTATCTTGTTAATGTGCCCAAGAACTGGAATCGGGAAACATTAATATAAGAATTAAATGCTATAATATGGAGCCTATAAAATAATGCATTAAGAAACTGGACACTTCAATAGTCTCAATGCAATTTTAAGTGTTTTTTTTTTACCTTAAAGGGACAGTTTACCTCCTGGAATGCATTACATTGTTTACAAACATCTCCTTTTTCTTTATATCAACATTTGAAATAGCTGATTATTCCTGTGATATCCCTAGCTATTCTGAACATTTCTATAATTAAAGAAACATGAAGCTCATTTTTTTTCTTAATTAATTCACACAGAGCATGTCATTTTAAACATTTCAATTTGATTATATTATATAATTTGTTTTATTTTCTATGTGTTCTTAGTTGTAAGGATATCTAGGTAGGCTCAGGAGCTGATGATTGTTGGCTGCATTTATCTGCCTCATGTCATTGGCTCACTCAATGTATCCAGCTAGCTCACAGTAGTGCATTGCTGCTTCTTCATTGTATGCTCTGTCTGAATCATAACAAAAAAAATGTGTTTTTTCATGTCCCTTTAAGATAGTATAGGTTAAATAAACCTGTGTAAACATAGCATGTGTGTGTACAAAAAGGGATAAACTAAGTATAACTGATTTCCATTCAGGCTCAACCCATTTTGATGGCTAGTGGTTTTAAAGAACACAAATAGCTAATTCAAATACAAAACAAACATAAAGGGGCAATTTATCATTTATTTTATACTCTGGAACTGGTACAACAAGTCATTAGAAAAACATTAAGGTAAAAACAATTTACAGTACACTGCTTCTTTAAAGATAAATATATTTTTTAAAAGGGACACGGGGAAACAACATTTTCTATTATACAGTTAAAAGTTAAAATATTAAATAATTAATTCCAAACTAACCCCAAACATTGCATTCTTTTGTAGCATAAAAAATATTGATGCAGCTCTAGAACCCACTGGGCCCCATGGCAAAATATGTTGCAGGGCCTCCCTCATTTGAACAGCACCCTTTCTAAAGAATAGCTAATGCTCTGTCCAATCTATTTATTTTTTACTTTGCTGTCCCTTTAAATAGGCTATATAAGAACATGTGAAAAGATAGACCACTCTGTGTAATAAAAGTGAAAAATGTTTTTTTATTCTAGTCCCATTTATTTCATTTCACTCTCAATTAATCTCTCCCTCTGCTCATCTTCCCTCTCTCCCTCTGCTCACCTTCCCACTCTCCCTCTGCTCACCTTCCCACTCTCCCTCTGCTCATCTTCCCACGCTCCCTCTGCTCACCTTCCCTCTCTCCCTCTGCTCACCTTCCCACTCTCCCTCTGCTCACCTTCCCTCTCTCCCTCTGCTCACCTTCCCACTTTCCCTCTGCTCACCTTCCCTCTCTCCCTCTGCTCACCTTCCCACTCTCCCTCTGCTCACCTTCCCACTCTCCCTCTGCTCATCTTCCCACTTTCCCTCTGCTCACCTTCCCTCTCTCCCTCTGCTCACCTTCCCACTCTCCCTCTGCTCACCTTCCCTCTCTCCCTCTGCTCACCTTCCCACTCTCCCTCTGCTCACCTTCCCTCTCTCCCTCTGCTCACCTTCCCACTTTCCCTCTGCTCACCTTCCCTCTCTCCCTCTGCTCACCTTCCCACTCTCCCTCTGCTCACCTTCCCACTCTCCCTCTGCTCATCTTCCCACTTTCCCTCTGCTCACCTTCCCACTCTCCCTCTGCTCACCTTCCCTCTCTCTCTCTGCTCACCTTCCCACTCTCCCTCTGCTCACCTTCCCACTCTCCCTCTGTTCACCTTCCCTCTCTCCCTCTGCTCATCTTCCCACTCTCCCTCTGGTCACCTTCCCACTCTCCCTCTGTTCACCTTCCCTCTCTCCCTCTGCTCATCTTCCCACTCTCCCTCTGGTCACCTTCCCACTCTCCCTCTGCTCATCTTCCCACTTTCCCTCTGCTCACCTTCCCTCTCTCCCTCTGCTCACCTTAACTCTCTTCCTCTGGTTACCATTCCTCTCTTCCTCTGCTCACCTCCCCTCATTCCCTCTGCTCACATTCCCTCTCTCCCTATGCTCAGGTTCCCTCTCTCCCTCTGGTCACCGTTCCTCTCTTCCTCTGCTCGCCTTCCCTCTCTCCCTCTCCTCACCTTTACACTCTACCTCTGCTCATCTTCCCTCTCTTCCTCTACTCACCTTCCCTCTCTCCCTCTGCTCACCTCCCCTATTTCCCTCTGCTCACTTTCTCTCTCTCCCCCTGCTCATTTTCTCTCTCCCTCTGCTCACCTTCCTTCTCGCCCTTTGGTCACCAAACCTCTTTCCCTCTGCTCACCTTCCCCATCTTCCTCTGCTTGTCTTCCCTCTATCCCTCTGCTCACCTTCTCCCTCTTCCTCTGGTCACCATCCCTCTCTCCCTCTGCTCACCTCCCCTCTCTCCCTCTGCTCACCAACCCTCTCTCCCATTTATTTTATTTTATTCTCTTCACCTTCCCTCCCTCTCTCAGCTCTCCTTCCCTAACTACCTTTGCTTAAATTTACTCTCTGCGTCTGCTCACCTTCCCACTCTCCCTCTGCTCACCTTCCCTCTCTCCCTCTGCTCACCTTCCCACTCTCCCTCTGCTCACCTTCCCTCTCTCCCTCTGCTCACCTTCCCTCTCTCCCTCTGCTCACCTTCCCTCTCTCCCTCTGCTCACCTTCACTCTCTCCCTCTGGTCACCTTCCCTCTTTCCCTCTGCTCATCTTCCCTCTCTCCCTCTGGTCACCTTCACTCTCTCCCTCTGGTCACCTCCCCACTCTCCCTCTGCTCACCTTCCCTTTCTCCCAATGTTCACCTTCCCACTCTCCCTCTGCTCACCATCCCTCTCTTCCTCTGCTCACCAACCCTCTCTCCCATTTATTTTATTTTATTCTCTTCACCTTCCCTCCCTCTCTCAGCTCTCCTTCCCTAACTACCTTTGTTTAAATTTACTCTCTCCCTATGCTCACCTTCCCTCTCTCCCTCTCCTCACCTTCCCACTCTCCCTCTGCTCACCTTTCCTCTCTCCCTCTGGTCACCTTCACTCTCTCCCTCTGGTCACCTTCCCACTCTCCCTCTGCTCCCCTTCCCTCTCTCCCTCTTGTCACCTTCACTCTCTCCCTCTGGTCACCTTCCCACTCTCCCTCTGCTCACCTTCCCTTTCTCCCACTGTTCACCTTCCCACTCTTCCTCTGCTCACCTTCCCTCTCTCCCTCTGCTCACCTTCCCTCTCCCCCTCTCCTCACGTTTACACTCTCCCTCTGCTCACCTTTCCTCTCTTCCTCTGCTCACCTTCCCTCTCTCCCTCTGCTCACCTCCCCTATTTCCCTCTGCTCACTTTCTCTCTCTCCCTCTGCTCATTTTTCTCTCTCTCTCCTTCTGCACATTTTCTCTCTCTCTCCCTCTGCTCCCCTCTATCCCTCTGCTCACCTTTCTTCTCTCCCCTTGGTCACTAAACCTCTTTCCCTCTGTTTACCTTCCCTCTGCTCACCTTCTCCCTCTTCCTCTGCTCACCTTCCCTCTCTCCCTTTGCTCACCTTCCCCCTCTTCTTCTGGTCACCATCCCTCTCTCCCTCTGCTCATCTTCCTTCTCTCCCTCTGGTCACCATCCCTCACTTCCTCTGCTCAACTTCCCTCTCTCCCTCTGCTCACCTTTACACTCTCCCTCTGCTCACCTTTACTCTCTCTCTCTCTTGGCTCCCCTCCCCTCTCTCCTTCTGCTCACCTCCCCTCTGTCCCTCTGCTCATCTCCCTTCTCTCCCTCTGCTCACCTCCCCTCTCTCCCTCTGCTCACCTTCCATCTCTTCCTCTCCTCACTTTAAACACTCTCCCTTTGCTCACCTTCCCTCTGTCCTTCTGCTCACCTCCCCTCTCTCCCTCTGCTCATCTTCCCTCTCTCCCTCTGCTCACCTTCTCTCTCCCTCTGCTCACCTTCCCTTTCTCCCTCTGCTCACCTTCTCTCTCCCTCTGCTGACCTGTCCTTTCTCCCTCTGCTCACCTTCTCTCTCTCTCTCTCTCTCTCTCTCCTAACCTTCCCTCTCTCCCTCTGCTCACCTTCTCTCTCTCCCTCTGCTCACCTTCCCTCTCTCCATCTGCTCACCTTCCCTCTCTCCCTCTGCTCACCTTCCCTCTCTCCCTCTGCTCACTTTCTCTCTCCCTCTGCTCACCTTTCCTTTCTCTCTCTGCTCACCTTCCCTCTCTCTCTCTGCTCACCTTCCCTCTCTCCCTCTCCTCACCTTTACACTATCCCTCTGCTCACCTTCCCTCTCTTCCTCTGCTCATCTTCCCTCTCTCCCTCTGCTCACCTCCCCTATTTCCCTCTGCTCACTTTCTCTCTCTCCCTCTGCTCATTTTCTCTCTCTCTCCCTCTGCTCCCCTCCCCTCTATCCCTCTGCTCACCTTCCTTCTCTCCCCTTGGTCACTAAACCTCTTTCCCTCTGTTTACCTTCCCTCTGCTCACCTTCCCCCTCTTCCTCTGCTCACCATCCTTCTCTCCTTTTGCTCACCTTCCCCCTCTTCCTCTGGTCACCATCCCTCTCTCCCTCTGCTCATCTTCCTTCTCTCCCTCTGGTCACCATCCCTTGCTTCCTCTGCTCACCTTCCCTCTCTCCCTCTGCTCACCTTTACACTCTCCCTCTGCTCACCTTTCCTCTCTTTCTCTCTTCTCACCTCCCTTCTGTCCCTCTGCTCACCTCCCCTCTCTCCCTCTGCTCACCTTCCCTCTCTTCCTCTCCTCACCTTTACACTCTCCCTCTGCTCACCTCCCCTTTCTCCCTCTGCTCACCTTCTCTCTCTCCCTCTGCTCACCTTCCCTCTCTCCCTCTCCTCACCTTTACACTATCCCTCTGCTCACCTTCCCTCTCTTCCTCTGCTCATCTTCCCTCTCTCCCTCTGCTCACCTCCCCTATTTCCCTCTGCTCATTTTCTCTCTCTCTCTCTCTGCTCCCCTCCCCTCTATCCCTCTGCTCACCTTCCTTCTCTCCCTTTGGTCACTAAACCTCTTTCCCTCTGTTTACCTTCCCTCTGCTCGCCTTCCCCCTCTTCCTCTGCTCACCATCCCTCTCTCCCTCTGCTCATCTTCCTTCTCTCCCTCTGGTCACCATCCCTCGCTTCCTCTGCTCACCTTCCCTCTCTCCCTCTCTCACCTTTACACTCTCCCTCTGCTCACCTTTACACTCTCCCTCTGCTCACCTTTACACTCTCCCTCTGCTCACCTTTACACTCTCCCTCTGCTCACCTTTACACTCTCCCTCTGCTCACCTTTCCTCTCTTTCTCTCTTCTCACCTCCCTTCTGTCCCTCTGCTCACCTCCCCTCTCTCCCTCTGCTCACCTTCCCTCTCTTCCTCTCCTCACCTTTACACTCTCCCTCTGCTCACCTCCCCTCTCTCCCTCTGCTCATCTTACCTCTCTCCCTCTGCTAACCTTTCCTTTCTCCCTCTGCTCACTTTTTCTCTTTCTCTCTCTCTCTCTCTCTCTCTCTCTCTCTCTCCTAACCTTCCCTCTCTCCCTCTGCTCACCTTCTCTCTCTCACTCTGCTCACCTTCCCTCTCTCCATCTGCTCACCTTCCCTCTCTCCCTCTGCTCACCTTCCCTCTCTCCCTCTGCTCACCTTCCCTCTCTCCCTCTGCTCACCTTCCCTCTCTCCCTCTGCTCACCTTCCCTCTCTCCCTCTGCTCACCTTCCCTCTCTTCCTCTGCTCACCTACTCTCTCTCCCTCTGCTCACCTTCCCTCTCTCCATCTGCTCACCTTCCCTCTCTCCCTCTGCTCACCTTCCCTCTCTCCCTCTGCTCACCTTCTCTCTCCCTCTGCTCCCCTTTCCTTTCTCTCTCTGTTCACATTCCCTCTCTCTCTCTGCTCACCTTCTCTTTCCCTCTGCTCACCTTTCCTTTCTCTCTCTGCTCATCTTCCCTCTCTCTCTCTGCTCACCTTCTCTATCTCCCTCTGCTCACCTTCCCTCTCTCCCTCTGCTCACCTTCTCTCTCTCCCTCTGCTCATCTTCCCTCTCGCCTTCCACTCTTCTTCTCCTTCTTGCACTGCTCAACTTTCCTCCCACACATTTTCCTAAGATTCTGCATGGTAAACTAATTACATATTTAACCTTTCAAGCTGTAGAATAAGTTCATGTGTTGGGGAAAGTTAAAAGTGTTTGATAATTTGATATAGTTGTTGAAATGCTTACAGTGTCTTGTTGTAAGCTCACCAGTCTCTCTTTCTCACTTTATCCGTCTCTCTCTCTCTCTCTCTCTCTCTCTCTCTCTCTCTCTCTCTCTCTCTCTGTCTGTCTTGTATAGTTATCAAACCAATTAAAACAAATATCTTAATGATTATATAGTATATTTAATTTCTCTCCCTCTGCTCACCTTTCCTCTCTTCCTCTGCTCACCTTCCCTCTCTCCCTCTGCTCACCTCCCCTATTTCCCTCTGCTCACTTTCTCTCTCTCCCTCTGCTCATTTTTCTCTCTCTCTCCTTCTGCACATTTTCTCTCTCTCTCCCTCTGCTCCCCTCTATCCCTCTGCTCACCTTTCTTCTCTCCCCTTGGTCACTAAACCTCTTTCCCTCTGTTTACCTTCCCTCTGCTCACCTTCTCCCTCTTCCTCTGCTCACCTTCCCTCTCTCCCTTTGCTCACCTTCCCCCTCTTCTTCTGGTCACCATCCCTCTCTCCCTCTGCTCATCTTCCTTCTCTCCCTCTGGTCACCATCCCTCACTTCCTCTGCTCAACTTCCCTCTCTCCCTCTGCTCACCTTTACACTCTCCCTCTGCTCACCTTTACTCTCTCTCTCTCTTGGCTCCCCTCCCCTCTCTCCTTCTGCTCACCTCCCCTCTGTCCCTCTGCTCATCTCCCTTCTCTCCCTCTGCTCACCTCCCCTCTCTCCCTCTGCTCACCTTCCATCTCTTCCTCTCCTCACTTTAAACACTCTCCCTTTGCTCACCTTCCCTCTGTCCTTCTGCTCACCTCCCCTCTCTCCCTCTGCTCATCTTCCCTCTCTCCCTCTGCTCACCTTCTCTCTCCCTCTGCTCACCTTCCCTTTCTCCCTCTGCTCACCTTCTCTCTCCCTCTGCTGACCTGTCCTTTCTCCCTCTGCTCACCTTCTCTCTCTCTCTCTCTCTCTCTCTCTCCTAACCTTCCCTCTCTCCCTCTGCTCACCTTCTCTCTCTCCCTCTGCTCACCTTCCCTCTCTCCATCTGCTCACCTTCCCTCTCTCCCTCTGCTCACCTTCCCTCTCTCCCTCTGCTCACTTTCTCTCTCCCTCTGCTCAACTTTCCTTTCTCTCTCTGCTCACCTTCCCTCTCTCTCTCTGCTCACCTTCCCTCTCTCCCTCTCCTCACCTTTACACTATCCCTCTGCTCACCTTCCCTCTCTTCCTCTGCTCATCTTCCCTCTCTCCCTCTGCTCACCTCCCCTATTTCCCTCTGCTCACTTTCTCTCTCTCCCTCTGCTCATTTTCTCTCTCTCTCCCTCTGCTCCCCTCCCCTCTATCCCTCTGCTCACCTTCCTTCTCTCCCCTTGGTCACTAAACCTCTTTCCCTCTGTTTACCTTCCCTCTGCTCACCTTCCCCCTCTTCCTCTGCTCACCATCCTTCTCTCCTTTTGCTCACCTTCCCCCTCTTCCTCTGGTCACCATCCCTCTCTCCCTCTGCTCATCTTCCTTCTCTCCCTCTGGTCACCATCCCTTGCTTCCTCTGCTCACCTTCCCTCTCTCCCTCTGCTCACCTTTACACTCTCCCTCTGCTCACCTTTCCTCTCTTTCTCTCTTCTCACCTCCCTTCTGTCCCTCTGCTCACCTCCCCTCTCTCCCTCTGCTCACCTTCCCTCTCTTCCTCTCCTCACCTTTACACTCTCCCTCTGCTCACCTCCCCTTTCTCCCTCTGCTCACCTTCTCTCTCTCCCTCTGCTCACCTTCCCTCTCTCCCTCTCCTCACCTTTACACTATCCCTCTGCTCACCTTCCCTCTCTTCCTCTGCTCATCTTCCCTCTCTCCCTCTGCTCACCTCCCCTATTTCCCTCTGCTCATTTTCTCTCTCTCTCTCTCTGCTCCCCTCCCCTCTATCCCTCTGCTCACCTTCCTTCTCTCCCTTTGGTCAATAAACCTATTTCCCTCTGTTTACCTTCCCTCTGCTCGCCTTCCCCCTCTTCCTCTGCTCACCATCCCTCTCTCCCTCTGCTCATCTTCCTTCTCTCCCTCTGGTCACCATCCCTCGCTTCCTCTGCTCACCTTCCCTCTCTCACCTTTACACTCTCCCTCTGCTCACCTTTACACTCTCCCTCTGCTCACCTTTACACTCTCCCTCTGCTCACCTTTACACTCTCCCTCTGCTCACCTTTACACTCTCCCTCTGCTCACCTTTACACTCTCCCTCTGCTCACCTTTCCTCTCTTTCTCTCTTCTCACCTCCCTTCTGTCCCTCTGCTCACCTCCCCTCTCTCCCTCTGCTCACCTTCCCTCTCTTCCTCTCCTCACCTTTACACTCTCCCTCTGCTCACCTCCCCTCTCTCCCTCTGCTCATCTTACCTCTCTCCCTCTGCTAACCTTTCCTTTCTCCCTCTGCTCACTTTTTCTCTTTCTCTCTCTCTCTCTCTCTCTCTCTCTCTCTCTCTCTCTCTCTCTCTCCTAACCTTCCCTCTCTCCCTCTGCTCACCTTCTCTCTCTCCCTCTGCTCACCTTCCCTCTCTCCATCTGCTCACCTTCCCTCTCTCCCTCTGCTCACCTTCCCTCTCTCCCTCTGCTCACCTTCCCTCTCTCCCTCTGCTCACCTTCCCTCTCTCCCTCTGCTCACCTTCCCTCTCTTCCTCTGCTCACCTACTCTCTCTCCCTCTGCTCACCTTCCCTCTCTCCATCTGCTCACCTTCCCTCTCTCCCTCTGCTCACCTTCCCTCTCTCCCTCTGCTCACCTTCTCTCTCCCTCTGCTCCCCTTTCCTTTCTCTCTCTGTTCACATTCCCTCTCTCTCTGCTCACCTTCTCTTTCCCTCTGCTCACCTTTCCTTTCTCTCTCTGCTCATCTTCCCTCTCTCTCTCTGCTCACCTTCTCTATCTCCCTCTGCTCACCTTCCCTCTCTCCCTCTGCTCACCTTCTCTCTCTCCCTCTGCTCATCTTCCCTCTCGCCTTCCACTCTTCTTCTCCTTCTTGCACTGCTCAACTTTCCTCCCACACATTTTCCTAAGATTCTGCATGGTAAACTAATTACATATTTAACCTTTCAAGCTGTAGAATAAGTTCATGTGTTGGGGAAAGTTAAAAGTGTTTGATAATTTGATATAGTTGTTGAAATGCTTACAGTGTCTTGTTGTAAGCTCACCAGTCTCTCTTTCTCACTTTATCCGTCTCTCTCTCTCTCTCTCTCTCTCTCTCTCTCTCTCTGTCTGTCTTGTATAGTTATCAAACCAATTAAAACAAATATCTTAATGATTATATAGTATATTTAATTTTGTATTTTTTATCATAAAATTATCAGTAAAATAAAATATATATTATATTTTTAAAAATTCTAAATTAATTATTTTAAGTGGTGTTTGTAGTATTAAGATTAATTTGATAGTTATGGATTTAAATAATTACTATAAGAGGAGTGTGTGGGGAACTGAGAGTGCAGGAAAAGATATACTCCTGGTTTTCAAACCTGTCCTCAGTCTTCCCCGACAGCCCAGGTTTTTGTGATTACATTGGGTGAGAGCAGATAAAATAACCATGTTTACAAATCAGCTGCTTATTTCACCTGTACTCCAGTTCAGGTATCCTCAAAATGTAGCCTGTTAGGGAGGTTTGAGGGCAGGTTTGAAACCAGCGAGATACACTGAACAACAAAAAGAATGTAAAATAATAATTGGTAATTGGTTTAAACTGAAGATTACAGAAACTGAAAATTTGAACATAGACCCAAGGCAGAACTCTAAAGTCCTATTTGAATTTTAGAAAACTTTAGTCGGTTGAAGTCCATTGGGCACTTATAATTGAATGGTGCAATGTACCCAATTGTATAGATTGCAAGACTGTTATGGGATAATAGGTAGGTAGTGCAGGTGCTACTGGTTAGAGGAAGGCTGCCACTGGTGTAGTAGACACAGGATACTCAGCAGGCACAGGATACCCAGTGGGTACTGTTGGTGAGACTGTCATGGGATACAGGAAGGTACAGCAGACACAGCTGGTTTGAGGAAAGCTGTCACTGGTATAACAGGCACAGGATACTCAATAGGCACAGGATACCCAGCGGGTACTGTTGGTGAGACTTTCATAGGATACCAGATAGATACAGCAGGCACAGTTGGTTTAAGGAAAGCTGTCACTGGTATAAAAGGCACAGGATAATCAATAGGCACAGGATACCCAGTGGGTACTGTTGGTGAGACTTTCATGGGATATCAGATAGATACAGCAGGCACAGTTGGTTTAAGGAAAGCTGTCACTGGTATAACAGGCACAGGATACTCAATAGGCACAGGATACCCAGTGGGTACTGTTGGTGAAACTTTCATGGGATACCAGATAGATACAGCAGGCACAGTTGGTTTAAGGAAAGCTGTCACTGGTATAACAGGCACAGGATACTCAATAAGCACAGGATAACCAGTGGGTACTGTTGGTGAGACTTTCATGGGATACCAGATAGATACAGCAGGCACAGTTGGTATAAGGAAAGCTGTCACTGGTATAACAGGCACATGATACTCAATAGGCACAGGATACCCAGTGGGTACTGTTGGTGAGACTTTCATGGGATACCAGATAGATACAGCAGGCACAGTTGGTTTAAGGAAAACTGTCACTTGTATAGCAGACACAGGATACTCAGCAAGCACAGGATACCTGGTGGGTACAGTTGGTTAGACTGTCATACTATACCATGTAGGTACAACAGGCACAGCTGGTTTAAAGAAAGCTGCCACTGGTATAGCAGACACAGGATACTCAGTAGCCATAGGATACCCAGTGTGTACTGTTGGTGAGACTGTCATGGGATACCAAGTATGTACAGCAGGTATAGTTTGTTTGAAAAAAGATGTCACTGGTATAGCAGCCACAGGTTAATCATCAACCACAGGATACCCAGTGGGTACTGTTGGTGATACTAGATAGATACAGCAGGTGCAGAGGGATACAGGTAAGTACCTGACATTTGACTATTTGCTGTTTGATCTTAATCTGCTTTTTTGATTTTTCTTATTACTGTGTATTTTTTATATGTGTATTTCGTTTAAGTATAAAAATATGCATGGTGCATATCTGTCTGAATTTTTTCAAGAAAATGTAAAAAACAAGTTAATTAATTGGCAAAAAATGTATGTTAATTCATAAAGCTTAAGCTTTCAATCAAATGTTAAAAAAGCAAGGGTATTCAAAACTTAAAATGCCCATGTCCCTGGGTGCATGACCTTTTTTATGACATCATCGACATAATTAGTGACATCACCTATGACATCATCAGTGACATCCCTAGGGACATAACCCATAACATTATCCTAAAGATCAAAGAAATTATATTTTCTAAATCGTTAATTACATCACTAGTCACATCACCTATGACATCATCAATGTAATCAGTAGTGATGTAACCCATGATGAAATCCTTCACATCAGAAAAATAATAGTGGAAAATTGTATTACTATGTAACCTCAGATTACATTGTGCAATATTGTTTATTACATCACCTGTGATGCAATCAATGGTACCGCCATATACAGCGATATGTAGAAGTATTTGCATGTTTCCTTTAGAGAAAAAAAAAGTATACAGTGAGACATTTTAGTATGTTGTTTGTATTGATTTTATTGATTTTATAAATGTGTTAATTGTGAACTGAGAGGGCAAGGAGGGAATATCTATGATAGGTGTAAGAAGGTCTGGAGGATGCTCTGTGTTAGAGAAAAGGAGGAACATGCTGTAAGGTGAGGCTGAGAAAAGTAAGGAAGGAATGTTGTCCTAGGAAAAACAAGGACTAGGGTAAGGAACATAGGGTTAAAAAGGTCAAAGAGATTGCTGTGAGGGTGTGGTGGCTGTGATGTCCTGGGTTATATCACTACTGATGCCATTGATGATCTCACAAGTAATGTCATTGGTCATTTAGAAAATATATGTTCTCTTTGTAGGATGATGTCATGGGTTGTCACTTCTGATGTCATTGATGATGCTGTAGGTGATGCTACTATTGATGTAATTAATGAATTCTAATATATAATTTATCTGATATGTAGGATGATGCCAGGAGTTATGTCACTAGTGATGCCATTGTTAATGTCTTGCAAAGCACCCAGGGCGTGTGCAGTTTAAGTACAGAAAATCTATTTTTCTTTACAATATTCAGTATATATATTAACCTCACTTTCTTGTTATGATGAATTTAGTGTTTCTTTCAGGTCTGATAAGAATTATATATAACTTGGGCACAAATATGCAACCCAGAATTCCAGTACTAGAAGCCAGTATAGAAAATATTTCTACTGCTACAACATATTTCCCTTTGGTGCTCAGGTATGCTGGAATAAATGATATCCAGACACTACAAAACACCAACATGCTGAATGAGATAAATGTAGCTTCATTGAAAATGTCAGGTAACTTCCTAGCAAAGAAAGCAATTGTGAAACTTGCAAATGCCAAAAATCCCATATATCCCAGAATGCAGTAAAATCCAATGATAGAACCTTCATCACATTGAGCTACTATCTTTCCTATCTCATCGTTCATGTTATAGTATAGAAATGGTGGTTTAATTCCCAACCAACAAGCACAAATTACAACTTGAATCATAGAGCTGACAATCACTACTGAGTTAGATACAGTGGCTCCCACCCACTTCTTTAATTTGCTCCCAGGTTTGGTGGCATTAAATGCAATGACAACAGTCAAAGTTTTAGCTAGGATGGCAGAGACAGAGATAGAAAAGGTAACTCCAAAGACTGTTTGTCTTAGAATACAGGTAATGTGAAGTGGATGACCAATAAATATTAAATTACAGAGGAAGCACATTTTCAGAGAGAAGAGCAGTATGTAACTAAGATCTCGGTTATTGGCTTTCACAATTGGTGTGGTTCTGTATTTAGTAAAAATTATAGTTATTAAACAAGTAAAAAGAGCAAACAGAACAGACATTGATGCTAGGAGCATTCCAAGTGGTTCTTCATAAGACAGATAAGTTATGACTTTATAAATGCACTTGTCTCTGTTTGTGTTAGGCCACTGACTTTCTGGACATTTGGTACATGAATCCATATCTATATATAAAAAAAGAAATAAATGAGTATGCACAAAAATATATTATTAATTAATCTATTACATTTCTGATCTCACTAACCTGTTTGATTTGATATCTCACCCTCCGGGCATGCAATGCAATCATAGCAGCAGGATTTTGCACCTTTTCTTGGTGACTTTCTGTACCCAGGTAAACATCTTTTACTGCAACTAGAATGTGGGGTCTGGGTAGAGAAAATTAAAAATAAAATCATGCAAATTATAGGGGAATATTAAGAGCTTATTTTAATTACTTCATATCTCTATTCACGTCACAGCATAGGTTCTCCACAATGATTGTTTTAGTTTTTTTACAACATTTAAACTGGACTGGGATTAGGTTTAGTTTAAAGAGACTCTATCAAAATAACAGATGTAAATGGCCTATATAACGAATATTTACTGGTTATTTAGTATTAGTATATATAGCATGCACTAAATTACACTGTAGTTACACTTAAACAAAATACTGCACCATGGTCATTTTCTGGCTAGTTTCAAGTACTGTAAGGCTGGTGGTGGAGTCCCGTCAACCCAGGGTAAGAGATGCTGTGGCCAAGAAGTAAAGTCAGGATGCATGAGAGTCAGGTTCCCTGGGCAGGGTTGGAGTAGCCTGTAAAAAATAGAAAAGAGTGTGTGTGTGCGCTTACAGCTATGGGGATTGTGAACAAAATATTTGGTAAAAAATGTCTAACAGACTATCCACTATAAAGGTGAATACAAAAGCATCTATTATTATGCGGTTATCAATGTGGTAGGTCACAGATATCAGGACGATATGAGCCAAAGCAAAGAATAAATACTTCTAAAGATAGAATTGAAAGTTAACTATCCACTATATAGATGAATGCATATGCAACTAATTAGGTCAAACAATCATAAACCAGGTATGGCTCAAAGCAAAAGAGTTAATACTCATACAAATTAAAAGTATTAAAATTTAATCTAAATATAGAAATATAAAACTGTTACATATAAGAAATTGACATATGACCGGTCATGTACATAAACATATATAAAAAACAATGGTCGTAATAACTTACACTGTTTAAAGCAAGTAGGTTTAAAATATGTGCATCAGGAAGTTGGTCTATATCAAACTGTGAAATTTAAGATGGTTTAGCAATAAGTCCAAGGAACCTTGGCCACAGTTATAAAAACTGGTAATTTACGATCCACCTTTGTGTTGCTCGTTCATACGGATATTCCTCAAACAGAAAGTTCCGTTTCCTAATATAAATATCCAATCAGCAAACAGTCAGAATGCCTTGCTATTATGCGTCTTATGATTTAGATATTGTTTATTTCAATGTAAAAGTGACAAATTCAACCTCGCTGTAGGGCTACAACACCTCTACAGTGCCTACCTGCTCTTTATTGAGCTGAATCCTCCGTTGGTGGTGTCACAGATGCTTAGAGCACCTCAGATGTAGATCGGTTTGAGAAGAGAACTCTGCGCAGAGTATTTTGAGGAGAGACAAAATAGTTCCAACGAATCTCTCGTAATCCTTGGAAATAGTGGTGTATTATCACTTTGTGATTGTCAGTCTGAGTCCATCAACGCGTTTTGCCATGTACCATGGCTTTATCAAGATGGTTTAGACATGTTTTCGGCTTCTTTATAAATGTATAGTTCCTCTGTGATTGGTCTGAGGTGATTGTTAATTTTGAGGACGTCCCTTCTTTAAGGTGGATTGTATATAAGGTGGATTGTTGTTATTCTCATAGTCATGCTTTGCAAAGCTGCTATGTTCCTTTATTGTATTTCTCAAAGTATATGCTTATCAACTTTAAAAATGATTCTTTTAAATAAAAAATGTATTTATTAATATGAAACTATAAGATTACAATAAATAGTCAGTCATATAAAAACTTTTTTATAGAAGATAGTTTACCTAAAAACATTTAATGGGAGCCTTAAAAAATGTAATATAAAAAATGTAATATAAAAATGTATATGAGCCCTAATATTCATATTTGTTAGAACTAAAAGGTCAATATTACTACTATTATAAAAACTTACAGGGGTAAAAATTAGACAACTAAATTGTTGTTAAACCAATATTATCCCTATATGTTAATACTTAACAATCGATCCTATGTAGCCTAAAGTTAAAATTGACTTTTACTTGGATTCGTATGTATTCTAAAAGAGGGCTAAAAAACAACTATGTTATTAAAAAATGATAATATATATATGACAGACTCTTATTGTTATGTAATTATTCAATCGATAAATATGTATATGTTTTGTATTTCATATCTAGAAAATCCTACATCATATTCATTATTCTGTATATGAGATAACCCGCATGTTTTCTCTCTCCGTATATTTTGAGGGTACATTTCTAGCTCATTAAAATTCTGGCTATGTCATTATACTATAGAAGATCAATACACCCTTAATATTAAAAACAACCTTAATAAAAAATAGTTCACAGAAAATAGTATTGTAATTAATACTTAAAAATACTTGTAAATTGGATTCTAACATACTAATCCACAGATAACATTTGACATTAATGAGTATATATGGAGTGGACTTTTTTGAAAAGGGCTTACATTATCATCACTCTAAAATAAATGGGTGCAGATCTAGCTCTGAGTTTAATCCTTGGGGATATGGTGTTTGGAGCTCAAAAATAAATTCTGCTTCTTTCCTAAGGAGTAGTTTATCAAAATTTCCTCCTCTCCATGGTTTAGTGATCTTGCAAATGCCCCAATATTTGAGGTCATTGATATTGTTGTGGTGTGCTGTCTTAAAATGTTCATACAGCCTAGTGTCTTGGTCCCCTTTCTTGATTAGGTTAACATGTTCTCTAATCCTTCAATCAATGTATCTTTTGAACAGCATGAGGTATAGTATAATGACATAGCCAGAATTTTAATAAGCTAGAAATGTACCCTCAATATATACGGAGAGAGCAAACATGCGGGTTATCTCATATACAGAATAATGAATATGATGTAGGATTTTCTAGATATGGAATAGAAAACATATACATATTTATCGATTGAATAATTACATAACAATAAGAGTCTGTCATATATATATTATCATTTTTTAATAACATAGTTGTTTTTTAGCCCTCTTTTAGAATACATACGAATCCAAGTAAAAGTCAATTTTAACTTTAGGCTACATAGGATCGATTGTTAAGTATTAACATATAGGGATAATATTGGTTTAACAACAATTTAGTTGTCTAATTTTTACCCCTGTAAGTTTTTATAATAGTAGTAATATTGACCTTTTAGTTCTAACAAATATGAATATTAGGGCTCATATACATTTTTATATTAAATTTTTTATATTAAATTTTTTAAGGCTCCCATTAAATGTTTTTAGGTAAACTATCTTCTATAAAAAAATGTTTTTTATGACTGATTATTTATTGTAATCTTATAGTTTCATATTAATAAATAATTTTTTTTATATAAAAGAATCGTTTTTAAAGTTGATAAGCATATACTTTGAGAAATACAATAAAGGAACATAGCAGCTTTGCAAAGTATGACTCTGAGAATAACAACAATCCACCTTATATACAATCCACCTTAAAGAAGGGACGTCCTCAAAATTAACAATCACCTCAGACCAATCACAGAGGAACTATACATTTATAAAGAAGCCGAAAACATGTCTAAACCATCTTGATAAAGCCATGGTACATGGCGAAACGCATTGATGGACTCAGACTGACAATCACAAAGTGATAATACACCACTATTTCCAAGGATTACGAGAGATTCGTTGGAACTATTTTGTCTTTCCTCAAAATACTCTGCACAGAGTTCTCTTCTCAAACGGATCTACATCTGAGGTGCTCTAAGCATCTGTGACACCACCAACGGAGGATTCAGCTCAATAAAGAGCAGGTAGGCACTGTAGAGGTGTTGTAACCCTACAGCGAGGTTGAATTTGTCACTTTTACATTGAAATAAACGATATCTAAATCATAAGACGCATAATAGCAAGGCATTCTGACTGTTTGCTGATTGGATATTTGGATTAGGAAACGGAACTTTCTGTTTGAGGAATACTCGTATAACCGAGCAACACAAAGGTAGATCGTAAATTACCCGTTTTAATAACTGTGGTCAAAGTTCCTTGGACTTACTGCTAAACCATCTTAAATTTCACAGTCTAATATAGACCAACTTCCTGATGCACATATTTTAAACCTACTTGCTTTAAACAGTGTCAGTTATTATGACCATTGTTTTTTATATATGTTTATGTACATGACCGGTCATATGTCAATTTCTTATATGTAACAGTTTTTTTATTTCTATATTTAGATTAAATTTTAATACTTTTAATTTGTATGAGTATTAACTCTTTTGCTTTGAGCCATACCTGGTTTATGATTGTTTGACCTAATTAGTTGCATATGTATTCAACTATATAGTGGATAGTTAACTTTTAATTCTATCTTTAGAAGTATTTATTCTTTGCTTTGGCTCATATTGTCCTGATATCTGTGACCTACCACATTGATAACCGCATAATAATAGATGCTTTTGTATTCACCGTTATAGTGGATAGTCTGTTAGACATTTTTTACCAAATATTTTGTTCACAATCCCCATAGCTGTAAGCGCACACGCACACTCTTTTCTATTTTTAGCAGTATCTCCTTTATTTTTCTGCTTTATGGGAGCAGATCAGTGTGTGTGCAGGGGATAGATTTGCACACCTTATACCCCCTCTTTTTTAGCTTGGAGTAGCCTGTAATTTGTCCAGGTGATTCATGAGGAGACATAGCTCCTTCTTAAAGGGACAGTCTAATCCAGAATTTGTATTGTTTAAAAAGATAGATAATCCCTTTATTACACATTCCCCAGTTTTGCATAACCAACATGGTTATATTAATATACTTTTAGCTCTGTGGTTACCTTGTATCTAAGCCTCTGGAGACTGTCCCCTTATTTTAGTTCTCTTGACAGACTTTCATTTCAATCAATCAGTGCTGACTCATAAATAACTCCACGCGAGTGAGCACAATGTTATCTATAGGACACAAATGGACTTGTGCTGTCTAGCTGTGAAAAACTGTAAAAATGCACTGAGTTAAGAGGCGAGCCTTCAACGGCTTAGAAATTAGCATATGAGTCTACCTAGGTTCAGATTTCAACAAAGAATACCAAGAGAACAAAACAAATTTGATGATAAAAGTAAAACGAAAAGTTGTTTAAAATTGCATGCCCTAACTGATTTTGTTTACTTATAAATGTAATTGACGATAGCTATTAAGTTAGTCAAGAAGAGGAAGAAAAGAAAGGGGAATAAAGGTAATAAGGGAATGTAATGGAGAAAAATTAACTAAGTTTAACTAAATAAGTTATAAACACAGTCTGACCTATACAAATTTGTTCCCTGAGCAAAAGCGGCAGTGAATAGTCTGCAAAAAAAAAAACGGAAAGGGGAAATAATAAAAAAAAAGAGCAGAGTTAACTAATTGATATTTTCTCCCCTAATAAAGCTGTGAATATTAAGCTACTCTGAAGGGGTACTATGCTGCTCTTTTTCCATTTGATGTATATGTGTTTAAATCTAAAAATTCAATGTTAATTTGACTCTGTCTAAATTACAAATGTAAGTTGATATAGTTAATGTGCCTGCTAAAATAACTTGCTATCAATCTTGGTAAAAAACAGGGGTAACAAATTGTTACTTTCTTGTTTTTAGCAAAATTATGAATCATAAGATATCCTGATGGTGTAATACATCGCTCTCTTTTCACTTGTTTTACGTGTGTTTGAAATTGAAAAGTTGCAGCTTAATTGACTTTTTCACAAATGTAAATTGACACAACTAGAATCCTTGCTAAAACAACTTGCTATTAGCCTCAGTACTGAACTAGTAGGAGATACTAACTTGCACTGTAATGGCTTAATAGATTAGAAATTCTTTACTCTATAAAAAGGAAAGGAGGAGATCTCTCATAGATTCCTTCCCCCCATACATTAGAGAAAGGTGTAACTGTCTTATATGTTTATATCCTAGAGGACTGATCATCTTATTGAATCTTATTATTTGAAATGTGGACTACTACACATATTTGAGGTTCTGTTGAAGCCTTATATACTTTAGTCTCACTTTATACTTCCTGTCTATTTCTCTTTCTAGCTCAATACTATGATCTGAATACCTGCATTTATAAATTTAATATATGTAAACACTCACCCCAGTGTATATCTAAAAAGTAACTAATAGAATAGCTTAAGTATTGGTATTTCATATCTTTCCTGTCCTCTGATATAAAGCAGCAGGCGTCAAACTAAAGTATCTGTCTTGTTTTTCTCTTCTCTTTTTCTTTTTGTTGGTGTGCCCTAATATATATTTTGTTCACTTCCCTTACACCATCACATCCTCACTTTAAGTAGTTTTTTTTTCCCCTCACTTCTTTGTTTTTCACTTTCCCGGAATATTTTTTCCTAGGATCATCCAATTCACTATCACTTTCGTTTACACAGTATCACTCTTTCCCCACTCCTCTTGTAAGCGTTTTACTAAACTCCTTCCCCCCACTATCACAAACAGGCACGTGGCACATGGATAAATTTATTTCTAACTCATCTAAGACACCCTCTCCAAATATGGCAGCTAGGCATAGAGACAGGAAGCCTAAGAACACTGAAGAATCTATTACTGAGACGCAACCAGCTATATCTCACACTGTATGCCCGATCCTACTAACATACAGAACCTGGTCGCTTGCATCTCAGATGCTCTTGCACCCAAATTTGACGCCCTCAGGACAGAAATAAAACAAGATATTTCCTTACTAACTCAAGAGGTTAGACAATTCTCCAATAGATTGCAAGAAGTTGAACAGAGGGTGTCTGACTTGGAGGATCTTACAACAGCATATAGCTCAAAAATTGAGATGTCGAGCAGTAACTTTCAAAAAATCTATGATAGGCTGGAGGATCTGGAAAATCGTTCCAGAAGAAATAACATTCGAATAATAGGCCTCCCAGAGGATAAGCAATATGAAAACTTATGTTCTTTCATATTAGACACACTGACCAAGGCTCTAAAAATTCCTCCAATCTATCATCCGATTTTAGTGGAAAGAGCACATAGAATTGGTACCCCCCGCTTAGACAACAAGAATAACAGTCGTCCTAGACTTGTTATAGCTAGATTACTTCACTATCAGGACAAGAATATGTTATTGCAATATTTCCGTAAAAATCTGCCAATCCTCATAGAAAACGCTAGAATTTTAATTTTTCAAGATTTTTCGGCTGATACAGCCTCTAAGAGGAGAGAGCTTGCTCCGATATGTACTAAGTTTATACAAAATGGATACCGAGCTACTTTAATTTACCTCTCCAAACTCAGAGTTGTAGTACAGGATACAACACACTTATTTGAGGATGGTCAATTGGCTGAGAAAAACACTGAACCCAGAATCCCATTAGGAGATCATTCTTTTTTTTCTATGTAGAGAGAAGATGGGTCCTATAAATGGGGAATCCCCCTGGGTAGGGGATGGTATGTCTGCTGTTTGTGTTTGTCTGTTTTTGTTCTCTTTTTTTTTTTCTCTTTCCCACCTCCTCCTCACGTAAATGGTACAAAAGATAGATAAATTAAAAATAGTATCTTGGAATGTGGGGGGAATATCGACTCCTATTAAACGGAAGGCAATTCTTGCCCATTTACGCAAAGCCCAAGCAGATATTGGTTTCATTCAAGAAACCCATCTAAGCTTAGAAGAATCTCTAAAATTAAAAGCGCTATGGGTTAAGGAAGTTTTCGCAGCACCAAGTGTTGGGAAAAAGAGGGGTGTGGCTATATTAATAGGGAAAAGATCCCAAGTGGAGATTTTGCACTCTGAGACTGACTCTGGAGGGAGATATGTCCTGGTGAAGCTGAGGGCTGCGCAGGGGACCTATACATTTTGTAATATATATGGACCAAATATTTCTGACCCGGAATTTTGGAATTTTATTCAGTCCAAACTCTTACTAGTCAGTGAAGGCTACTTGATCTTAGGAGGAGATTTTAACATGGCACCACAATGCCCTCTAGATAGACTTAGAAGAAATGTTAAACAGTTAAAACAGAAAAAAGATAGCCTAGACTCTAAAATGTTCAATAAAATTAAGCAAAATCTAGCACTACGTGATATCTGGAGAATGCAAAATCCTAATACCCAGGACTATACTTGTCTCTCCAAAGCCCACAAAACTCTCTCCAGGATTGACTTATTTTTAACTGAAAAACGTCTATCTATAACAAGAGTAAAAGCAGGAATAATGCCGATTCTCCTATCTGACCATGGATCTATTTTTCTTGAGCTTTATCTTGGTCAGTCAAAACCTAAACTTTCTCGATTTTTTTTCCCCTCATTACTTAACTACAGATTTAAAATTTAAAGAATGGCTTAGGAATAAGTTCTCCGACTATGTTAACTTCAATAGCGATTATATAGACCGCCCAGACATATTCTGGGAAACTGTAAAAGCAGTGCTTAGAGGAGAAATTATTTCCTATATTGCTATTTTAACTAAGAAGATGAAGTCAAGAGAAAGGAAAATGAATAATCTACTGATCAATTCCTATAATCGCTCCTTACTTGAAAAAACTCCCCTAAATTGGGCAAAATACATTCGTGCCAAAAGCGCTAGGGATACTTTTATAATGACCCGAGAAACGTATAAAGAACTTAGATTTCAGGCCAAATTATATAGATTTGGCAACAAATCTGGAAAAATGCTAGCCAAACTGGTTAAAAATGAGAGGAAAAAAAACAACTATAGATAAACTCCAACACAAAGGGAAACAGTTATTGAAGCCTGAGGAAATTTCTAATCTTTTTTTTAAATATTTCCAAGACCAATATACATGTAAAGGATATGACACAGTGAAAGCCTCTAAGTTCTGGAGCAGAATTACACATCCAATAGCTTCGGTTGAAGAAACTGCTAGCCTTAATTCCCCTATCACAAAAGAAGAGATAGAGAGAGTAATTCTTAAACTCTCTCTTAACTAAGCAGCAGGTCCGGACGGGCTACCGAATGAACTCTATAAGTTTCTATCAGCAGAAATAGCACCATATCTGTGTAACCTCTATAATGAGATCTAGATTAATGCTAAACCGGTCTCACCCTCCTTTTCTTCATCTTTCACTACTTTGATCTTAAAAGGAGGGAAAGATCCTATGCAAAAAGAGTCTTATAGACCAATTGTGTTACTAAATTCAGATTATAAAATTTTGTCCACTATTTTAGCAATTAGACTACAGACCATCTTAGTGAAAATAATACACATGGACCAAGCTGGATTTTTGAACAAACGTAATTCTGCGGCAAAAATTAGAGAGCTTCTTGTTACATTAGATTATATTCAGAACTCATCTCCTTCAGCTGCGGGGAGAGAGGGTCTCCCGGACCTGGCTATTCTGTCAATTGACCCAGAAAAGGCATTTGACTCTGTAATTTTTAGTCATATAATAACATCTTTAACAAAATTTGGGATCATAGGTAATTTTCCTAAGTTTATAGAAAATTTACATAATCACTCCTATACAAGATTGATAATAAATTATAGCATCTCTTCTCCGATCACAATGGATAGGGGCACACGTCAGGGTTGCCCTCTCTCTCCGCTTCTTTTTGATATAGCCATAGAGCCTTTGGCAATCATGATAAGGGAATTTCTTGACAGCATAAAAATTCAAAACTATGAGATGAAAATCGGATTGTATGCCAATGATCTATTAATATATCTATCTAATACAGAGCTAAATATACCAAAACTCCTTCAAATAACTGATCACTTTTCGGGATACAAGGTGAACAAGTCAAAATCCGAAATACTCCGGCTCAGGAAAAATAATAGTTCTACCCTAAATATCCCTTTCAAGGTGGTTACAGATTCCTTTAAGTACTTAGGGATCCACATACCATGTAATTTAGGGGATTTATATAAAATCAATATATCTCCTATGTTAATCTACATCAAGGAGAAACTTAAAAGCTGGCAGAATCTATCATTATCAATTTCTGGCCGATCAGAATTATTTAAAATGGTTCTTCTCCCAAAGCTTCTGTATATTCTTCAAAATGTTCCATTAGTCTTATTAGAAAAAGATGTTTGTTTGGTTAATACTTCAATTAGACAATTTATATGGCAATGGAAAAGAGCTACAATATCTCTTACAAAACTCACTACACCAAGGGAATATGGAGGCTTAGCAGTACCAAATATTAGATCCTACAACCTTAGTCTTTTAGCTTGCATAATAACGGATTGTATTGTTACTAAAAATTATATTTTAAATAACGAGCTTGAATCAAACATATGTGAGCCATATCTCCTACTAGCTTTGATACATTCTTCACCAAAGGAGCTACCAGCAGATATTAAACGACTCAAAAGCATATTTAATCCTTTGAAGGCTTGGTGGAAATTAACTAAGTCTCTCTCAATAACCAGCACTGTCTCAAAGTATCTTCCCTTGATAGGGAATCCGCGCTTTCAAGCAGGTATAAACTCAGCAGTCTTCAATAGATGGCATGATAATGGTCTGAAGGTTAGATTTAATCTTTTTAATAAAGACTTCTTTGCATATCTGCAAATAAGACACTTTATTATTGAACTAACTAAAGAGGTATACAAATGAGGAAAAAGGGAAGCTGAGTCTTGGAGTCGATAAACAAGTTTTTATTAGGAGCAGGCTTCAGGACACAAGGTAAGCTCCTATCTTATGCGTTTCGCGCATGGGCACATGCGCTTCATCAGAAAGAGGTAGGCTGGTGTTGGGGAGTTAGGCAAGTTGGAAAATTGGCTAACACTAATTAAAATTGGTTGTATGTCCATTGCCCCATGTTATCACATACTTGGTGCTAGTAAAGGTGCCCCCATTCTGGATAATATGGCCTTGGTTTGGAATTTTTTAATTCCTCAGACTAATATTGAGCTGACAATTCTTCAATTATCAATAAATAAAGTAGCAAGGGCTATGTTATCAGCTACCTGGCGAGAGGTACATCTTAAGCTTCTCCATAGGGCATATTTTTCCCCGGAGAAAGGTCTCAGAGTCCATAATCAGGAATTTAATAAATGTCCTAAATGTTCCTACCCTTCGGCAGGCCTGACACATATGTTTTGGCACTGTCCAAAAATAAGAAGTTTCTGGAATAAGCTAGAATTCTGGCTTAAAACTACATTAAAGATTGAAACATTGTCTCTATCACCGTACCAAATTATACTTTATCTAAAGATGGAAGGCAGCTATCAGACTAATGAGAAAATAGTAAATCTTTCTATCTTAGCTACTAGACATTTGATCTGCAAGAAATGGAAAATGAGAACATTGCCGACTATCCCCGAAGTCAGAAATTATATGAAAAAACAATGTGTACTGGAACAAAAAGACACAAACATCAATAATGAGTCTGACATAAGGAACTTTTTTAATAAATGGGCAGTATTTATAAAAACATTCCATGACAGAGAAATTGACTATCTGATTTTCCCATTTAAAAATTCAGGGATAGTTCTTCTTGGCGTCCGGTAGATGAGGAGGGGGGCAGAGAGTTATATATATATATATATTTTTAGATGTGGCTATTTTTGTAGCTGTTGTTGTCGCTTTGAATGTGGTTGTGGGGGTTACTTTCGATATGACTGTTACTAAGGTTGTTTCCAAGAGCAGGAGTAAATCTGGAAAATTGGGTGAAAGGCAAACGAAGAGAAAAACTCAATAGTAGATATATAAAGTTACTGAAGTTTAACTATCCCCTTTTGATCAAGGCACTTTGGTGATCTAATTTTTTGGGGGTTTTTTTTCCTTTTTTTTTGTGTTGTTTGTTTGTCTGTTTTTTTGTCCGTTTGTTTGTTTGTTTTGTCTTGTCTTGTTTGTATGGTTTTGTTATGGTACACTCTTAAAGTCTTTTGATATTAGATTGGTTTTTTTGTCTTGATGTTTAAGAAAAAGATTTAAAAACCCCAGCAATATATATAATTCACTTTTGACACAATGGCACAATTCTGTGAAACATTGACAATACTAATAATTTTGCTTTTTCTCTCTTTTTTTTGTGTGTTATGTTATTTTAAGAGATATCGGGCCCTGTGTGGCGCAAGACGTGGATTTTGATTTCTTTGTATATAATGCTGGTTGTAAATAAAGGTTTAAAAAAATAAAAAATTGCATGCCCTATGTGAATAATGAAAGCTTAATTTTGACTAGACTGTCCCTTTAATGTGCGGATGCAGTCTTACATGAGTGGAAGTTTTTCACTTACTATTGAACAATTTCTTGTTTTTTTCTTGATGCACTACTTTTAATACATTAAATGATAGTGTATACTTTAACTTTATGTACCACTATGATTTTGTATTTTAATTGTTATAATAGAAAAAAAAAATAACTTGATTCAATCATTATATTTTTTTTTACCCGTTAAAAGTATTTTGATACTATTTTTTCTGATAAACTAATAGTATTTCTATTTTTAAATAATAAAGTATAATTAGCAATGTATATTGCAATGTAGTGAATTAAAAAAAAAACATCTATGCTAGAAGATTCTAGAATAAATACATTTTAAAACCCACAGGGACTCTTTCTGGCCACAATAGTGATGGAAAAGTTGTTTCAAGGGGACTAACACCTGGACCGTGGCATGTCAGAGGGGGATCCATGGCAAAACTCCCATGGAAAATTACATAGTTGATGCAGAGTCTGGTTTTAATCCATAAAGGGCATAAATCACCTAACATTCCTAAATTGTTTGGAATAACGTGCTTTAAAACATCAGGTATGATGTTGTATCGATCAGGTAGTGTAAGGGTTACGCCCGCTTCACAGTGCGCAGTGTAGGTGATATACCTGCCCTGACCATGCTTTACAGACCAGGTATCAGTGGTCAGATGGACCCTTGCCCCAACACTGTGTGACATGCCATTATAGCAGACTTATATGGCTTTGGCGTTGCTTTTTGGTAATTAGAAGGCTGCTAAATGCCACAATTGTTCACTTTTTCACAAACTTTAGGTTTCTCACAGAAATTATTTACAAAAAATGTATGCAATTATGGCATAAATGGTTGTAAATGCTTCTCTGGGATCCCCTTTGTTCATAAATAGCAGACTTATATGGCTTTGGCGTTGCTTTTTGGTAATTAGAAGGCTGCTAAATGCCACTGCGCCGTAGAAAAAAAGATTTTGTAAGGGCGCTAATAGCTGAAGATACTCGTGTGAAATTATTTACACTATCTGTGATAAATATCCGTGATAAATGTTTAGGTGTTAATTAAATCAGAAAAGCTTCTGTCAAAAATAAAGTAATTTATTCAATAACAATATATTTAAAATTTAAAATTTAGAGACGTCTCTAGCACAATTTGGTCAAACATAAAAGTAGTACTAATTAGTACTTCATGAGAAATATTAGTTTACTGCTTATTTTGTTGGTCACAGGAAGAATATCTATTGATGTGTGACTGAGCAATTTACCAAAATCTCTCATGAATTATTCAAAGTTCATAAAATTACAAATTGACATCTGTTTAAAACAACAATTTAACACGTAACAACTTGAACCAAGAAGAATGTCCAGTAATCATATACTGATATATGATTACTGGACATTCTTCTTGGTTCATATATATGGACACGATAATTATCTCTGAAAGCACGCTGTGATACAAATACAACCAAAGGATTGACCTAATCCGGTACAGAGATATAATTTTATACAATTCTTCTTCTTATGCACAGCCCTATTTCAAGCTCCATTTTACACAAATTTTATCAAGTTGTTATGTGTTAAATTGTTGTTTTAAACAGATGTCAATTTGTAATTTTATGAACTCTGAATAATTCATGAGAGATTTTGGTAAATTGCTCAGTCACACATCAATAGATATTCTTCCTGTGACCAACAAAATAAGCAGTAAACTAATATTTCTCATGAAGTACTAATGAGTACTACTTTTATGTTTGACCAAATTGTGCTAGAGACGTCTCTAAATTTTAAATTTTAAATATATTGTTATCGAATAAATTACTTTATTTTTGACAGAAGCTTTTCTGATTTAATTAACACCTAAACATTTATCACGGATATTTATCACAGATAGTGTAAATAATTTCACACGAGTATCTTCAGCTATTAGCGCCCTTACAAAATCTTTTTTTCCACGGCTTACCATTTTTTAGATTGAAGGATCTAAAACACTGTAAGGGGTTTGATACTTTATTTAACCAGCGCACTATTTCCCCACACTTTTTCACAAATGCCACTGCGCACCACACGTGTTTTATGCCCAGCAGTGAAGGGGTTAATTAGGGAGCATGTAGGCAGCTTGTAGGGTTCACTTTTTCACAAACTTTAGGTTTCTCACAGAAATTATTTACAAACAACTTATGCAATTATTACATAAATGGTTGTAAATGCTTCTCTGGGATCCCCTTTGTTCAGAAATAGCAGACTTATATGGCTTTGGCATTGCTTTTTGGTAATTAGAAGGCTGCTAAATGCCACTGCGCACCACACGTGTTTTATGCCCAGCAGTGAAGG
The DNA here is from genome assembly GCF_027579735.1 of Bombina bombina. NCBI lineage: Eukaryota > Metazoa > Chordata > Amphibia > Anura > Bombinatoridae > Bombina > Bombina bombina. The sequence goes on along the minus strand of NC_069499.1, from coordinate 1,441,377,393 downwards.
GGTTAATTAGGGAGCATGTAGGCAGCTTGTAGAGTTAATTTTAGCTTAAGTGTAGTGTAGTAGACAACCCAAAGTATTGATCTAGGCCCATTTTGGTATATTTAATGCCACCATTTCACCGCCAAATGCGATCAAATAAAAAAAATTGTTCACTTTTTCACAAACTTTAGGTTTCTCACAGAAATTATTTACAAACAACTTATGCAATTATGGCATAAATGGTTGTAAATGCTTCTCTGGGATCCCTTTTGTTCAGAAATAGCAGACTTATATGGCTTTGGCGTTGCTTTTTGGTAATTAGAAGGCTGCTAAATGCCACTGCGCACCACACGTGTTTTATGCCCAGCAGTGAAGGGGTTAATTAGGGAGCATGTAGGCAGCTTGTAGAGTTAATTTTAGCTTAAGTGTAGTGTAGTAGACAACCCAAAGTATTGATCTAGGCCCATTTTGGTATATTTAATGCCACCATTTCACCGCCAAATGCGATCAAATAAAAAAAATTGTTCACTTTTTCACAAACTTTAGGTTTCTCACAGAAATTATTTACAAACACCTTATGCAATTATGGCATAAATGGTTGTAAATGCTTCTCTGGGATCCCCTTTGTTCAGAAATAGCAGACTTATATGGCTTTTGCGTTGCTTTTTGGTAATTAGAAGGCTGCTAAATGCCACTGCGCACCACACGTGTTTTATGCCCAGAAGTGAAGGGGTTAATTAGGGAGCATGTAGGCAGCTTGTAGAGTTAATTTTAGCTTAAGTGAAGTGTAGTAGACAACCCAAAGTATTGATCTAGGCCCATTTTGGTATATTTAATGCCAGCATTTCACCGCCAAATGCGATCAAATAAAAAAAAAATTGTTCACTTTTTCACAAACTTTAGGTTTCTCACAAAAATTATTTACAAACAACTTATGCAATTATGGCATAAATGGTTGTAAATGCTTCTCTGGGATCCCCTTTGTTCAGAAATAGCAGACTTATATGGCTTAAGCGTTGCTTTTTGGTAATTAGAAGGCTTCTAAATGCTACTGCGCACCACACGTGTTTTATGCCCAGCAGTGAAGGGGTTAATTAGGGAGCATGTAGGGAGCTTGTAGAGTTAATTTTAGCTTAAGTGTAGTGTAGTAGACAACCCAACATATTGATCTAGACCCATTTTGGTATATTTCATGCCACCATTTCACCGCCAAATGCGATCAAATTTAAAAAAAACTTAAATTTTTTCGCAATTTTAGGTTTCTCACTAAAATTATTTACAAACAGCTTGTGCAATTATGGCACAAATGGTTGTAAATGCTTCTCTGGGATCCCCTTTGTTCAGAAATAGCAGACATATATGACTTTAGCGTTGCTTTCTGGTAATTAGAAGGCCGCTAAATGCTGCTGCGCATCACACGTGTATTATGGCTAGCAGTGAAGGGGTTATCTAGGTGGTTTGTAGGGAGCTTGCAGGGTTAATTTTAGCTTTAGTGTAGAGATCAGCCTCCCACCTGACACATCAGACCCCCTGATCTCTCCCAAACAGCTCTCTTCCCTCCCCCACCCCACAATTGTCCTCGCCATCTTAAATACTGGCAGAAAGTCTGCCAGTACTAAAATAAAAGTTTTTTTAAAAGTTTTAATTTTTTTTAGCATATTTACATATGCTATGGTGTAGCATCCCCCCTTAGCCCCCAACCTCCCTGATCTTCCCCAAAACAGCTCTCTAACCCTCCCCATCTGCCTTATTGGCGGACATCTTGGGTACTGGCAGCTGTCTGCTATTATTTCACAGTCAAAAAAGTGTTGTTTTTTTTAAATGTACACTACTGTTACACCAGATATGAGTGGTGGCACTGGGCAAGTGGGCACAGTATACGCTGTGAGCCTGACACACACGCTGGCAGGCAGGCAGGCAACTGCAATTAGATTACACAGAAAAAAATTGATCGCACCACACGTGTTTTATGCCCAGCAGTGAAGGGGTTAATTAGGGAGCATGTAGGCAGCTTGTAGAGTTAATTTTAGCTTAAGTGAAGTGTAGTAGACAACCCAAAGTATTGATCTAGGCCCATTTTGGTATATTTAATGCCAGCATTTCACCGCCAAATGCGATCAAATAAAAAAAAAATTGTTCACTTTTTCACAAACTTTAGGTTTCTCACAAAAATTATTTACAAACAACTTATGCAATTATGGCATAAATGGTTGTAAATGCTTCTCTGGGATCCCCTTTGTTCAGAAATAGCAGACTTATATGGCTTAAGCGTTGCTTTTTGGTAATTAGAAGGCTTCTAAATGCTACTGCGCACCACACGTGTTTTATGCCCAGCAGTGAAGGGGTTAATTAGGGAGCATGTAGGGAGCTTGTAGAGTTAATTTTAGCTTAAGTGTAGTGTAGTAGACAACCCAACGTATTGATCTAGACCCATTTTGGTATATTTCATGCCACCATTTCACCGCCAAATGCGATCAAATTTAAAAAAAACTTAAATTTTTTCGCAATTTTAGGTTTCTCACTAAAATTATTTACAAACAGCTTGTGCAATTATGGCACAAATGGTTGTAAATGCTTCTCTGGGATCCCCTTTGTTCAGAAATAGCAGACATATATGACTTTAGCGTTGCTTTCTGGTAATTAGAAGGCCGCTAAATGCTGCTGCGCATCACACGTGTATTATGGCTAGCAGTGAAGGGGTTATCTAGGTGGTTTGTAGGGAGCTTGCAGGGTTAATTTTAGCTTTAGTGTAGAGATCAGCCTCCCACCTGACACATCAGACCCCCTGATCTCTCCCAAACAGCTCTCTTCCCTCCCCCACCCCACAATTGTCCTCGCCATCTTAAATACTGGCAGAAAGTCTGCCAGTACTAAAATAAAAGGTTTTTTAAAAGTTTTAATTTTTTTTAGCATATTTACATATGCTATGGTGTAGCATCCCCCCTTAGCCCCCAACCTCCCTGATCTTCCCCAAAACAGCTCTCTAACCCTCCCCATCTGCCTTATTGGCGGACATCTTGGGTACTGGCAGCTGTCTGCTATTATTTCACAGTCAAAAAAGTGTTGTTTTTTTTAAATGTACACTACTGTTACACCAGATATGAGTGGTGGCACTGGGCAAGTGGGCACAGTATACGCTGTGAGCCTGACACACACGCTGGCAGGCAGGCAGGCAACTGCAATTAGATTACACAGAAAAAAAAAAAAAGCAGACTGATGTTCTAGCCCTAAAAAGGGCTTTTTGGGGTGCTGTCCTTACAGCAGAGATCAGATGAGTCCTTCAGGACTGTAGTGGACACTGAATACACTAGCCTAGCTATCTATTTCCCTATTAAATCAGCAGCAGCTACACTGTCCCTCCTCTCACTAAGAATGTAGCTTCCGAATGAATCTAAAATGGATGCTTTCCAGGAGGTGGGAGGGTCTGGGAGGGAGGGTCTGCTGCTGATTGGCTGGAATGTGTATTCTGACTGTGAGGTACAGGGTCAAAGTTTACTCAATGATGAGGAATAGGGGGGACCGAACATCGCATGTGTTCGCCGTCCGCGGCGAACGCGAACATGCTATGTTCGCCGGGAACTATTCGCCGGCGAACTATTCGCGACATCACTAGTTAAAAGGTCAGATAACCAACAGAGAATAGGTAGAGGTATCTCCGACTCTTTACAGTGATCAATGAATCATGTTTTTCAAACATAAATGAATAACAATAGGAACAGCATGAGACAAAAAAGAAAATGTTTCCTATATTCCACATTGCAACACACTTCCTTTCTAGAAAATCCAATATTCTAACCATTTTCTTCAATTAGAAAAACTATATAATCTGTGACACCAAAAATGTTTTATAAATTCACCACATTAAAGGAAATGTGTAACCAGAACTTTAAATGTAAACAAATACTCATTGATTATTGATTGATCAATTGTGCTCAGAAAAAAAGCAAAGGTGCACAGGTATTTACAATGCTTGATATATTTTGCTGGACAATTTTGTGAAAACTAGAGGATTTACACAATGATTACAAAATATTACCTGTTAATGAGTTGGCAGAGGCGGAGGTACTGGTGAGTAGCCCAACAAAAAAGCCCTGTTTGTAACAAATACTGTCTTCCAGTTATTTCTGTGAAAGGATTTTAACTGAAGTTTCAGATTTCAATGCTATTTTCCATAAATAAATAGAAACAAGAGGTATATAGTATAGTGTAATGTCGATAGCAGGTTAAAATGAAGATTTCCTAGAACTAGTTGGATGTAACTTACGCTCTTCATAGCTGTAACTCAGCTCATAGTTTTAACAGCATTTAGTAAAGGTGCTCTCCCCATTTAAAGAGAAGCTCTTTGCTCGTGGATATACTGATCTAAAACTATTTATTTAAAAACAATGTGACAATATAGCAGGCAAGTTACAAGCAGAGGTAATTGTGAATATAACCAAAACGCCAGACTATAACCTAACCCATGCTTTTATACTGTGGGTATTAGTAAGTCTCTTTCTTCTTCCCTTTAAAACCACTTGTAAGCCCCTCCTTCAGCTTATTTAACACTGGATCTGCTATTTATCTAACCCACATTTTTCTGTACCCAGCCAACATTTTTAAGGATCCTCTTTGAAGAGTGAAAGTAATATCCAACTAGTTCTAAGAAATCTTCATGTTAACCTGCTACCAACAGTATTACATTGTGTACTTTTTGTTTCTATTCATTAATGGCAAACAACTTTGAAATCTGAAACTTCAGCTAAATTCAGTGGCAGAGCTACCAGTATTACAAAGGATGCAGTTGTGACCAGGCCCTCGATGTTCACCACTTGTGGGGGCCCAGCAGGTGCGACCGAGCAGTGGAGTTCCACTCAGCTGGAGAATCTTAAAATGTGAGAAGGTCCAGGCAGCTTGTCTTTAAAATAGTTTAACTCTTGTGGGGCACAGTGTGGGATCCCTATCCCAAAATCGAGCAGGAGCAGTATCTGAGGCATCTGCAGTTGATTGAGAGAGTGACGAATGCTGCACAATGCAGGCAGGCAGCACAGAAGCATTTTCTGCGGCTCCAGGATTAAACTGCAGACAGAGCGCAATACATTTAAAAATGTTGCAGCCGCAGAGCACAGTTTATCTCCTTGTGCAGCCAGAACAGCCGAGTGCCTGACAGGACGGTAGGCCTGTCCTGCAGCTGCACTTGTGTAAAGTTTTTAAGTCAACAGGGGCAAGGGCTGAAGACACGAATACATTTAAACAAAGCCCTATTGTAGAGGAAGGCCTTACTTTCTTAAACATCTCTCCCTGCTAAAGCTGCACATCCAAATTCCAGTGCGGCCATGTAACATCTGCTATGGAGCAAATTGTGTAGGAAAGAAAGTTGAGTAAAGAGTCAGCCTTCCACTAGAATGTTTTTCTCAGCCTTGTACCTTTGCCAGTGAGATATGCTTTCCCTTACAAGCACAGAGTTTCCAGTAAAAGTGTCAGAAGGTCAATACTATGGCCAATTTTACAAACACTGTACTAGAGTTAACTGTTAGTATATAGTGTCACCAAACAGTCCACTTCCATTTCCATTCCTTAATGTTTCCTCTGGTAACCCCTGTCCTGTGTGGGCAATGTGGATCTGTGATTCTTTAGTGGCTTAGAAATTTATTTGCTAACTCTGCCAGTCAGCTAAATAAAAGAGCCAAATAAAAACTTAATTATTTATAACCTATGAATATAAAAGATTTTTAATAGTTATCTACACTTTTAAATCATCCAGTTACTAATATATTTCCAATATATTTTAGATTTATAAAGTTAAAAAATTTGTGAGTGTATATTAGACAGAGTGCTTCACTGGACCAATGTAATTCTGTGTGTGTACAAATGTGTATGTCCCTGTAACTAGGTGTATGTGTGACTTTGTGTGTTTGTGTCCCTGTAAGGAGTTGCATGTGTGAATTTGTGTGTGTGTGTGTCTCTCTAAAGGGTTGTATGTGTGACTTAGGGTGTTTGTGTAATTTTAACTGGGTGTATATGTGACTTTGTGTGTTTGTGTCCCTGTAAGGAGTTGCATGTGTGAATTTGGGTGTGCGTGTCCCTGTAACTGGGTGTATATGTGACAGTATGTTTGTGTTCCTTTACTTGGTTTTGCATGTGTGATTTTCTTTGTGTGTTCCCATAACTGGGTGTATTTGTGACTTTGTGTGTAGGTATCCCTGTAGCTGGGTTTGTGAATATGTGTCCCTGTTAGTGGGTTGTACAGGTATTAGGTTTTTCATGTAAGTGTGAGCCTTTGTGTATGAGCATGAGTGTGTCTGTTAGTTATATGCCAAAATATATGAATATGACCATATGTGAGTGTAGGTCACACTGTATGCATAAACAGCGATACCTATCCACTGCTTGACTGATCTACTATAAAAATAAATAATTTAAAGGGACATTAAACACTAAGGGCCAGATTACAAGTTTAATGCTAAATATCACTTTCATGAAAGCGATATTTGCGCTCCACTGTTTAATACCAGTGCATCCTAAAGTTAACATCAAGTTAACAGCTCGCGTTCGCATTGCTGAGAAGCATTGCGCTCACGAGAGCATGCTTTCATTGGCTCCGTCAGAAATGGCATCAAAACCTTGCGCAGCGAACGGGTAAGTAGCACAGATATGGCAGCATATTTTTATACACATATTAACACATAAATATATACAGGTATGTATATAATCATATACATATATATATTTACTGGGAACACACAGTTCCCATAGACATCAATGTAAAGGCACTTTTTAGTGTCTTTTTTTCACACCCCACTTTCACCAACTTTAGACCTCAAAAACTACGTAGTGCACTTTTTTTTTTTTAAATGCTATCTTTTTTTATACAAAAACTATAATGCCCTCTATTTTGAGGGCATTTATGGCACTCAGATTGGATCTCTGGTTAATTTTCTGAGCACTAATTGTTACAGTGAGCATTCGGTAGCAATAACCAGCCACTTGTAATGGCTGCTGATTTGCATGCTCGCGATAATTTAGTGATCCACTTGGAATCTAGCCCTAAATACATTTAATAACCATAGTCTGGAGGTTATTCCCGCATCCCTCTAATCATAGGTGCTGTCATACTGAAAGTTTTTCAGTGCTTATGTGCAGCAACTCTCTTTCACATGCCTACAGTGAAACATAGATTCCAAAATGGCAGTACCCATAAATAGTAAAAAATATTTATTATCTGGGGGGGCAGAACTAACAGCAGATCAGAATAGACACATTTACAAAGAGCTGTGTCTATATATCTATTAAAATAGAACACTCTGACTGAATTTGGTTCTCCAAATTACCCTATTCTGCTTCAATAATAACCCACAGTGCTAGGACCGAGTTAGACTGGCATTGCTTTGGCGGTATTGGACGTCGCATCTGTGGAAGTAGCCGGCTGAAGCTGCAGCCTACCATGACATCCAGATCCACAAGTACACTCAGCTATTGGGATTGCAATACACAGCAGCCTCCAAAAGTGAAACCTGTCCTGGAAGGTTGGGGCTCCGCTCCGGAGTCGGGTTTTATGGCAGAGAAAACCTGAGGCAGAAAATCCCTGTTTTGCTCAGAGAAAGACGAAGGTAGAGGAGAACACTGACACCGAACTAACTACAAGACCTAGCCTGGTTGCAGACTGCCACCTTACCTCCTGTGAGCAGCACTTGCGGAGTTGAATCCTGACTGGAACCCTTCTGAGCACTGAAGTCTTCAGAGACCAGGAAGTGGACATCCCCAATTAGATCAATGAGAGGCTGTGGTTAAGATAGTGAGACGGGATGGCTGCCATCTTGTCCACCACGCGGGAGTCTAGATAACCTGCAGGAAGCCCAGCTCTTTGTGTCACCAGAAGAGTTTTAAAGCCTCATACAATTATTATTGCCTGGGCAGAAGTAAGATTAGGGCGGGGGTGATGAATATCAAAGGATAGCTTTCCACCACCCTGTGGTGGAAAGCCTCTAAAAAGGGGCCTCTCTCTTTTGTGGGGTAGAAGATAGACTTAGGTTTAAAACCCCCATGTGTAATTTTTAGAAGGGATTCATCTAGTGGAGTGTCATGGGCAAGATCATGTAACCGAAGATAGTCGCATGCTTCATTAAAGTCAACCAGGTCATAGAGCTTAGGCAATTCTTCATTTAAACAAATGGTGTCACTAGCAGTAGCATTACCAACTGACTCACTTTTCCAGAAAAAAAAAGTGTCACATCACGAACCATTTTGTTAAGATCCACTATAGTGTTAAACAAATTCAATTTATTGGTCAGGACATAACCCATACCCAAGCCTAGGACCTCATATTCTTCTGTAGTCAGTGTAACTTCAGAAATATTTACAACATTCAAATTGCATACTTGTTCCTGCCTCCACTTCTGTACCTTACTGCCTCTCTGCCTCTTTGACCTCTTCCTACGCTTCCTCCCCTTCTCCAAAATTGGGGTCCCTGTAAAAAACCTGTTGATCCTTGCTTGCAATCGTAGAAACAGCCTCAGAGGTTGCTAATCTTGATGCCCCTCCATTATCACTAAGGAAGATTTGTCTCCTGTGCTCAGACTGTGAAATTGCAATCGTGTCATTAACTGTTTTTTTATTTGAATTCCTAGTTATTATAGGATCTATACGAACACCACCACCAGTCTTAGACCTACCTGACTGGTCTACTTGTGATGTAGGTTTTGTAGGTGGGGCAATTATAACACCCTGTTGTGAACTAACTTCCTCTAATTGCTGAGGGCCTGAGCAAGATACATGTTTTCCAACTGAATGAGCTGTATTTCTACCCCTAGATCTGGATCTAGATCTGGACCTATTATTAATAGTAACACTGCGTATATGTCAGGTGTAAACCCTATTGTGTGCATGATCATCACTATCCCTTATAAACTTATTTAGTTTGAAATTATCCAATTCAACACAGAATTTTTCCACAGATTCTTTTAACAATAAGTCCATGTCCCTGTATTTGGGATGCATGGTAAAGTCATTCAGACGATTCTGTAAATCTTTTAAATCCTCAAGTGTTGTTGACAAATCTGTTTCTTTAAAAGTGATAATCAACTCCATTAATTTCTTTGAGCATTCTGTCAAAATGTTATTCCATTTAATAATAAAGATTGAATCATCCACTTGAAAGGTGGGATACTTATTCAAATGGAGTCCCCTTGGGATTAAATCCATCATCAAGTATTTTTAAAGAGCCCGTTTGTCCAACCATATTGTATATTCTTTGATTAAAGTCCGAAAAATATTACTGATAGATAATGTCTCTTTTTGGTTAACAAAAGTGTCCTCCATAGTTAGTCTGTCCAAATCCAAATTAGTAAATGATTTTAGAGAAAACAGGTCACGATTCTCCATATTAAGCAAAAAATCCCAGAGAGTAAGGATTAAATAGAACCAAACTGGGAAGCCCGGTACCCAACCACAGGGTATTATAACACCAAGTCAAAATGTCAAGCCGTAAGAAGGAAAAGAAAATTTCCCACTGCAATTTGTCTCACCATCCAAGTCATATACTCCACACCAACAGCAAAAGTGAAGGGACTGGGTTTCCAATCACTACCATTCTTGATTTCAAATGGTACCAGACAGGGCTGTCCCTTATCCCCCCTCCTGTTTGCCATTGCGGTTGAACCCCTTGCTGAGCAAATACGGTCAGAGAAAGTATTAGAGGGAATCACAATATAAATAAAGTTGCGCTATTTGCTGATGATATTACCATATTCTCGGCGGATCCAACTCGTACTATTCCTCGGCTAATGAAAATTCTTCAGACATTTGATAACTTGTCTTTTTATAAGCTCAACACAGCGAAAATTGAGATATATTGGTGGAGATGCTCCCCAGACTATATTTATCATTTAAAAAACAACTTTAATTTCGCTTGGACAACTATCTTCCACTATTAGCAGAATTAGGAATTTTGAAGCAGAAGTAGAACCATAACTCTATCTCTTGGATGGGTCAAATCATGTCCCTTAAAATGTCTTTCCTCCCAAAACTCACATACCTTTTTCCATGCCTCCCACTTAGGGTACCCACACACCTCCTACTGCAATTCCAAAGTGAATTCTCAAAGTTCATTTGGCAGGGCAAACCCCGTATAATTGCCCATAGAATTCTACAACACCCCATACATCTTGGAGGCTTAGCCTCCCCTTCTATCGTAAAAAACCATAATGGAGCAATTCTCCTGATAAATGGAGAGGTATAGAACAGGCCTAACTCCCCTTCAAGATTAACCTTACAGACTAGATATGGACTCCAGTCCATTGTCGAAGAACTCTCAGAATGAAAAAACCCATAATTATTTAGTACCTTTCAGTCTGGGATAAGATTCGTCACCGTCCCCAAATAGCTCTGCACCCATCACCCATTAACCATTGTCAACACACTATAACTTACTAGAAGGTACCACTCCTCCTGAACTAGAAGCTCACTTACATAGATGGGACAACCTTTTACATACTACTATCCCACTCAATATGTGGCAATGAACGATTACACTAACTAAGAAAACACTACCCAGAACAACCGCTATAGCTCTTTTGCATGTGGGCTTGCACACCCTCCCTAAGCATCAAAGTTTACTATGCATATTCCTTTTCGCTTCTGTTAAAACTAACATTGCCAGGTCCTGGAAAAAGGAACTTCCCCCAAAATGTCCTGTGGTCTTAAACACAATGACATTCCTGTATACCATGGAAAAAGATATTTTCATTCACTTAACAAATCTGACTTATTTGAGTTTACTTGGGCTGACTGGAAAGATAATTATAATACCCTCTAGTACCCATATGTTGTAATGCCAGACTCCAACACAGTACCTAACCAATTGTAGGGCCATCCCTCTTTCAGTACCCAATGTAGGTAATCTACTAATTATCTTTACAGAGCCCCTCCTTCTGTATCCTGACATATTGACTTAATCAGGATCCATCCCCTCCCCCCTTCATTCCCTACTCCCCCCTCACCTGCTTCCCTTTCATATTTACAACATGCATGTAATGTATCAATTTTTTCTGACTTGATTCTTCTATCAAGAAGATACTATGGAAGGATTATGTACAGATTGATGTTTCTTTATAATTAAAAACAATGGACCTGCATGTCCACAAACTCCTATTTTGTGTTTACCAGAATAGGGGACCTGCATTTCCCCACCTCTTACCAAAATGTATCCATTGTTATAAGTGATTATGTTTGATCTTTGAATTTTAATAAAATCTTTCAAAAATAAATAAATATATATATTTTATTGTCTAGTGTCCCTTTAGAGCATCACATACCTCTTGCTTTGTTTTAGTACCATATTTTACCATGCGCTTGCACTATTGTATCACAATACCATGGAAATCCTTTTTTTTTTTTTGCAGTCCAACATCAAAACTGTGGGCCACCATCTGTGTTGTGTACATAGCAGTTAATTGTTATAACTTTTTTTCATAAGCCCACATTATTACAGTAGTGTGCTCTAGTATTAGTATTTTTTACATTTGTTACCTGGCTGCTAAGCTATTAGATCTTTTTCAACCTTTTTTTTTGTTTACTGGACCCCTCTTCCCTATCTGCAGTGTTATACGTCATTAAGGGGAAGCACACAACGCATGGGGCCACTGGTATCTACTTGCCACCTGGGCCAAAAGTTTCAAATCCTCCTCTGTGCATTGCACAGGTACTGTCTTACCTCCCATAGCAAAGTTACCAGGTCACAGACTGTTGCAAGTGCATTTAGTCACTGATAGGTCTTTTTGAAGGATAGCTGACTATCCTAGTTTTGTATGAACATATACTTACTGCAAGTTTCAATATTAGTCAAGTAGTTTTTCACTTTTTCCAAATCAAAAGTGTTTCAAGCATGATTCATTGCTGGTCTTACACATGCATAAAAACATTCTGGGTCACCCACATCTATTTAAGAGACATATTTACATTTAACACTTCTAAATCCTTCACTTAAAGTGACATAAAATTGGTATTTGTAATGCACAGCAGTGTATTTCAAATAGTTTGAGACCTGCATTTTCAAAAATGCTTCTGTTAAAATCATATCTTTTAATGTGTGTGCCATACTGCTGATAGTATAGCAATGTGCATGTACTTTATCTCTGGGTCAGCTGTATTTAGTTGCGTGATGTCACTGTCAAGGACACCCTGAGAAGCAGGGAAGTACACGCACAGGTAATGTACATACTAATTGCTAACAGGTACATATTAAAAGTTAGCACACTTTCAAAGATTATGTTTATCAGAAGCAGTTTTTGAAATACAGGTGCAGTATTTTGCAGAAATATGTTGATTGACATTTGAAATAACTGCTGTGCCAGCCTTCTTCTCCTTTCCTTCCATCCTTCTTGAATGCTCTGCCAGTGGTGTTGTCAAACGAAGCATACTGCAAGTCACCTAAAAAATCAATATCAGAGTTTGTTTTTACCTAACTCAAACTTTGACATTAAAGGGACATAATACTCATATGCTAAATCAATTGAAACTGATGCAGTATAACTGTAAAATTATCACCTGAGAATCGCTATGTAAAAAAGGAAGATATTTTACCTCACAATTTCCTCAGCTCAGCAGAGTAAGTTCTGTGTAAAAACGTATACTCATCTGTTGCCCAGCTGCAGGTAAAAAAAAAAAATGAAGAAATTAAATGCAGCCAATCAGCATCAACAGTGCTGAGGTCATGAACTCTTTTACTGTGATCTCATGATATTTGACTTAACGTTCATGAGATTTCATTGTAAACGTCCTTACACTGAATAAGGAAATAAGATGAGTGTGCACAAAAGCTCGCTCCTTCCGCTGTTCCGGGACAGACATACTGATTTGCTGCTTAGAAGCCCTTTACTGAGAAAAGTTTGAGGTAAAATATCTTTCTTTTTTACATAGAGATGTTCAGGTGATATTTTCTAGTCAGCTTTTTACAGCTATACTGCATCACTTTCAAGTGTTTAAACATTTAGGTATTATGGCCCATTAATTAATGTAAGTTTTCACTAATTAAAAGGCCATTATAGTGATAAAGGGCTAGATAACGTGTAAAGCTGTATTTTACGCTCATGCATTAACTGCGCTAGAAGTAAGGTTTTGCAAGCTAACCTGATGAAGTTACAATATCACAACCGTTTTTTCGTATTCCCCCACAGAAGTCAATGGAGTATGAAAAGGGGGAAAAAAAGCCCTACTCGCAAGCAAATCTGATTGTATATTCTCAACCTGACATTAAAATATTAATATTTCACATTCCAATGTTCTTCATATGGCAGAATATGTTCATTGATAAATACATATTTCTACATATATCTGATGGTATTAAATATATATATTTATATATATATATATATATATATATATATATATATATATATATATATAGGTAAAGATATATACAGATATGTATAGAAATATCTATTTAAAAATACATTTGTGCAGAATGTTGGAATGGGAAATATTTACAGTAAATACACAGTATAACACTTTATTAAATATGAATATTACATAAATATGCTTTTTCATGTTATAATTTACTTGACTGCAAAGGGCTTTAATGCACTTATATATACATGTCTATATATGTTTCTATATATGCAACACATGTTTTTATGTGTTTTTACACACACACATATACTGTATATATTTTTATCCGAGAGTGCTATTATGAGTGTAATTTAACTGTTGAGTGTATTTTTGATGTGTGTTGTGCAACATTTTTGTCTTGTGTAACAATTAACCAGAGCTCTGAGGCTGCGGTAATTAGCACACCACTCGTAATCTAGATCAAAATAAGATGTTATAATGGAATATGTAACTCAAATTGTTTTCTTTGATGATTCGGATAAAGCATGCAATTTTAAACATCTTTCCAATTTACTTATATTATCTAATTTGCTTTGTTCTTTTAAATTTCCTTTGCTGAAACACACCTAGGTAGGCTCAGGTGCTGGGAGACAGCTGCTGATTGGTATTTTCACTTATATGCCTTTTGTTATTAGCTCTTTGTAGTGAATTGCTGCTCCTCAATGAAGGATACTGAGAGAATAAAAAATGTGATAATAGAAGTAAAATGGAAAGTTGCTTAAAAATGTATATTTTAATTGTATTTGAAATATAAAAGAAAAATGTTGGGTTTCATACCCCTTAAAGGGACACTGAACCCAATTTTTTTATTTTGTGATTCCGATAGAGCATGCAATTTTAAGCAACTTTCTAATTTACTCCTATTATCAATTTTTCTCGTTCTCTTTATTTGAAAAAGAAGGCATCTAAGCTATTTTTGGTTCAGTACTCTGGACAGCACATTTTTATTGGTGGATGAATTTATCCACCAATCAACAAGGACAACCCAGGTTGTTCACCAAAAATGGGCCGGCATCTAAACTTACATTCTTTCATTTCAAATAAAGATACAAAGGGAATAAAGAAAATTTGATATTAGGAGCTAATTAGAAAGTTACTTAAGGAGGAGCTTAGCACAGGTAGCTGAGCGTCTGTTCTCCAGTCCCAAGCACCTGGCGGTGTAATCCACGAGCCAAGCCCCGAATTCAGAGGCTGCTACTTGGACGGCAAGGACCACACGCTGCCGGAACGCACAGTGGAAACTCCAAGCCCACTGTTGAGAGACCCCTTGTTCTAAAAGGGAGGATATCCCCAATATACTGCACTGTAATAAGAAAGACCCATATGTGCAACTGACAGGAAAAAAGAAAGGAGAAAAATACAAAAAAAAACTGTAAGGCTGCTTACCCGACAAGTCTCTTGACTGCCAACTCTCCCTGTTTCTCTATCTCCCCTCCTGGTACAGAGACCGGACATTTGTCGCTTCTTGCCGCCGAGAAGTGCGGAATCACGCCCGGAGAGCCCGGGAGTCCGGTGAGTGCTGGAGACCTGCCCCTCCTCCCCCACCGGTGCTGCGTGGGAGGAGGTATCGATAGGAGCCAGTTGTGCTGGTGTATCAGAGTGACCCTGAGCGTGGAGACTTCCTTTGGTGCCCTCGGTTGAGGCCGGTTCACTTAGCACCTGTTCTGGCGGTGCTGCTTCTGGACCCGGCCCGGAGTTTACCATTTGACTCCCTCCCCCCCCACCGGTGTTGCGCGGGAGGAGGCGGGTCGGAGAGGATCAGAGGGTTCGCCTATTTTGTGGAAACGGAGCAGGATTCAGTAGTGCTCCTTATCCCCCGGCTGGCAAGGAAAAAGTTTGTGTACCAGACCACGGACACCGGAGGGTGAGTGTATTAAGCAGAGATAAACGCTGCTTTCTCTGGAAATCTGTGGATTTATTTGTATCTTTTCCTCATATACAATAATACAAGAAAAAAAAAACTGTTAAGGAGCAAGGGAAAGGAGAAAGAGGAAAGGGGGCCAGTCAGAAGGGGAAATAGAAACACGAACGCTACCCAAGTTGCATTGAAACACATATCAAACCAAAATATATTCCTGCTGGGGAAAAAATATTTCTCTTCTGTTTTTCTTTCTGGGACAAAAAACTCAGCAAATAACAAGACACAGCTTGTGGGACCTCAAAAAGGAGAGGAAGAGAAAAGAGGGAAAAGGGAAAAAAAATACACTTAGAACACTTCTAAAAAAAAAAAAGCCTAAAGAGTTGAACGCAGAGGTCAACCAAAAGACTTATATCAAGGGTAAAGAGAAAGAAACAAAAGAAGCACAGAACGCTGCTAGAAGTCACAATTATAACAAAAAGTTACATAATGTTTTTTCTTGGATGGTACAGGTTAAAGAAAGAGACAAAGTAACGTTAAAAGTCTCTGTTCTG
The DNA here is from genome assembly GCF_027579735.1 of Bombina bombina. Taxonomy (NCBI): domain Eukaryota; kingdom Metazoa; phylum Chordata; class Amphibia; order Anura; family Bombinatoridae; genus Bombina; species Bombina bombina. The sequence continues at coordinate 1,441,361,640 of NC_069499.1, read as the reverse complement.
ACCTTAGCATAATAAGTCTTTTTTTTTTTTTTTTTTCTCCCTCTTACTGCATTAAAAGGGTTGCCACTGCATAAATTTTCATATAAGAATCATTTGGACCTGTTAAATTGTTGATTTAAAAGCTGTGTATAGATTTGCTATCAATTGCTCTATTTTTTACTAACACTGCCAATTCACTCCCTGAGTCTAAAACAATGTTGTGTAATAACCTAAATTAGCCTTACTATCCTGTCCTCAAAGAGTATCTGTAAGATTTCTGCAAGCTAAGCTCCTAGGTTTAAAATTAGGCCCTGAAATTATAGGATCAAAACCACTAATCTCAGAAATCTTTGCTATGTCTAGACATTGTATTCCTTTCTCTTTGCATCTGTATATATAGATAAATTATATTTAAATACAGCCAGGTAAAAGAGCACGCACCATAATTATCTAAAAAAAGAGAGGAAGGGAGGGGGAAGGAGAGGGAAGGGGCGAGGAAAGGGAGGAAAGAAGAGGAAAAAAAGTAAAATTTAACAAAGTGCCTGGTCTAGGAAACAAAAAGCTTGTCTAATCATTGATATAATGGTATTGTGGGTTAATTATATTTTTATTTCTGATAAGCCTGGATAACTATTCTGAGAAGTCCCTTTCCTGAATTCCCTGGGACAGGGTTTTGGCCCCACCCGCAGACATCCTACTGTGGGGTAAATCCAAACAGGGTTATATAATACCCTGTGGCTTGGGTCTTCTCAAATATCCCCCTAGTAAGAGATTTAAGACCGTGGTTCAATAAATGTAAGTTAACCTAAATTTAAAAGCCAGTAAAGAAATTGTCCTAGAGGCAGAGACCGCATATTATCTGTCCTTCCAAATCTTTTCAAATTTGACTGCGACTTTCTGTCTGTCTGCCAAAGCTTGATATTATAATCCTAAAATCACTTACACTTTCCTTTTTTTTTTCTTTTTCTTTTTTTTTTTCCCCCTCACTTGCACATTCCTCACAAATAATTACACAAAATATTCACTTTCCTTCCACATCCCCTGCCCTTTAAATTTTACCCACACTTACAAGTCACTTTTTTCACCCCTTTTTTTTTTTTTCTCTCTTCTCACACTAATCACCCATTTCCCCTATTTTAATATTACCACTCAACACCCAGGGGTGCTCCCCCCAATAAGTATTTTTGGCACATGCACAATTGGCACATGGATAAATGTCTCAATACTTCTTCTAAGTCAATATCTCCAAGCATGGCAGGCAGACACAGAGACAAGAAATCGAAAGGAATTGCCGAGCCTCTAGCGGAGGCACACTCTGCAACTAATCTTAATCCAACGAGTGAAGTACTGAATTTACAAAACCTAGTCACCAATATATCAGAAGCTTTGACTCCTAAATTCGATACTTTAAGAATTGAAATTAAACATGATATAGATCAACTATCTCAGGAAGTTAGGCAATTTTCAGGCAGACTTCAAGAGGCAGAGCAGAGAGTGTCAGATTTAGAAGATCTCACAGTGGCACAAGGCTCTAAATTGGAAGACGCAGAAATTAAGCTACAAAAAATGCAGCTTAGACTAGAAGACCTAGAAAATCGGTCATGAAGAAATAACATAAGGATAATTGGCATTCCAGAGGAAAAAAAATATGAAAATCTAACGCTATTTATAACAGAAACGCTAGGTCAATTACTGGAAATATCAAGCACACAGATTATAATTGAGAGAATCCACAGAATTGGTCCCCCCTCTGATGACACTAAAATAAATAAGAGGCCTAGAGTAGTTATTGCCCGGTTTTTGAATTACTACTGCTAGCAGATGAGAGGCTCTGCTCTAAGAACATAAAAACAGGAATTACACCTATAATCATTTCAGACCACGCCCCCATTTTTCTTGAAATACACCTAAATAGCCTAAAAACAGCTCCCCTGAGATTTAGGTTTCCTTACCACTTGGCTAACGATGCAAAATTTAAAAAACATTTAAATGATAAATTTAAAGAATATATTCAATTTAACGCAGAATACATTGACAGACCAGAAATCTTCTGGGGAGCCGCTAAGGCAGTCATTAGAGGAGAAATAACAGCATATGCGGCTAAAATAACTAAGATTATGAAAAATAGAGAAAAGGAAGCTACTAATTTTGTCATAAACTCATATAATCACTTTCTTTTACACAAGTCACCTTTTAATTGGGCTAAATACATTAAAGCCAAAAAAGAAAGAGATGCCCTAATATTGTTCACAGAAACTCAAAAAGATCTTAGAAAAAAAAAAAAAAAGTAAAGAAAGGAACAAAAAACAAAAAAAAAGAAAAAAAAAGGAAAAAAAAAACAAAAAACTGTATGCTCTATCTGAATCATGAAAGAAAATAATTGGGTTCAGTGCCCCTTTAATCTTTTTGATGTAAAAGTAAATTTATTAAAGTCATGTTTTTTTAAGGGGGTTTCTAGTTATGCCCATTGTTAAATCCTTTCACAGAAGTAACTGAAAGAGAGTATTTGTTTGTTAAACATATCCTTTATTGTGCAGAGTGCATTTATATAATACATTTTGTTGTGTAACAGATTAGATGGTTTATTTTTATTTTTTGTATTGTGTGTAGATTTATAAAACTTTTCTTTTTCTTTATTTTTAATTTCTTCAATTATATAGATGAGGTGTTCCTAGAGACCTCAGGTTTTTGACTGGATTCTATAGGTTTGCTAGAATTTAGTTGGTTATGCAGGTAGGCTTTCCATGTCAAAGTCATATGGGCATATGTATCTACTTTACCGTATTTTAGATAGTGTTGTTCCTCTAGATCTAATAAATCAAATACTTCCACATAGACTACATAGGAACCTCTTTTCTTTTCCAGTTTTGCACGAAGCAACTGTTAACACAAAAAAGCTTTGTTCTAAAAACTACTGTTGGGTTTTCATTATTGAATCATTTACTACATAAATGACAGGTAGGTCTCTAGAACAACTTTCCAGAAGTAAGCTATGTGGGATCCCAGTGAAAATTCCAGAAACAAAAGGAACAGCCTTATTCCAAATACGTAATGTTTCATTGATAATTGGGTTTAGTGTAGGGTCTTTAGAGTTGTTAGTATTAGAGTGAGCTCTCCAGCATAATAAGCCTAAATATTTTGTATGTGTGAGATCCTGTTACACTGGGACCTATAATTTATAATTGTAATAAATATGCCAGTCAATGACTCTTTGCAAAAATATGGATTATCTATACATTTTCAGATTTGATGCCCAAAGTCCGCCTGATGTTTTGGTAGCATCATTATTATTTTATTAATCATGGGAAGTCTTTGGCCTCCCATTTAGGGATGCAACCAATATAATTTTTATGAATTAATGATTTTACAGCCTCTAACTTACATCAGTCTCCTAGATTTGCAAACCAGTGTACAAGCTTCTAAAGAACATTAGCCATCCAGATTTGAAAACCAGCTTACAAGCTTCTGACTTACATCAGTCTCTTATATTTACAAACCATCTTACAAACCGCTACATTTACAACAGTCTCCAAGATTTGCAAACCAGCTTTCAAGCCTCTAACTCACATTAGTTTCTCAGATTTGCAAATCATTTTTTAAGGTAATTCATCTGACAGATCTCTGCAGTCACGAGAATTGGTAAAATAATTTCTTACATCTGTTGAGCTATTCTGGAATTGTTTCTGACTCTCATAATATCGCAATTTGTTTTCACCTCCTCTGCTCTGATTCAAGTTACTCCTCCCCCTATACTTTTTTTTTACCAGGAATGTTCACCTGACTTTTCTATTCATTTAAAGTCACTAAATTACATCAGTCTCCTAGATTTGCAAACCAGTTTACAAGCTTTTAATTTACATTTGTCTACCAGATTTGCAAACCTTTTTACAAGCTTATAAAATACATCAGTATCCCATATTTACAAACCAGCATACAAGTCTCTACTTGCATCATTCTCATAGATTTGTAAATCACCTTACAAGGTAATTCATCTGACTGGTCTCTCCATGCAAGATAATGGGTGGAATAATTTTCTACATCTGTTGGGCTACTCTGGAATTGTTTCTAACTCTCATTTTAATATCCCAATTTACTCTCACCCCCTCTGCTCTGATTTAAGCTACTCTTCCCCCTTTACTTTATTACAGGAATGCTCACCTTGCTTGTCTCTTTGTTTTAGAACCTCTATCTTACACCAGTCAACCATATTGTCAGGAACTAGACCTTTATCGTTGTCTACCACCTCCCACTCAGATGTTTTCTTAAATATATAACACCTCTTAACAGGTGCAACTGTCAAAAAAGATCCAGGATAGAGAAACGACTTCACATTCACAGCCTCTATACTGACACTCTTCAACATTCTACTACACTTTTCCAAATCTCATTTGCTCACTCACCACACAATTCATTCCTTAGTGCTCCCTAAGTAATCACTAGACAAGTGCACAATCGAAAAATTTAGTTTGCTTTGTTTAGTTTTGGGCCGTAAATAAAATTTGGTTCGAGACATTCTTAATAATTCCGTATGTATCGTTAATTTGGTTTCGGAATTTATCCGTGCGTTCTGAATTTTGAAATTCGGATGCATTCAAAACCGTTACCGAATTATTATTAATGTCGGACTGAATCTTTATTACGGACCGAATCATTATTTCTAGCTAATGTTCCGGCGATTGCCAAAACAAAATTATGTTAAACTGCCGACGCCACCACCCACACCGCCACTAAATAAAGCTATTAACCGGTAAATCGACACCCCCCACATCACTAACACTACCTTAACATATTAACCCCTAAACCACACACCCCCACATTGCCAAAACTAACAAAACCTATTAACTGCCGTTCCGAAACATCGCCAACACGAACTAAATCTATTAACCCCTAAACTGCACCCCCCACATTGCCGACACAAACTAAATCTATTAACCCCTAAACCGCACACCCCCCACATCTCCAACACTAACTAAACCTATTAACCTCTAAACTGCCGTTCCAAAACATTGCCGCCCCTAAGTAAAGCTATTAACCCCTAAATTGCCATCACCCCACATCACTAACACTACCTAAACATATTAACCCCTAAACCACCATTCCAAAACATCACTGACACAAACTAAACCTATTGACCCCTAAACCGCAAACTCCAACATCACCGAAATGAACTAAACCTATTATCCCCTAAACCGCACCCCCCTCCACATAATCAACAAAAACTAAAACTATTAACCCCTAAACTGCTGTCCTATTAACCCCTAAACCACCGTCCTATTAACCCCTAAACCACCGTTCACAAACATTGCCAATACTAACTAAATCTATTAACCCCTAAACAGCCGGCCCCCACATTGCAACAACCTAAATTAAACTATATTAAGCCCTAAACCTAACACCCCCTAACCCTAAACCTAACACCCCCTAACTTTAATCTATTTAAAATATAACTAAATTAAAGTTACAATTATTAACAAATATTACCTATTTAAATCTAAATACAAAGTAGCTTACCTATATTAACCCCTAAACCTAAAAACCCCTAACTTTAACCCTAACCCTAAACCTTACACCCCCTAAATTTAACATAATTAAAATATAAATAAAGTTACAATTAATAACTAAATAATACCTATTTAAATCTAAATAAAAAGTAACTTAAATGTAAAATAAAATCTAAGCTAGCTACAATATAACTAATAGTTATATTGTAGCTAGCTTAGGTTTTATTTTTATGTCACAGGTAAGTTATTTATTTTAACTAGGTAGACTAGTTAGTAAAACATAGTTATTAACTATTTACTAACTACCTATTTAAAATAAATAAAAACTTACCTGTGAAATAAAAATAAAACCTAAGCCGCCTTACACTAAAACCTAACATTACAAAAATAAAAACCTAACATTACAAAAAATAAATAAACCAACCATTACAAAAAATAACAAATGAAATTATCCAAAACAATACAAAATGTTCCTATTCTAATACCCTTTTAAAAAAAAACACCCCAAAATAAAAAAAAACATAATCTATAATAAACTGCCAAGGGACCTTAAAAAGGCATTTTGGGGGCCCTTAAAAGGTCCTTTGTGGGGCATTAAATATTTAATAATAAATAATAATAATAATAATAATAAATAATATTTAAAATAATAAAAATGATTCCTATTCTAATACCCTTTAAAAAAAATAAAACTGACCCCAAAATAAAAAAGCCTAATCTAGAATAAACTACCAAGGGCTCTTAAAAGGACCTTTTGTGGACTCTTAAAAGGGCCTTTTGTAGATCATTGCACTAAAGTTAACAGCTCTTTTGCTACAAAAAACAAACAAACACCCCCTAACAGTATACAAACCCCCACCCCCCAAACCCACAAAATAAAAATAAAATAAAATCTAATCTACCCATTGCCCTGAAAAGGGCATTTGTATGGGCATTGCCCTTAAAAGGGCATTTAGCTCTTTAACTGCCACAGCCCTAATCTAAAAATAAAAACCTACCCCAAAACAAAAAAAAAATACATTATGCAAAATAACAAACAAATTATTAAAAATAATAAAAATGATTCCTCTTCTAATACCCATTTAAAAAAACCCCACCCAAAATAAAAAAACTAATCTAGAATAAACTACCAATGGCCCTTAAAAGGGCCTTTTGTAGGGCATTGCCCTAAGTTTAACAACTCTTTTACCTGAAAAAAAAAAAAAAAATACAAAGACTCACTAACATTACAAACCCCCACACCCCCAAACCCACAAAATAAAAAATAAAAATATCTAAAAAACCTAAGCTAACCATTGCCCTGAAAAGGGCTTTTGTAAGGGCATTTAGCTCTTTTGCTGCACAAACCCTAATTTAAAAAAAAAAACACACCCAAAAAACCCTTAAAAAAACCTAACACTAACCCCCGATGATCCACTTACAGTTTTTAAAGTCCCGCTTGAACGATCTTCATCCAGGCGGCGAGAAGTCTTCATCCAGGCGGCCTCTTCTATCTTTATCCAGATGACGAACTCCTCATCCAGGAGTCGAGAAGTCTACATCCAGGCGGCATCTTCTATCTTGATCCCGGCAGCGCGGAGCATCCTCTTCATACGGTCGCCGCCGTACACTGAATCTTCAATGCAAGGTACATGACTCAAGATGGCGTTACTTGCATTCCTTTTGGCTGAAAAATTTTAATCAGCCAATAGGAATTAGAGCTGCTTAAATCCTATTAGTTATATTGTAGCTAGCTTAGGTTTTATTTCACAGGTAAGTTACTTTGTATTTAGATTTAAATAGGTATTATTTAGTTAATAATCGTAATTTTAATTTAGTTATATTTTAATATTGTTAAAGTTAGGGGGTGTTAGGTTTAGGGTTTGGTTTAGGGGGTGTTAGGTTTAGGGGTTAATATAGGTAAGTTACTTTCAGCTAGATTATGAGTTTTGCGGTATGAGTGAAAAAGCAGAGTTAAGACTCATAACGCTGCTTTTTCACTACCGCTGGTATTACGAGTATTGCAGGTTTAGGGGCACCGCACACTTTTTTGGCCTTAACGCAAATTGCTGCCCAAACCCTAATTTAAAAAAAAAAACACCCCAAAAATGTCTGATAGAATTCTATCAGAGGATGGATGTCTGATAGAATTCTATCAGTCAATTGGAATTGAAGGGACGCCATCTTGAATGACATCATTTAAAGGAACCTTCATTCGTCGTTAGTCGTCAGAAGAAGAGGATGCTCCACACCGGATGTCTTGAAGATGGAGCCGCTCCACGCCGTATGGATGAAGATAGAAGATGCTGCTTGGATGAAGACTTTGGCTGCCTGGATGAAGACTTCTGTGGGCTTTGACGAGGACTTCTGCCTCTTCATTGAGGATGGATGTTGGGTCTTCAAAACTGTTAGTGGATCTTTGGGGGTTAGTGTTAGGCTTTTCTAAGGGTTTATTGGTGGGTTTTATTTTTAGATTAGGTGTTTGGGCAATTGAAAAAGAGCTAAATGCCCTTTAAAGGGCAATGCCCATCCAAATGCCTTTTCAGGGCAATGGGGAGCTTAGGTTTTTTTTTAGTTAGTTTTTTATTTGGGGGTCTGGTTGTGTGGGTGGTGGGTTTTACTGTTGGGGGTGTTTGTATTTTTTTACAGGTAAAATAGCTGATTTATTTGGGGCAATGCCCTGCAAAAGGTTTAAGTGCTATTGGTAGTTTAGTTTAGGCTAGTTTTTTTTTTTTTTTTTTTTTGGGGGGGGGGCTTTTTTATTTTGATAGGGATATTAGATTAGGTGTAATTAGCTTAAATATCTGATAATATCTTTTTTTATTTTGTGTAATTTAGTGTTTGTTTTTTTGGAATTTAGATAATTTTATTTAATTTAGGTAATTTATTTAATTATTTATTTAATTATAGTGTAAGGTTAGGTTTTATTATAAGGCAGGTTAGGTTTTATTTTACAGGTAAATTTGTATTTATTTTAGCTAGGTAGTTAGTAAATAGTTAATAACTATTTAGTAACTATTCTACCTAGTTAAAATAAATACAAACTTGCCTGTGAAATAAAAATAAAACATAAGCTAGATACAATGTAACTATTGTAGCTAGCTTAGGGTTTATTTTACAGGTATTTAGTTTTAAATAGGAATAATTTAGTTATTAACAGTAGGTTGTATTTAGATTTATTTTAATTATATTTAAGCTAGGGGGTGTTAGGGTTAGACTTAGGTTTAGGGGTTAATAAATTTAATATAGTGGCAGCGACGTTGGGGGCGGCAGATTAGCGGTTAATAATTGTAGGTAGGTGGCGGCGATGTTAGGGGCGGCAGATTAAGGTTAATAATATTTAACTAGTGTTTGCGAGGCGGGAGTACGGCGGTTTAGGGGTTAATATGTTTATTATAGTGGCGGAGATGTTGAGAGCGGCAGATTAGGGGTTAATAAATATAATGTAGGTGTCGTAGATTTTGGCGGTGGCATATTAGGGGTTAATAAGTGTAAGATTAGGGGTGTTTAGACTCAGGGTTCATGTTAGGATGTTAGGTGTAAACATACATTTAGTTTCCCCATAGGAATCAATGGGGCTGCGTTACTGAGATTTACGCTGCTTTATTGCAGGTGTTAGGCTTTTTTTCAGACGGTTCTCCCCATTCATTTCAATGGGGAAATCGTGACTTAAGCAGCGCTGATATTGGAGTGCGGTGTGGAGCTCAATTTTGCTCTATGCTCACTTCTTGTCTGATAACGCCGGGTTTTTAAAAACCTGTAATACCAGCGCTGTAGAAAAGTGAAAATAACTTGCAAGTTAGTACCAAGCAGCTCTTAACGCAAACTCATAATCTAGCCGTTTGTATTTAGATTTAAATAGGTATTATTAGTTATTAATTGTAACTTTAATTTAGTTATATTTTAATTATGTTAAAGTAAGGGGGTGTTAGGGTTAGGGGGTGTTAGGTTTATGGGTTAATATAGGTAAGTTACTTTGTTTTTAGATTTAAATAGGTATTATTAGTTAATAATTGTAACTTTAATTTAGTTATATTTTAATTATGTTAAAGTTAGGGGGTGTTAGGTTTAGGGTTAGGGGGTGTTAGGTTTAGGGGTTAATCTAGTTTAATTTAGGTTGTTGCAATGTGGGGGCCGGCGGTTTAGGGGTTAATAGCTTTAGTTAGTGTCAGCGATGTTTTGAAACAGCGGTTTATGGGTTAATAGGTTTAGTCATGACTTGACTTGGCAAGATTTGCCCACCATTCTTTGCAAAACACATAGGTTTAGTTAGTGTTGGCAATGCAGGGGGTGCAGTTTAGGGGTTAATAGGTTTAGTTTGTGTCAGCGATGTTTCGGAATGGTGGTTTAGGGGTTAATAAGTTTAGTTCATCTCGGCAATGTGTAGGGGGTGAGATTTAGGGGTTAATAGGGGTTAATAGATTTAGTTTGTGTCAGCGATGTGGGAGGTTGTGGTTTATGGGGTAATAGGTTTAGTTAGTGTAGGCGATGTTTCGGGGCGGTGGTTTAGGGGTTAATAGGTTTAGTTAGCTTAAGAGATTTCAGGGAATGGTGGTTTAGGGGTTATACCTTTAATATAGACTTAGAGTTAGTATCCGCCGGAAACTGTTTAGGATGGAACAATGAAAAATTCTGAATATGAATAATAGATCGAAAATTCGGAAACATATTTATTCATTTTCGGAATTTTTGGGAATTCTTCAGGATGTGCCAATTCAGCAATTCAAATGCATCCGAATAGCCGAATCGGCCAAAAACGAAACGCACATGTCTAGTAATCCCTCATTCTTAGTCCACACTGTCTTATTTCCCTTCTTCCTTACCTTCTGTATCCATCTTTGTTTCTTCAGAATGCATGCTTGAGAACCACTCTATCTGTAGGTCACTTTGTATGTGAGGGAACTACTACTGATTGTGCTCAAGGGCAGGGTATTTATCTCCTTTTGTATAAATTAGATCTCAAGTACTTTACCTTATTGTACTTGTTAGGTATGTAATGCATCCCACACATGTTTTGAACTTTGTATAGTGCTGCATATTCGGTTGGTGCTTTATTTATGAAAGAGCACTCATTATCTGCTTCAATTCCTCAGGTGTAAAAGGGCTATCTAAGAATTTTCTTATTGCCATATTTATTGCCAGGGTTGGTGTGGTAAAGGTGGGGCCTAGGTTAGTGAGATTATATAAATTTTAAAATATACCTAAAATGCTTCTGCTATGGACAAAGAGCGGCACATGTATTAACTTTTATCATCTTCGTCATCTTTTATCAACAACACATATGCTTTATTAGTCCTTTTTTTAAAGATATATAGCTATAAGACAGCATTGCTTATTGCTACTCTTACAATATTTATGTTATTGAAAATGGGAATCGTTACTTTTTTATTAAAGGTTTTTATTAGACAGTTTTGTTGATCTTGTAGGTCCGTTAAAGGGATACTAAACCCATTTTTTTTTCATGATTCAGATAGAGCGTGCACTTTTAAGCAACTTTCTAATTTACTCCTATGATCAATTTTTCTTCATTCTCTTGCTATCTTTATTTAAAAAGCAGGAATAAAAAGCTTAGAAGCCTGCCCATTTTTGGTTCAGAACCCTGAATAGCACTTGCTTATTGGTAGCTACATTTAACAAACTAGTAAGCAAGCATAGCCAAGGTTCTTAACCAAAAATGGGCCGGCTCCTAAGCTTTATATTCCTGATTTTTAAAGAAAGATAGCAAGAGAACAAATAAAAAATGTTAATAGGAGTAAATTAGAAAGTTGCTTAAAATTGTGTGCTCTATCTGAATCATTAAAGAAAATATTTGGGTTTGGTATTCCTTTAATATGGTCTGCATTTTTTGATGTTGTGACTTTGACCTGTCTATATATAAGTGAGAACTGTAGCAAGATATTGACATTTTTTCTGCTATCTATTCTCCTCTTAAGACACATTTTTTGTGCCTCCCATATGGCATATACAGTGGATATAAAAAGTATACACACCACTGTTAAAATGTCATCGTTCTGTGATGTAAAAAAATGAGAGAAAGATAAATCATTTCAGAACTTTTTCCACCTTTAATGTGACTTATAAACTGTACAACTCAATTGAAACACAAACTGAAATCTTTTAGGTGGAGGGAAGTAAAAATAAAAAACTAAAATAATATGGTTGCATAAGTGTGCACACCCATAAACTAATACTTTGTTGAAGCAACTTTTGATTTTATTACAGCACTCAGTCTTTTTGGGTATGTCTATCAGCATGGCACATCTTGACTTGGCAAGATTTGCCCACTCTTCTTTGCAAAACACTCCGAATCTGTTAGATTGTGATGGCATCTCCTGTACACATCCCTGGCTGGGCCATTACAAAACTTTAATCTTCTTCTGGTGAAGCCATTCCTTTGTTTATTTGGATGTATGCTTTGGGTCATTTTCATGCTGAAAGATGAAGTTCCTCAGCAGAAGCCTGAAGGTTTTGTGCCAATATTGACTGGTATTTGGAAATGTTCATAATTCCCTCTACCTTGACTAAGGCCCCAGTTCCAGCTAAAGAAAAATAGCCCCAAAGCATGATGCTGACACCACCATGCTTCACTGTGGGTATGGTGTTCTTTTGGTGATGTGCAGTGTTGTTTTTTCGCCAAGCATATCTTTTGGAATTATGGCCAAAAAGTTCAACCTTGGTTTCATCAGACCATAACACCTTTTCCCACATGCTTTTGGGAGACTTCAGATGTGTTTTTGCAAAATTTAGCTGGGCTTGGATGTTTTTCTTTGTAAGAAAAAGGCTTCCGTCTTGCCACTCTACCCCATAACCCAGACATATGAAGAATACATAGATTGTTGTCCCATGTACCACACAACCAGTACTTGCCAGATATTCCTGCAGCTCCTTTAATGTTGCTGTAGGCCTCTTGGCAGCCTCCCAGACAAGTTTTCTTCTCGTCTTTTCATCAATTTTGGAGGGACGTCCAGTTCTTTGTAATGTCACTGTTGTGCCATATTTTCTCCACTTGATGATGACTGTCTTCACTGTGTTCCATGGTATATATAATGCCTTGTAAATTCTTTTAACAATGATATCCCTCTAATGCTTTGGAAGCTCTCTGTGGACCATGTCTTTTGCTGTAGGATGCGACTAAGAAAATGTCAGGAAAGACCTACTCGAACAGATGAACTTTATTTAGGGTTAATCAGAGGCACTTGATGGCAGGTGTGTACTGACTCCTATTCAACATAATTTTGAATGTGATTGCTTAATTCTGAACACAGCTTACATCCCCAGCACACTTTTGCAACCACATTATTTTAGGCTTTTTTTTTCCCTCTACCTAAAAGATGTCAGTTTGTTTTTCAATTGAGTTGTACAGTATATAGGTCACATTAAAGGTGGAAAAAGTTCTGAAATGATTTATCTTTGTCTCATTTTTTTACATCACAGAAACCTTACATTTTAACAGGGGTGTATAAACTTTTTATATCCACTGTACCATGGTTGATGTGACTGAGGTAAGTATTCTTATAAGGTAGTTCAATTTATGTTCACACTGGCAACCATAGAACAAAATGATCTAATAAGGAGCAGCCTATGTATGTAGCCACAAATTTTCCATCACATTTAAGGGACATGACACCCAATTTATAAAGAGCATGACATTTTAAGCTTTTCCATTTATTTAAAATAATTTGCTTCATTCTCTTGATATAAGATATTGTAAAACATATCTAAATAGGCTCTGTAACAGCAGATTGGTGGCTGCATTGATATTTCTTCAACAATAGATATCTAAAGTATAAAGCACATTAGATAACAGAAGTAAATTGGAATGTTTTTGAAAAGTTGGATTCTCTATCTGAATCACAAAAAAAAGTTTGTCTGGTAGGGGTGTAGAAGGTAACGAAGTTGTCTGGTAGGGGTGTAGAAGGTAATGCAGTGGTTCAAATTTGTGTTTCATGTCCCTTTAACTGAGGATCAACATTTTCTATAATAATAACAATAACAAGTTTTTGTTTCATGTCCCTTTAACTGAGGATTTACATTTTCTATAATAATAACAATAAATAATTTAAATGCTATTAAATAAATGTGTTAAGTTAATAAATTTAGCGTAATCCTTCATTACATAATCTAGTTAAAATGAGCATATTGTCTCTTTGATTCTGATAGAAAACTTACATTTAATTTAAATCTTTTATTATGAACTCAGTTAAAGTTATTGGGGTCAATTTATAAAGCAGTGGATGCTACTTCTGACTCACTCCGCTCCAGGTCCGCCTCTATCTTTCTTTCTATCTATCTATCTATCTATCTATCATCTATCTATCTATTGGGTTCTTGTAAAGCATGGCTATTCACCCGTAAGGGTCTCAAGGCGCTGAGGGTTGCAGTTCAGTCGAAGAGACAGGTCTTGAGGTCCTTTCTGAACTTAGTTAGGGTGGTAGCTTGTCTGAGGTGCAGAGGGAGGGTGTTCCAAGTCTTGGCTGCCAGATGACAGAAGGATCTGCCTCCTGCTGTGGTTTTCCTGATGCGGGGAATGACAGCGAGGGCTTGGTCGGCCGATCGAAGTTGTCTGGAAGGTGTGTAGAAGGTAACGCGGTGGTTCAAGTATTCGGGACCGATGTTGTGGAGGGCCTTGAATGCGTGGGTGAGAAACTTGAAGGTTATTCTTTTGTTGATGGGGAGCCAGTGCAGGTCCTGCAGGTGTTTGGTGATGTGGCATTGACGAGGGATGTCAAGGATTAGTCTGGCCGAGGAGTTCTGGATGCGCTGTAGTCTCTTTTGGAGATTGATGGAGGTGCCGGCGTAGAGTGCGTTACCATAGTCCAGTCGGCTGCTGATGAGGGCGTGAGTGACAGTCTTCCTGGGCTCGGTTGGGATCCATTTGATGATCTTTCACAGCAAGTGAAGTGTGTGGAAGCATGCAGAAGAGACTGCGTTGATTTGCCGGTCCATGGAGAGCAATGAGTCCAGGATGATGCCTAGATTTCTTGCATGGTCGGTGGGGGTTGGAGGTTGTCCAAGGGCTGTGGGCCACCATGAGTTATTCCAAGCGGATGTGGTGGGACTGAGGAGGAGGACTTCGGTCTTGTCTGCGTTCAGCTTTAGGCAGTTGTAGTTCATCCAGGTGGCGACTGCTGTCAGCCCTTTGTGGCTGTTTCTCTTGGCAGTGGTGGGGTCACTGGTGAGTGAGACGATTAGCTTGGTGTCGTCGGCGTAGGAGACGATGTTGAGGTTGTGTCGTCGGGCAATGGTGGAGAGAGGGGCCATGTAGATGTTGAATAGGGTGGGGCTCAGCGAAGAGCCTTGGCGTACACCGCAGCAGATTTCTGTGGGCTTGGAGGTGAAGGGTGGGAGTCTAACTTTCTGGGTTCTGCCGGTGAGGAAGGAGGTGATCCATTCCAGGGCTTTGTCGCGTATGCCGGCATCGTGTAGTCGGTTGCGGAGGGTGAGGTGGGAGACAGTGTTGAATGCTGCTGAGAGGTCTAAGAGAATGAGGGCAGCGGTCTCTCCTCGGTCGAGTAGGGCTGTGGTTGCTCCTGAAACCGGATTGGGAGGAGTCCAGGGTGTGGTTGGCTTAGATGTAGTAAACGAGTTGCGCGTTGATGGACTTCTCGATTACTTTGGCCACAAAGGGGAGCAAAGAGATTGGGCGGTAGTTCTTCAGATCATTGGGGTCCGCCGTGGGTTTTTTCAGTAGGGGTTTTAATTCTGCGTGCGTGAAGCGGAAGTTAAGACGCAGCGGTCATAAGACCGCTACTCTTTAACTCGTCCACCACCTCTGAGGCAGCGGACAGCAATCAGCCTGATCTGATATGATCGGGTTGATTGACACCCCCTAGTGGTCGATTGGCCGCAAATGTGCAGGGGGCGGCCTTGCACAAGCATTTCATTAGAAATGCTTGTGCAATGATAAATGCAGAGAGCGTATGCTGTCGGCATTTATCGATGTGCGGCGGACCGAATCCGCTGCATCAGATCATGTCCGCCCGCACATTAGTAAATCGGCCCCATTATGTGACATGTGATAGAAATTGATGTACTTTGTAAAGAAAGCAGTGACAATTTATGCATTAGCAAAATGGAAATAGTAAATGATGTGCTGAACATTTGAAACAACTCTCTCTCTTTCCCCCCCCCCCCCCGTACTTTTGATTTAGAGTAACAAAATCAATTTGGTTTTAAGAGCTCTTTATTTTTTTTTATTATTTTTTTCTGGGAACATTTGTTATGTATATTTTACTACAACCTTAAATGTATATAACTAAAACTCACCTGATTAAAAAAGTTGCTCCACTGTATTATACTATCATTGATAAATAGCTCTTTGTATAAATCCCGTTGATTAAAGTGCCCAACCTTTATTGCCAGAAGAGTATCATTGACAGGCGAAACAAACCAATTCAAAATATCAAACCCAGAATACATATCTCCATTTTCATCGAATGACACTTCTTCACCAGCAGTGTTTGTAAAATATACCTTCTTCAAATACCTATGGAGCTTAATTGAATATAAAAGATTAATACATTACTGTAGATTTTTGCAGGTAAAGGTTTAAATAACCACTTATGTCAAAATAAAAGTTGCATGATTCAGATAAAGCATGCAATTTAAAAAAAACACAATGAACACACGAAAGATGCGCTGACTCAAAAGTAGATATGCTGGAAACAAATATTTATTGGAAAGTCCAAGTATCAGTGACAGAATAATGAGGTCAGAGTCAAGAACGCCTGACGTGTTTCGCGCATGCATGGATGCACTTATTCGGAGGCTCAAAAAAAAAAACAACCTTGTTAATATACTTTCACTAGCAAAACATTCACATTATTTTTATATGCACATTGAGGCTGCAGAAGAAGTGCACAATGTATATTCATTTTGTTATTGGCTGATGGCTGTCATGTGAAAGAGGGGGAAGGAAGATTGAATTAACTTTCAGGTAGATTACAAGTTTTGCATTTGGGTTTCAACTCAGAAATGGTAATGATAATTTCACCGTTAAAACAGCAACACATTACAAGTCTTGTCGGTATAGCTGTACCGCAAGCATTTTAGCCTATAACGCAACGTCAGTCCTGCACACGTAAAAATTATGTTTTTTCATGGGACTTCCATAGTGCAGACATTACATGTTTTGCCTTCTAGCTAAAAAGCTTGTGTTCCAGCCTATAACTACAAGATCCGTACTGCCATCTAATAGCATCTGATATCTGTTACATAAAACTCATAACTAAACTGTCACAAAGTACACTATCACTCATAAAATACCTATTAACCCCTAAACCGAGACCCTCACACATTGCAAATACTATATTAAACTTATTAAACCCTAATCTGCCACTCCCGACATCACCGCCACAAATAAAATGTATTAAACCCTATTCTGCTGCTTTCCCCGACATCGTCACCACTTTAATACAGTTATTAACCCCTAAACCGCGGCCCTCCCACATCGCAAACACTATTTAAATATTATTAACCCCTAATCTTCCATCCACCCACATCGCCCCCACTGTACTAAAGTTATTAAGCAATACACTGCCGCCACTATAATAAACCTATTAACCCCTAAACCACAAGCCACCCACAACTAAATATACTAAATTAAACTAATATCCCCTAAACCAAAAGCCTTCCAGATTGCAATAAACTAATTTAAACTAGTCACCCCTAAGCCTAATGCCCCCTTACTTTATATTAAATTTACCATTTCCCTATCTTAAATTAAATTAAAACTTACCTGTCAAATTAAAAAAAATAACAAAAAATAACAAACACTAAATTATGAAAAATAACAAACAAAATTATCAAAAATAAAAAAGAATTACACCTAATCTTATAGCCCTATAAAAATAAAAAAGCCCCCCCAAAATAAAAAACCCTAGCCTACAATAAACTACAAATAGCCATTAAAAGGGCCTTTTGTAGGGCATTGCCCTAAGTTAAACTGCTCTTTTACCTGTAAACAAAATACAAACACCCCACCAACAGTAAAACCCACCACCCAACCAACCTCCCAAAATAAAAAACCTAGCTCTAACAAAAATCTAAGCTACCCATTGCCCTGGAAAGGCATTTGTATGGGCAAGACCAAACCCTAAACAAAAAAAAAACACCACCAAAGTTTAAAAATTCCTAACACTAACCCCCGAAGATCCACTCACAGTTGCTTAAGTCCCGCTTGAAGGATCTTCATCCCGGCTGCTCCATCTTCATCCAGGCGGCAGGCGGTTCCATCTTCATCCAGGTGGCATCTTCTATCTTCATCCCAGCGGCGCGGAGCATCCTCTTCATACGGACGCCCCCATACACTGAATCTTCAATGCAAGGTACGTGATTCAAAATGGCGTCCCTTGCATTCCTATTGGCTGATTTGATTTTGGAAATTCAAATCAGCCAATAGGTTGAGAGCTACTGAAATCCTATTGGCTGCTCAAATCAGCCAATAGGATGAGAGCTACTGAAACTCTATTGGTTGATTTGAACAGCCAATAGAATTTCAGAAGCTCTCATCCTATTGGCTGTTTTGAACAGCCATTAGGATTTCAGTAGCTCTCATCCTATTGGCTGATTTGAATTTGTGTACGGCGGCGACCGTATAAAGAGGATGCTCCATGACCATATAAAGAGAATGGAGCCACTCCACGTCGCCAGGATGAAGATAGAAGACGCCGCTGGGATGAAGAGAGAAGATGCAGCCTGGATGAAGATGGAGCCGCCTGGATGAAGATGGAGCCACCGGGATGAAGATCCTTCAAGCGGGACTTCAGCAATTGTCAGTGGATCTTCGGGGGTTAGTGTTAGGATTTTTAAAAACTTTTTTGGGTGTTTTTTGTGTAATGTATTTTTTTCATTTTGGGGTGGGTTTTTATTTTTAGATTAGGGATTGGGCATTTCATAAAGGAGCTGAATGCCCTTTTAAGGGCAGGAAAGAGAGCTAAATGCCCTTTTAAGGGCAATGCCCATACAGATGCCCTTTTCAGGGCAATTGGTAGATAAGGTTTTACTTTATTTTTATTTTGTGGGTTTTGGGGGTGGGGGTTTGTATACTGTTAGGGTGTGTTTGTTTTGTTTTGTAGCAAAAGAGCTGTTAACTTTAGTGCAATGCCCTACAAAAGGCCCTTTTAAGAGTCCACAAAAGGTCCTTTTAAGAGCCCTTGGTAGTTTATTCTAGATTAGGCTTTTTTATTTTGGGGTCAGTTTTATTTTTTTTAAAGGGTATTAGAATAGGAATCATTTTTATTATTTTAAATAATTTCCGGCTAAGTCTTGCTTATGATTAAAAAGCAGCGTTGGCCGGTCCCAACGCTGCTTTTTAACGCCCACTGCTATTACGAGTCTTTAAGGTACTGGTGTACCGCTCATTTTTTTGGCCAGACTCGGAAATACTGCAAATCCACTTACGTCAATTGCGTATCCTCTTTTTTCAATGGGACTTGCATAGCGCCGGTATTATGAGTCTTCCAAAAAGTGAGTGGTAGACCCTCTCCTGTCAAGCCTGGTACCGCATTTTAAAGTCAGTAGTTAAGAGTTTTACACAACAACGCCGTAGCATAAAACTCTTAACTAAAGTGCTAAAAAGTACACTAACACCCATAAACTACCTATTAACCCCTAAACCGAGGCCCTCCCACATCGCAAACACTAAAATACAATTTTAACCCATAATCTGCCTAACTGGACATCGGCGCCACTATAATAAATATATTAACCCCTAAACCGTCGCACTCCCACCTCGCAAACATTATTTAAATATTATTAACCCCTAATCTGCTGTCCCTAACATTGCCGACACCTACCTACATTTATTAACACCTAATCTTCCGCCCCCAACGTCGATGCCACTATATTAAAGTTATTAACCCCTAAATCTAAGTCTAACCCTAACCCCCCTAACATATATAATTTAAATAAATCTAAATAAAATAACTATAATTAACTAAATTATTCCTATTTAAAACTAAATACTTACCTATAAAATAAACCCTAAGATAGTTAGAATATAACTAATAGTTACATTGTAGTAATCTTATGGTTTATTTTTATTTTACAGGCAAATTTGTATTTATTTTAACTAGGTATAATAGTTATTAAATAGTTAGTATCTATTTAATAACTACCTAGCTAAAATAAATACAAAAGTGCCTGTAAAATAAAACCTAACCTGTTACAATTACACCTAACACTACACTATAATTAAATAAATTCCCTAAATTAAATAAAATTATCTAAAGTACAAAAAAACACACTAAATTACAGAAGAAAACTAATTACAATCCCCCTAACAAAATAAAAAAGCCCTACCCTATACTACATTACAAATAGCCCTTAAAAGGGCCTTTTGCGGGGAATTGCCTCAAAGTAATCAGCTCTTTTACCTGTAAAAAAAATTACAAATCCACCCCAAAATTAAAACCCACACAACCAACCCTACTCTAAAACTCACCCAATCCCCCCTTAAAAAAACCTAACATTAACCCCTTGAAGATCACCTTAACGGGAGACGTCTTCATCCAACCGGGCAGAAGTGGTCCTCCAGACGGGCAGAAGTCTTCATCCAAGCTGGACAGAAGTGGTCCCAGAATGGCATCTTCTATCTTCATCCATCCGGCGCGGAGCGGGTCCATCTTCAAGACATCCGATGCGGAGCATCCTCTTCTTCCGACAACTAACACAGAATGAAGGTTCCTTTAAATGATGTCATCAAAGATGGCGTCCCTTCAATTCCGATTGGCTGATAGAATTCTATCAGCCAATCGGAATTAAGGTAGAAAAAATCCTATTGGCTGATTGGATCAGCCAATAGGATTGAACTTCAATCCTATTGGCTGATTCAATCATCCAATAGGATTGAGCTGGCATTCTATTGACTGTTCGATCAGCCAATAGAATGCGAGCTCAATCCTATTGGCTGATTGCATCAGCCAATAGGATTTTTTCTACCTTAATTCTGATTGGCTGATAGAATTCTATCTTGAAGATGGACCCGCTCCGCGCCGGATGGATGAAGATAGAAGATGCCGTCTGGATGTAGACTTCTGCCCGTCTGGAGGAACACTTCTGCCTGGCTTAGATAAAGACTTCTGCCCGCCTGGAGCACCACTTCTGCCAGTTGGATGATGTCTTCCGGTAAGGTGATCTTCAAGGGGTTAGTGTTAGTTTTTTTTAAGGGTGAATTGGGTGGGTTTTAGAGTAGGGTTGGTTGTGTGGGTGGTGGGTTTTAATGTTGGGGGGGATTTGTAATTTTTTTTACAGGTAAAAGAGATAATTACTTTGGGGCTATGCCCCACAAAAGGCCCTTTTAAAGGCTATTTGTAATTTCGTGTAGGGTAGGGTTTTTTTTGGGGGGGGGGGGTTTAGGGGGATTATATTAGGTGTAATTATTTTAAAAATCTTGTAATTTGTTTATTTTTTTCTGTAATTTAGTGTTGTTGTTTTTTTGTACTTTAGATAATTTTATTTAATTGTATTTCATTTAGGGAATTAATTTAATTATAATGTAGTGTTAGGTGTTAGTGTAATTTAGGTTAGGTTTTATTTTACAGGTAAATGTGTCTTTATTTTAACTAGGTAGTTATTTAATAGTTAATAACTATTCTACCTAGTTAAAATAAATGCAATCTTGCCTGTAAAATAAAAATAAACCATAAGGTAGCTACAATGTAACTATTAGTTATATTGTAGCTATTTTAGGGTTTATTTTATAGGTAAGTATTTAGTTTTAAATAGGAATAATTTAGTTAATGATAGTTATTCTTATTTATATTTATTTAAATTATATTTAAGTTAAGGTGTGTTAGGGTTAGACTAAGGTTTAGGGGTTAATAACTTTAATATAGTGGCAGCGACGTTGGGGGTGGCAGATTAGGGGTTAATAAGTGTAGGTAGGTGTCTTCGACATTGGGGTGGCAGATTAGGGGTTAATAAATATAATGTAGGTGTCTGCAATGTTGGGGGCAGCAGATTAGGGGTTCATAAGTATAATGTAGGTGACAGTGGTGTCTAGAGTGGCAGATTAGGGGTTAATAATATAATGCAGGTGTCGGCAATGTCGGGGGTGGCAGTCTGGCAGATTAGGAGTTAATAAGTGTAAGATTAGGGGTGTTTAGACTCTGGGTTCATGTTAGGGTGTTAGGTGTAGACATAACTATTATTTCCCCATAGGAATCAATGGGGCTGCGTTAGGAGCTAAACGCTGCTTTTTTGCAGGTGTTAGGTTTTTTTCTCAGCCGGCTCTCCCCCATTGATTCCTAAGGGGAAATCGTGCATGAGCACGTTCAGCCAGCTCACCGCTAATGTAAGCAGCGCTGGTATTGAGGTGAGATGTGGAGCTAAATTTTTCTCTACGATCACTTTTTTGCGGTTAACGCCGGGTTTGTAAAAACCCATAATACCAGCACTGTTTTTAAGTGAGTGGTAAGCATAAACTGCTTGTTAGCACCGCATAGCTTCTAACGCAAAACTCATAATCTAGGCGTTCATTTGTTATTTTTTGTAATGGTAGTTTTATTATTTTTTGTAATGGTAGGCTTTTTATTTTTTGTAATGTTAGGTTTTATTGTAAGGCAGCTTAGGTTTTATTTCACAGGTAAGTGTGTATTTATTTTAACTTGGTAGTTAGTAAATAGTTAATAACTATTTACTAACTAGTCTACCTAGTTTAAAATAAATACAAACTTACCTGTGAAATAAAAATAAAACCTAAGCTAGCTACAAAATAACTATTAGTTATATTGTAGCTAGCTTAGGTTTTATTTCACAGGTAAGTATGTATTTAGTTTTAAATAGGAATTATTTAGTTAATAATTGTAAGTTTAATTTTTTAATTATTTTAATTATGTTAAAGTTAGGGGGGTGTAAGGTTTAGGGTTAAGGTTAGGTTTAGGGTTAGGTTTAGGGTTAGGTTTGCATTAGGGTTAGGTTTAGGGGTTAATATAGTTTAATTTAGGTTGTTGCGATGTGGGGGGCTGGTGGTTTAGGGATTATTAGGTTTATTTAGTGGCAGTGATGTGGGAGGCCAGAGGTTGAGGGGTTAATAACTTTATTTAGTGGCTGCGATGTTGGGGAGTGGTGGAATTGTATAAAATCTAAACATGTCATAGCTATATACACAATCATAATCAATGTATACACTTCTAACACAATAATGGTGATTATAATTATATATAAGGTGATTATAATTATACATAGACATAACTATTATTTCCCCATAGGAATCAATGGGGCTGCGTTAGGAGCTAAACGCTGCTTTTTTGCAGGTGTTAGGTTTTTTCTCAGC
Source organism: Bombina bombina (assembly GCF_027579735.1). Taxonomy (NCBI): domain Eukaryota; kingdom Metazoa; phylum Chordata; class Amphibia; order Anura; family Bombinatoridae; genus Bombina; species Bombina bombina. The sequence continues at coordinate 1,441,338,906 of NC_069499.1, read as the reverse complement.
CGGCTCTCCCCCATTGATTCCTATGGGGAAATCGTGCATGAGCACGTTCAGCCAGCTCACCTCTAATGTAAGCTGCGCTGGTATTGAGGTGAGATGTGGAGCTAAATTTTTCTCTACGATCACTTTTTTGCGGTTAACGCCGGGTTTGTAAAAACCCATAATACCAGCGCTGTCTTTAAGTGAGCGGTGAGCATAAACTGCTCGTTAGCACCGCATAGCTTCTAACGCAAAACTCATAATCTAGGCGTTCATTTGTTATTTTTTGTAATGGTAGTTTTTTTTATTTTTTGTAATGGTAAGCTTTTTATTTTTTGTAATGTTAGGTTTTATTGTAAGGCAGCTTAGGAATTATTTCACAGGTAAGTGTGTATTTATTTTAACTTGGTAGTTAGTAAATAGTTAATAACTATTTACTAACTAGTCTACCTAGTTAAAATAAATACAAACTTACCTGTGAAATAAAAATAAAACCTAAGCTAGCTACAAAATAACTATTAGTTATATTGTAGCTAGCTTAGGTTTTATTTCACAGGTAAGTATGTATTTAGTTTTAAATAGGAATTATTTAGTTAATAATTGTAAGTTTAATTTTTTAATTATTTTAATTATGTTAAAGTAAGGGGGGTGTAAGGTTTAGGGTTAAGGTTAGGTTTAGGGTTAGGTTTGCATTAGGGTTAGGTTTAGGGGTTAATATAGTTTAAATTAGGTTGTTGCGATGTGGGGGGCTGGTGGTTTAGGGATTATTAGGTTTATTTAGTGGCAGTGATGTGGGAGGCCAGAGGTTGAGGTGTTAATAACTTTATTTAGTGGCGGCGATGTCGGGGAGTGGTGGAATTGTATAAAATCTAAACATGTCATAGCTATATACACAATCATAATCAATGTATACACTTCTAACACAATAATGGTGATTATAATTATACATATGTAACCCCTTTTGGAATCATAACAGATGCTAACCCAGTGAACCTCAAATAAACACGACATCATATACGTATAACACTTAGACCTTATAGTGGGGGAAAGAAACATAAAACCGGTCATCGTAGAGTCCAGACGATTAACCAGCTAAATCGAAGTTTCATCACATCCTAAATAGTGGATAAATTGACTAGATATAAACTAAAGTTGTATTTCAGTAGTGATAAACCAAATCGCATTTGTTTAACATTAAAAAGACTCAATGTTAGTCTCGCTGTTATCATACCTCGCAAGCGTTCTATTGTAACTGATAAAAGGGGTTTGCAACCCCCAGCCCAATCACAGTTCATTACTCAAAGATTGAGAAGGTGATAACAGGGAGCTCCCTATTGGTCAACGATCCATCCTATGCCTCTTACGTCATCGCTTACATGCGTGACTGAACTTATAGCCAATGATTGACTACAAGGCAATGTGTCATAACGATATTCATCAGAGAGGAGTAAATAGATTCCGGATTAACAACTACAAGGAGCCAATGTTCCCCTGAACACTCCCCTTTATGATGACCCAAATATTAGTCATGCAGCTAGAAGTCCAATAGCATATAAAGGATATATACCTATACTCAACAGTAATATTGACTACAATCAGATAATCTAGGAGTAGATCTAGAGAGGTCAGTGCCCTAAATATAAACCTAAGGATAAAAATATGTGTGTGTGTAATGCAAAAGGGAGAATCAAGAGCCTAGTTATAGGTGTAATAGTATACTACATATTAAAAAGCAGGTCTTGATACGTGATAACATCTAATTGAAAATCATAATTAATATTGACCTAGTGCCAGGTGTAATAGTATGCTACATATTAGAATGCAGATCTTGATACATGATAACCCATATTAGTAGAAACATAATGCTAAACTAAATCAATATCACCTCATGTAGAGGAAGATCCATACATAATAGAATGGAATTATGACCCAAAGTGCATATACAGTATGTGTATTAAGAGGAAAGGCCAGCGTGATGCAGCCACCTAACCTGAGCAGAGAAGAGTCATCCTTTAATAATATATAATTATATCAAGTGATAATCCTATGTGTGTAACCCAAATACTACTATTTGTGAAACTATAATAAAAATATGTGACAGATACGTGGGACATACGTCCCATAGTAATTAAAATATGAATATATAATGTGCCTATAATATTGTGAAGTATCTATAATAAATGTAACTATAATACTATGCAAATACTTGAAAATAATGGTGATGCAACTGCACAAGGTTCCTCTTGGTATATAACCAAGGTATGTGTATACCATCATGTGACATCTAATTATTAAGCAATAATATTACATTGTGTAGTGAAGTCTAAAGTGATATATATATATATATATATATATATATATATATATATATATCATAAGATTATACAAAGATAAGATGTGTATTCCTTACATATTAGTGGTGACTGATAACAGAATATAAAACCCTTACAGGGACCTAAGAAAACGCTGCCATATCAAGATTTTCATTAAGGCTGTTAGGCTGAAGAGTTTTAAGTTTATTAATCCAGTAGGATTCTCTTTTATTGAGTGTCAGGAAAGCATCCTTTTGTGCTCTGGAAATAGACTCAATAGGCATAATTTTCATAGGATTTTTCTGTCCTTTGTGTGAATATAAACAGTGTCTGGAGACGCTGGCCTTTCCTCTTAATACACATACTGTATATGCACTTTGCGTCATAATTCCATTTTATTATGTTTGGATCTCCCTCTACATGAGGTGATATTGATTTAGTTTAGCATTATGTTTCTACTAATATGGGTTTCACGTATAAAGATCTGCATTCTTTTTTTTTTTTTTTTTTTTTTTAAATAATATTTTATTGAGTTTGAAAGTCATGAAAACAACAAGGTAATGTTCAAACATCCAATATGAAATTGGCAATAAAAATTTTCACAGTACATAGCATAATGATAAAAACATTACATGAGTGAACATACAAATTGGAAACAGCAGAGCAACAGACGGCCTCAACATTTTCAATAATACTGTAGAGTACCATATAACTGTAGAAAAGAAAAGCGAATAACAATACAAATATTTTGTTTTAAATAAAGCGATACCTGATAATCTTGGTGACCCAAACGGAGGGTAGCAAGGAGTGAGGAGGGAAGGGAAGGAGATGGAGGGGAAAAGGTGGGGTAAGAGAGAGAAGAAAGCAAGGAGAAGAAGAAAAAAATAAAAAAAGGGGGGGAAGGGGGAAGGATAATCATGTATTACCTCAGGCTTCCAGAATAATAACCTGGGATTAACTAATGATTAGTTGTACTTTGAGACAGACATTAATTATTCTATACTCCTGGGAGATTAGGTACTACCCGAGGGTCCTCTCGGGGGGTCTATCAGCCGTCTCCAAGAGTCCCAAATCTGGGAGTGTAAGGTCACCTTGTTCTGTTGGGTGAATATTGGGCATTCCATTTGTTCAAAGTAGGACATGATCTTAACTACTTCTGCCCATCTTGGGGCTGTCTTTTGTTTCCAGAGTCTTGCAACTGCTAGCTTGGCAGCCGAAAATAGGTAAATGCTCAGGAAAATGGTGGAGATGGAGTGTGACTTAATGCCTATATGGAATAGCATAATTTGTGGGGAGTTGCCAATCAGAGGGTCAAGAGCCAAGCACTTGTTTAGGATTGTAGACCAGAAAGGTTGTAATGTCGGGCATTCCCACCATATGTGGGCTGGCGATCCCACCATCCCACACTCCCTCCAGCACAGCGGGGAATTGGAGTGGGAAATTTTAAAAAGCCTAAGTGGAGTGAGGTGCCATTGGGTGCAAATTTTAATGTATAGCTCTAAGAGGGTCACGCAGTGAAGCGCCTGTTTGGTTTGCGTGGCGGCTTTAGCCCAGTCCGCTTGTTCTGCATGGAATTTTAAGTCCCTTTCCCAGGCTATAATGTAAGCTGACTTGAAGAAAGTAGGAGAATTCAGCAGGTCCCTATAAGAAATTGAGAGCGCCCGTGGTATTTTGATTTTGCCCGACCATCTTTTTTCCCATCCAGTTACTTCGCGGAGAGGACTGTCAAGAAATCCCCAGGATTTTAGAAGGCTGCGAAGCCTCCAGAATTCAAATTGTAGGAGGGGAGATGGGTTATAAGCTGAAATGAAATGAGAGGTAGCTATAAACCTGCCTCTGGGAAACAAGTCAGCTATGTAAGTAATGCCGCACTCATGCCAGAATTGTGGGTGTGAGTCTTTGAGGGCCATAAGGAGTCCCGATAGGGAATGTATGGGGGAAGGATGCGGGGCAATTTGCTTTAACGAGAGCAGCCTATCCCAGAAATGTAAAGAATGTAGGATGATGGTATTATGTATGCTATATGTAGATCTGACATGTTTAGGGAGCCAGATGAAATCTGGAAGTAATAAAGACTTAGGCAAAGTAGCTTGTTCCAATGTCTGCCATCCATTAGGAGTGGAGGTGACATTCCAAGTGAGGATGTGTGCTAGACGTGAAGCCTCATGGTAAGTAGCAATGTTGGGGGCGCCAGCGCCCCCATTACAAATTGGTTGCTGCATGATACGAGTAGCTACTCTTGGGTGTTTGTTTCTCCAGATAAACTTATTACAGACTTGTTGAAATTTACCAATGAGGGACTTGGGTATCGGAATAGGGAGTGAACGAAAAAGGTAGGTCAGCTTAGGGAGTAGCACCATTTTAAATGCTGCCACACGACCCAGCCATGAGATACAGGGTACACTCCATGTATTCACACTCTTCTGGAACTGCTGTAGCAATGGGTAGAAATTGGATTCGATAATAGTAGATATGTTGGAAGAGAGAAAGACACCTAGATGTTTGATTTTCTGTTGGGACCAATTGAACGAATATGTCGCTTTAAGAAACTCGAGTTCTCTGTCCTCCAAATTAATGGCATAAGCGTCAGTTTTGTTAAGGTTCAACTTATAATGGCTGAGTTGGCCGAAATGGTTCAGTAACCGAAACAGGACAGGGAGAGACCGAACAGGGTAATTTAGAAAAATAGTTAGGTCATCCGCAAACAGTGCAGTCTTTTGCGTTGTTCCCTCAATATCTACTCCTCTTATCTCTGGGTTACTCCTAATGGCTTCCGCAAGCGGTTCCATAATCAAAGCGAATATCAGCGGAAACAGAGGACAACCCTGTCGGGTCCCATTAGTGATTTGAAAAACTGAAGAGCAAAAACCTAGGCCTTTAACTGAGGCTGAGGGGGCTGAGTAAAGTGACCTAACACAAGAGATAAAGCTGGGGGGGAAGCCGAAGTGACTAAGGACTTCAAACAGGTATGACCAATTCACCCTGTCAAAGGCTTTTTCGACGTCAAGCGCCAACGCTGTGCAGGGGATAAGACTTTGTTTGGCCTCAAAGAAAATATTGAGCAGTCTGCGGGTGTTGTCCGGTCCCTCCCTGCCCGGGGTGAAACCAACCTGGTCCTCATTGATAAGTGACGCAAGAACACGATTAAGTCTGATAGCCATAACCTTAGCCAGGATTTTGACGTCCGTATTAATTAATGAGATAGGGCGGAAGTGTTCACACCTGTCCAGGGTCTTGGGATTGTCACTATAACCGCTTCAAGCATTTATGGAGGGAGGGAGCTAGTTTGTCTGGCAAGCGAACAGATTCTGGTAAGTAGGGGGGAGAGCTGTGCAGAAAAGGTTTTGTAGAAGATCTGCATTCTAATATGTAGCATACTATTACACCTGGCACTAGGTCAAAATTAATTATGATTTTCAATTAGATGTTATTATGTATCAAGATCTGCATTTTAATATGTAGTATACTATTACACCTATCACTAGGCTCTTGATTCTCTCTTTTGCATTACACACACATACTTTTATCCTTATTTTTATATTTAGGGCACTGACCTCTTTAGATCTACTCCTAGATTATCTGATTGTAGTCAATATTACTGTTGAGTATAGGTATATGTCCTTTATATGCTATTGGACTTCTAGCTGCATGACTAATATTTGGGTCATCATAAAGGGGTGTGTTCAGGGGAACATTGGTTCCTTGTAGTTAATAATCCAGAGTCTAGTTACTCCTCTCTGACAATTATCGTTGACACATTATGACACATTGCCTTGTAGTCGATCATTGGCTATAAGTTCAGTCACGCATGTAAGCGATGACGTAAGAGGCATAGGATGGATTGTTGACCAATAGGGAGCTCACTGTTATCACCTTCTCAATATTTGTTTGAGTGATGAACTGTGATTGGGCTGGGGGTTACACACCCCTTTTATCACTTACAATAGAACCCTTGCAAGGTATGATAACAGCGAGACTAACATTGAGTCTTTTAAATGTTAAACAAATGCAATTTGGTTTATCGCTACTGAAATACAACTTTATTTGTATATCTAGTCAATTTATCCACTAGTTAGGATGTGATGAACTTCGATTTAGCTGGTTAATCATCCAGACTCTACGATGACAGGTTTTGTTTCTTTCCCCTACTATAAGGTCTAAGTGTTATACGTATATTATGTTGTGTTTATTTGAGGTTCACTGGGTTAGCATCTGTTATGATTCCAAAAGGGGTTAGATATGTATAATTATAATCACCATTATTGTGTTTATACTTCAATGATTATGACTGTGTATATAGCTATGACATGTTTAGATTTTATACACCATATATTATCAATATTATTTATTAATTTACATCTATGGTCAGGTTGCTGAACAATTCAGATTCAGTAAATTTTGACATGTGATTATTATTATTGTACACATAGGTGTTTATAAAATTGGATGTGTTATATAGATTTTCCAATACAATGCATATTTTTTTTATCATTTGGTATAGATTATTAGGGTTGTTTATCACAAATCACCATGACAATGTTACCAAAAAGAGACTGCAGTATTGCAGATGACCCTAATTATCTCATTAACCTATTTCACACCCTATAAGTAGCAAGTGTATTTTTATTATTTTAGGAATTAGCCTGAGGAAACAGCCACATAATGGCTGAGAAACGGGTTGCTTTTAAATAAAGAAAATGTGTTTTTAATATACACTTGCTGGAGTTTTTTGGACATCATTACTTTTGATCCTAGTTTTGCGAGCTATTTCTGTGGAGCAGAAGTGCAGTCAGCTGGGTGGCTGTGAAGTCCCAGTTTGCCTACATTGCACCTGGAGGTGCTTTTCTTTTTGTGTGTTTTATCTATCTTACAAATTGGTCTTATCATACAGTACTAGGCTAGGTTGGACCAATCTATCTTACCAGAAACAGAGCTAGAGAATAACACAGTGGATATCCTTTGGTTTGGATCAGAGCCAGTTATCGTACAGTGAGCTGGACTACTGCTAAAGTTCCAGGTGGATCCACTAGCACCATAGGGTGCATCACATTTGTGAGTACCTGTTCATTTTGTTATATCTTGCCCTTGTGCTGGTGATATTAGGCCATTGTGGCACCTCTGTGTTTTCTCTTTCACAGAACTCAATCGCTTCAGGATTTGACCATCCTCTGACAGAGTGCTGCCTTTAGATTGGAATCTTTTGTCTTATGTCATATGTCTTTTTGCTATTTTGTCATTATAACAATGTATATGCTATTTCTGTGAATTTTGCTCATTAGGATTTGAGGGGCGCCCCTATGGGAGTTTTACATTAGTTTATCTTTTCCTTTTTTTTTCTTTCTAGTTATTCATTTGTACTGTTTTTAGTGCTCCTTTAAGTCTGTTTTTTAAAAGCGTTAGAATTTGAATATTATTGTGCAAACTATGAAATTCAAAAGCATGCAGGTGAAATGCTGTAAGAAGAAATCATTAACCCCTTAACGACATGCGTTGCACGTCTTGCACAAACTGGTCTTTAAAGACCAGCAACGTACCCTGTACGACGTTGGGGATAAAAGCGTCTGGAAGCGATCCTGATCGCTTCCAGCCGCTTACGGCTATTGCAGTGATGCCTCGATATCAAGGCATCCTGCAATAACATTTTTCCCCCATCCGATGCAGAGAGAGCCACTCTGTGGCCATCTCTACACCGGCATCGATGGCCGCAATCGTTGGTGGGTGGGAACCGTCGTGGGAGGCGGGTGGGCGGCCATCGATGGATGACTGAAGAGAGAGGGGGTGGGATCGGGGCCGGGGTTGTCAGGTGGTGCGCACGGGTGCGTGCACGTGCACGGGGGGCGGCAGGCAGGTCGCGTGCATGGGGAGGGAGCGGGTGGGAACCAATACACTACAGAACAATGTGGATCAATAGGTGGGAGAAAGGGGGGGAACAACACAAAATGATAATTGTAAGGGATCTGGGAGGGGGTGGTGGTTGGTCTATGGGGGCGAAGCTACACTACAGAAAAAATAAAAATAAAAAAAATGTATTTTATTCTAAACTGGGTACTGGCAGACAGCTGCCAGTACCCAAGATGGCTCCCAGTAAGGTAGAGGGGGGGGGTTTAGAGAGCTGTTTTGGGGGGATCAGGGAAGTTGGGGGCTGGGGGGGGACCCTATAAAGCAGCATATGTAAATATGCTATAATTTTTTTTATTTTATTTTTTAAATATATATATACCTTTTATTTTAGTACTGGCAGACTTAAGATGGCGGAGACAATTGTGGGATGGGGGAGGAAAGAGAGCTGTTTGGGAGGGATCCTGGGGTGTGATGTGTCAGGTGGGAGGCTGATCTCTACGGTAAAGCTAAAATTAACCCTGCAAGCTCCCTACAAGCTACCTAATTAACCACTGCACTGTTGGGCATAATACATGTGTGGTGCGCAGCGGCATTTAGCGGCCTTATAATTACCAAAAAGCAACACCAAAGCCATATATGTCTGCTATTTCTGAACAAAGGGGATCCCAGAGAAGCATTTACAATCATTTATGCCATACATGCAAAAGTTGCTTGTAAATAATTTCAGTGAGAAACCTAAAGTTTGTGAAAATATTTGTGAAAAAGTGAACATTTTTTTTTATTTGATCACATTTGGCGGTGAAATGGTGGCATGAAATATATCAAAATGGACCTAGATCAATACTTTAGGTTGTCTTCTAAAAAAAAAAATATATACATGTCAATGGATATTCAGGGATTCCTGAAAGATACCAGTGTCCCAATGTAACAAGCGCTAATTTTGAAAAAAAGTGGTTTGGAAATAGCAAAGTGCTACTTGTATTTATTGTCCTATAACTTGCAAAAAAAGCAAAGAACGTTTAAACATTGGGTATTTCTAAACTCAGGACAAACTTTATAAACTATTTAGCATGGGTGTTTTTTGGTGATTGTAAATGTGTAACAGATTTTGGGGGTCAAAGTTAGAAAAAGTGTGTTTTTTTCCTTTTTTTCCTCATATTTTATCATTTTTTTTTATAGTAAATGATATGATATGATAAAAATAATGGTAACTTTAGAAAGTCCATTTAATGGCGAGAAAAATGGTATATAATATGTGTGGGTACAGTAAATGAGTAAGAGGGAAATTACAGCTAGACACAAACACCACAGAAATGTAAAAATAGCCCTGGCCCTTCAGGGAAAGAAATTAAAAAATGGCCTTGTCCTTAAGGGGTTAAAGGGACACTGAACCCAAATTTTTTTCTTTTGCGATTCAGATAGAGCATGCAATTTTAAGCAACTTTCTAATTTACTCCTATTATCAAATTTTCTTCATTATCTTGGTATGTTTATTTGAAAAGCATGAATGTTAGATGCCGGTCCATTTTTGGTGAACAACCTGGGTTGTCCTTGCTGATTGGACAGCACCAACAAGTTCTGTCCATGGTTCTGAACCAAAAATGTGCTGGCTCCTTAGCTTAGATGCCTTCTTTTTCAAATAAAGATAGCAAGAGAACAAAGAAAAATTGATAATAGGAGTAAATTAGAAAGTTGCTTAAAATTGCATGTTCTATCTGAATCATGAAAGAAAAAAATTGGGTCCAGTGTCCCTTTAAATAGATGTGAACCCCCCCTCCCAACAAAAAAACCATGTGTGATTCAGACAGAGCATTCCATTTTAAAAAAAAAAGTTTCCAATTTATTTCTATTATAAATTTGCTTTGTTCCCTTGATATTCTGTGTTGAAGAGATACCAAGATAGGATTCTGGAGTAACAAAACTCTGAGAGAGGGAAAAAGGGGAGAGGGGAAAGCAATACCCTAGAAAAGGATTGCTTGGGGCGAAGAGGTATGCAGGGCGAGGGGGGGCACTACACTACAGAAAAATATTTATTTAAAAAAAAAACTTAATTGAAATACATACATTTATATAAACTGGGTATTGGCAGACACTATTAGAAGGGGGAGAGTTAGAGAGCTGTTTGGGAGGCATCAGGGAGGTGGGAGGGTAAGGGGGGAACCCTATACTGTGGAAAATAAAATTAAAAAAATTATATTAAAAAAAAGCACTAAAAATCCACATTGGCAGACTGTCTGCCAGTACCTAAAATGGTGGTTACCAGTGGGGGCTGATGGAATGAAGAGAACTGTTTAGGAGAGATCAGTTGGGGATCAGAGGGTGGGAGGTGTAAGGTGAGAGGGTAAGCTCTACACTTTAGCTAAACTTAACCTTACAAGCCACCTGATTATCCCCTTAACTGAATTTCAGAAGTGTGTTGTGCAGCTGCAATTAGCAGCCTTCTTAAAACCAAAAAGCAATGGCAAAGCCATGCATGTCTGCTATTTCTGAACAAAAGAGGAAGCTTTTACAAACATTTGTATCATGATTGCACAAGCAGTATGTAAATAATTCCAGTGAGAATCCCAACGTTTTTTTAACATGATCGCATTTTGCAGTGAAATGGTGGCATAAAATATACAAAAAATGGGCCTAGATCAATACCTTGGGTTATCTGCTAAATATATATATATATATATATATATATATATATATATATATATATATATATATATATATATATATATTTTTTTTTTTATTTTTTTTTTTAAATAAAAAAAACAAGGCTCTATTTCAGTTTAAATGAAGTGATGGCAAAAATGCTAAAAATTATCTGGTCTTTTGGGCAAGTTTTTATCTTAAATACCTGGTTCTTAAGAGGTGAAAATAACTACAAAAATAGTAGGACATAAGTAAAGTGTGTGTATGTATATATAAGACTTGAAGAAGTTGATGATCCGACACTATAATTCAATGAAATCCATATCTTTATTGTACAAACTTTAAAAACTTGGAAGAAACAGCAGGTACTGTCATAGGTTTGGCATTAACAGGCGTAGCACTGTCAGGCTTATGCATTTCGGATTGAATCTGTAGTCATAGCCTACAGTGCTAAGTCCAATGCCTGTTTAAAAAACAAAAAAAACCACTTGGAATTGGTTAAAACAAACATCCGCCTTATAATGTTATAACCCAATCAGACAGTGATGCTGCAATACTTGCACAAAAACAGTATCATTGTGTTATTACAATGTGGAAACTGACACAATCAGAACCGTATAGAAACAAAATAAGATTCAAAAATGGAATACAAAAATGAATAAATGAACATGAAAGGAAATGAAGAATATATACAAAGACTAATAACTGTATATCCAGAAGATCAATCAGTAGGACTATCCTATACCATATCTCATTGTTTAAGAGGTATATAGACAATTTATTATTTATTTGGACTGGAGATCAGACCAGTATTCCTTTGTTCGGCGATTATCTTAACAACAATGAGATTGGATTGAGATTTACCTATGTATGGAGCCCCAAGTGTATCAATTTCCTGGATCTAACACTGATAGGTACAGACAAGGGAACCATTGAGTCTACCATTTATCGAAAGCCCATTTCTGGGAATTCATTGCTGCTGGGTACTAGCTGCTATCCCAGACATGTGCTTTTCGCAGTTGCGAAAGGGGAATTTACTAGACTCAAAAGAAATTGCACTAATCCCACAAATTTTTCTACTGAATTGATAGATCTTGTTAGGAGATTGAAGGCTAGGAAATATCCTTTAAAGCAAGTAAACAAAGCCAGAGCACAGGTTGATAAACTTACGAAGGACAATTTATTATTGACCAAGATTGGGGATACCAAACCCTTTGATGGTGTAACTTTTGTCACTACACATAGTGCCCAATATCCAAAGATCTGTAGCATTGTACGAATTTTTTTTTCCATATTGACAGCTGAGGATAAGTTGGTTGATACAGTCAAAAAAAGGGCTAAGGGCTCCATTTTAGCCCCTACCCAGCTCAAATCTGAAAAGCACCCTAGTGGTTCATGGTTGAAACCTACCGGGATGTATAAATGTGGACACCGTAAGAGCAAATCGTGTGAATATGTGAAAGTTACTAAAAGTTTCTCAAGCACTGTTACCAGCAAGAGTTACCTCATAGGTGCCTGCATGAACTGTACCTCCGATTATGTCATCTACCTTATAGAATGCACTCAATGTGAGGTACAGAATGTTGGACTCACCTTGATGGATGTAAATACAAGGTTAAGAGAACATCTCTCTTCCTTCGATATCAGAAGGTCAACAACACCTTTAGTAAATAATTTTGGTGTTTTTCATAAGGGTAATCTAACCAGTTTTAACTGGTGTGCTATTGAAAAAGTAAATAGACCTAAGGGGGGTGGTAACATTGACCAACTATTGGCAAAAAAAGAAGCTTTTTGGATTTTCACATTGGGCACACGAGTGCCCAATGGATTAAATTCCAAATATGATATCATGAATCATTGGGAGTAGTAGTCAATTTTGATATTCTTGTGGATATCTTGACTATCTTTGACGCTCCTCCTTCTTCAACATTTCCCATTATTTATTTAGTTAGCCATTTCTGAGTTATTTATCTTTATTATAGTGAATTAAACACACTCAGTTTGGTGATTGTTTATACATCTACCATTGTATCGTTTAGTGCAGCATGTGATGTTCAACATATGACTAGGTACCACTCATGCATATATATATATATATATATATCTTAATCAAGGCGTATTTTCATGAAACAAGGTTTATGTTATGAAAAGCTAGATTTGCAATTTCTAGCACAGTGAGTAGATAGTTGTTTATGTTGTCATTTAGTGGATATACTTAGCTTGACATGCCTAAATGATAATTAATGGTTAATCATTATGGTATATTATAGTCCTGCTGATTGCTCTTCTGGATATACAGTTATTATTTTTTGTATATATTCTTCATTTCCTTTTATGTTCATTCATTCATTTTTGTATTCCATTTTTTAATCTTATTTTGTTTCTATACAGTTCTGATTGTGTCAATTTCCACATTGTAATAACACAATGATACTGTTTTTGTGCAAGTATTGCAGCATTATTTGTATCTGATTGTAGACTGACTTTTTAAGGCGTGTAATATTGATCACTGTCTGATTGGGTTATAACATTAAGGCGGATGTTTGTTTTAACCAATTACAAGTGTTTGTTTTTTAAACAGGCATTGGGCTTAGCACTGTAGGCTATGACTACGGATTCAATCCAAAATGCGTAAGCCTGACAGTGCTAAGCCTGTTAATGCCAAACCTATGACAGTACCTGCTGTTTCTTCCAAGTTTTTAAAGTTTGTACAATAAAGATATGGATTTTATTGAATTATAGTGTCGGGTCATCAACTTCTTCAAGTCTTCCTATTCTAGTAGCTATCCGGACACTTTCAGCTGCAATCGTAGTGGTGTTCTGGAGCAGGTGATGGGCGCATAGCATTGGCCAGAGGGTAGGTCACGTGACTGTGACGTAGGAGGTAACCGAAGAACACCGAAGACACACCGGAGACATCCTGTGAGCTGCACGGTTATGAAGTGAGAGGGACGCTGTTACCCGGTTGGTGAGTTCTATTGGTCACTCGATGTGATTTCATTATAGTGGCGGTAGTGAGTTACCTCTGTTCCCCTCATTTGTGAGGCCTTTCTCATCATTAATTGTGCACATCTTGTGCTACGGAACAGAGACAGGGCAAATTGTTATACTTCACTGGGTTTTATTATTCTAATATTTGTATATATATATAACCTGATGCAAAGGTGCGAATGTAGATTGAAAGAAAAGGAATACAAGAAGACGACATGATTTCACAATTTTGTAATCTGGAACAGGACAGACTAGATGTTTGCTTATAGACATTAAAGGATGAGCTCTTAGTAAGAATGGAATTGTTCAGTAACTTTAAGATGGAACAGAATAGGCCCTTTAAGGGACAATAAACTTAAAAAAATCATGTTATATAATTCTGCACATAGTGCAGAATTATGTAACCTTATCTTAGCGACAGCTTTAAAAATCAAAAGATTTGAGAGATTTTGTTTTTCAAAGGTGCACTCACCTGGTCTCCTCTCCAGGCTCTTCTGATCAGGTCTTCTTTTTCAAAAGTGGTTGGCGGGCGCACAGCGTGCCAATCTCGCTATTGAACTAAATGTCGCTCGCTTCAGCTACCAGACCAGATCGGGAGTGAGGTACATTTAGTTCAATAGCAAGACAGCGTGCCCGCGAATCACTTTTGAAATAGAAGACCTGATCATAAGAGCCTGGAGAGGAGACCAGGTGAGTGCAACTTTGAGAACTAAAATCTCTCAAATCTTTTGATTTTTAAAGCTGTCGCTAAGACAACGTTACATAATTCTGAACTATGTGCAGAATGATATAACATTATTTTTTAAGTTTACTATCCCTTTAATCATAGGTGAGTAACTTATAGACAGAACAGGAGATGACACACTAATATGCAAAAGCTCTCCACTCTGATAAAATTATCATCAGTACTGGGAGGTTCCGTATAACATTTTTAGTAAAGCAAATTTTAGCTTGAGAGTTGTTTCTTTAACTATGCATTATTCTGGATATGAAGATACCTAGATAAAGTACAATGCAATGTTCAAAAAAAGCCTCCAGTGATTTTGCATTGTTTCTCTCTATGCACACGAGGTTTTGATCATCAGTGATAAACTGTCTACCATACAAAATAAAAATGAAAAAGTCTTGTTTGACACTGGATACGTTTCAAGTTTCACATCCTTTTCTATCAGGATAATAATAAGCAGAATTTGTGTTTTGAAACAAAGAAAACCAGCTTACATTTGAAAAGATAAAACTGAAACAGTTTAAAAATGCTTAGAGAATAAGATAAGACCTGTGACTGACCTTCAGACACACCCAAGGAATGCGCTTGTTCAGCCCACAACAAATAGGAATATAAAGCACATTTTGCATTTTGTACTTGTTATTTAGCTTCATATTTTGAAATAACATTATATATAAAATATAATTTTACTAGCTCTTACAGAAGGAAAGACATTACTTTCACGTGAGCAATTTTGCTATGCTTAAAAGAATTGCATTTTAAAAGCCTCTTCAATCTATATGCATCAGCATGTGTGAGGTCTGAATGTGTCTGTGAGATTCATTTAATTTAAATTCATATCATTCTCAACTCTTACATTTCATTACATCTGCATTAAGTAACATTTGTTTTCATTAATCTGTTTTTAAATTATCTTATTAGTATATATTAATTTACTGTATAATCTCTATCACCGAGATTACTAGTTTTGCGGTAATAGGGGTGCATTGCTAACGAGCAGTTTTTTCTCACCGCTCACTTAAGACAATGCTGGTATTAGAGGATTTTTTTAAACCCGGTGTTAGCTGCAGAAAAGTGAGTGTAGAGCAAAATTTAGCTCCACATCTCACCTCAATACCAGCTTTGCTTACGGTAGCGGTGAGCTGGTAAAAGGTGCTCGTGCACGATTTCCCCCTAGGAATCAATAGGGCAGAATCGACTGAAAACATGAACCCAGAGTCTAAACACCCCTAATCTTACACTTATTAACCACTAATCTGCTGCCCCCGACATCACCGGCACCTGCATAATATTATTAACCCCTAATCTGCCGCTCCGGACACCACCGCCACCTACATTATCCCTATGAATCCCTAATCTGCTGCCCCCAACATCGCCGACACCTACTTTTTATTTATTAACCCCTACTCTGCCGCCCCCAATGTCGCCTCCACCTAACTACACTTATTAACCCCTAATCTGCCGCCGACAATGTCGCCGCCACTATAATAAATTTATTAACCACTAAACCTAAGTCTAACCCTAAACCCACCAAATATAATTTAAAATAATCTAAAAAAAATTACTACAATTAAATAAATAATTACTATTTAAAACTAAATACTTACCTATAAAATAAACCCTAAGCTAGCTACAATATAACTAATAGTTACATTGTATCTATCTTAGGTTTTATTTTTATTTTACAGGCAACTTTGTATTTACTAGGTACAATAGTTATTAAATAGTTATTAACTATTTAATAACTTCCTAGTTAAAATAAGTACAAATTGACCTGTAAAATAAACCCTAACCTAAGCTACAATTACACCTAACACTACACTATCATTAAATAAATGAACTAAATTAACTACAATTAATTACAATTAAATTAAATAAAGTACGGAAAAAACACTAAATTACAGAAAAAAGAAAATAATTACAAGAATTTTAAACTAATTACACCTAATCTAATCCCCCTAATAAAATAAAAAAGCCCCCAAAAATAATAAAAATCCCTACCCTATACTAAATTACAAATAGCCCTTAAAAGGGCTTTTAGCGGGGCATTTGCCCTAAGTAATCAGCTATTTTACCTGTAAAAAAATGCAATCCCCCCCAACATTAAAACCCACCACCCACACCCAACCCTACTCTAAAACCCACCCAATGCCCCCTTAATAAAACCTAACACTAACCCCTTGAAGATCACCTTACCATGAGACGTCTTCACCCAGCCCGGCACAAGTGGTCCTCCAGAGGGGCAGAAGTCTTCATCCAATACGGGCAGAAGAGGACCTCCAGATGGGCAGAAGTCTTCATCCAGGCGGCATCTTCTATCTTTATCCATCCGGAGTGGGTCCATCTTGAAGCCAGCCGACGTGGAGCATCCATCCAGTTCGAAGACTACACGACGAATGTCGGTTCCTTTAAATGACTTCATCCAAGATGGCGTCCCTTGAATTCCGATTGGCTGATTCTATCAGCCAATCGGAATTAAGGTAGGAAAAATCCTATTGGCTGATCCAATCAGCCAATAGGATTGAGCTTGCATTCTATTGGCTGATTGGAACAGCCAATAGAATGCAAGCTAAATCCTATTGGCTGATTGGATCAGCCAATAGGATTAAACTTCAATCCTATTGGCCTGAATCCTATCAGCCAATCGAAATTCAAGGGACGCCATCTTGGATGACGTCATTTAAAGGAACCGTCATTCGTCGTATAATCGTCGGTCTGGATGGATGCTCCACATCGGCTGGCTTCAAGATGGACCCGCCCTACCACGGATGGATGACGATAGAAGATGCCGCCTGGATGAAGACTTCTGCCCATCTGGAGGTCCTCTTCTGCCCGGATCGGATAAAGACTTCTGGAGGACCACTTGTGCCCGGCTGGGTGAAGACGTCTCATGGTAGGGTGATCTTCAAGGGGTTAGTGTTAGGTTTTATTAAGGGGGGATTGGGTGGGTTTTAGAATAGGGTTGGGTGTGTGGGTGGTGGGTTTTAATGTTGGGGGGGTATTGTATTTTTTTTTACAGGTAAAAGAGCTGATTACTTTGGGGCAATGTCCCGCAAAAATCCCTTTTAAGGGCTATTTGCAATTTAGTATAGGGTAGGGATTTTTATTATTTTAGGGGGCTTTTTTATTTTATTAGGGGGATTAGATCAGGTGTAATTAGTTTAAAAGTTTTGTAATTATTTTATTTTTTTCTGTAATTTAGTATTTTTTTTCGTACTTTAGTTTATTTTATTTAATTGTAATTAATTGTAGGTAATTTAGTAAATTTATTTAATTTTAGTGTAGTGTTAGGTGTTAGTGTAACTTAGGTTAGGTTTTATTTTACAGGTAAATTTGTCTTTATTTTAACTAGGTAGTTATTAAATAGTTAATAACTATTTAATAACTATTCTACCTAGTTAAAATAAATACAAACTTGCCTGTAAAATAAAAATAAACCCTAAGCTAGCTACTATGTAACTATTAGTTATATTGTAGCTATCTTAGGGTTTATTTAATTGTAGTAATTTTATTTAGTTTTATTTAAATTATATTTAATTTAGGGAGGTTAGACTTAGGGTTAGACTTCGGTTTAGGGGTTAATAAATTTAATATAGTAGCGGCGACATTGGGGGCGGCAGATTAGGGGTTAATAAATTTAGGTAGGTGTCGGCGATGTTAGGGACAGCAGATTAGGGGTTAATAAAATGCAACTAGTGTTTGCGAGGTGGGAGTGTGGCGGTTTAGGGGTTAATATATTTATTAAAGTGGCGGCGATGTCCAGTCGGCAGATTAGGGGTTAAAAAATGTATTTAAGTGTTTGAGATGTGGGTGGGGGGCTCGGTTCAGGGGTTAATAGGTAATTTATGGGTGTTAGTGTACTTTATAGCACTTTAGTTAAGAGTTTTATGTTACGACGTTAGCCCATAAAACTCTTAACTACTGACTTTTAAATGCGGTAGGAGTCTTGACAGGAGAAGCTGTACCGCTCACTTTTTACAAGACTCGTAATACTGGCGTTAGGCAAATCCTATTGAAAATATAGGATACGCAATTTATGTAAAAGGATTTGCGGTAAGCTCTAGTCGCGGAATAAAAGGGAGCGGTACACCTGTACCTGCCAGACTCGTAATACCAGCAGGCGTTAAAAAGCAGCGTTGGGACCTCTCAATGCTGCTTTTTAAGGCTAACACAAGACTTGTAATCTAGCCATATTTTTGCCTGTTTCTAAGCCCCCTGCAGGCCGCCTTTTTTCTCAGTGTTTTTTATTAGCTTTTTAAATCTTGCACAGCAGACTAACAGTGCTATTTCATGTGTTCCATAAAGATAAAGTTGTGCTCACTGCTGGAGATAATGATAATGTTTATACATGAACCAGCATTGATTGGCTAAAATGAAAGATTGAAAAAGCAATGAGATAAGGGACAGTATGCAGGGGCTTAGATACAGGTAATCATAGAGGTAAAAAATATATTAATATAACAGTGTTGCTTACGTTAAAGTGGGAAATGGGTAATACAGGGGTTATCTATCTTTTTCAACAATAACAATTCTCAAGTAGACTGTTCCTTTTTATTTAAGTGTTATGGACTCTAGTCTATTTATTATAAATAAATTTAATATTTAGCTTTTGTGAAGTTAATTAAGAACTATGTTTTATTCCATAATCTTTATTATTTAACTTACCTCCCAATGTTTAATGTCTCTTGTGTCTTTGCTTGTCTGGGTTTTATTATGATACATATTATGCAAGGCATAGGCCAACGCATACACTGCAATGTAAATATTGTAGCTATTAGCAGAAATGTCAGTTAAAATACTATGATCTGGCAAATCCTTTATTGTCTCATTATCTTTACACCTATTTTCATGATGATTTGTTGTCCACAGACAATTGAAGAGTTCCCACCATATAAAATGAATAAATATATCATTTGGGTAAATGTCAGGGTTTACTCCAGACAGGGTATCTTCCAAACCTGGAATTTCTTTTTGATGAAGTGTTAAGGCCAAACTACCATTAAATTGATTAAAATTAAGAAAATCATAGTGAAATCCAGCTGAAACATCCCATTGAGTAGAAATAATCCATACTTTGGATTTTTGGATTGGAAACATGAACAGTGCTATCTGTAAAGTGAGAACATAGTCTTGATCACCATAGACAATAACAACATTGGCAGAGGAGGTTTCCAAATTTTTGATCATTTCTTTTTTATGATTATAACTTGATGCTGTTTGGTAAGGAAGAAATTCCAAAAAGGCAACACAAGCACCAATTTCCATGAGTTCATGCTCTAGCACCTGGCTGGCCTTTAGTCCAGCCTCATCATTTGAAACCATGATACCAACCCATGTCCAGCCAAAATATTTTATTATTTTTATCATTGCCAAGAATTGTAAAAAATCATTGGGGACTGTCCGGTAGAAAGAAGGAAATTGCACTTTATCACTTAAAGCTGGATCCAAAGTTGCATAGCTTATCTAAAATATAATTGCTTAGGTTAGATTTTATGATTATTTATTTAAATAATATTATATACCTGTAGAATCCCCCCCCCCCCCCCCACACACACACACCAAAATTAATTTGTAATAGTTTGCTGTGTAAAAATATTATGTGCAGCCTGGGTGAAGTTTAGAGCAAAAATCTTCCAAAGCATATAAAAAACTGATAAACTAAAAAAAAAAGAAAAACAAATAACAAAACAGACATTTGATATGCTATCCAAGAAAATTTGTTCCAGGGGTTTTAACATACATGGAAGAACAACACGCATGAGCAAAATCAAATTTAAAAATGGTAGCTAAATCATTCAGATTTAATGTTGACTGAAGAACGTGGTCAGTTGAAGCATTTTTAACACTTTCACATTACTATCATTTTATGATGTGTAGATAAACTAAATATGCTTAGATTGGAGATGTATTATTTTTTCTACAAAACATAAAAAGATGATGTATATCTAATTTATTGTTATATCTACCTTGTGTCTGTGAAAGGAAATGTAAAATGGTAATAATACAATCTAGTTGTTTCTTCTATGTTTTACTTACCAGGCTTCCTGATGATTCCCCCTCTATTTTTGCAACTGCTTGAAGCCATATAATGTTCAACTTGGATACAGAGTTGCATAACATTTCTGCCAACACGTTGTATACAATGGCTCAGATTCAAGAAAATCTTGTTGTGAATGTATAAGCTAACGGGGAAAAAGAACTTAAATTGCAAGTTGTGAGTCACTCTTCATTATAATCAATTGAGTATTGTCTATCTTGTAATCATTCACCTATTGACACACAGGGACCGATTTATCATATGTCTGGCAGACATGATCCTCTGTAGCTATCATGTCTGCCAGACATCGATACAATGCCAACAGCATACACTGTCACCATTTATCATTGCACAAGCAGTGCTGGTGAACTGCTTGTGCAATGCTGCCCCTGCAGATTTGCGGCCGTGGGTGTTTATGAACCCATTTGTATGCGATGGGGCAGATTGCTCTCGGCCACTTTAGAGGCGGCAGACAAGTTAAGGAGCAGTGGTCTTAAGACGGCTGCTTCTTAACTCCTGTTTCCGGCGAGCCTGAAGGCTCACACGGAAACAGGGGTATACGGCCCCATTCGGGCTGTGAAAAATTGGCCCCATAGATCATATTAAATCTAGTGGGACCATTTTGTGTATTCTGTGCCTTGTTCTTTTCTTCAGGTGTAGCTCTTTTTCTCCTGCACACCTCTTCAGTGACCTGTTCCTCATTTACTTACTCCTAATTCTAGCATTTATTTCCCTTGCTAGTATGAAGAAAACTCTAACAAAGTCTTTGGCTTTTTTGAACATTAAATTGTTATTTAGATGTATCTCCACATCCAGGAACCACAAGATAAACAGCTCTCAAGCTAACAATTCCATTTCAAAAAATATTTGAGGGACCCTTGTAGAACTGGCAAGACTTGATAGATTATCTCAACAGAGTGGACAACTTGAGATCATTTCCTGCTTCCCTCATTCCGACTCTGAAAAATATTTGAAACGTTGACTTGTCTGACCACAAAACATGATTCCACTGTGGTACTGTCCATTTCAGATGAGACAGAGCACAGAGAAGTCGGTGGCACTTCTGGACAGCGTGTATGTATGGCTTCTGCTTTGCATAGTAAAGCCTTAACTTGCATCTCTGGATGCAGCTGCGAATGGTGTTGACTTACAAAGGTTTACCAAAGTATTCCTGAGCCCATATCAGGATATCCATTACAGACTTATGATGGTTTTTGAGACAGTAACGTCTGAGTGATCGGAGATTACAAGCATTCAGAAGTGGTTTTCGGCCTTGCCCTTTATGCACCAAAATTTCACCAGATGCGTTGAATCTTTTAATTATATTGTGCACTGTAGAAGATGAAATGCCTAACATCCTACTGATTTGTCTTTGGGGAATGTTGTTCTCAAAGTGTTGAATTATCCGCTAACGCATATATATCCGCTGACACAAAGGGCTCCAATGCATATGTATATATATATATATATATATTTGTATTAATGTGTATATATGTATTTATGTGTTTATGTGTGTAAATACATACTGTATATACACATATAAATACATAAATTCATATGTGTAAATACATATATATGGCCAAAAATATTAGCACCCCTGCATTTCTGTCAGATAATGCACCACTTCGCCCAGAAAATTGTTGCAATTACAAATGTTTAGGCATTCTCATGTTTATTTCTTTTGTTTGCATTGATATGACATAAAAAAGTGGAGCTTTGGGTCATTGTCCTGCTGTAAGACCCATGACCTCTGACGGAGACCCAACCTCCTGACACTGGTCCCTACATTGCACCACAGAATTCTTTGGTAGTCTTCAGATCTCATAATGCCATGCACACAGTCAAGACATCCAGTGCCTGAAAAAGCAATGCAACTCCAAAACATCAGTGAACCTCCACCATGTTTGGCTGTAGAGACTTCATTCTTTTCTTTAAAAGCCTATTTTTTTCTGAAAACAGTAGAGTACCAAAAAGCTGTAATTTTGTTTCGTCTATCCACAACACATTCTCCCAAAAGGATTTTGGCTCCCTCAGGTAAGTTTTGGCAAACTCCAATATGCCTTTTTTATGTTTCTGTGTCAGCAGTGGGGTCCTCCTGGGTCACCTACCATAGCATCCCTTTTCGTTCAGAAGGTGACATATAATGCAAGCTAACACATTTGTACCCTGTGCCTGAAGGTCAACTTGAATTTGTCTGGAGGTTAATCAAGATCCATCATTCAAACTGTAATGCTCGTGGGATATTTTCCTATCAGACCAAACTTGGCCAGTATTCTTCTTATCCCGGCGTCAAGTGGAAAGATAAGGAAATATCCCCGAACAAGAGAACAGATAATTAAATGAGGAGAGTGCCATGGTACTCACAGCAGAGAGGGCAATTCTTCATGGCACCAGAAGGGTTAACAGGAGAGTAGTCAGGCAAGCAGAGTTTGGCAAAAACAAGGCAATCCTTCACGGCACCAGAGGAGTAAGTTGAAGAGTAGTAAGGCAAGCAGAGTTTGGCAACAACAAGGCAATCCAGAAAACCATCAAGTCAGGGGTTAAACAGAAGAATGGTCAGAGACAAGCAGGGTACAGCAACAGTAAGGCAATTAGCAGTTCAGGGGTTAATCAGTAGAGTGGTCACAGACAGGCAGAGTTCAGCATCAATAAGGCAATCAGCAGTTCAAGAACAATAACACTAGCACCCATGGAGCACAAGACAACCTATACTTGGGCACAGAGGAAATAAATCCTCAAACTTACATAGGCGCAGATCCATGCCAAAAGAAGGCCCCCCAGGTGATCTGGCCGGCATCAGAATGGAACCACCACGTCCATGGCAATGGCCATGGCAACAGGAGTGGCGTCACAGGAACCGGCAGGAGCAGTGTGACACAAACAAACATTCATTGCAATCTTTGATCAATTTTTCTCTTTCGTCCATGTCCAGGGAGATTAGTTACAGTGCCATGGGCTGTAAACTTCTTAACAATGTTGCGCACAGTGGACACAGGAACATTAAGATCTCTGGAGATGGACTTGTAACCTTGAGAATATCCACAAATGTTGTTCTCAATCTTCAGACAATTCTTTGCTGCTCTTTCTCTTCTCTATGCTCAGTGTGGCACACAGAGACACACAATAGAAAGGTTGAGTACATTTTTCACCATTTTAACTGGTTGCCGGTGTGATTTCTATATGTCAGCACCTGTTAATTGATACAGATGAGTTTAATTACAAATTAAAGGAGCATCACAAACTTGGAATGCAATTATTTCCTACAATTTTGAGAAGGTGCCAATAATTATGTCCAGTCCATTTTTGGAGTTTTGTGTGCAATGTGTAAGATTTGGCCTTTTTTTCTCCACTTTTTTGTGTCATACCAATACAAACAAAAGTAATAAACATTAGAATTACTAAATATTTTTTTAATTGCAACAATTTTCTGGGCAGGGGTGCCAATATTTTTGGCCATAACTTGTAAGTTGGTGACTGGCTTAAGCAAAATATGTCCATATTGTGTGACAATGATCACAATTTTAACATATAGTTGCTTTGTGTGTGTGTGTGTGTGTGTATATATATATATATATATATATATATATATATATATACATAGATGTATATCCTAAACATGGAAGGAGACTTCTCTGTCAGACTGGACCAGGTACACATCCTATGACTGCAACATGCACAGCCCTGGATGCTCAATAGCACTCATAGGTAGCTGTACCATCCCCAGAGTCCCAGACAGTTAACCATACCACACCATACGTGTCTGGGTACAAGGTCTATAAGGAAAATTACAGAACAAATGAACACAGCATACAGAAGAAGTCTAGCACTAACTTGTTTGATATCCTTTTTTTTATTTGTATTTAAAGGAAGACTAACCATCTTCCTGGCTTAAAGCACCCCACCCATTACTCAGGTGCTCTCATAATAGTATATTGGAATTGTGTATAAAGTCAGAGAGGCGCTCATTCTAATATGCAGAGTTAAAGCAGGAATGATTCAGCCAATCAAGGCAATGCATTAGTATTAGGACCAGTCAACATTAGGACACCTTGTAAGTTTGTGACTGGCTTAAGCAAAATATTGCCATACTCTGTGACTATGATCCCAGTTTTAACATATAGTATAGTATAAGTATAGGTGTTTTTTGCAATATTTAAAAAAAATTGAGGATATGAAAGCAGATATGCGCCAATATTCTGTTTTGTATATGTATATGTATATATATATATATATATATATATATATATATATATATATATATATATATATATATATATATATATATATATATATATATATATAATTTTTTCAGAAGTGCACTCTCACTAAATCCATTCAACTGCCAAGGTACATGCAAATCATAAATCCAACTGGACTTTTATATTGTATAATTTAATGTTATGTTTCGGGGATACCACTCCCCTTCCTCGGACAAAATGACAATGGGAAGTACAACAAATTATACACAACGAAACAAGTGAAAACCACTCCCCCTCAATAGAAAAATGCCAAGAGGTTGTCATGGCAAGCATATTTGTTTAACATAACCTAGTGAAATATATTATCAGCATTTAGACAATCATGTGTTATAGTTAGTAAATCGGAGGGAACACAGGGCAAAGTATAGACAATAATGTCATTGGCCTCTATTTATCACAGGTCTTGCGGACCTGATCCGACAGTGCGGATCAGGTCCACAAGACCTCACTGAATGCGGAGAGCAATACGCTCTCCGTATTCAGCATTGCACCAGCAGCTCACAAGAGCTGCTGGTGCAACGCCGCCCCCTGCTGACTCGCGGCCAATTGGCCACCAGCAGGGAGGTGTCAATCAACCCGATCGTATTTGAGCGGGTTGAATTGCAGTGATTCCTGTCCGCCTGCTACAGAGCTGCCATTTCTGGTTGCAATCCAAACAAACTTTGTATACATTTTAACAAAAACAACTAAAGAGGGCTTTGGATCCTGCTAGGATAAACTTTAAATAATGATAATTTCACCCTGCACCTCCTTGTTATTACATTGTGAACAACCTGTGCTGGACATATGCTGCAAACAGTGTAGCGCTAATGTCATTGTCACGTGACAGTATGATCACATGACGGTTGTTTACATTGAAGCAAATTTAGGCAACATGTTACCATATCTTAACATGGCTGACAGCAATAAGCACTCACAGGATGTATATAACCTATTTACAATGATCGTTCGATATTAATATGTTAAATAAATCAGTTGTAATAAAAATTCTATTTAAATGTGTGTGCTGCCTGATCAAACTACATAGCATTATCACATATGAGCTCACTTCAAGACTACATCAGTAAGTAATCCTAATAGCATAATATACATAAAAGCTTTTTGTAAAGTGAGTCAACTCTGTCATATATATATATATATATATATATATATATATATATATATATATATATATATATATATACTGTATATACAGTATATACAAAACATGAAAGGTGATTGCAATCTCAGACTAGACCGGGTACACATCCCATAAGCCTGCAGGATGCACAGCCAAGGGTGTTCAATAGCACACATATGGCTAGATTGTGAGTTTTGCGGTATGAGTGAAAAAGCAGCGTTAAGGCTCATGACTCTGCTTTTTCACTACCGCTGGTATTACGAGTCTTGCAGGTTTAGGGGCACAGCACACTTTTTGCATAAAGTCTTATTTCAATGGGACTTCCACAGCGCCAGTATTACGAATCTGTCTGGGAGGCCAAAAAGTGAGCGGTACACCCTATACCGCCAAGATCAATACCGTAAACTGAAAGTCAGTAGTTATGAGTTTTACACTACAAAGCTGTAGCATTAAACTCATAACTAAAGTGCTACAAAGTACACTAACACCCATAAACTACCTATTAACCCCTAAACCGAGGCCCTCCCGCATCTCAAACACTAAAATTAAATTATTAACCCCTAATCAGCCAATCGGAATAAAAGGTGAAAAAATCCTATTGGCTGATGCAATCATCCAATAAGATTGAGCTTCAATCCTATTGGCTGATCCAATCAGCCAATAGGATTGAGCTCCCATTCTATTGGCTTTTCACTTGCAAGCACTCAGCTAAGATTAAAAGCAAAAATGGAAGAGATAGTTACCGCATCTGGCCAAATAGATCAAGCCCAGGTACCATGTCAAGGTCTCTCTCAAACTTGGGTCCCTAATACAGCAAAACAATGCAAGCTCTCAATCAAACAAACTGGGAACAAGCCAATGGTGCACAGGCTTATGTAATCACCCTAGATACATAAAAAAAAACAGAAAGGGAAAAAGACAAAACAAATTAACACAGCACAAAGAGGAAGTCTAACACTCACTTGCAAGCACTCAGTTAAGATTAAAAGCAAAAATAGAAGAATTAGTTACCACATCTAAATGGAAGAGATAGTGTACACCCTTGGATTGTTGCCAGTTTGTTTGATTCAAAGCTTGTATTGTTTGGCTGTATTAGGGACCCAGGGCTGTGCATGTTGCAGGGTCATGAGATGTGTACCCAGTCCAGTCTGAGAGTGCAGTCCCCTTCTGCATGTTGTATGTATCTAGGGTGATTACATAAGCTGGTGCACCCTTGCATTTTTTGACTATATTATGGACCTTGACGTGGTGCCTGGGCTTGATCCATTTGGCCAGCTGCGGTAACTAACTCTTCCGTTTTTGCTTTTAATCCTCGCTGAGTGCTTACAAGTGAGCGCTAGACTTCCTCTGTGTTATATATACAGTATATATATATATATATATATATATATATACATACATATATACACACACCAACATACATACAGTATACATATTTAGAGATGTAAATGCATGTATGTCTATGTTAAAACCCTTAGCCTGCCTTTTTTTTCTAACACCTGCGACCTCATATTTTTAAAACCTTATAACTTTTTTGTGCAATATTTATTTTTATTTTTTGTATTAGATGGTTTTATTATGTAAGTGTACTTTGTAATGGGTAGGTATAATTTGTAATGTATTTTTTAAGTGTTTTGTGAAACTTTTTTGTTTCGCTAAATGGTTAATCAGGGCAGAAAAAAAGACGCACGCATACACCCGCGATATACACCTTATCGCTTACACGTAACAGTTAGTGCTCCACTTTTAACCTGGCCCTTTATGCAGTTTGGATTAGCTTGTTCATATTGTCAAGGGTTTCTTTTTGAAAAGGAATTGGTTAGGTGCATTAAAATAAATTTGTGTAAGCTGTTGGAGTTGTCCCTTAATATTATCAAAAGTTACATACTAGTATAGGCTGAGATAGGCTTGCTATGCTGGAAGGTTGGAGAAGTCCCATAACAATTAAATAAGAAGTTGGCAAATTTTATAAGAAAGCATGTGTTTTTGTCTCTATATAAAGTGAGTTTTTGGGGGTAAAGGCCATAACTTCTTCCTGAAAAATAAGGTCCATGTAAGTTGGGTTGACTTTTTAAAGGTTATATTAAGGAAGGTAAAGAACAGACATTCAGCTAGATTACGAATTTCAGCGCTATAGGGAAATTAACGACTGCCACAAAAGCAGCGTTATTTCCCCTCCCTATAGCGCTGCTATTACAAGTTTACAAAAAGCAGGCTTGTGTGGGCGATATGGTGGCGTTGAGCTCCATACCGCACCGAAATAGAAGCGCTGCTTTGATGTGCTCTTGCACGATTACCCCATAGGGGAGAGACGGCAAAAAAGAAGCCTAACACCTGCGATCGCGGAATCAAAAGCTCTGTAACGCAGCCCCATTGATGTCTATAGGGAAATAAACCTAACACCCTATCATAAAATCCACATCTAAACACCCCTAATCTGCCACCCCTGACATCACCGCCACCTACATAATGTTATCAACCCCTAATCTGCTGCCCTTAACATCGCAGCCAACTACATTACAATTATTAACCCCTCATCTGCCGTCCCAGTGTCGCCGCCACTATACTAAAGTTATTAACCCCTAAACCTCTGGCCTCCAACATTACTAACACTAAATAAATATATTAACCCCTAAACCTAACCCTACCATAACCCTAACCCTAAGCATAACCCTAACCCTAACACCCCCTAACATAAATATAATTAAAATAAAGATAAATAAACCTTACAATTATTAACTTAATAATTCCTATTTAAAACTAAATACAAACTTATCTGTAAAATAAAACCTAAACTAGCTATAATATAACTAATAGTTATATTTTAGCTACCTTAGGTTTTATTTTTATTTCACAGATAAGTTTGTATTTATTTTAATTTAGACTAGTTAGTAAATTGTTATTAACTATTTAATAACTACCTAGCTAAAATAAATACAGAGTTACCTGTAAAATAAAACCTAACCTGTCTTACACTAAAAACTAACATTACAATAAAATATAATTAATTAAATTATTAAAATACAATTTTCTAAATTACAAAACCCCCCCACTAAATTACAAAAAAATAAAAAACAAAATTATCAAAAATGAAAATGAATTACTCCTAATCTAATAGCCCTATCAAAATAACCCCCCCGCCAAATAAAAAAAACCTAGCCTACACTAAACTGCCAATGGCCCTTAAAAGGGTCTTTTGTGGGGCAAAGAAATCTGCTCTTTTACCTGTAAAAAAAATACAAACTCCCCCCAACAGTAAAACCCACCACCCAACCAACCAACCCCCCCAAATAAAAACCTATCTACATAAACCTAAGCTAACCATTGCCCTGAAAAGGGCATTTGGATGGGCATTGTCCTTAAAAGGGCATTTAGATCTTTTACATTGCCCAAACCCTAAGCAAAAAAAAAAAAAAAACAGCCAAAAACCTTAAAAGAAACCTAACACTAACCCCCAACGATCCACTTACAGTTATCAAAGTCTGGACATCCATCCTAATCCTGCCGGCGAATTCATCATCCAGGCGGCAAGAAGACTTTATCCGGGCAGCCTCTTCCATCTTCATACAGCTGGCGAAGTCCTCATTCAGACTGCAAGAAGTCTTCATCCAGACAGCATCTTCTATTTTCATCCATCTGGCGCGGAGCGGGTCCATCTTCAAGACATCCGGCGCGGAGCATCCTCTTCTTACGATCGTCGCTGAAAAATGAAGTTTCACTTTAAGTGACGTCATCCAAGATTGCGTCTCTTACATTCCTATTGGCTGAAAGATTTCTATCAGCCAATAAGAATTTAAGGTGAAAAAATCCTATTGACTGTTGGAACAGCCAATAGAATGAGAGCTTAATCCTTTTGGCTGATTGGATCAGCCAATAGGATTAAAGCTCAATCCTATTGGCTGATTCTAACAATTTTGATAATTTAGTGGGGGGGGGTTGTAATTTCGAAAATTGTATTTTAATAATTTAATTAATTTTATTTTATTGTAATGTTTTAGGGTAAGGCAGGTTAGATTTTTTTACAGGTAACTTTGTATTTATTTTAGCTAGGTAGTTAATAAATATTTAATAAGTATTTACTAACTAGTCTACCTAGTTAAAATAAATAAAAACTTACCAGTGAAATAATGATAAAACCCAGATAGATACAATATAACTATTAGTTATATTGTAGCTAGCTTACGCCTAGATTTAGAGTTTTGCGTTAGAAGGGGTGAGTTAGCTACGCATGCTTTTTTTCCCCCGCACCATTTAAACAACGCTGGTATTTAGAGTTCTCAGAAGGGCTGCATTAGGCTCCAAAAAGGGAGCGTACAGGCATATTTACCGCCACTGCAACTCTCAATACCAGCATTGCTTACGGACGCGGCCAGCTTCAAAAACGTGCTCGTGCACGATTCCCCCATAGGAAACAATGGGGCAGTTTGAGCTGAAAAAAACCTAACACCTGCAAAAAAGCAGCGTTCAGCTCCTAACGCAGCCCCATTGTTTCCTATGTGGAAACACTTCCTAAGTCTGCACCTAACACCCTAACATGTACCCTGAGTCTAAACACCCCTAACCTTACACTTATTAACCCCTAATCTGCCGCCCCCGCTATCGCTGACCCCTGCATATTATTTTTAACCCCTAATCTGCCGCTCCATACACCGCCGCAACCTACGTTATCCCTATGTACTCCTAATCTGCTGCCCCTAACACCGCCAACCCCTATATTATATTTATTAACCCCTAATCTGCCCCCCCCAACGTCGCCGCTACCTACATACACTTATTAACCCCAATCTGCCGACCGGACCTCACCGCTAATATAATAAATGTATTAACCCCTAATCCGCCTCACTCCCAACTCAAAAACCCTATAATAAATAGTATTAACCCCTAATCTGCACTCCCTAACATCGCCGACACCTAACTTCAAGTATTAACCCCTAATCTGTCGACCGGACCTCGCCGCCACTCTAATAAATGTATTAACCCCTAAAGCTAAGTCTAACCCTAACCCTAACACCCCCCTAAGTTAAATATAATTGTTATCTAGCGAAATAAAATAAATCTTATTAAATAAATTAATCCTATATAAAACTAAATACATACCTGTAAAATAAACCCTAATATAGCTACAATATAACTAATAATTGTATTGTAGCTATTTTAGGATTAATATTTAGTTTACAGGCAACTTTGTATTTATTTTAACTAGGTACAATAGCTATTAAATAGTTAATAACTATTTAATAGCTACCTAGTTAAAATAATTACAAAATCACCTGTAAAATAAATCCTAACACTACACTATCAATAAATTAATTAAATAAACTACCTACAATTATCTACAATTAAATCAATCAAACTAAATTACAAAAAAACAAACAAACACTAAATTAAAAAAAACCAAACAAACACTAAATTACAAAAAATAATAAAAGAGTACATGAATTTTAAACTAATTACACCTACTCTAAGCCCCCTAAAAAAATAACAAAGCCCCCCAAAATAAAAAAATGCCCTACCCTATTCTAAAATAAAAATTGAACAGC
Source organism: Bombina bombina (assembly GCF_027579735.1). Lineage (NCBI taxonomy): Eukaryota > Metazoa > Chordata > Amphibia > Anura > Bombinatoridae > Bombina > Bombina bombina. Next base: position 1,441,307,463 of record NC_069499.1, on the reverse strand, counting down.
TCTTTTACCTTACCAGCCCTTAAAGGGGCCTTTTGCGGGGCATGCCCCAAAGAAAACAGCTCTTTTGCATTTAAATAAACATAAAATACCCCCCCAAGATTACAACCCACCACCCACATACCCCTAATCTAACACAAACCCCACTTAAAAAACCTAACACTAAGCCCCTGAAGATCTTCCTACCTTATCTTCACCACGCCGGGTATCACCGATCCGTCCAGAAGAGGGTCCGAAGTCTTCATCCTATCCGGCAAGAAGAGGTCCAGAAGAGGGTCTGAAGTCTTCATTCTATCCAGCAAGAAGAGGTCCAGAAGAGGGTCCGAAGTCTTCATCCTATCCGTCAAGAAGAGGGCATCTGGACCGGTAGACATCTTCATCCAGGCGGCATCTTCTATCTTCTTCCATCCGGCGCAGAGCGGGACCATCTTGAAGAAGCCGACGCGGATCCATCCTCTTCTTCGGCGACTCCCGATGAATGAAGGTTCCTTTAAGTGATGTCATACAAGATGGCGTCCCTCGAATTCCGATTGGCTGATAGGATCAGCTAATCGTAATTAAGGTAGGAAAAATCTGATTGGCTGATTGAATCAACCAATCTGATTGAACTTGAATCTGATTGGATGATTTTCCTACCTTAGTTCCGCTTGGATAGGATAGAATCCTATCTGCCAATCAGAATTCGAGGGACGCCATCTTGGATGACGTCACTTAAAGGAACCTTCATTCGTCACGAGTCGCCGGAAGAAGAGGATGGATCCGCGTCGGCTGCTTCAAGATGGTCCCACTCCGCGCCGGATGGAAGAAGATAGAAGATGCCGCATGAGTGAAGATGTCTACCGGTCCGGATGCCCTCTTCTTGACGGATAGGATGAAGACTTCGGACCCTCTTCTGGACCTCTTCTTGCTGGATAGAATGAAGACTTCAGACCCTCTTCTGGACCTCTTCTTGCCGGATAGGATGAAGATTTCGGACCATCTTCTGGACGGATCGGTGATACCCTGCGTGGTGAAGATAAGGTAGGAAGATCTTCAGGGGGGTTTGGGTTAGATTAGGGGTATGTGGGTGGTGGGTTGTAATGTTGGGGGGGGTATTGTATGTTTATTTAAATGCAAAAGAGCTTTTTTCTTTGGGGCATGCCCCGTAAAAAGCCCTTTTAAGGTCTGGTAAGGTAAAAGAGCTGTTAAATATTTATTTTAGAATAGGGTAGGGCATTTTTTTATTTTGGGGGGCTTTGTTTTTTTTTTCAATCAGCCAATCATATTGCGCTCGCATTCTATTGGCTGATCAGAACAGCCAATAGAATGCAAGCTCAATCTGATTGGCTGATTGGATCAGCCAATCCGATTGAACTTGAATCTGATTGGCTGATTCAATCAGCCAATCAGATTTTTCCTACCTTAATTCCGATTGGATAGGATAGAATCCTATCAGCCAATCAGAATTCGAGGGACGCCATCTTGGATGACGTCACTTAAAGGAACCTTCATTCATCAGGAGTCGCCGGAAGAAGAGGATGGATCTGCGTCGGCTGCTTCAAGATGGTCCCGCTCCGCGCAGGATGGAAGAAGATAGAAGATGCCGTCTGGATGAAGATGTCTACCGGTCTGGATGCCCTCTTCTTGCCGGATAGGATGAAGACTTCAGACCCTCTTCTGGACCTCTTCTTTCCGGATAGGATGAAGACTTCGGACCCTCTTCTGGACCTCTTCTTGCCGGATAGGATGAAGACTTCGGACCCTCTTCTGGACGGATCAGTGATACCCGGCGTGGTGAAGATAAGGTAGGAAGATCTTCAGGGGCTTAGTGTTAGGTTTTTTAAGGGGGGTTTCGGTTAGATTAGGGGTATGTGGGTGGTGGGTTGTAATGTTGGGGGGGGGTATTGTATGTTTATTTAAATGCAAAAGAGTTTTTTTCTTTGGGGCATGCCCCGCAAAAGGCCCTTTTAAGGACTGGTAAGGTAAAAGAGCTGTTACATTTTTATTTTAGAATAGGGTAGGGCATTTTTTTATTTTGGGTGGCTTTGTTATTTTTTTAGGGGGCTTAGAGTAGGTGTAATTAGTTTAAAATTCATGTAATCTTTTTTTATTTTTTGTAATTTAGTGTTTTGTTTTTTTTGTAATTTAGTTTAGTTGATTTAATTGTAGATAATTGTAGGTAGTTTATTTAATTAATTTATTGATAGTGTAGTGTTTAGGATTTATTTTACAGGTAGTTTTGTAATTATTTTAACTAGGTAACTATTAAATAGTTATTAACTATTTAATAGCTATTGTACCTAGTTAAAATAAATACAAAGTTGCCTGTAAAATAAATATTAATCCTAAAATAGCTACAATATAATTATTAGTTATATTGTACCTATATTAGGGTTTATTTTACAGGTAAGTATTTAGTTTTAAATAGGATTAATTTATTTAATAAGATTTATTTTATTTCGTTAGATAAAAATTATATTTAACTTAGGGGGGTGTTAGGGTTAGACTTAGCTTTAGGGGTTAATACATTTATTAGAGTAGTGGCGAGGTCCGGTCGGCAGATTAGGGGTTAATACTTGAAGTTAGGTGTCAGCGATGTTAGGGAGATTAGGGGTTAATAACATTTATTATAGGGTTTTTGAGGCGGGAGTGAGGCGGTTTAGGGGTTAATACATTTATTATAGTAGCGGCGAGGTCCGGTCGGCAGATTAGGGGTTAAAAAGTGTTGTTAGGTAGCGGCAATGTTGGGGGGGGCAGATTAGGGGGTAATAAATATTATGTAGGGGTCGGCGATGTTAGGGGCAGCAGATTAGGGGTACATAGGGATAATGTAGGTTGCGGCGGTGTGCGGATTAGGGGTTAAAAAAATTTAATAGAGTGGCGGCGATGTGGGGGGGCCTCGGTTTAGGGTTGCATAGGTAGTTTATGGGTGTTAGTGTACTTTAGAGCACAGTAGTTAAGAGCTTTATGAACCGGCGTTAGCCCAGAAAGCTCTTAACTCCTTGCTTTTTTCTGCGGCTGGAGTCTTGTCGTTAGATTTCTAACGCTCACTTCAGCCAAGACTCTAAATACCGGCGTTAGAAAGATCCCATTGAAAAGATAGGATACGCAATTGACTTAAGGGGATCTGCGGTATGTAAAAGTCGTGGCTGGAAAGTGAGCGTTAGACCCTTACCTACAAGACTCCAAATACCAGCGGTAGGCCAAAACCAGCGTTAGGACCCCCTAACTCTGGCTTTGACGGCTAACGCAGAACTCTAAATCTAGGCGTAAGGTTTTATTTTACAGGTAAGTAAGTATTTAGTTTTAAATAGGTATTATTTAGTTAATAATTGTAAGGTTTATTTAGATTTATTTTAATTATAGTAACGTTAGGGGGTGTTAGGCTTAGGGTTACGTTAGGGTTAATGTTAGACTTACGTTAGGGGTTAATATATTTTAGTGAGAGTTAGTGATGTTTAAGTATATTTTGTTGTGGGGGGCTTGCGGTTTAGTGTTTAATAGGTTTATTATAGTGGCGACGATGTCAGGAAGCGGCAGAATAGGGGTTAATAATTTTATTTAGTGGCGGCGATGCCTGGAGCGGCAGATTAGGGGTTAATAATTTATTTTAGTGTTTGCGATGTAGTATTTTATGGGTGTTAGTGTACTTTGTAACACTTTAGTTATGAGTTTTTTGCTACAGCTTTGTAACGTAAAACTCATAACTTTCTACTACTTTAGATGGCGGTACGGATCTTGTCAGCATAGAGTGTACCGCTCACTTTTTGGCCTCCCAGGCAAACCCGTAATACCGGCGCTATGGAAGTCCCATTGAAAAGGACTTTTTTAAAAGTGCGGTACTGACGTTGCGTGACAGCCAAAAAGGTGTGCGGTACACCTATACCTACAAGACTTGTAATAGCGGCGTTAGGGAAATAGCAGCGTTATGAAGCATAACAATGCTTTTTCACTCATAACGCAAAACTCGTAATCTTTGGAATTGTTTTGTCTAAGTAATGTTAAGTAAGTTAGAGGGATTTACCCTGATTTGTTATTTAGACCAACAAGGATTTGATGGTTGCATCTTGGCACTCCACAGATATTTAGCCTAAAGAGTGGTTGAAAAAATAATTTGAGATATAGCTAGGTGGTAATGTGCATTTATTTGTACTCTTGGAAAGGGTTTGAGTATGCAAAATGTGAATCTATATTCTATAGAAAAAATAATGTAGACTAAATATATGGCAGGGAAATCAGTTATTTAGGAGGATGGGTCACCGTTTGAATAGCTATTTAAATGGAAAATGGGGTAATTGAGGTAATTATTGAAGTCGGGGAGGATATTTATCAATACAAAATAGGAATGTGTAATGGTATTAGTGCAACAGACAATGAATGTGTAATAGACACACTGTAAAATCATAATAAACTTTCCAAGCTAACGTGTATATACCCCAAAATATAAAATCGGATGAGATCTTTCTAAACATAAATTGAAAGTTAAAATGTAAATTATTCTATGTTTAACTTACAATTAACAATAGTGAACCATTAACAAAAATAGAAACATGCAGCATGTAAAATATAGAGAAAGAAATTCTAATAACTATAGAATAATACAAAAAAAAAAACAACAGTTGCATGTGTATCTGTGTGAAGGAGCTTGGAGATAAGAAATTGCATCTGTAAATAATTAGTATATTGGTAATACACATTTTGTATAAAATTTGCATTCATTTAGTTATACCAAATACCTAATTCCTCTCTTCCTTGTGTATCCTGTGCTCCTTTTTTAAAATCAATATTTTATTTACATTTTCAATATAAACATATGAAATCTCTATCCTTCAAAATGAATTAAGAAGGACATAAGTCTAGATTAGAATGGAGGGTCATTAAAGGGGAAAGGTCAACCTACGTGTAAGTGGATGAAAGCATTTACTTAAAACTTTTAAGAAAAACCCCTAACTCATTCGCCTTTAGTATCAAAATGTATAAACATTTTTACACTTAATATTTTATACTGCAAGACAGCTATTACACAGTTACATTTAAATGGTACTTTTTTAATGTAATCTCTGGTTTTCAACTTAATTTTTAGTGAAACTAGTGTGCGAATATTTCCTAGTAATGCTTTATTTTTAAAAGAATAGCATTTTAAACAACTTTCCTATTTACTTGTATTACTAATTTTGCTTTATTCTCTTTTTCATAGTTTATTGAAGGAGCAATGCACTACTGAGAGCTAGCTGAACACATCAGTAAATCAATGACAAGAGGCATATGTGTGCAGCCACCAATCAATAACTAGCTCCCAGCTCCTGAGACTACCTGGTATGCTTTTCTACAAAGGATATCAAGAGAACATGGAAATTAGATAATATAAGTTAATTGTAACATTGTTTAAAAAGTGTATGCTCTATCTAAATCGTAATATTATTATTTTTTTTTTCATGTCCCTTTAAAGCTATTTTCTTTTTAATGGCATGGAGAGTCCACAAATCCATTCAATTGCTAGTGGGAATTCAACTACTGGCCACCAGGTGGAGGCAAAGAACACCCCAGCAAAGCTTCAAGTATCCTCCCATTACCCACAATCCCCAGTCATTCTTTGCCTGTGTAACATTGTAGGTGATGTGCGAAGAAGATGTCTGAAGAAATCAAGTTGTTAATCCTTTAATAGGTACTTTTTCCTGCAAGCAAGGATTGGGGTTATGCTGTGTCCATGTAATTATCTTTAGCAAGAGTAATGGTGGCTTTTAGCAGTTGGAAGACGGCAAGGTGGTCTTTGCTTACCTTCCAACATTTTTGCTACCCCTATATAGAAAACCGGGGTTGGTTACTCTGTTTTTTTCTTTGTCTATAGGTCTATGTCAGTGAGGATTCTGCCACACCTGTTTGTTGTACCTGCCCTACAGGGGATCCACAGGTAAGTGCTTTTACCTTCTAGATGAAAATGATGCAGCACTTAGAAGTTCCTTGTTTAAAAAAACAAAAACAAAAAAAAAAACGATACTTAGAGAACAATGTGTATCCTTATGGGACTGAATATCCATTTTAAAGGTTGGGGATTTATTGGGCAGCAGTTCAGGGAATTGTTCTGTCATATGAAGGCTTTTTTTTTATTTTGGCTATGGGGATTTGTTTGCACAAGTTTAACTTTTATTTAGTTTGGGTAAAATCTCTTTAAGAAAGTTGTTAAGGGCAATGAAAGAGAGCTGAATGCCCCTTTAAGGGGAATGCCCATACAAATGCACCTTTAGGGGCAAAGGATAGCTTAAGTTTTAGTTTATTTATTTTGGGGGGTTGGTTGGGTGGTGGGTTTTACTATTGGGGGGGACTTTGTATTTTTTTACAAGTAAAAGAGCTGTTTAACTTAGGGCAATGCCCTACAAAAGGTCCCTTTAAGGGGTAGTTTATTGTAGGCTAGGGGTGTTTTTATTTAGGGGGTGCTTTTTTATTTTTATAGGGCTATTAGATTAGTTGTAATTTTTTTTTATTTTTGATAATTTCGTTTGTTATTTTTTGTAAGTTTAGTGTTTTTTATTTTTCGTAATTTAGTGTTTATTATTTTTTGTAATTTTAGATTTTTTAATTTTTTTTCGTAGTTTTGGTTTTTTTTAATTTGTAATTTAGATTTTTTAATTGGTAGTTTTTTTTTAATTTTATTAGAATAGTTATGTTAGGTTAATTTATAGTTTAAACTTAGTTTTTTGATTTCACAGGTAAGTTTTTATTTATTTTAAGATAGTTATATTGTAATTTTAATTTAAAGTTAGGGGGTGTTAGGTTTAGGAGTTAATAGTTTAATTTAGTGTTTTGCGATGTGGGGGGGCTGGCGGTTTAGGGATTAATAGGATTATTTAGTGGCGGCGATGTGGTAGGCCCGAGGTTTAGGGGTAAATAGCTTTATTATAGTGTCAGGGAGTGGCGGATTAGCTTTATTTTAGTGTTGGTGATGTCGGGGTGTGGTGGAATAGGGGTTAATAACTTTATTATAGTGGCAGTGATGTCGAGAGTGGCGGATTAGGGGTTAATAGCTTTTATTAGTGTGTTGGCGATGTCGGGGGCAGCAGATTAGTGGTGTTTAGGCTTGGGGTTTATGTTAGGGTGTTAGGTTTAAACATAACTTTTTTCCCCCATAGACATCAATTGGGCTGTGTTACAGAGATTTTTCATTCCGCGATCGCAGGTGTTAGTTTTTTTCTAACACTCTCCCCCCATTGATGTCTATGGGGGAAAGCATGCACGAGCACATCAAAGCAGCCCTTGGCTTTTGTGCGGTATGGAGCTTAACGCACCATATCACATGCACAAGAAGGCTTTTCAGTAACTCATAATGGCAGCGCTATGGAGAGGAAAACGCAACTTTTTTGGCATTAGTTTTGCACCCTGTTTAACACAAAACTCATAATCTACCCGTATGGAAGCTGATCCCAAGCTTTCTCTGTCATTTGATAAATGTCTTTATTGTGCAGATGTCCAGGTTATACCTCCTGTGCAATTTTGTTCCCCTTGCCTTAATAAGGTTTTATTATCTAAGGATAAGGATTCTTTATCTAAGCCTTCTTTTCTCAGGATAATGCTGTTCAGGGGTTGTCTCAGCCTTTTGCTAACATGTCCCAGTCTTTGACAGATTCACAAGCAGTGCCCTGGGAGTGTTTGTTTGCCCAAAGATTTTGCTGTGCAGTTGACTTCTGCAGTTTCTGCAGCCCTAAGTGCTTTACCTAGTTCTGGTAAAAGGAAGAGGAAATCTAATAACATTTCTATGGGTTCTGATTCCGCCAAGACTGATTTGGTTAGTCTTTCTCAGTTATCTAGTGAGGATCATTCCTCTGTAGCTTCTGATTGCAAGATTTCTGATTCAGAATATGTAGTTCCTAGTACAATAGATTCTGAGGAGGTTAATTTTAGATTTAAACTGCAGCATCTCCATTTACTTTTGAAGGAGGTTTTAGCTACCTTGTATGATTCTGAAACCGTTGCAGATGCTTCTAAAAAGGCTAATAAACTGAATAGAGTTTTTGATGTCAAACCTAGATTCGTGAAGGTTTTTCTTGTTCCAGATCGCATGTCTGACATTATATCTCAGGAATGGGAGAAGCCGGGTGTTCCTTTTAATCCATATCCTGTGTTTAAAAAGATGTTTCTTGTGGCTGATTCAGTGTGAGATCTGTGGTGCACTGTTCCTAGAGTAGAGGGTGCTATATCTACCTTAGCTAAGAGAACTACTATTCCTCTTGAGGATAGTTCCTGTTTTAGAGACCCTATGGATAAGAAACTGGAGTGTAATTAAGAAAGATGTTTCAAACAAAAATAGGTTGTAATGAGTTTCATGTGCATAGGACATTAAGTGTTATCAGGGGCTACTACTTGAATCGACTTGTTAGGCATATCTATGTTACTGATATTACTAACATATGCCCTCATATTGACACTTTGGCCCCACACTAACTATGTATTGACTACAGGGACAACCTTTAACTACTAGCTTAATTTGATGCTAGATAGGTTTCGGTCCATGCACCACACTAACTATGTGTTTACTATAGGGACATATATGAACCTTAAGCTAACTTTTGATGTTAGTGATGTTTTGGTGTAGGCATTATACTAAGTATACAGGTCTTTGTTTGTTTGTTTATACAGACTAGTCCCCTAGGGACAGGAAGTGGTTAATGTGAAAATTCTGCCTCTTTCTATTACCCTATAGGAGTCATCCACTGTGTTTTAAAAGGCGGGGTATTCCCTACACAGTTCAGCAGCTTTGATAACGGCAGAATGCCGAAACATATCAGCAGCTGTTTGAGCTGACTCCTATTAGAGGAATAGCACCCTTATCCTGTTTGTTGTTTTTTAACTTGACACAATAAATTTTGATGTTTTACAATTTTTCCAGTACTCCGCCACTCCTTCTTTTTGTTTGTATCAATCTGATAGGTCTATAATCCTTCTAGGAGAAATGTGTTTTAGACATACCTGCCTCTAGTAATGGGGAGTAGGTTACTTTTCTAGAGGTATTTCCAGGAATATCCCTATTGGGAGTTTTTTTTTCCAGTGAGCGTTGTCTTGTCTTTTCGCCTTTCTTCCAAATATCCCAGATTCGGATACAGTTAAAGGGAACCTTAGAAATGTCCTAACAGTTTCGTGATTCTTCTCAGGGTCTTAGCTTGTGTCATGCAGGAGTGGACCTTGATCTGATTCTTTCATAGCTTTATGAAGGTCTTGGTATGCAGCTTTGATGAGGGGTCTTTCTTCCATCATGGAAATTTTCTGCTGTGGGAGGACTTTCTATTCCTAGATCTTTTCCTTCAGAAGAATCTAGATTACATGAGAAAATCTGCGTGGAGTTTGGTTCGAGGTAAGGGTTTTCTCATGTTGTTTTGTTTCTCCAATAGATTTTGGAGAGGGTTATATCTGATAGTTCCTATATGGACAGATATTTGTTCTCTCCTTTTTTGTTGCATAAGGAGTTTTCTGGTTAGTCGGATGTTATGTCCTTTTTTTCTGTGTTTAAACCGGACTGTGTTTAATCCGGTTGCTCCTACCTGGAGTCTTAATCCAGTTCTTTGCATTCTACAGAGACTAGGTTTCTGTGAATATTTTATTTTTTCCTTAGAAAGTCTTGTTCTTATGGACTATTTCTTCTGCTGTAGACTTTAAGATATAGGTCAGCCTTAAGTGTTTGTCTACAGGACTAAGTGGACCAAGGGATACTACTCTGCCTAGCAGCTGAAGCCTTAGAGTTTGTATCCTGCTATGGCAGCTTTCTAAAGTTTCTGTGTACTAGATTGGGTTTTTATCCTAGAGTGGTTTCTGTCTGCTAGCAGCACTATTATCGGTTATGCTCTTCTACATACTCCACTTTAAGTCTCATCAGCAGTTTGTTTTCCTTCTTCTGACCTAAAGCTTCTTTTCTGTGGGATGGTTTGTTCTTGTCCTGGAATTGTTCAGATCTAAAGTTTTTATATCCAGGCTGCCAGGAGTTTAGACTTTCTCTCCTTGTCTATCTTGCTTTTCCGGTGGATGCAAGGATTAGATGGCCTCTACAACTTTTTTCTCCTTGTGATCAAGGAGTGTCTTTTCCTTGTCTATAAGACATTGACCTTTTTTTTCCAGGAAGAATTGTGTTTTTTCTTTCCTTGGGATCAAGGGATACTTGGACCGTAAGCTGTACAGCTACTTGGTTCTAATTTCATTCTTTTCTAATTTGTTGTTTTGTACCTCAGCTGAGGTCACTTTTTAGGGAGATGGGTATTTCAAGCAGTAGTGCCTTCAGTTTAGGTCCGCCTTCCTTTGTCTCCATCCCTGTCCATTCTGTGTCCTCTCTGGCTTGGGTATTGGTTCCCAACAGTAATCGAATGGAATTGTGGATTCTCCATGCCATTGAAAAGAAAACAAAATTTATGCTTACCTGATAAAAAAGATCAGATCTCTGGTTAATTTTCAAAAAGTGCCCTAATTTCCCCCAAACTTTAGTGCATGTATGTTGCAATAAAAATAAATAAAAGAATAGCATCTTTAATATTTTTTTTTAAAAAAACTGCACAAAGCAGTTTTTAGGGGATAAGGTTAGGGGAATGTGGGGTGTTAGAAAAAAAAAAACAGCACTGAAAAGTGCCTTTACATTGTGGGAACTGTGTGTTCGTTATAACTAAATATGTATATGCTTATATACATATACAGTATATTTATGTGTTAATATGTGTATATATTCATATATATTTCACTTTTACTGCCCATCACTGCACAACTTACCGCTTCACTGCTCAAGTTTCTTAGCCTTGTCTAATGGCATGAAAATGAGGCTCGCATTGGAGCCTATAGAAGGACGCTCTGCAATGCAAAGGTGATGTTGCATTTGCATTGCGCTCGACTAGTAATACCGGTGCACATTTGCGCAGGCTGGTATTACTAAGTGGGGAGCAAATGTTGCTTCCGCGAATATGATATTTTACGCTTCACTTGTAATATAGCCCTAAGTGGCTAATGATCTGAGGCTAAGGGGTATTTAGCAATTAACAGTAAGGAGTTAGGGGAGGAGGAGTCTGAAGGCTCTTAGAGTTAGAGATAATTGTGGCTGCACTAAGGGGGTAAATGTGGTTTGGAAGTTTTTGTTGTGGGGTTTCAGTTATCTTGGAATTAGCAATTAATAGTGCAGTGCGATCCTGATGAATGGGTTGTGAAGTTTTTTTATTTGTATTAACATTTTTTTCAACCATTAGGAATTGTAAAACCTATAAAAACATGTGTGTATTTACCCTAGGATCTAGGGTTTAATAGATGGGTATTGTATTGGGTGAACTCTTTAATGCTCCAAGTATAAGGGTGAAAATCTGGCAGCTCTAATTTGCTAAGATCTTAATGTATCAAGAACAAAATGCTACTGGCAAATCTTCTAATTTACATCTATTATAAATTTTCTCTGAGTATTTTTTGTTGAAGAGCATACCTAGGTAGGTAGCGTGCACATGTCTGGAGAATTAAATGTCAGCAGTTTTGCAAGAATTTTGTGAACGAGGTTGAAGTATTATTTCCACAATGTATAACATTGCTAAAAACATTCTTGCAAAAAAAGTAAATAGTGCTCAAGACATGTACATGCCCCTGAGCCTAACTACCTGCATTTCAACAAAGGATGTGAAAAAGTGTCCTTGAGGCACAAAAAATGTGTCAGATCTTCTGTTTGTATTGCAATGGGTATGGTCTGTACTAAATATTAAATACAACTTTGGACTTTTATTCACCTTTTTTCAAGGAGTCTGTAACACCTTATGTTTGTGTGCACAATTTCAACATAGGATACAAAGGGAATAAGGTAAATTTGATATTAGAAGCAAATTGGATTTCTTTTTAATTTGAACACTATTTCTGAATATAAAACAATGTAGGTTCAAGGATATTCTCCTTCCCAACAGGAAGTGGCAGAGAGAGCACCCACAGCAGAGCTGTCTTTATAGCTCCTCCCTTAGCTCCACCCCCCAGTCATTCGACCGAAGGCTAGGAAGAAAAAGGAGAAACTATAACTGTTTCAGTGATAGCTTCTCACTGTGCTTCAAACACATCAATATCTTAGCCATCCTTCTGTTACTTTTATATCCATATTATTGCTGGTTTTCTGAGCAGGTGCAGTGTTTGAATGTAATTCTACAGAGCATATATAAATGTGATCCATATGACTATTCACAGTAAAAAATATCTCTGAAACAGTGAAAAAGTGACAGTGTTCAGTAGAAGCATAATAACTGTGTATTGCAAAATAGCAGCTATTCAAACTTGTAACATGTATGTTCATTTAAATTTCAAGAGACAATAATATAAAGCTTATCATATCTAAAGGTTACTGTGTTTACATTTACCTGTGGGATATTGAACATTCCAAATAACTGAGCAAGTGTGAGGGATACTTTGGAAGATATTCCATCCACAAAAGCCATCAACTTAGGTGAATCTCCACAGTGGTAGTTAAATGTTGGATCTCTTATTCCAGTCATAATATCAACCATTCCAATTATTGCCATTAGTTCAGATAGACAAGAATCAACTATACGGAAGCCAAGGGTGATGTTGGGTAGCAGTTTCAGGTTTTTATTAATCTCATTAATGGCAAATACAAATGTCAGTACATTTTGATAGTGCCTAGGATTGTATCTAATGCAATAAATAAAGAAGGTATGCACCAAATTAGTGTTCTAACTTAAATAAAAAGGTTACATTTTTCAGTCTTAAGTCTAAAGTAATTTAATATTTATTTTGTTCTATGGCACCCTTTGTGTACTTTTGAATAACTATTTTAACGTGATGGAATTATGTAAAAATTAAAACACTATGGCCTAGATTTGGAGTTTGGCGGTAGCCGTGAAAACCAGCGTTAGAGGCTCCAAACGCTGGTTTTAGGCTACCGCCGGTATTTGGAGTCACTCAAAATAGGGTCTAACGCTCACTTTCCAGCCGCAACTTTTCCATACCGCAGATCCCCTTACGTAAATTGCGTATCCTATCTTTTCAATGGGATTTTTATAACTCCGGTATTTAGAGTCGTTTCTGAAGTGAGCGTTAGACATCTAACGACAAAACTCCAGCCGCAGGAAAAAAGTCAGTAGTTAAGAGCTTTCTGGGCTAACGCCGGTTTATAAAGCTCTTAACTACTGTACTCTAAAGTACACTAACACCCATAAACTACCTATGTACCCCTAAACCGAGGTCCCCCCACATCGCCGACACTCGAAAAAAATTTTTTAACCCCTAATCTGCCGACCGCCACCTACGTTATACTTATGTACCCCTAATCTGCTGCCCCTAACACCGCCGACCCCTGTATTATATTTATTAACCCCTAACCTGCCCCCCACAATGTCGCCTCCACCTGCCTACACTTATAAACCCCTAATCTGCCGACCGCAAAGCGCCGCCACCTACGTTATCCTTATGTACCCCTAATCTGCTGCCCCTAACACCGCCGACCCCTATATTATATTTATTAACCCCTAATCTGCCCCCCACAACGTCGCCTCCACCTGCCTACACTTATTAACCCCTAATCTGCCGACCAGACCTGAGCGCTACTATAATAAAGTTATTAACCCCTAATCCGCCTCACTAACCCTATCATAAATAGTATTAACCCCTAATCTGCCCTCCCTAACATAGCCGACACCTAACTTCAAACATTAACCCCTAATCTGCCGACTGGAGCTCACCGCTATTCTAATAAATGTATTAACCCCTAAAGCTAAGTCTAACCCTAACACTAACACCCCCCGAAGTTAAATATAATTTAAATCTAACAAAATTAATTAACTCGTATTAAATAAATTATTCCTATTTAAAGCTAAATAGTTACCTGTAAAATAAATCCTAATATAGCTACAATATAAATTATAATTATATTATAGCTATTTTAGGATTTATATTTATTTTACAGGTAACTTTGTATTTATTTTAACCATGTACAATAGCTATTAAATAGTTAAGAACTATTTAATAGCTAAAATAGTTAAAATAATTACAAAATTACCTGTAAAAGAAATCCTAACCTAAGTTACAATTAAACCTAACACTAGACTATCAATAAATTAATTAAATAAACTACCTACAATTACCTACAATTAACCTAACACTACACTATCAATAAATTAATTAAATACAATTGCTACAAATAAATACAATTAAATAAACTAGCTAAAGTACAAAAAATAAAAAAGAACTAAGTTACAAAAAATAAAAAAATATTTACAAACATAAGAAAAATATTACATCAATTTTAAACTAATTACACCTACTCTAAGCCCCCTAATAAAATAACAAAGCCCCCCAAAATAAAAAATGCCCTACCCTATTCTAAATTACTAAAGTTCAAAGCTCTTTTACCTTACCAGCCCTGAACAGGGCCCTTTGCGGGGCATGCCCCAAGAAATACAGCTCTTTTGCCTGTAAAAAAAACATACAATACCCAAGCCCCCCAACATTACAACCCACCACCCACATACCCCTAATCTAACCCAAACCCCCCTTAAATAAACCTAACACTAAGCCCCTGAAGATCATCGTACCTTGTCTTCACCTCACCGGGTTCACCGATCGGTCCTGAAGAGCTCCTCCGATGTCCTGATCCAAGCCCAAGCGGGGGGCTGAAGAGGTCCATGATCCTGCTGAAGTCTTCATCCAAGCGGGGCAGAAGAGGTCTTCCATCCGATTGAAGTCTTCATCCAAGCGGCATCCATCCGGAGCGAAGCGGCAGCATCCTGAAGACCTCCACCGCGGAACATCCATCCTGGCCGACGACTGAACGACGAATGACGGTTCCTTTCAATGACTTCATCCAAGATGGCGTCCCTCGAATTCCGATTGGCTGATAGGATTCTATCAGCCAATCGGAATTAAGGTAGGAATATTCTGATTGGCTGATTGAATCAGCCAATCAGAATCAAGTTCAATCCGATTGGCTGATCCGATCAGCCAATCAGATTGAGCTCGCATTCTATTGGCTGTTCCGATAATTGTAGATAATTGTAGGTAGTTTATTTAATTAATTTAATGATAGTCTAGTGTTAGGTTTAATTGTAACTTAGGTTAGGATTTCTTTTACAGGTAAATTTGTAATTATTTTAACTATTTTAGCTATTAAATAGTTCTTAACTATTTAATAGCTATTGTACATGGTTAAAATAAATACAAAGTTACCTGTAAAATAAATATAAATCCTAAAATAGCTATAATATAATTATAATTTATATTGTAGCTATATTAGGATTTATTTTACAGGTAAGTATTTAGCTTTAAATAGGAATAATTTATTTAATAAGAGTTAATTAATTTCGTTAGATTTAAATTATATTTAACTTCGGGGGGTGTTAGTGTTAGGGTTAGACTTAGCTTTAGGGGTTAATACATTTATTAGAATAGCGGTGAGCTCCAGTCGGCAGATTAGGGGTTAATGTTTGAAGTTAGGTGTTGGCGATGTTAGGGAGGGCAGATTAGGGGTTAATACTATTTATGATAGGGTTAGTGAGGCGGATTAGGGGTTAATAACTTTATTATAGTAGCGCTCAGGTCCGGTCGGCAGATTAGGGGTTAATAAGTGTAGGCAGGTGGAGGCGACGTTGTGGGGGGCAGATTAGGGGTTAATAAATATAATATAGGGGTCGGCGGTGTTAGGGGCAGCAGATTAGGGGTACATAAGTATAACGTAGGTGGCGGCGCTTTGCGGTCGGCAGATTAGGGGTTAATAAGTGTAGGCAGGTGGAGGCGACGTTGTGGGGGGCAGATTAGGGGTTAATAAATATAATATAGGGGTCGGCGATGTTAGGGCAGCAGATTAGGGGTACATAGGGATAATGTAAATAGCGGCGGTTTACGGAGCGGCAGATTAGGGGTTAATAATAATATGCAGGGGTCAGCGATAGCGGGGGCGGCAGATTAGGGGTTAATAAGTGTAAGGTTAGGGGTGTTTAGACTCGGGGTACATGTTAGAGTGTTAAGTGCAGACGTAGGAATCAGATTTAGCTCGCATTCTATTGGCTGTTCCGATCAGCCAATAGAATGCAAGCTTAATCTGATTGGCTGATTGGATCAGCCAATCGGATTGAACTTGATTCTGATTGGCTGATTCCATCAGCCAATCATAATATTCCTACCTTAATTCCGATTGGCTGATAGAATCCTATCAGCCAATCGGAATTCGAGGGACGCCATCTTGGATGACGTCATTTAAAGGAACCGTCATTCGTCATTCAGTCGTCGGCCAGGATGGATGTTCCGCGGTGGAGGTCTTCAGGATGCTGCCGCTTCGCTCCGGATGGATGCCGCTTGGATGAAGACTTCAATCGGATGGAAGACCTCTTCTGCCCCGCTTGGATGAAGACTTCAGCAGGATCATGGACCTCTTCAGCCCCCCGCTTGGGCTTGGATCAGGACATCGGAGGAGTTCTTCAGGACCGATCGGTGAACCCGGTGAGGTGAAGACAAGGTAGGATGATCTTCAGGGGCTTAGTGTTAGGTTTATTTAAGGGGGGTTTGGGTTAGATTAGGGGTATGTGGGTGGTGGGTTGTAATGTTGGGGGGGTTGGGTATTGTATGTTTTTTTTTACAGGCAAAAGAGCTGTATTTCTTGGGGCATGCCCCGCAAAGGGCCCTGTTCAGGGCTGGTAAGGTAAAAGAGCTTTGAACTTTAGTAATTTAGAATAGGGTAGGGCATTTTTTTATTTTGGGGGGCTTTGTTATTTTATTAGGGGGCTTAGAGTAGGTGTAATTAGTTTAAAATTGTTGTAATATTTTTCTTATGTTTGTAAATATTTTTTTATTTTTTGTAACTTAGTTCTTTTTTATTTTTTGTACTTTAGCTAGTTTATTTAATTGTATTTATTTGTAGCAATTGTATTTAATTAATTTATTGATAGTGTAGTGTTAAGTTAATTGTAGATAATTGTAGGTAGTTTATTTAATTAATTTAATGATAGTCTAGTGTTAGGTTTAATTGTAACTTAGGTTAGGATTTCTTTTACAGGTAAATTTGTAATTATTTTAACTATTTTAGCTATTAAATAGTTCTTAACTATTTAATAGCTATTGTATATGGTTAAAATAAATACAAAGTTACCTGTAAAATAAATATAAATCCTAAAATAGCTATAATATAATTATAATTTATATTGTAGCTATATTAGGATTTATTTTACAGGTAAGTATTTAGCTTTAAATAGGAATAATTTATTTAATAAGAGTTAATTAATTTCGTTAGATTTAAATTATATTTAACTTCGGGGGGTGTTAGTGTTAGGGTTAGACTTAACTTTAGAGGTTAATACATTTATTACAATAGCGGTGAGCTCCAGTCGGCAGATTAGGGGTTAATGTTTGAAGTTAGGTGTTGGCGATGTTAGGGAGGGCAGATTAGGGGTTAATACTATTTATGATAGGGTTAGTGAGGCGGATTAGGGGTTAATAACTTTATTATAGTAGCGCTCAGGTCCGGTCGGCAGATTAGGGGTTAATAAGTGTAGGCAGGTGGAGGCGACGTTGTGGGGGGCAGATTAGGGGTTAATAAATATAATATAGGGGTCGGCGGTGTTAGGGGCAGCAGATTAGGGGTACATAAGGATAACGTAGGTGGCGGCGCTTTGCGGTTGGCAGATTAGGGGTTAATAAGTGTAGGCAGGTGGAGGCGACGTTGTGGGGGGCAGATCAGGGGTTAATAAATATAATATAGGGGTCGGTGATGTTAGGGCAGCAGATTAGGGGTACATAGGGATAATGTAAGTAGCGGCGGTTTACAGAGCGGCAGATTAGGGGTTAATAATAATATGCAGGGGTCAGCGATAGCGGGGGCGGCAGATTAGGGGTTAATAAGTGTAAGGTTAGGGGTGTTTAGACTCGGGGTACATGTTAGAGTGTTAAGTGCAGACGTAGGAAGGGTTACCGCATAGGAAACAATAGGGCTGCGTTAGGAGCTGAACGCGGCTTTTTTGCAGGTGTTTGTTTTTTTTTTCAGCTCAAACAGCCCCATTGTTTCCTATGGGGGAATCGTGCACGAGCACGTTTTTGAGGCTGGCCGCGTCCGTAAGCAACTCTGGTATCGAGAGTTGAAGCTGCGTTAAAAATGCTCTACGCTCCTTTTTTTTAGCCTAACGCAGCCTTTATGTGGACTCTCAATACCAGAGTTATTTTTATGGTGCGGCCAGAAAAAAGCCGGCGTTTTTCGGGTTGTTACCGACAAAACTCTAAATCTAGGCCTATGAGCTAAAATGGACATACAGTATTTATGTTGTTTACTTAAAGAATAACATATCAGCCGGGTCTAAATTAACATTTTCAATTGCTTTCTAACAGCAAGCCTGCTCACACCACGTGCCTTATTTGGAGATACAGTACTTACAAACGCAGGTATGGCCACAGCACTTATTATAAGCAAACAGATGTGGTTTACCAAACCCCAGATTCAACAAATGAACAATGTCCTCTTGCTTCCAAGATTCTTTAAAATAAACCTTTATTCAGAAAATATGGGTCCAATACAGCAAACAGCAACGTTTCGGGGTACAACATGCATGTAGCCCGAAACATTGCTGTTTTCTGTTTTGGACCCATATTTGCTGAATAAAGGTCTATTTTAAAGAATCTTAGAAGCTGGAAGACATTGCTCATTCATTCCTTATTTGGAGGAGTCAGTTTGGGCTTGATTCAGGACAAAAAAGGGCTGGTCACAGTCAACTACTTTAAATAACTACTTTGCACTTGTTATCTGCTGAAGCCATTTAGGTAAATGTAGGTAACAGGGTTATCCTTGAGAAGTCTGAAATGTGCATTTCCAGATCTGAGAATTAGAAAATCCACAATTTCCACAGCTAAATTACTTGAAAGTGGGGCAAAAAAACATATAAAATTATATTAATATGTTTATTTTACTTTCAATGGATAGTGCAGCTGTGCTTAACAATGCTCACATTACAAGTTGTGAGTTTTGTGAGCTTGAGCGCAACACAAGACAGTATTCAATAATTAGTGTGATTTACCTGGAGTAAAGTTTTAAAAGTATAACAAAGCACATGTAAAACATATTAAAATAAGGTATTACACTCATATAAACTCACCGGCCACTTTATTAGGTACACCTTGCTAGTATCGTGTTGGACCCCCTTTTGTCTTCAGAATTTCATTAATTGTATATGTATATGCCGTCCCATTTTTGGTTAACAACCTGGGTTGTTCTTGCTGATTTGTGGATAAATTCACCAACCAATAAACAAGTGCTGTCCAGGGTTTGAACCAAAAATTGGATGGCTCCTTAGCTTAGATGCTTTCTTTTTCAAATAAAGAAAGCAAGAGAACGAAGAAAAATTGATAATAGAAGTAAATTAAAAAGATGCTTAAAATTGAATGCTCTATCTGAATCACAAAAGAAAAAAAAATGGTTAGGGTATTAATTTCCATAAGAAGAAAGTGGTTGTAACTTATCTCATCTTCTGCAATGAGACTGCCAAGGTTTTAAAGATAGTCCAAAGTTGCAGAACTCACTGTACATACCATAATTTCCAAACTTTACTCTCACTGTACAGCATGTGATTACCAAACTTCACTCTATCTGTACAGGATGTGATTACCAAACTTCACTCTCACTGTACAGCATGTGATTACCAAACTTCGCTCTCACTGTACAGCATGTGATTACCAAACTTCACTCTCATTGTACAGCATGTGATTACCAAACTTCACACTCTCACTGTACAGCATGTGATTACCAAACTTCACTCTCACTATACAGCATGTGATTACCAAACTTCACTCTCACTATACAGCATGTGATTACAAAACTTCACTCTCACTGTACAGCATGTGATTACAAAACTTCACTCTCACTATACAGCATGTGATTACAAAACTTCACTCTCACTATACAGCATGTGATTACAAAACTTCACTCTCACTGTACAGCATGTGATTACTAAACTTCACTCTCACTGTACAGACTGTGATTACCAAACTTCATTCTCACTGTACAGCATGTGATTACAAAACTTCACTCTCACTGTACAGCATGTGATTACAAAACTTCACTCTCACTATACAGCATGTGATTACAAAACTTCACTCTCACTGTACAGCATGTGATTACTAAACTTCACTCTCACTGTACAGACTGTGATTACCAAACTTCATTCTCACTGTACAGCATGTGATTACCAAACTTCACACTCTCACTGTACAGCATGTGATTACCAAACTTCACTCTCACTATACAGCATGTGATTACCAAACTTCACTCTCACTATACAGCATGTGATTACCAAACTTCACTCTCACTATACAGCATGTGATTACAAAACTTCACTCTCACTGTACAGCATGTGATTACAAAACTTCACTCTCACTATACAGCATGTGATTACAAAACTTCACTCTCACTGTACAGCATGTGATTACAAAACTTCACTCTCACTGTACAGCATGTGATTACTAAACTTCACTCTCACTGTACAGACTGTGATTACCAAACTTCATTCTCACTGTACAGCATGTGATTAACAGACTTCACTCTCACTGTACAGCATGTGATTACCAAACTTCACTCTCACTGTACAGCATGTGATTACCAAATGTTAAATGCGGAGAGCGTATTGCTCTCCGCATTTAGGGAGGCCTTGCGGACCTGATCCTCACTGTCGGATCAGGTCCGCAAGACCTTTGATAAATAGGGGCCTATCTGTACAGCATGTGATGACCAAACTTCACTCTCACTGTACAGCATGTGTATACTAAATTTACTCTCACTGCATACAGCATGTGATTACCAAACTTCACTCTCACTGTACAGCATGTGATTAACAAACTTCACTCTCATTGTACAGCATGTGATTACCAAACTTCACTATTACTGTACAGCATGTGATTAACAAACTTATTTCTCACTGAACAGACTGTGATTACCAAATGTCACTCTCTCTGTACAGACTGTGATTACCAAAATTCATTCTTACTGTACAGCATGTGATTACCAAACTTCATTCTCACTGTACAGACTGTGATTACCAAACTTCACTCTCACTATACAGCATGTGATTACCAAACTTCACTCTCACTATACAGCATGTGATTACCAAACTTCACTCTCACTATACAGCATGTGATTACAAAACTTCACTCTCACTGTACAGCATGTGATTACAAAACTTCACTCTCACTATACAGCATGTGATTACAAAACTTCACTCTCACTGTACAGCATGTGATTACAAAACTTCACTCTCACTGTACAGCATGTGATTACTAAACTTCACTCTCACTGTACAGACTGTGATTACCAAACTTCATTCTCACTGTACAGCATGTGATTAACAGACTTCACTCTCACTGTACAGCATGTGATTACCAAACTTCACTCTCACTGTACAGCATGTGATTACCAAATGTTAAATGCGGAGAGCGTATTGCTCTCCGCATTTAGGGAGGCCTTGCGGACCTGATCCTCACTGTCGGATCAGGTCCGCAAGACCTTTGATAAATAGGGGCCTATCTGTACAGCATGTGATGACCAAACTTCACTCTCACTGTACAGCATGTGTATACTAAATTTACTCTCACTGCATACAGCATGTGATTACCAAACTTCACTCTCACTGTACAGCATGTGATTAACAAACTTCACTCTCATTGTACAGCATGTGATTACCAAACTTCACTATTACTGTACAGCATGTGATTAACAAACTTATTTCTCACTGAACAGACTGTGATTACCAAATGTCACTCTCTCTGTACAGACTGTGATTACCAAAATTCATTCTTACTGTACAGCATGTGATTACCAAACTTCATTCTCACTGTACAGACTGTGATTACCAAACTTCACTCTCACTGTACAGCATATGATTACCAAACTTCATTCTCACTGTACACCATGTGATTACCAAACTTCATTCTAACTGTACAGCATGTGATTACCAAACTTTACTCTCACTGTACAGCATATGATTACCAAAATTCACTCTCACAGTACGGCATGTGACTACCAAACTTCACCTTATCTGTACAGCATATGATTACCAAACTTCACTCTCACTGTAGAGCATATGATTACCAAACTTCACTCTCACTGTACAGCATGTGATTACCAATCTTCACTCTCACTATACAGCATGTGATTACCAAACTTCACTCTCACTGCATACAGCATGTGATTACCAAACTTCACTCTCACTGTACAGACTGTGAGTACCATACTTTACTCTTACTGTACAGACTGTGATTACCAAATTTCACTCTCACAGTACGGCATGTAACTACCAAACTTCACCCTATCTGTACAGCATGTGATTACCAAACTTCACTCTCACTGTACAGCATGTGATTACCAAACTTCACTCTCACTGTACAGCATGTGATTACCAAACTTCACTCTCACTATACAGCATGTGATTACCAAACTTCACTCTCACTGTACAGCATGTAAATACCTAACTTCACTCTCACTGTACAGCATGTAATTACCAAACTTCACTCTCACTGCATACAGCATGTGATTACGAAACTTCACTCTCACTGTACAGACTGTGATTACCAAACTTTACTCTTACTGTACAGCATGTGATTACCAAACTTTACTCTCACTGTAAAGCATGTGATTACCAAACTTCACTCTCACTGTACAGCATGTGATTACCAAACTTTACTTTCACTGTAGAGCATGTAATTACCAAACTTTGCTCTCACTGTAAAGCATGTGATTACCAAACTTTACTCTAACTGTACAGCATGTGATTACCAAACTTTACTCTCACTGTACAGCATGTAATTATCCAAACTTCACTCTCACTGTATACAGCATGTGATTACCAAACTTCACTCTCACTGTATAGACTGTGATTACCAAACTTTACTCTAACTGTACAGCATGTGATTACCAAACTTCACTCTCACTGTACAGCATGTGATTACCAAACTTCACTCTCACTGTATACCACATGTGATGACCCCATAATTAGGGACTACGTTATTCCCAAATAACAGACACACACCATCTCTTGTGGTAAAAAGGCCGCAGCTTGATTTATTCATAACATAACATAACATATAAATAGCACATATAAATTCCCCCAACAATAAAATTAACGCTAACAACCCATGGGGCTTGCCTGGTGACCCATTGTACCTTTGTTCCAAGGGTTCCCTCCAGAATTGTTCAAGACCTCTCCTGCATAGCAGGAGGTACCCAAACATAACTCTGCAACCACCACAGGCAAGCCCCACCGCCACCTGGACAGCTTACAGCCAGACCCGCCACCACCCAAGGCCTTTCAACCCCGGCAGATTAAAGCTAAACAGGTGGAGTCCCACCTTGTTCAAATGTACTACATCTCTCAAAAAGAAGCACTGTCCTGACTCTCCTTCAAATTCCACGTGCCGTATAGACAACCCCCCCGGCCTTTCCACAAACTTACTTAATATTCTGTTGACCTTTATCCTTGAGGCCTATAATCTACGCATGTCCCAGGCTGCCCGCCATTTTAATCTAGGCTCTATTTCAGACCAAACCACAATTAATCCAGGGAATAAATCCCAGAACCTAAACAAATCCCTTTTTACTCCTGACAATAGATATTTTTGAGAGATGAACCCCAAATCATTCCCCCCAGCATGGATCACCAACATACCCGCGGGGCTGAATAGTCTGGCATATTCCACCACCTTCACAATCACCTGTTCCCACCTTAAACCCCAAAAAACGAACCAACGGATTCAGATTCTTTCACCATCCAGCCCCAGCTGACTCCCCCCATCTTTCGTCATTGCCGCTCGTCTTGCCCAATAAATGTAAGATTGTCCGATAATCCAACATTCTGTGTGACCTAACAATGGGAACAGAAACAAATACTATAACACCAAATCTCGTCTAACATATGATTTAAAACTGCATCTCCCAATCCCTTGCGTTCGACATACCCAACATTCTCGCTTCAGTAGCAGAAAGAGTAGGACCTGAAGTCAAGTTGTGGGAGACTCAACAATTCCAACACCTTCCTAAAAACCGAGACAAATTAGAAACGAGATAATGTGTCCCCGTTCAAATGAATCAACCTGCAGGAACGCGGCCACCACTTCGACAGGGCAGCATGCCCTCCTATTGCCTTAAGACTAATTGTTCTCCCTTGCCCCCTTTGGTCGGTCTTAGACTGACGCAGCCAAATGTGAAGTTCCTGCCCCTGAATCCAAGCATCGCCTTGCTGTAACCCCCCGTCTCTCTTAGTTGCCCCCACCACTTCTGACACTCGAAAGGCTAAAAAAAAATGCTACAACATACTCCGCCCGGAAGAGCGCCACCTCATATCTATTGGGAACATACAGAGGCCAATGCCCCCACCACTCTTTGCAATAATGAAAACATGACCTGTCTCCTGGAGTCCGGAGCCCTACCCCACCTACACAGACCCCTTGCCACCATCCGCACACAAAGGTCTTTGTCACATCCTCCCAGCCCAAACATTGGCATAAGAAAGCAATTGCCGCCATAGCCCTTGACACCCTAGTCTCACCCCATTCTGCCATCCATTTTAACAGTACTGCCAGCCATCTCTGGGCCGTATGGGCCCTCCGGCCCCTTTTACCACTGAACACCACTCTCTCCATACTTGGGAGTAAGCTTTCCATGTAGACCCGGCAAAGACAAAACGTACCATCCTCAACAGTTTAAGAAGTCCACCTTCCACAAGTCCTCTGGGTACTCTCAGCAATCCCTTTCGACTTACCCGGCACATGCACAGCTTTAAAGAGCACATTACATTTCAAGCACTCAAGCACAAACAAACGAAGGAGGGCCACAACTGGAGGAGATGAAGCTGACAAAGAATTAACCACCGACACCACGCCCATATTATCCAAATGGAACAAAACCTTTCTGTCCCACATGGAGGCCGGCCAAATGATCAAGGCCACCAGCAACGGGAACAACTCCAAGAATACTAAGGTCTTAGTCAGGCCGCCCTCGTGCCACCTCTGTGGCCAAGTGTCTGCACACCACCTACCCCCCAGATAGGCTCCAAAGCCGTGGGCCCCCGACGCATCAGTGAACAAATGCACATCCGGGTCCCACCAACCTTCCTGCTGGATCAAGGACCTCCCATTAAACTCCCTCAAAAATCTCAGCCAAACCATCAGATCCTCTTTTAACACTTAAGTCAAGCATATATGGTGGGACGCCTCTTTTACCCAAACCATAGCCAAAGATAATCTTCTACAAAATAGCCTCCCCACCGTTATGATCCTGCAAGCAAAATTCAGCTTGCCCAACAAGGATTGCATTTTCTTCACCTTGTTCGGCCCTAAAGTCTGGTGCAGGACTCCACACAAGTCAGCCACCTTGTCCATAGGATTACTACACTCCATGGCGACAGAGTCGATGTGTATTCCCAAGAAACATAGTGCCACACAAGGCCCTTCCGATTTGTCACCCGCCACTGGAATACCAAGGTTCTTTGCTACCGCTTCAAAATAATTCATCAACAGCTGACAATCTCCATTGCCAGAAGGACCCACAAACAAAAAGTTGTCCAAATAATGGAAAACAGAACGCAACCCCGAAACCTGCTTGACTATCCATTCCACAAAACAACTACATTTTTCAAAATAGGAACATGAAATGGAACAGCCCATGGGCAAGCACAGATCAACAAAAAACGTCCCCTCAAATGAACATCCCAACAGGCGGTGACAAGACGGGTGGACCGGTAAACACCGAAAAGCTGCTTCAACTTCCACCTTTGCCAGGAGGGCCCCCTGACCTGTCTGCTGAACCAATGCAATAGCATCATCAAACTATGCGTATTTTACCGCCGCCAGGCCAAGATCAATCCCGTCATTCACCGACAACCCCTTCGGGTTTGACAGGTTGTGGATCATTCCAAACTGACCGTCTGCCTTCTTAGAGACTACCCCAAGAGGCTACAGCCTCAAGTAAGGCATCGGACAGACCCCGAAGGGGCCCGCCATGTGCCCCAAGGACACCTCCTTACCCAGTTTTTCGCGAACCACTCCCGCAAATTCCCTGGCAGACCTCAAATTTCCTGCAACCCCGCCCCCTTCATTTCCTGAAAGCTGTGTGATGTCCGTTTGATGCTTCAGTGTTTCCTGGAGTACGGTGTCCTTAGTGAGCCACAATAGTGTGAAGAAAGTAATTCCGGCAACGTTTCAGCTCTTCAGTTTTTTTCTTGATCATTTACCTATCATTTGTTAAAAGATTTTTTTCATCTGTATTAGGACATAATCAACTCATATATTTTTTTGACCTGCCCTTTAAGGCGCCCACAGTACTTGTTTTTTCACTTCAATAAGGGTGAACTCCCCCACATCCTGAACACTCATGCCTATATTTGCACGACGCCCCGAATCGACACTGCTCATCATTAAACTGGAAACATAGGTCCTTTCGGAGGGCCACTGCTGAACCACCCTCGGCTGCACCCGTGAAGCCTCTCGCGCCCAATTGAAAGGACTGACCGCTGCGCAAAGGAATCATAATCTCCAGCCAGATCCCCATGTCCCTATCGTCCCATCTCATCTCCGGGCAGACTGCAATCCGCTGACGAAATTGTTTGTCATATCTCCACTATGCCATAACCCATACATACTGTATGCTGAGAAGACCTCGTCAAAATAGCAGAAGAGGGCTGAACCCTGTTCGGGAGACTTCTGCGAGATCACGCTCGCCAAAATACAGAAGGCCCTAGACCAGTTAGCGAAAGTCTTCGGAATCTTCCGATACTGCTTCTTCTGCTCCTCCTCCTTCTTCTTTCCTTGCTCCCCTTTCAGGTCCTCCTTGACCTCTACAAACTGGTCCAAGGGGAGGAGGGAAAAAAGCTAAAGGAATTCCTTCTTCCATATCCTCTCTTTAACCTCGGCTGTCAAGTGTAACCCCAACGGGCCTATAGAACATAAACACGGGCTACGCAGCGCTTCATCTGAAACTTTCAGTGTCACTGCCCCAGCGCTCCCTGCTGAGCAGCTCGCATCTTCCGCCCCTCCAGCCATGCCCATACTCGCCGGACCACCCACCGCCCCTGCGCTTACAACCCGACCCGGCCCAGGCGGGATCCCCACAGGGGTTTCGGCTCCTGAAGCGCCCGCATCCTGTGTGCTGGTTTCCCATGCTCCTGCCGGGATCCCTCCCCCACCATTTCTGAAGGACTGCTCCACCCTCGTGACTCAACTCAATCCCCCCTCCACACTAACCACCCCCAGACACATCTGTCCCCACCCCACAATGCCTTACCAACGGCCCGTATCATAGGCCCCCTAAATCTCCTTTTCCATCTAAACCCCTCCCCTGGGTTGCCAGCGTCCTGTCCCACACCCCATGGGGCTGAAACTTTTTGACTCCCCGAGCAGAGGTCTGAACTGGATTCGAACACACAAGCCCCTCCCCTGGGGGTACCTAATACCCCCTATGGACCCAGCTGACCTAACAATCCCTGGCCTCATATGAGCCCTACCCTATCCTAATCTCAGGGACCCTTGTGCCATTCATGCCTAATCTCCCTCCATTTTTTTTTATAGTCCCCGGCCACGTGGCTCCCTTCTACCGCCACACAGTGCCACTCCCTGCACCACTCAGAGGCTTACCTGCAAGACCAGCCTTTGCCACCTCCTCAGATGCCGCGTCCGTCAGTGCTCCTGCTCAGCGCATCACGACACTCACGTGATCGCCGTCTTCCTCCCGCTCAACCGGCTCCTGGTCCAGAAGTGTCCTCCTCTGCAGGCCACACTCCCCCCGGCTGGCCATCCTCTGCTCCCTCTCCTGCAGGATCCGGATGTGCTCCCTGCCGAACGACCACTTCTTGGACCCACCTCCGGACTGAGGCGCACAGGGGGCTTTGACCACCATGCTGGCCTGAACCTAGGGGATGACTCCTCCCCCACCATTTGCACCAGCTTCTCTCCAGCAGGTAAGGCCCCAGCAGCCTGCAGCTGTGCCAGAAGCCACTGAGGACCCCTCTCTCTGGCCACAGCTGCAGCTGCGGGGATCAGCTCCTGCAGGTTGTCCATTGTGAGCATATAAGTACCCTCACATTCTCTCCGGGCTTGATGTAGGTGAAAAGATGCCTGAGCTTCTTATCATCATCAGGTCCGGATAGAAGATGAGTCTACTTCCTGTTCACTGGCTTTTTAAACCTGTGCCAGGAGCCTGCCCCCAGCCATACCTCACCCACCTAATACATCTGCCCTGCTCTGGGGTCAAATGCCCTTTCTAAATAGGCATTTCTCCAGGGCTGGGATAACCAAACTTCACTTTCGCTGTATACAGCATGTGATTACCAAACTTCACTCTCACTATACAGCATGTGATTACCAAACTTCCCTCTCACTGTACAGCATGTGATTACCAAACTTCACTCTCGCTGTACAGACCACGATTTCCAAACTTCACTCTCACTATACAGTCTGTAGTTTAACTTTAATGCATTTCTGTAACTGTAATAATACATCATTTAATCAAACAAATCTGAATGGCAAATATTTAACTCCTTATCACAAAGACAAAACTGCTGAGCGAAACCCCTTTTCCTAAGGACGAGAATACTTTACTTTGCAATCCCAAAAATGTGAGCATAAAAAAAAGAATTCAAGAACAAAGCTGCTTAACACCATTTCTAGATATTGCGGTCACAATGTCTATTTTCTTGCATTTCCTGTAGATCTTGTTTGCTGTATGAGAAATAATGCAGATCTCAAATAAATATACATATTTAAATGTCTGCCCTTTCACTACTGAGGGAATGTACAATAGTGCTAAATATAGCTTTACTGAATACTGATATAAAAAATTGAATCTGCCAGATAATAGAATTATTCCAATACTGTCAAAATCACAAAAAGTTCAGTTTTGTACGTTAGCAATACCCTTTTCACACTGAATTCGATGTGCTTATTCTGTTGTTCAAATAAGCTGCAAAACCCATGGTTGAGAGGATTGCGATCAGTGAAGCCATTGCTTTTTGTGCTTCATATGGCTAATTTTCATACTATCTGCTCCGATCTCATCTAAACTTTTCTCAATGCAAAAATGTTGTTATTGCTTAGATTGTAATCATGGGAAAATCACAAATCGGAATCCAAAAAAGTCAACTATAAGCAGGATTTGCAGGTTTTGAATTGACCCCTATGTATACATTATAACAACAACAACAAAATCTGGTTAAGCATGCAACAGATTATAAACAAATATATTTCCCTAGCTTTTCAAGCTGACATGACAGCGATTTTCACAGATTTTTATATGTACAAAAGATAAGCAGCTTGATTTAGTTTGATGCGGTTCTGATGTTTATATCCAATGTGTTGTTGTTTTTTTCAATTACCTAATAAGCTTTTTTACATTTATAATACTAATATTTATTTATTTATATTTAAAATACAAACACTTCATTAAAGTTCTGAATGAGTATTTTGATTATTATATTGATCATAGTAAAATTATATTTGTTTCATAATGTAAAATTTGATTTGAAATATTTTTAAATATTTTCATTATACTTAGTAAATTATCAGCTAGATTACAAGTTGTGCATTCGTCTTTTAATGCTGAAAAAAATGGTAATTTCGGCGTTAAAACAGCACCGCAGCCATTACAAGTCTTGTCGGTAAAGGTGTACCGCAAGCCTTTTAGCCTGTAACGCAACGTCAGTACCGCACTCTTAAAAATTACGTTTTTTAATGGGATTCCCATAGTGCTGCCATTATGAGTTTTGCGTTCTGGCTAAAAAAATGGCGTTACAGTATAAAAAGACAAGATCCGTAACGCCATCTAAAAGCAGTAGTTATGAGTTTTACGCTACAAATCTGTAACATAAAACTCATAACTAAACTGCTACAAAGTACACTAAACACCCATAAACTACCTATTAACCCCTAAACCGAGATGCTCCCGCATCACAAACACTATATTAAATTTATTAACCCCTAATCTGCCACTAAAACAAAATATTAACCCCTATTCCGCCGCTCCCTGACTTCGTCACCACTATAATAAACCTATTAACCCCTAAACTGCCACCCTCCCGCATCACAAACACTATTTAAATATTATTAACCCCTAATCTGCTGTCCCGTCCATATTGCCCCCACTATACTAAAGTTATTAAGCCCTACACCGCTGCCACTATAAAAAAAACTATTAACCCCTAAACCGCAAGCCTCCCACAACAAAATATATTAAAATAAACTATTAACCCCTAAACCGAAATCCCCCCTGCAATAAACTAAATTAAACTAGTAACCCCTAAACCTAACGACCCCCTAACGTTATATTAAAATTACAATTTCCCTAACTTAAATTAAATTAAAACTTACCTGTCAAATAAAAAAAAAACTAAGTTTAAACTAACAATTAAACTAATATAATTATTAAACTAAAATTAAACTAAACTACACATTAAAAAAATCTACCCATTGCCCTGAAAAGGACATTTGTATGGGCATTAAAAGGGCATTTAGCTCTTTTGCATTGCCCTGAAAATGGCGTTTTGCTCTTTTAAGAAAGCCCAAACCCTAATCTAAAAAAAAAACACCTAAAAAAAGTCTTCATCCATCTAGGCAGCATCTTCTATCTTCATCCAGGCGGCATCTTCTATCTTCATCCCAGTGGCGTCTTCTATCTTCATCCCGGCGGTGCGGAGTGGGTCCATCTTTCAAGATATCCGGCGTGGAGCGTCCTCTTCATACAGTCACCGACATGCACTGAATCTTTTCAAAATGGGGTCCCTAGCATTCCTATTGGCTGATTTGATTTTTGAAATTCAAATCAGCCAATAGGATGAGAGCTACTGAAATCATATTGGCTGTTCAATTCAGCCAATAGGATGAGAACTACTGAAATTCTATTGGCTATTCAAATCAGCCATTAGAAAGGCAAGGGACACCATTTTGAAAAGGCTCCCTTGCATTGAATATTCAGTCTACGGTGGCAACCATATGAAGAGGACGCTCCGCACCGGATGTCTTGAAGGATGGATCCACTCCGTGCAGCCGGGATGAAGATAGAAGACTCAGCTGTGATGAAGATAGAAGATGCTGCCTGGATGAAGATAGAAGACGCCGCCTGGATGGATGAAGACCTTGCCATCTGGATGAAGACTTCTCACCGCCTGGATGTCCGAACTTCAGAAACTGTAAGTGGATCATCGGGGGTTTGTGGGTTTTTTTACTTTTTTAGTTTTTTTTTTTAGAATAGGGTTTGGGCTTTCTTAAAAGAGCTAAATGTCCTTTTCAGGGCAATGCAAAAGAGCTAAATGTCCTTTTAATGGCAATGCCCATACAAATGCCATTTTCAGGACAATGGGTAGCTTAGCTGTTAGAGTTAAGTTTGTTTGTTAGAGTTAGGTTTCTTATTTTGGGGGGTTGGTTGGGTGGTGGGTTTTACTGTTGAGGGGGTTCTTTGCATTTTTTTTACAGGTAAAAGAGCTGAATTATTTAGGGCAATGTCCTACAAAAGGCCCATTTAAGGACTATTGGTAGTTTATTGTAGGCTAGGGCTTTTTATTTTGGGGGGGCTTTTTTATTTTATAGGGCTATTAGATTAGGTGTAATTGTTTTTATTTTCTATAATTTCATTTGTTATTTTTCGTAATTTAGTGTTTATTTTTTGCAATTTAGTATTTTTTATTTTTTGTAATTTGAGATTTAATTTTTTTTAGTAGTGTTAGCTGTGGAATAGGGATTAATAACTTTATTTAGGTGGCGGCAACGTTGGGAGCGGCAGATTAGGGGTTAGGAACTTTATTTAGATGTCAGCAATGTCGGGGGCTGCAGATTAGGGGTTAATAACTTTATTATAGTGGCAGCGATATCGGTGGCGGAGGATTAGGGGTGTTTAAACATGTGGTTTATGTTAGGGTGTTAGGTTTAAAAGTAACTTCTTTTCCCCATAGACATTATTGGGGTTGCGTTATGGAGCTTTTCATTCCGCGATCGCAGGTGTTAGTTTTTTTTCTATGGGGAAAGTGAGCACGAGCACGTCAAAGCAGCCCTTGGCTTTTCTGCAGTATGGAGCTTAACGCCACCATATCGCATGCACAAGGCAGCATTTTAAAAACTTGTAATGGCAGTACTATGGAGGGTGAAATAAAGCAACTTTTGTTGCGTTAGTTTCGCACCCTATATAGCCCAAACTTGTAATCTAGGTGATATTGCACACAAATGTTATAAGGGCTTAAAGATATGAGATCTCGGGTGTTAGAAAAAAAAGCAGGCAAAGGGCTTTAACACTGAGATACATACATATACATGACTAAAGATGGATATGTATGTGTGTGTGTATGTATGTATGTATGTATGTATATATATATATATATATATATATATATATATATATATATATATATATATATACACAGTATCTCACAAAAGTGAGTACACCCCTCACATTTTTTGTAACTATTTTATTATATCTTTTCATGTGAAAACACTGGAAAAACGACACTTTGCTACAATGTAAAGTAGTGAGTGTGCAGCCTGTATAACAGTGTAAATTTGCTGTCCCCTCAAAATAACTCAACACACAGCCATTTATGTCTAAACTGTTGGCAACAAAAGTGAGTATGCCCCTAAGTGGAAATGTCCAAATTGGGCCCAATTAGCCATTTTCCCTCTAAGGTGTCATGTGACTTGTTAGTGTTACAAGGTCTCAGGTGTGAATGGGGAGCAGGTGCGTTAATTTTGGTATTATCACTCTCACACTCTCTCATACTGGTCACTGGAAGCTCAACATGGCACCTCATGGCAAAGAACTTTCTGATGGTCTTAAAAAAAAAATTGTTGCTCTACACAATGATGGCATAGGCTATAAGAAGTTTGACAAGACCCTGAAACTGAGCTGCAGCACATTGGGCAAGACCGTACAGTGGTTTCACAGGACAGGTTCCACTCAGAACATGCCTCCCCATGGTCAACCAAAGAAGTTGAGTGCATGTGCTTAGCGTCATATCCAGAGGTTGTCTTTGGGAAATAGATGAATGAGTGCTGCCAGCATTGCTGCAAAGGTGGGAGGGGTGGGGGGTCAGCCTGTCAGCGCTCAGACCATATGCAGCAAACTGCATCAAATTGGTCTGCATGGCTGTCGTCCCAGAAGGAAGCCACTTCTAAGGATGATGTACATGAAAGCCTGCAAACAGTTTGTTGAAGACAAGCAGACCAAGGACAAGGATTACTGGAACCATGTACTGTGATCCGATGAGATCAAGATAAACTTATTTGGTTCAGATGGTGTCAAGCGTGTGTGGCGGCAAGCAGGTTAAGTGTACAAAGACAAGTGTGTCTTGCCTACAGTCAAGCATGGTGGTGGGAGTGTCATGATCTGGGCCTGCATGAGTGCTGCCAGCACTGGGGAGCTACAGTTCATTGAGGGAACCTGTACATGTACTGTGACATAATGAAGCAGAACATGATTGCCTCCCTTCGGAGACTGGGCCGCAGGGCAGTATTCCAACATGATAACGACCCCAAACACACTTCCAAGATGACCACTGCCTTGCTAAAGAAGCTGAGGGTAAATGTGATGCACTGGCCAAGCATGTCTCCAGACCTAAACCCTATTGAGCATCTGTGGGGCATCCTCAAACGGAAGTTGGGGGTGCTCCATGATGTTGTCATGGAGGAGTGGAAGAGGACTCCAGTGGCAACCTGTGAAGCTCTGGTGAACTCCATGCCCAAGAGGGTTAAGGCAGTGCTGGAAATTAATGGTGGCACAACAAAATATTGACACTTTGGGCCCAATTTGGACATTTCCACTTAGGGGTGTACTCACTTTTGTTGCCAATGGTTTAGACATTAATGGCTGTGTGTTGAGTTATTTTGAGGGGACAGTAAATTTGCACTGTTATATAGGCTGTACACTCACTACTTTACATTATAGCAAAGTGTCATTTCTTCAGTGTTGTCACATGAAAAGTTATAATAAAATATTTACAAAAATGTGAGAGGTGTACTCACTTTTGTGAGATACTTTACACATATATATATATATATATATATATATATATGTACATATGTATTTATATGTGTATATATGTAATTATAGACATATTTACACATATAAACACACACACATATATATATATATATATATATATATATATATGTACCCATACATAAACATATATACAAGTGCATTAGAGCCCTTTGTCATTAAGTAGATGAAAACATATGATCTGTGTGTTTATAAATATGTATTCCTATATATATCTGTATATATCTATTCCTATATATAATCATCTATGTATAGTTATAAATATATATTTGTGAAAAATACTATCAGATATATGTAGAAATATTTATTTAAGAATAAATATTACATATTCAGTTATACAAAGAACATTGGAATATGAAATAGTCATATTCTCATGTTGGTTTAATGCTACTGGGAATATGTGATCGTGTTTTCACGAGAGTGGGGTGTTAGTTTTTTTTTCCACTTTTTTTCTCCATTGACTTCTATGGGAAATTACGTGAACACGCACGCAATTTTCTAACTTTTGAATTTTTTACAAAAGTCATGTAAAAAAAAAAAAAACTTGAAAAATGCTTAATTGTGCATAATAAAACAAATTTGAAATATAATTCCATATTTTTTTGTTGTCACTTTTTTCCTTTCTGAAAATTGTACACTGCAGACATCACATAGATAACTTTTTTTTTTTAAATAACTTTTTATTGGTTTGCAAGAAAGATAGTGACAATTCAACATAAACAATGGAGCATGCCCATACAGGTTATAAAAAATATATATAAACGAGGCATTCACATCTTGGATCATGTGTCTAACATCAAAACTTAAAGTTTGAGAAAAACTAGTATGCTGCAATGTATGAGTTCGTAATCCCTAGGGGAGCCAGAAACTTGAAGCAGTCCTAGGTCTATCTAGCTTACCCCAGGGGATTGTTGCAGCAGTGCCTCTTAGTAGCTCATAGTGGGTGATCGTTATCAAGCAAATTCAAATTCAAGTAAACAATGTTATACCTAAACTCGAAAAAAGGAAAAAAGAAAAAAAAAGAAACTAAAAAGAAGAGAGCAGGAAAGAGAGGGAGAAAAAGAGGGGGAAGGAAGGGTGGGGAGGTAGGGCGAGGAAGAGACCTTTTATAGCCACAATTGGGTGCAATCGTTATATCACCGTCGGTGTCTGCTTATTTATTTCTGGATATGGCAGCAGCTTTACTATGTATGTGAATGTGTTATGGTGTCCCAGTAGAACCTCAGGTCTGCATAGAATGCAGACTTATTTCTCTTATAGTATCCATATTCCTCACAGGAAAGCATCTCATCTGTCTTTTTTAGCCAATTTTCTAGGGATGGGATGATGGGGGATTTCCAGTGAAGGGCAATAAGGGCTTTTGCACAGTTTAGGCCTATACGTATTAGTGTCCTTCTAATTCTACATTGTAAAGGGGGGGACTCATTTAAGAGAACTACTTGTGGGTTTAATGAAAAATCTGGTTCAGCCAGCTTCCTCAAGGTAGATTCAATGCCACGCCAAAAGGGACCCAATTTTGGGCAAGACCACCACATATGTAACATGGTGCCCTGTCCATCGCACCCCCTCCAGCAAAAGGATGAAGAGGAGGGGTAAATGTTGTTTAGTCTGTTCGGGGTTAGATACCAGCGCAGAAGAACTTTGTAATTAAGCTCTATAATTTTAGGGGAAGTGGATGAAGTGCGTGTATTTTGGAAGATTTGTAACCATTGTTTAGTGTCCAGAGTCATATTCAGATCCTGGTGCCATCTGTCTGTTATTGGGAAGAGTGGGTGTCTGGGCATTCAGGAGTATGGTTTTCGCCAGTGATAGTGATCCTCTAGTGATCCTGCCAGTCAGGCAGATTTGCTCTAGTGGGGTTGGTGATCTCAGTAGGTCTCGTTTATCGTGTGCTGTCTGGAGGAAGTGTTGTAATTGTGCGTACTTTAGCCATGGTGCAAATGCTCCATACAGAGTTTGCGATAGATCAGCTCGTGCCTTGAGCCTGCCTTGCGAAAGTAATTGTGCTATGGGAACGGAGTCCTGGAGTTTGTTAATTACTGTGTCATGTTTTGAGGTACCATACCCTCCCATGAGTTCTATATTGGGGAAGATAGGGGTAAGTGGCGAGGTGGGTGTGGACAATGTTGGGGTTGTCTTGAGTAGGTAGTCCCATGTATTGAATATGTGTTTATATAATATGGAGGACGAGCATGCGGGAGTACGCTTAGTTCTGGGGAGCCAGCAGAGAGGACCTGGATTAGGGGATCTAAGTAGCTGGGAGTCCACTATCACCCATGCTTTGGAATCTTTTCTGCAGTGCCAATCTATTATTCTTTGCAGGGAGACCGCTTGATAGTAAGCATTTATGTTTGGCAGACCCAGCCCACCATTCTGGAGGGATCTATACATAGTTTCTCTTGATATCCTTGGGCGGAGTCTGCCCCACACAAAGGAATTCACAGCCTTTTGTAATTGTTGTATATAAGATTTGGGAAGGGCTATCGGTAACGCCTGTAGTATATATAGGATTCTGGGCAGTATTGTCATTTTGACAGACTGTACCCTGCCCCACCACGATAGTGGCATGTCTTTCCATGAAGATAACGAATGTTGGGTAGAGTGAAGGAGTGGTTGGTAGTTAAGTGAGAACCATTTTGCTGGGTTGGAAGAAAGCATTATCCCCAAGTATTTGAGATGTGAATGTTGTATTTTGAATGGGCATGTTTTAGTGAAATTCGTAAAACTGGTGGATGTCATTGAGACATTTAGGAGTTCGGATTTGGAGCAATTGATGAGGAAGTGTGAAAGCTTACTGAATCTATCAAATTCTGTGGTCAGGATGGGTAGGGAGGAAGCAGGCTCAGAAAGGGTAAGCAATATGTCATCCGCGAACATAGCTAGTTTATGTGTATTTGGGCCAATAGTTACCCCATGGATATCTAGATTCTGCCTGATATGACAGGCTAGAACCTCCATCGTGAGGACAAAGAGGATGGGGGAGAGGGGACAACCCTGCCTTGTCCCGTTACATATATTAAACCTCTGTGAGAGAACTCCATTAGTGCGCACCCTAGCCGAGGGACCATTATATAGGTGGAAAATGCGTTTAATCATCAGTTCTCCAAAACCAAATTGTTTTAGGGTGCAGCGTAGGAAGGGCCAATTTAGTCTGTCGAAGGCTTTTTCCGCATCAGTGGAGACCAGGACCGTAGGGATTTTTTGCTTTTTCACATGTTCCAACAGGTGGAGTGTACGGATCGTGTTATCCCTGGCCTCCCTGAGCGGAACAAAGCCAGCCTGATCGACATGAATAAGTGTGGAAAGTTCCTTATTGATTCGGTTCGCAAGGATTTTAGCATAAATTTTTACATCCCCATTCAGGAGGGAGATTGGACGATAGTTACCCGGTTCTGTGGGAAGCTTGCCTGGCTTGGGGAGGACCGAGATATGTGCTTCTAGCAGGTTAGGGGAAAATTGGCCTTCTTTATCTAAGGAATTAAAGAGTTTGGTGAGGTGTGGAACCAGGATATCTTGGAATTGTTTATAATAAAGTGTCGAGAAACCGTCAGGGCCTGGGCTTTTGTGCAGGGGTGTATCTTTTATGGCTGTGATAACCTCTTGTGAGGTGATGGGGTTCTCCATTTGTTTAGAGATGTGCTCGGGTAGGGATGGGATATTGGAGTCTTGTATATATGTATCTATTGCCTCGCAGTCTAAGGAATGGGATGTCTCTGGAATGTTATAAAGTTTTTTGTAGTATTCACTAAATATATTTGCTATTGACTTGCTATCGTATGTGAACCCTCCTTGCTCGGTGGGGTGTGCTAGTTTGTGGATAAAATTACAATTCGTTCGAGCCTTTAATGCTCTTGCTAAGAGGGGTCCCGCTTTGTTGCCTTCTACGAAGTATAGCTTTTTTAGGTAAATCGCCTTCCTATGTGCTTCTTTATTAAGTAAATCATTTAATTCGCGCCTAACAGTAGTTAGTTGTGCCGTGTATTGAGTGTTGTTAGGTGCGTGCATATGCAAGTTTCCCAGATGTCTCAGTTGGTGCAGTAATTTGTTGTACTTTTCATTGTAGTTTTTCCTAATTATCGCTTTCTGCTTCATAAATTCTCCTCTAACTACAGCTTTATGCGCTTCCCATAACAGGGTAGGAGTGGTGTTGGACGTGGTGTTGTGTTGAAAATAATCCTTAAGTGTGTATACAATTTTGTCCCGAATAGCTGGTTGTAGGAGAAGTGTTTTGTCAAGTCGCCAGTTAGGTTCTGTCAACGGTCTGTCTGGTATGGTCAATGATAAAGTCACCATCGAGTGATCTGACCAAGGGGTCGGTAGAATTTCTGTAGACCTCACCAGGGGCAGGCTCTGCTGGTCGATAAATATGTGATCTATTCTAGAGTAGGATTTTTGGGGGTTGGAATAGAAGGTATACGATTTCTGTAAGGGGTGTTGGATTCTCCACACATCTAATAAATTTGCCTCTCGTAGGGACTTTGTGATAGCTCCTAATGAGCTTCTGGGTACTGAGCTTTTTGCGTTGGAACAATCTAAAGTAGGCTCCATAGCTGTGTTGCTGTCTCCTGCAAGGATCACCATACCTTGTGCTATACGTAATAGGACCCTAATCACTTTTTTAAAGAAGCGAGCCTGCCCTGTGTTTGGGGTGTAAATGTTCACTAATGTGACCGGTTGGTTATAGAGTGTGCCTAGCAGTATTAAGTACCGGCCCTCATTATCTGCATATTTTTGGGTAAGCTGGAAGGGGACCCTACTACTAAACAATATGCCCACACCATTTCTTTTAGTGGAAGCTGAGTTAAAAAAGCCTATTGGGAAATGCCTAGAGGCACACCTGGGTTCTGTGAGTTTGCAAAAGTGGGTCTCCTGTAAAAAGATGATTTCCCCTTTATGTTTGTGGAACCAGTTGAGGGCTATCGATTTCTTGGTTGGGGAGTTAAGACCTTTTACGTTTTGTGATATAAGTAAAAGTTCAGGGATTGCCATATGTGCTACAAGGGAGTGTATTAATGTTGGATTGACTATAGCTTATTGGTGCCGTAAAGCATGGTCTCATATAGGAGGGTGGCTTCATTGCTGTGTATGTATCCCGTGTGGTACGTGAATGTTTGTTATAAGGGGTAGAACATGGGGTGACATACCTGAGGATCAGAATAACTGTCTGCGTTTTTCCGGCTGGGTCTCTGGTCTCAATGGAGAGGAAAGGGGGAGGGGAAAGGCAGGGAAAGGAACAGAATAGTCTTGAGCGGAAACTTACAGGAACTGCAGAGAGGAAAAAAAAGAAAAAGTAAAAAACATTGAACAACCAAGAATAAATACAATGCGTACATAACAAATAACCATACCTAAAATAGTATGTCATAAGGGGGGGGTAGGACATAGTAATATAAAAAGATTACTATGATGGAGCATTTTCCATCTGTTGAAAAGCTAACAGTTTAAGCTTAGGACTAAGGTGGGTAAGCAAGGGTCTATATTATTAATTGTCATTAGGGAACAAACACAACAAGGTCCCCTAAGGAAAAATTTACTGTGTGATTAACTGGAACTTAGTATGATCAAAGGGGAGAGTTGTGCTCAGCAATTGATTTCTAAGAGATTAGACTTTCAGGATAGTAGTATCAGGTCAATTCTTCTACTGTATGATCTAGCTGTCGAGGGTCTCTGTTTGGTTTTCTCGGGACAGTTATCCAGGGAGGTCTCTGTTGTTTAGGCACCTGAGGTGCAGATGAGTCTTTTGGTGTTGATGCAGGCTTCGAAGAGAGGATGCTTGGGACGGGGATTTTCAAGCTCCTGCAAAATTGTTCGAGATCATCTGGAGAACTGTAGGTGATTATTTGGGAATTGTGCAGAACTTTAATACAGAAGGGGAAGCCC
Organism: Bombina bombina; assembly: GCF_027579735.1. Classification (NCBI taxonomy): domain Eukaryota; kingdom Metazoa; phylum Chordata; class Amphibia; order Anura; family Bombinatoridae; genus Bombina; species Bombina bombina. Next base: position 1,441,267,619 of record NC_069499.1, on the reverse strand, counting down.
CACCTGTATGGTATCTTTAAATCCTGCAAATGGCTTGTTAGGTATTTCGCCTCCCTGCGTTTGGCGAGTGTGATCGTGCTCAAGTCCACAAAGATTTGCACCGTATCTCCTTCAAATAGGATTTGACGTTGTTTGCGAGAAGCTAACATAATTCTTTCTTTGTCCCTAAAGCTTTGGAACCGAATGATTATGTCCCTGGGCGGTTTATCTTCAGGCGGTTTTGGGCGCAGGGCCCTATGTGCTCTGTCTAGTGGGATATCTGAGTTTTCTTCTTGAAGGATGAATTGGAAGAGTTGTTGTAGGTGTTGTTGGATTTGGGATGTGGAAACTTTCTCGGAGATGCCTCGTAGTCTGAGGTTCTGTCGCCTTCCTCTGTTATCCAAATCCTCGACTTGATTTTGCAGTTGTTGTATCATATCATCGTGTACTTGAAGGGTGCGATTTTGGATATCTGTGTCATTGTTGTGCTGGTCTATGTCCTCTTCTATTTGCATCACCCTTTCTCCTAGATCAGAGAGTTCTCTTTTCACCTCAGACAGTCCATCTTTGATGAGTTTGCCCACCTGTGTGAAGAAGGAGGCGAAGTCCGCCTTCGTAGGTAGATTTTGGATGTCTGCTTTTGTTAGGAGGGCTTGTGGTTCTGTCTCTGGTGTTAATGTAGTCAATTCAGTGCTTGGCGTCTCACACGATGTGGACATGGAAGTTTCTAGGACTTTAAAAAAGGTATCCATTTTAGAGCTGGTTGGTGCAGGGCCTTTGGTGGATTTATCAGGTCTGGTTGTGCGTCTAGAAGCCATTACAGCAAGTGGTAGTTGCAATGATGTCAGTAGAAAGCAAGCGTTAAGGGCTATCTTACATTGAGGCCAGTGTTTAATTTACTTGAAATCACAGGAGTCGCAGAGGAGGGTGCATGTGAGAGAAGTGGAAAAAGGCCCCTTTAGAAGGTGATCCACTAGCCTGAGGCTAATCTGTATTATACATCTGTCAATTAATCGATTTATAGATATCTGTTCTTGTTTCTTTCACTTCGCACTGTCGTTTGAAGCGGTAAAATAGAAGCTGCCTCCTATGTGATCATATGTTCTATGCCCCTGTGTTTTCTCCCTTACTTAGCCCCTTGGTAGTGATGGTATTGTTTGTAATAGTCTCTTCACATCGCTCAGCCTATTGTTTTCATTACGGGTTGTCACGCTGCATTACAATAGCAGGCTATAGATTTCAGTTTATGGCTGCTGCGTCAGGTAGGGACTTATTTGGGGCCTAGTATTTGGCCTTGATTGGAAGCGTTCCAGCCCGTGCTGCGGGGTATTAGTTTAGCAAACGTACATATAAAATGCTGCCGTATTGATATGGCCAGTCTGTTCTGTTCGGGGGCTGGATTGAGCTTACTCCTACCTGACACAAGGTGGTCGCGGGTCCGGTGCATTATACGAGCACTCTCAGGCTCATGGCCTGTTTAACAGCATACTCGGTGCATCTGGCGTTCACATTTTCCATCCGGTGTTGGCTGGTCTCAATCGGTGCTCCTTCTCCTCCTGTGCCAAACCGCCACTTTTGAGAGGTATTTTAGGTGCAAATGTCCTCTAATTTAGACTGGAAAGGAGCTCCTCTAACCGGAGCAAAAAATTAAGCGGCCATCACAGACGCTGGCCGGCTCCGCCCCCCGATAACTTTTTTATGTATCCACGCTTAAAGGAACAGTCTACCCTCCAATGTTCCCAATGGTCCATTTTACCTGCTAGAGTGTATTAAATTGTTTACAAATAGCTCTTTTGCCTTTATACTCTGCAGCTGATATAAAAAGTAATTGGGAACACTGCCCCTTCAAATTTGTGTCAGTAGAGGTGTAAAGACAAGGAAATGGAATAAAATGACAGACAGATCTTGTGCACAAGTCTTGATTTGCTTTTCCATAAAACACAAGTTGTCAGCAGACTTTGATCATTGAAAAACAATCACAGCATTTGTTTACGCTTTCTAAAAACATTCCCACTACCCTAGTATGATTTTGTTTTTATTATTTCAATACTGGAGAAAATTTTGGGTATTTACATTTATTGCTAGACTAGAAAAAAAGAATTTTAAGGTATTCACTGTTCCTTTAACATAGTCCAAAGACATGTAAAACATGTGTTTTAAAGGGATTGAAATGCCCTTGAATTTAAAAGCCTGCACCTTAAATAAATATGACAAACACAGATCTAGAATAAGCCCTTTATAGTTTGAATCTTAAATGAGTATATTTAGACATGTTTTAACCTGCTTTTTATTTTATCAGATGTTCTTTTCTTTTTGTAATAAAAATAAAATGTTGATTGAAAAGGGCACTATTTCTTGCTTTTAGAAATAATATTCATAATCAATCTAATATAGTTCAGTATTTTTCTTAGCCTTATTCAATATTAATTAAAAATAATTTGTCTGACCAAATATTTCCTATATGAAATTTAAGACATGGGGGCCGATTTATTAAACCTTCAACTGATAATCCTCTGGAATCCGCTAGAATCTTGCATCATATTAGATGCAAAGTTGATCCGCCGTAGTTAACAAAGCATCAAAAACGTCAAATATTGAAATGTGTGACGTAATATACGCTCCCGTGAGATCAATCGGATGCAGATCGATGCTTGTCTTGTTCGAGATGAATACTGATCATTCGCCATCATATTCGACTCTATTTGAACCTCAAATATTCAACAGGTACACTCGTGTTTATTCCGACATAGCGTACCTATCATTCAAACCGCCACCTCAGAGGCTGCGAATGCCATAGATATCAATGGGAGTCTGAAAACACAGAAAGGTTTGTGATACTTTCTAGACACTGATACAAATAAAACCAATACAAAGTTTTTAAATAGCATTCTATTTCTAAGTCATGTTTGGCAATGTTAATACACCACAATTTTTTAGCAATACACTCAGCAAATATTTTCCCTCAAAGGATAGTAAGAGAATCAGCTAGATTACAAGTCTGTGCGTTCTTCTTTTAACACTGAAAATATGGTATTTTCAGCATTAAAACAGCAACGCAGCAATTACGAGTCTTGTCGGTATAGGTGTACTGCAAACCTTTTAGACTGTAAAGCAACATCAGTACCGCATTCTTAAAAATTCTGTTTTTAATGGGATTCCCATAGCACTGGTATTACGTGTTTTGCGTTCTGGCTAAAAAAACGGCTTTACAGCCTAAAACGACAAGATCCATAACGCCATCTAAAAGCAGTAGTTATGAGTTGTACGCTACAAATCTGTAACATAAAGCTCATAACTAAACTGCTACAAAGTACACTAAACACCCATAAACTACCTATTAACCTCTAAACTGAGGCCCTCCTGCATCGCAAACACTACATTAAATGTATTAACCCCTAACCTGCCACTCCCGACATCGCCACCACTATAAATAATTATTAACCTCTATTCCGCCGCTCCCCGACATCGTCACCACTATCATAAAGTTATTAACCCCTAAACCGCAAGCCCCCCACAACAAAATATATTAAAATGAACTATTAACCCCTAAACTTAAAGCCCCCCCCCCACATCGCAATAAACACAATTAAACTAGTAACCCCTAAACCTAACCCCCCTAATTTTAGATTAAAATTACAATTTCCCTATCCTAAATTAAATTAAAACTTACCTGTCAAATTAAAAAAACTAAGTTTAAACTAACAAGTAAACTATTATAATTATTAAACTAAAATTAAACTAACTACCAATTAAATTAAACTAAACTACACATTAAAAAAATCCTAACACTACTCTAAAAATTACAAAGTATCTAAATACAAAAAAATATAAATGACTAAATGACAAAAAATAACTAACAAAATTTTCCAAAATAAAAAAGAATTACACCTAATCTAATAACCCTATCAAATAAAAAAGCCCACCCAAAATAAAAAAAAACCCTAGCCTACAATAAACTATCAATAGCCCTTAAAAGGGCCTTTTGTAGGGCATTGCCCTAAGTTAAACAGCTCTTTTACCTATAAAAAAAAAAATACAAAGACCCCCCCAACAGTAAAACCAACCCCCCAACCAACCCCCCAAAATAAAAAACCTAACTCTAAAAAAACTAAGCTACCCATTTCCCTGAAAAGGGCATTTGTATGGGTATTGCCTTTAAAAAGGGCATTTAGATCTTGTACATGCCCAAACCCTAATCTAAAATAAAAACCCACCCAAAAAAACACTAACCCCGACAATCCACTTACAGTTTTTGAGGTCCGGCTTGAACGATATTCATCCAGGCGACCTCTTCAATCTTCATCCCGGCAGCTAAGTCCTCATCCAAGTGGTGAGAAATCTTCATCCAGATGGCCTCTTCAATCTTCATCCCGGCAGCTAAGTCCTCATCCAAGCTGCGAGAAGTCTTCATCCAGATGGCCTCTTCAATCTTCATCCAGACGGCATCTTCTATCTTGATCTCGGTGGCACGGAGCAGGTACATCCTAAGACATCCGGCGTGGAGCATCCTCTTCATACGGTCGCCGCCGTACACTGAATCTTCAATGCAAGGTATGCATCCAATAGAATGAGAGCTGCTTAAATCCTATTGGCTTATTGAACAGTCAATAGGATTTTAGCAGCTCTAGTTCCTATTGGCTGATTCAAATTTTTCAGCCAATAGGAATGCAAGGGATGCCATCTTGAATCACGTACCATGCATTGAAGATTCAGTGTTTGGCGGCGACCATATGTAGAGGATGCTCCGCGCCAGATGATTCAGGATGGTCCAGCTCTGCATGGCCAGGATCAAGATAGAAGATGCCACCTGGATGAAGATTGAAGAGGCCGTCTGGATGAAGACTTCTTGCCGCTTGGATGAGGACTTTGCCGCTGGGATAAAGATTGAAGAGGCCACCTGGATGAAGAATTCTTGCCACCTGGATGAAGATCGTTCAAGCGGGACTTCAGAAACTGTAAGTGGATCGTCGGGGGTTAGTGTTAGGCTTTTTTTAAAGGTTTTTTTGGGGGGGTTATTTTAGATTATGGTTTGGGCATGTAAAAGAGCTAAATGCCCTTTTAAGGGCAATGGCCATCCAAATGCCCTTTTCAGGGCAATGGGTAGCTTAGGTTTTACTTTCTTTTTATTTTGTGGATTTGGGGGGTGGGGTTTTTTATACTGATAGTGGGTGTTTGTTTAGTTTTGTAGCAAAATAACTGTTTAACTTAGGGCAATGCCCTACAAAAGGCCCTTTTAAGGGCCCTCAAAAGGTCCTTTTAAGGGCACTTGGTAGTTGATTATAGATAAGGATTTTTTATTTTGGGTGTTTTATTTTTTATTTTTTAAAAGGGTATAACAATAGGAATAATTTTTTATTGTTTTGGTTAATGTTTGTTATTTTTTGTAATGATAGGTTTTTTTATTTTTTGTAATTTTAGTGTTTATTATTTTTTGTAATGGTAGGGTTTAGTGTAAGGCAGCTTAGGTTTTATTATTTCACAGGTAAGTTTTTATTTATTTTAAGTAGGTAGTTAGTAAATAGTTAATAACTATTTACTAACTAGTCTACCTAGTTAAAAAAATACAAACTTACCTGTGAAATACAAATAAAACTTAAGCTAGCTACAATATATCTATTAGTTATATTGTAGTTAGCTTAGGTTTTATTTCACAGTTAAGTATGTATCTAGTTTTAAATAGTTATTATTTAGTTAATAATTGTAACTTTAATTTAGCTGTATTTAAATTATATTAAGGGTTAGCAGTGTTAGGGTTACGTTAGGCTTTGGGTTAGGTTTAGGGGTTAATATAGTTTAATTTAGGTTGTTGCAATGTGGGGGGCTGGCGGTTTAGGGGTTAATAGGTTTATTTAGTGATAGTGATGTGGGAGGCCAGAGGTTTAAGGGTTAATAACTTTATTTAGTTGCGGCGATGTCGGGGAGCGGCAGAATAGGGGTTAATAACTTTAATATAGTGGTGGCAATGTTGGGGTGTGGCGGAATAGGGGTTATTAACTTTAATATAGTGGTGGCGATGTTGGGGTGCGGCATATTAGTGGTTAATAACTTTATGTAGGTGGTGGTGATGTTTGGGTATGGCGGAATAGGGGTTAATAACTTTAGTATAGTGTCGGCAATTTTGGGAGCGTCAGATTAGGGGTTAATAACTTTATTTAGGTGGCAGCGATATTGGGAGTGGCAGATTAGGGGTTAATAACTGTATGTAGGTGGCGGGGATGTCGGGGGCAGAAGATTAGGGGTGTTTAGACTCAGGGTTTATGTTAGGGTGTTAGGTTTAAAGTTACTTTTCTTTTCCCCATAGACTTCAATAGGGCTGCGTTACGGAGCTTTTCTTTCCACGATCGCAGGTGTTAGACTTTTTTCTGACCCACTCTTCCCATTGATGACTATGGGAAAAGTGTGCACAAGCACGTCAAAACAGCGCTCGTTTTTAGTGTGGTATGGGTTTTGAAAAACTTGTAATGACTGCGCTATAAGGGTTAAATAACGTAACTTTTCTTGCGTTCGTTAATATCCCTATAGCACGCAAAACTCGTTATCTAGCTGAATGAAAACTATTCCATTGTCATGTTTGGCAATGTTAATATACCACACTGTTCTTTAATATGTGAGTCTGAAAACACCATAATCACTGACTTACCTTTAAAGCCTCCACAACGCTGCCATCCAAAACAGAAAACCAGAGTCATGAATTTCTCTATATTTAAATACTCATGTGTGGCACATAAGTAATTAAGTCAATTGCAGCAATCAATATCAAGCTTCCACCTTCATTTACAGCTGGTAAACTTGTCATCTGGGAGGTGCTTCACCAAATATTACCTTTTTACAAACCACTTGTGCTTGTATAATGACGCAAAAAAACTGAAAACCCGTCATTAAATTGTCTATGTTATGTAATATGGGGTGCATAAGTTATTCAATCAATTACTGCAATCATTTACAGCTGTAGAACTTTGCATTATAAAAAGGTGTTTCAATCAACACAATACTTCAGTTCCATATTCATTTGCAATGGAGTTCATGGACATGATTGAGTTTGTGATATTACAGAGACGCAGACAAGACGGGTGATGATACAAGCTGTGGAGCCAGCGGGTGTCAAGGGTTTTCCTGCCTAGGATTGAGTGTTGAGAGGTGATACATCGATTTCGGCTCAATAGTGCTTCTATTGAGAGCCTCTATGCCGAAATCAAGGACTCTCTCAATCCTCTGACTGCAAGGACTAGGACAATTCCTGGGATAGTGAGATTACTATCGGCCTTCTATTTTTTGGCAACTGAATCGTTCCAGGCTGTGACAAGTCTAGGTGTATGTATGAGCCAGGCAACCTTCTCCCGTCATCTGAAGGTTGTCCTTAATGCTTTGCACCAATGCCTAGTCCATCATGTCCACTTCCCCAAAGCACCGGAGGAGTGGCATGATGTCAGGCTCCAGTTTTATCAGCTTGCTGGGTTGCCAAAAGTATTGAGGGCTATAGATTGCACGCATATATTGGTGCAGCCTCCCAGGGGAAGATAGGAGCCATACCGGGACAGGAGGCAGAACCACTCGCTGAATATCCAGGTTATCTGTGACGCCAGGTTTAGAATCATGAGCGTCTTCTCTGGATTGCCTGGTTCTAGCCACGATTCCTTCATCCTCCGGTATACATACATTTTTATTCTTATTTGAAAGATACACCTAGGTAGCCTCATATGCTAATATCTAAGTACTTGAAGGGTGGCTCTTATCACATGCTGTTTTATTTGGTTTTCACAACAGGGGAGTGCTATTTCATGTGATGCTTATAGATAACATTGTAATCACGCATGTTGCTTTTTGCAGACAATGCACTAATTGGCTAATATGATAATTAATTAAATATCATGTAATCAGAGGGCTGTCATGGGATGCTTAGATATAATGTAATAAGAGATATAAAGTATAGTAACAGGATTTAGGTAGAACATAAAATATTAAATACATAACTTTCCAGTTTACTTCTACTAAAAAATGTGCTTAATTCTATTGGTAGCATTTGTTGAATGAGCCGCAATGCACTACTGGTTTATAACTGAACACATGTGTAAGCCAATGACAATTGGTATATATATATATGCAGACAACAATCAGCAGATGGAACCTATATTCTTTTCTGCTCCTGAGATTACCTACATAAATTTTTCATCAAAGGATAACAAGAGAAGGAAGCAAATTAAATAATAGATGTAAATTAGAAATGTCATTATAATCACTTGTTATTTATGAAGCCTGAAAGAAAATATTAGTGGTTCGTGTCCCTTTATTAGAAGTGTGTTGTTTATGCAAAACTGGTAAATGGCTAATAAAGGGATTATCTATTCTGCTTAACAATAAAACCTCAGGTAGGTGTAGATTGACCCTTTATAGGGACATTCTACACCAGATTTGTTATTGTTTAAAAAAATATGTAATCCCTTTATTACTCATTCCCTAGTTTTGCATAACCCAAACAGTTATATAAATACACTTTTTACCTCTGTGATTATCTTGTATCTAGGCCTCAGCAAACTGCCCCCTTATTTCAGTTCTTTTGACAGACATGCATTTTAGCCAATCAGTACTGGCTCCTAGAAACTCCACATGCGTGAGCACAGTGTTATCTGTATGATACACGTGAACTAACACCCTCTAGTGGGGGAAAACTGTCAAAATGCCCGGAGAGAAGAGGTACTCTTCAAGGGCTAAGAAATTAGCATATGAACCTCCTAGGTTTAGCTTTCAACTAAAAATGCCAAGAGAACAAAGCAAAATTGTTGATTAAAGTCAATTAGAAAAGTGCCCTATCTGAATCATGAAATATTATTTTGGACTAGACTGTCCCTTTACTAAAGTGAGCCAAGTATATATTTCCCAAGTATTTTTTTAAAAAGGATTATGTAAATCAAATAAAAACAAACAAATAAATAAATTTATAAACTCATTTAATGAAAATCTTAAAATAAAAATAGAAAAGAAATACAAGCATTTTTAATAAATAATACAAAAATTAAATAACAAATATAGATGATGGAAAAAAAGATATACAAAAATAAATAAAAGAAAATAATGCTCTAGGGTTTGGTTTTCTTAGAGGCAAGGGGAGATTCTGGAGGTGATCTCTCCCTTGCAGACCTCCCATGGAGCAACATAAATAAATATCTATTAAAATTCTGGTTGTCGACTTCCGGTGGGCGGGCCAGCTAAGCAGTCGCACTTCACAGGAGCTCCGTCTAATGGAGCACATTTTACATAAAAAATGCAGCTTCTGCTTGGTCCCACATGACAGACTTGCACGGCGTGAAATCTCATCAGCGCCATCTTGGACTGCCTCCCGGCCGCAGTGAATCTTCAGGGATCTGGCTGGTTGAAGTATTGTCCGTAACACTGCAAGTAGAGAGAAAGTCATGGGAAAGCAATAAACAGTAAGTTCGGCACCTGAGGCCAGTGCGGAGCTCTTTACATAACCCTCTTGGCTAGGGGATTGCGGGGAGCACACTCGCACAAGGGCTCAAATCGCAGCCTCTAACAGGAAAACATACTCTGCCTCCCTAAATATATTCTAGGCTCTCTCTTATAGCAGGCAGCTCTAACTGGGCACAGTGGAATAGAGTGCTCTGGAGGCTAAGCCCCTAACTTACTTCCCAGTTGCATAGAAGATACAGCCCTGAAAGCCGAGGGCGCCATTTTATTTTTTTACTTTTAAGAGTGTCACAGATACCCTCACGGCTCACCCCACCTCCACACATTATTAATATAAAGTGAACAAAGCACCACCCCATAGATTAGAGAACCCTGTCACTATACTGGCCAAGTGATTAACAATTCAATTATCTACAGGGATTTAAATGGATTGGATCACAGTTTGTCATTTTGGAATAACAGCAGGGCCACACATTTTCAACCTAACAACTGTCCAGGTTGACAGGGAATTGCTGGGACTGAGGTGTGCAGACTGGAACTAATCTTATATTGCCACACTTTTAGGTTCAAAAACTGCAATACCTACACTCTTATAGCCTATAACTGGAAACTATCCATAGAGCCTCAAACTGAAAGTGAACCAGAATCAACTCTCAATTGTTTGGATTCCTCATACTTTGGCCTTAGATTCAACAATATAGTCTTTCAGGTTTCATTATTCTTCTTTGAACAGGCCAGGTTTAACACTGAGACTGCTTTCTGTACATTAGAAGCCAACAATTTACTCTGGGCCTGACTCTTTCCATGAAAGTTGACAAATATTTCTACAAACTTTCTCCTCCCGCCAAAAACACTATGAGCCACAGAACAAAGACCTCTGACAGAAAGTTACAAAAACATATAGTGGAAGTTCGTGCTGAGAGCCCAGTTCAGGGTGAATGCATAGACAAACAAATTATTGATCAAATGTCTTTATTACAAGAACTTAAATCATTTCTCCTTCCAAAGATGGATTCCTTAAAGGCTGGGGTAGACACATTGATGAGTGAAGTAAGGCAATTTTCCTCCTGTGTGAGTTCGGCTGAATTCCATATCTCTGAAGTCGAAAACAGGCAAATTATATCAGAAGCATCACTCAACTTGTTAAACAGAATAAGTTTCTTCAAGAAAGGGTCAAAGACCTGGAAAACAGAAGTAGACGCAACAATCTGCGGATAATAAGGGTGCCGTAATCAGTCAAGGGTAAAGATCTGTTGGAATTTACTGCACTCACATTTCTTAAAATGCTGGGCATACCTGCAGACATTCTTCCCATAGACATAGAGAGGGCTCATCAGGTGGGTCCGGAAAGAACTCTCGAACACATAAAAATGAGACCTAGACAGGTCATATTTAAATGTTTAAATTTCCCAGAGAAGCTGAACATCTTGCGTGCTTACAGATCAGAAAGAATAATCTACGAAGGTTCAAAACTTTAGCTTTTACAAGATTTCTCAATGGAAGTAGCAAAACAGAGAAAAGATTTTGCTCCTCTGTGTTCCCAACTGCATGAGCAGGGCTGTCAAGTGGCACTGCTGTACCCAGCCAAGATATGTTTGCAGACACCATATGTCACCAAATTTTTCTATTCACCGCAAGCATTGAGAAGCTATCTTGCAACTGAGAATCAACAACCACCTACCTGAAATAACTTGGCTGTAAAAATGGATCTGGTCATTACTCACCAGAAAAATTGTGTCACAAATGGAGACACTATGAGGCCCATTTATCAAGCTCTGGATGGAGCTTGAGGGCCCATGTTTCTGGTGAGTCTTCAAACTAGCCAGAAACAGCAACTATGAAGCAGTGGTCTAAAGATCGCTGCTCCATAATTCTGTCTGCCTGCTCTGAGCAGGCGGACAGAATTTGCAGGAATTAAACCTGATCAAGTACGATCGGGTTGATTGATACCTCCTGCTGGTGGCCGATTGGCCGCGAGTCTGCAGGGGGCGGCATTGCACCAGCAGCTCACAAGATGAGAGATAATCTTCATTTAGAGGCAGCTGTTCTTGGGCAGGATCAGCATGGCCAGGAGCTGCTTGGGAACGAGCAGCAGGGGCAGCAGGGTCCAGAGCAGTCGGAGCATCCAGGGACAAGAGCAGCTGGATCATATGTTCCCTGGGAGATTTCCTGCTCCTGGGATTCCTGAGACAGGATCTCTCCCAGTAATTCCTCCTCCTCCTGATCCTCATTCATAGTTGCTCTTATCTCCTGAAGACAAATGGACAGCTCCTCTTCAATCTCATGTGCATGTACAGTATCTATAGAAAAGGTAAAACAAAAATATTATAATCACACGTAAATTTAAGTGAAACATTAAAGGCATATGAAATTCAAAATGAAACTTTCATGATTCATATAGAGAATTTAAATTTAAAACACTTTAGTTTAATATGCATGATTCAGATAGGTAATGTTAATAATAAAAGGTGTGTAGATATATATATATATATATATAGATAGATAGATAGATAGATAGATAGATAGATAGATAGATAGATAGATAGGTATAGATAGATAGATAGATAGATAGATATATGATAGAAAGTTAAAAATCTAATTTTAATCATAAGGATAACAGCATTTTTAATTTAACAACATTTTACATTAACAGACATACCTGTTGTTTGGCCAACATCTACTGCTTCAGGGGTGCTGCACATAATGTCAGGCTGTATCACTGCTAAGGAGAAGCTGTGGCTGAACTCAGTCAGGATAGTGACGGGCAATGGCAGTGTGGCATCAGCAGAAGCAGCACTAGTAGATGCTGTAAAACATATAGGTTTAAGAAAGAAAAATAAATATTAGTGCATATAATAATATAATAAAATAAGGCCTATACATTATTTTAAATACAAATTATTTGCAACATGATTAATGCATGTAAAAAAAGTGTAATTACCGGCCAACACGTCAGTATCATGCCCGACCTCATCCAGACCTTGCGCCATATTTGCACTCAACTTCTCCCTGAGCAGATTCTCGTATGAAGAAAGCTCTGCGACATACGCAGAGCCACCACCTGCTCTACATGCAGACTTTCTCTCCCTGGCCAGCTTGGCCTTTAAGATCCTCTTGATGTCTGAGAATCTTTTCAGACAGTGGTCCACAGATTTCGGATGAGCTCCCTCAGCAGAAACACCTCTCCAGATCTCATTTTTTTTGAAGGTAGAGGTCTGCTGGGCTTTGGAACCATATATAAAATCATAGTGCTCCAGAACCTTGGTTGCAAGAACTCAGTTCTGATTAAAATTGAACTGTATTTTGCACCTGGATTTGGTCTTCCCAGACTTCGCAGACCCCATATATAGTCACTGAAACAAAAAAACAAATTGTCGCAAAAACAAATACAGCAATTCCTCCTATTACTAAGCTTACACACAAAATAAACTTAGTAAACAACACACAATCGAGTCCATTTCCATGCACCTTTTATAGTTAACTACTCATGACATGATCAATTAAATCCGCCATTAATTTAATAGACAATTAACAATCAATCAAATAGCTTTATACTCAAATCTTTGTTTACAAAGATATTATATTTGTAAAGGATATACTATTAATAAGACTGTCATTGCTGACGCATATAATATTATAATTTAAAATAATTGTATTCCGAAAAATAACCACAATTTCGTCCTTTTTAATTAACTTTTTATTGTTATATAATAAATAATGTGATCAATTCAATTAGCCTATATTAATTTAATATATACATATTTTACACAATCCAAAATCAGATTACTTTATACTTAAAAATTGACAATATTGTTGCCATACAAATGGGCATGATCACATGATTCATAAAATCCGCCAATAGAATATGAATATACGTTTTCTACTGTCAATAACCAATCACATTGCTCTATACTTGTTCCAGTTTTGTTGCAGTTATTATTTTAGACTGATTTTATGATGGCGTGTCCATTTCCTTTCACGGATGGCGAATTGGTCTGCCTTGTCTATGGGATGAACCGCTACTTCCCGAGGAGGATTAGAGGACTTAGAGGAGTGGTTCATGAAGATAGGGACAAGATCCTTTACGAAATGATGCGCCAGATGAGAGGCGTGTCTGGGATTAGGACACGGCAACAGTGTCTCCGCAGATTCAGTGACCTACAAAGGAGAGAAAAGGAGCGTTATAGTGCAATTTAATTGCTGATCCGGAGATGTGTCATTTATTATAGTGAGGTTTTTTGTTTTTTTTTAAACAAGCTTTATTAAAGAAAATGTCAGAAGTATACAATAAAATCACATTATACATCTGATTGCTCCATTTACAAACAGCTCGTTAAGAGCAAGAAAAAGTCAGAATGTGACATATTGTAACTGTGGTTTTAAGGATAAAAAGAGTCTCTATGATTGTACTTCTGAGGGATCCTGGAGTCTGGGGGGCAGGGTAGTCATAGCCCCCCAGTAGAGAAAAGCTTGGCAAATTTTTTTTATTTTTTTTAAATACAAACTTGTACTAATATAGTGATACAACCATAATAATTAACAGGAAAAACATAATAGGAAGGTATAGACAGGTTAAGACTGAAAGAGATAGAGCGGGAGAAGAAGATCATCATTGGAGGGGAGAGAGAAAGAAGAAAAAAAAAAAAAGGGGGGGGAGGGGTAGACCAGTCCAGAGGGGCTTCATAGTGGTGTCTCTCGCCACACCTCCAGCATCATCTCATGAAACGACAGTTTGTTAATTTTGAAGTAATGTAACCATTCTAAGTTAAGCAAATCCTCCACTGAGGCAGTCCATTCAACAAGAGAAGGGACTTGTTTAGATTTCCATTTCTGAGGAATCAGTCTCTTAGCACCTGTGAGCATCAACAGGAGAAGGGCCTTAGTGAAGTCATCTTTAGTTTTAGGGAGCCGCAGCAGCAGCAGTGTCTCAGGGGTGTTCGGGATCAAGGCTTGAACCTTTCGGGACATGCTAACCGTCACCGCCGTCCAGAAGTCTTTCAGCAAGGGGCAAGACCACCAGATATGTACTAGTGAGCCAAGCTCACCGCAACCACTCCAACAGAGGGGGCTAGCTGATGGGAAATATTTGTGTAGTCTAATCGGGGTATGATACCATCTGGTTTGTTAGGATAAATGAGCGCATCCACTCATTCTCTTCAATATTAATATCAAGGTCTTTACTCCAGGCAATAGTGTATGAAGGAAGCTTAGTGTCGGGTGGTAAGAGTAGAAGTTTATATATCTTTGATATCAACTGTTTAGGAGAGGTGGTACCTGAGCAAAGCAATTCAAATGGGTTGAGGTCTCTCAAAAACTGATCTCTATGTTTGTGGTGTAACAGATAATGTGACAGTTGATGGTATCTAAGCCATGAGGAAAAGAGGGTCCCATATAGTCTGGACATGTCTAACTGTGTGCGGAGTTTGCCCTCATGCATGGCAAAATGCAGGATCCCCTCGCGGAGATTATAAGGTGTGCTCATTCGGGTCCCCAGAACGTGATATGGAATGTCAGGGTTCTCAATTATCGGAATCATGGGAGAGTATGTTGAGGAGATATGTGTTGAAGTTGCTAATAAGCTGTCCCATGTCTGCAGTGTAGTCAGAGTCAAATGGTACTTCTGTAAGAGAATGGGGCGTCTAGGTGGAGGGATCCAGGCCAGGGTGCCAACATTATGTAATTTAAGGATACGTCCGTCAAGTCTGACCCATTGTTTTTGTGTAGTATTACATGACCACTCGACAAGTCTCTGCAGGAGTATGGCCCGTCTGTATGTCACCAAGTCAGGAAACCCTAGCCCTCCTCTCCCACGGGGAAGGTACAATGTCCGTCTGGGCACCCTCGGCTTAACTCCTGCCCAGACAAATTGCTCTAGCGAGCGCTGGAGATGGGGCAGAAAATCTTTAGGAAGGGCTATTGGGACCGTTTGTAAAATATACAGTATACGGGGCAAGATATTCATTTTGATTAGGCCTATTTTACCAAGCCATGATAACATTTTGTTTTTCCATGAGGACAAGTCGTTAATGATTTCTTTACTCAAGGTTAGATAATTATATTTAAAAAGGTCCGAGGGGATCGCAGACAGGTAGATACCCAGGTATTTTAGTTTAGAGGTAGCTATACCTACGCAATATTTTTGGGCCAAATTTTGAATGTGTTCCGGAGGAGCGTTAATGTTAAGTATTTCCGATTTAGATAAGTTTAGGTGTAAATTAGAAAGTTTTCCGTATTGTGTAAATTCCGACAACAGTTCAGGGACAGAGCTTTCTATGTTAGTTAGAGTATAGAGAATATCATCCGCATATAGAGCCTGTTTGAATTCCGAGTCACCCACCCGCATCCCGTTAATCCTTGGGTTTTCCCTAATTTTCTGGGCCAGAGGTTCAATAGAAAGGGCAAAGAGAAGCGGGGAGAGGGGACAGCCCTGTCTGGTGCCGTTTGTGATATAGAAAGTGTCAGATAACATGTTGTTTACTCGGACCCTGGCATTTGGTGTTGAGTATAGCGCAAATACCATATTTATATAAGGGTCACCGAAGTTCATTGCCTTTAGAACCCCACGAAGGAAAAGCCAGTCCACCCGGTCAAAGGCCTTTTCCGCGTCTGTCGAGAGGAGAGCCAAGGGCTCTCCCCGGACCTGGGAATGGGAGATTAACTGAATTATCTTGTTGGTATTGTCACGTGCCTCCCTCCCGGGGACAAATCCCACTTGGTCCGTGGAAATTAAAGAGGGAAGGAATCTGTTTAGCCTTTTTGCCAAGACTATAGCAAAGACTTTTATGTCCGAATTGAGTAGGGAGATTAGACGGAAATTAGCTGGAGAGGTAGGGGGTTTACCCTGCTTAGGAATAACAGTGATATGTGCCTCAAGGGCCGAGGAGGCAAATGGGGGGTTAGTTATCAGGCTATTAAATAATTGGAGCATTGGAGGACCCAAGGTTTTTAAAAAGACTCAGATAAGGCCAGGGTCAATTCTACTAGGGTAATGGGGGCATCTAGTGAGTCTCTACTAGCGGAGTCTAATTGTGGAATAGTTATAGTTGATAAATAACTGTCTATCGCGTTTAGTCTGTGGTTTATCTGTTCGAGTTTGTGCAATGTTATATAACTTAGAATAGTAAGAGTGAAAGGAGTCTGCTATTTGTTTAGTGCCCGTAGTATAGTACCATCTTCCCACCGTAGACAGTGGATATGAGATTTAAGTTGTTGTCTGCGTATATTTCTAGCTAGCCGTTTTCCAGGCTTATTTCCTCCCTCATAGTATTGCTGTTTAATAGAGAGGGTCTTATGTTGTAGGGCTTCATGCTGGTGTTGTTTGAGAGCTAACCTAGCCTCCCTCAGCAGATCACCTGTGCTTTTGTCCAGTGGGTCCCTTTTGTGTATATTCTCTAACTCTGCTACATTCGCTAGGAGTTGCGTCTGTTTCAACCTGTGTTGTTTAATGATGCGGGCATTGTGCTTGAGAAACTCTCCCCTCACTAAACATTTATGGGCCTCCCAAAAGCTCATGATTGAAGTGTGTGAGGGCTTATTGTGCGTCATGTAGTCAGTCAATGATTTTTGGATCTCCTCTTTTACGTCTAGTCTGTCCAGTAAAGTGGTCATCCAGTCTCCAAATGTAAGACGTGGGGGGTAGATCAGGCCATTGAATGCTACAAACCAACGGGCATGGTCAGACCAGGTGATGGAATCTATAGTGCAGCTACTATATTTTGTTTTATACTTTGAAATTATGCATATGTGAATTTAGTATTAGGGAAAAACATGTAATAAATATATATCTTCATATGTAATATTTTGAGAAGTCTAAATTATTCATCATTTGTTAATCAATTAATTAATATAAATTATGTTTGACTCAATTTAATCTGAAGTTGAAAACAAAAAAATATATATTTTTTACATATATATATATATATATATGTGTGTATATTTATATATGTATATTTATATATGTATATATGTATATTTATATATGTATATATATATATTTATTTTTTTATATATATATATATATATATATATATATATATATATATATATATATATTTATAAAATTGTTTACCAGGAAAGATATATATATATACAGGAAGTGCAGAATTATTAGGCAAATGAGTATTTTGACCACATCATCCTCTTTATGCATGTTGTCCTACTCCAAGCTGTATAGGCTCGAAAGCCTACTACCAATTAAGCATATTAGGTGATGTGCATCTCTGTAATGACAAGGGGTGTGGTCTAATGACATCAACACCCTATATCAGGTGTGCATAATTATTAGGCAACTTCCTTTCCTTTGGCAAAATGGGTCAAAAGAAGGACTTGACAGGCTCAGAAAAGTCAAAAATAGTGAGATATCTTGCAGAGGGATGCAGCACTCTTAAAATTGCAAAGCTTCTGAAGCGTGATCATCGAACAATCAAGCGTTTCATTCAAAATAGTCAACAGGGTCGCAAGAAGCGTGTGGAAAAACCAAGGCGCAAAATAACTGCCCATGAACTGAGAAAAGTCAAGCGTGCAGCTGCCAAGATGCCACTTGCCACCAGTTTGGCCATATTTCAGAGCTGCAACATCACTCGAGTGCCCAAAAGCACAAGGTGTGCAATACTCAGAGACATGGCCAAGGTAAGAAAGGCTGAAAGACGACCACCACTGAACAAGACACACAAGCTGAAACGTCAAGACTGGGCCAAGAAATATCTCAAGACTGATTTTTCTAAGGTTTTATGGACTGATGAAATGAGAGTGAGTCTTGATGGGCCAGATGGATGGGCCCGTGGCTGGATTGGTAAAGGGCAGAGAGCTCCAGTCCGACTCAGACGCCAGCAAGGTGGAGGTGGAGTACTGGTTTGGGCTGGTATCATCAAAGATGAGCTTGTGGGGCCTTTTCGGGTTGAGGATGGAGTCAAGCTCAACTCCCAGTCCTACTGCCAGTTTCTGGAAGACACCTTCTTCAAGCAGTGGTACAGGAAGAAGTCTGCATCCTTCAAGAAAAACATGATTTTCATGCAGGACAATGCTCCATCACACGCGTCCAAGTACTCCACAGCGTGGCTGGCAAGAAAGGGTGTAAAAGAAGAAAATCTAATGACATGGCCTCCTTGTTCACCTGATCTGAACCCCATTGAGAACCTGTGGTCCATCATCAAATGTGAGATTTACAAGGAGGGAAAACAGTACACCTCTCTGAACAGTGTCTGGGAGGCTGTGGTTGCTGCTGCACGCAATGTTGATGGTGAACAGATCAAAACACTGACAGAATCCATGGATGGCAGGCTTTTGAGTGTCCTTGCAAAGAAAGGTGGCTATATTGGTCACTGATTTGTTTTTGTTTTGTTTTTGAATGTCAGAAATGTATATTTGTGAATGTTGATATGTTATATTGGTTTCACTGGTAAAAATAAATAATTGAAATGGGTATACATTTGTTTTTTGTTAAGTTGCCTAATAATTATGCACAGTAATAGTCACCTGCACACACAGATATCCCCCTAAAATAGCTATAACTAAAAACAAACTAAAAACTACTTCCAAAACTATTCAGCTTTGATATTAATGAGTTTTTTGGGTTCATTGAGAACATGGTTGTTGTTCAATAATAAAATTAATCCTCAAAAATACAACTTGCCTAATAATTCTGCACTCCCTGTATATATATATATATATATATATATATATATAATTATGGGATATTTATATTTATATGTATAATATATGTATTCAAACAGGTAGTTATTTTCATCAGAAGAATACAAGCTCATCAACATCATATGTTTACATATTTATTGAGGCCAAGAGGGAGGATTCCCAGGTACATAATGTCTGTGTCAATGTTGACACCGAGGAGCAACAGGTCATCCCCACCACTGCCAGTGACACTGTTGCAGAATCCAATGGAGGAGGAGAAGTCGGGGACAGATTCTGATGTCCCCGATATCCAAGGTAATTTGCAATAGCAAGACTAACACCTAGATAACAAGTTTACGTTCGTGTTTTAACGCTCAACAAAATGGCCATTTCAGAGTTAAAACAGTAACACAGCATTACAAGTTTTGCGGTGAGGCTAAAAAGCTTGCGTTACACCCTATAATGACAAGATCCGTACCGCCATCTGAAACCAGTAGTTATGAGTTTTACGCAACAAAACTGTTACATAAAACTCATAACTAAAGTATTACAAAGTACACTAACACCCATAAACTACCTATTAACCCCTAAACCGAGGCTCTCCTGCCTTGCAAACACTATTTTAAAGTTTTTAACCCCTAATCTACCATTCACAACATCACCGCCACTAATAAAATTTATTAACCCCTATTCCGCTACTCCCTGACATCGTTGCCACTATACTAAAAATATTTACCCCAATTCCCTGCACCCCAACATTGCACACACTATAATAAAGATATTAACCCCTATTCCGCCGCTCCCCAGCATAGCCGCCACTAAATAAAGTTATTAACCCCTAAACCTCTGGCCTCCCACATCACTACCACTAAATAAACCTATTAACCCCTAAACCACCAGCCCCACACATTGCCAAAAACTAAATAAACTATCAACCCCTAAACCTAATAGCCCCCTAACTTTCTATTAAAATTACAAGATCCCTATCTTAAAATAGATAAAAAAATTACCTGGGAACTTAAAAAAACCTATGTTTAAACCATAAATTAACCTAACATAACTATTAGACAAACATTACACTAACTACAAATTAAATCAATTAAATTAAAAATTATAAAAACCTAACACTTCTAAAAAACTTAAATCTACCATTACAAAAAATAAAATTCTAATTTTAAAAAAAAAATACTAAAGTACAAAAAATAACAAACACTAAATTACGAAAAATAACAAACAAAATTATCCAAAATAAAAACAATTACACCTAATCTAATAGCCCTATAAAAATAAAAAGCCCCCCAAAATAAAAACACCCCCTTGCCCTAAAGAAATCAGCTTTTTTCCTAAAAAAATACAAAAACCCTCTAACAATAAAACTCACCCCCCAACCAACCCCCAAAATAAAAAGCCTAACTCTAAAAAAAAAAAAAAAATCTACCCATTGCCCTAAAAAGGGCATTCAGCTCTTTTTCTTGCCCTTAAAAGGGCATTCAGCTCTTTTAAGACAAGTCCAATCCCTAAACTAAAAAAAACCCCCACGCAAATAAAACCTAATACAAACCTCTCTTTAGGTACTCACAGTTGCTGAAGTCTGGCTTGAATGATGGTGGCTCCATCTTTATCCTTCAAGAGACCGGCATCTTCTTCATCCCTGCGGAGGTAGAACGGTCGATGCGTAGTGACGGAGGTCCAGGCAAAGGTCTAAGGCAGAGGTTCATGCGATTGTCCACTGCACACTGAGGATTCAAATGCAAGGTACCCCTTTTATACTGGGGGTGCCATTGCATTCCTATATGTAAATAAGCCAATAGGAAGTAAAGCAGCTATCATTCCTATTGGCTGTTTCGGGCTGATTAGGGTATGTACTTGTCTTAAAAGAGCTGAATGCCCTTTTAAGGGCAAGAACAAGAGCTGAATGCCCTTTTAAGGGCAATGCCCATACAAATGCACTTTTCAGGGCAATGGGTAGATTCTTTTTTTTATTTAGTTTTATTTTATTTTTTTTGTGGGTTTTGGGGGGTGGGGGTTTGTAATGTCGGGGGAGTTTGTTTTTATTTTTTAGAAAAAGAGCTAATTTCTTTAGGGCCATGACCTACTAAAGGCCCTTTTAAGGGCCCTTGGTAGTTTATTATAGATGTTGTTTTTTTATTTTGGGGTGTTTTTTTTTTTTTTAAATGGGGTATTAGAATAGGAATAATTTTTATTGTTTTGGATAATTTTGTTTGTTATTTTTTGTAATGGTAGTTTTTTTATTTTTTGTAATGTTAGGTTTTAGTGTAAGGCAGCTTAGGTTTTACTTTTATTTCACAGGTAAGTTTGTATTTATTTTAACAATTTAATAACTATATACTAACTAGTCTACCTAGTTAAAATAAATACAAACTTACCTGTGAAATAAAAACATAAGCTAGCTACAATATAACTATTAGTTATATTGTATCTAGCTTAGGTTTTATTTTTATTTCACAGGTAAGTTTGTATTTAGTTTAAAATAGGTATTATTTAGTTAATAATTGTAACTTGAATTTAGGTCTATTTTAATTATGGTAACGTTAGGGGCTGTTAGGTTTAGGGTTAAGGTTAGGTTTAGGGGTTCATATAGTTTAATTTAGGCTGTTGAGATGTGGGGGGCTGGCGGTTTAGGGGTTAATAGGTTTATTTAATGGTAGTGATATGGGAGGCCAGAGGTTTAGAGGTTAATAACTTTATTTAGGGGTAGCGATTTTGGGGAGCGGCGGAATAAGGGTTAATAACTTTATTATTGTGTGGGTGATGTTGGTGTGCGGGGGAATAGGGGGTTAATAACTTTATTATGGTGGGGGCGATATCGTGAGTGGCAGATTAGGGGTTAATAGATTTATTTTCATGGCCGCGAATAACATTAGGGGTTAATAACATTATGTAAGTGTCGGCAGTGACGGGGGCAGCAGATTAAGGGTGTTTAGACTTGGGGTTTATGTTAGGGTGCTAGGTTTAAACGTAACTTTTTTTCGTAATAGACATCAGTGGGGCTGTGTTACGGAGCTTTTCATTCCCTGATCACAGGTGTTAGGTTTTTTTCTAACACAGATAACAAAGGTAAGAATAAGCGCCATGAGTTTTTACCTTCTAGCTTTATACGCGAGGCCTCCTAACTGGCCTCAAATAGACTGACAGATAATTGGAAATTGTATAAAGCCCCTCATAGGCTGGGTAATATGTCTTCTAACCAAATATTTAAATTTTAAAATTCTTAAATTATAAAATTTATGATAAAAATTAATAATAAAAGTAAACGTGAAATTATTAATTTAATACAACAAGTATATAGTTTCAGTTTTTTGTGGAAACTTTATTCCAATTTAAATATTTCACCTTGTAATTCACAACAATTATTTCACATATTTATAAATCCTTTATTGATAAATATCACCTATACTTTTAGTATACCTTCAGCTATCAGTAGCGCACCTATCACCCCCAATCACTTATACATTTGTTTAACACAAATGGCCTTATATAGGGTAAGCAATACAACAAATTTTGGCGCCAAAACCATCACTTTTTGGGCCACCCCCTTCCTGTTTGTGGTGTATTATGATTAAAAGACCTTTGATATAGAAGTCGCCTTTAAAATACTAAAGAGATGAAGAGGCTATATTTTATAAATGTAGCTGTATTTAATTTGTAGTATAAAATTTATATTCAATGTCTATTTTGGGTTTTTAGATTTAAATAATATCGCTGTATCATACTGATGGCATCACTTCCGGTTTCGTCAATACCGGAAGTGTGCCACCAGTAGTGAATGTGAAGATAGTGGAAATGGTGACAAACTATTTAGCCGTGAGTGTCACTTCCGGTTTATCTAATATATGATATGATCATATTGGCGCTATTTATAGGCTGTCCTTATATGTTATCCATTTTGCTTGGATGTTACATAAACTCAAAATCCAACTAGAAATTAAGAAGGCCGCCAAACTGGATGTTGTCAAAGTGCGCCAAACCGGATGTTTCGAAACGGTATCGGCTGAGACAAAAATACATTGATCAGGTTATCATAGGTCGACTGTATAATATCTCACCTTAAGGCTGCTATTGTATATTATCCATTCAGTTTGGATGTTTAATATACCAGAGTTTAGAGATGACACCAAAACAGATGTCAAAATTTGCCAAACCGGATGTTCAGAAAACGTTACTTCTGGTTTCGGCTGAATCATAAACAGACTGATTAGATGTTGTTATAGACCAGAAGTGTGATGGTAACATAACTTCTGGTTTCGACTGGGCAATGCTGATGTTTGGTAAATCTATAAGTCACAAAGGGGTACCAGTTTATATTTCCCTATAATACCAACAAGAACTACCAAGTGGGGCATAAGGAAAGATGATAGTTTATACACTTTGTTAAATAAATAAATAAATAAATAAGAAATTGTGTGTTTAATAAACTTCATTTGCGATGACAACTCTATAATAGGACTATTCGAATTGCTAAGAATGATTAGTGGATGTGTCAATATACAGACCAATATAAATATAAAATTTGTAAACATATATAAACATATAAATATATAAAATTTTATATATAAAAAATCAGAGTATATAAAAGCAAAAACATATAGACACCATAATCCTACTCAAATAGTTATAATAGCTGCTAGACAATAATATATGCAACATACATAGAGGTGATAAGGAAATATAAATGTAAAAAAATAAATTTGCATAAAAATCCCCCATAGAATAACATCTCTATTTGATGAAGTGGAGATAAATAAGGTAAAAAAGGGGAAGACATATCTTCCATCAAATAGGATATTAAAAACTGGGGTAAATTTGAAGCTGGATTATGTATAATATACTAAGAATACTAATATATTAAGAATGTTAATAGAAATAACGAAAAAACGAAAAAACGAAAAAACTCTATTTAGCAAATATCCCGATGGTTGTGAAGCCTATATGAGTGACTTACCATATATAATTAATGTATGTTCAATGTCGGAATATATACATATATGTGTTCATGAAATGTTAGAGATGATAAAAATGTATTAAAAATATATCAAAATTATATATATAAGCACTCATATTTCAAGTAACTATCCATTCCTAGATAAAAAGTAAAAATCAAAGATGAATATCCCTAGTACTTTAAAATAGATAGTGAATTAGTGATCAATGGTGACCAAAGAGAAGAGTAGACACTAATACTCAGTCTGCTGCAGGAGAAGTTAATCTTTTGTGAAATATTTTAAAAATGTTTATAGAAGGGGCGGAGCCAACTGCCAAGCAGGAGAGACGTCTTGAGAAAGAGCTCTCCCTCAGTTAGCTAATTTAGACATATATTTGGTGACATTAGAGCCTAAAATATAAAAAAAATATATATACATTTGCACCTCCAGATATACTAGATAACTATTGACAGGATTTTTTGATCTACACTGACCGGGAGCAGATCGCAGCGGGGACCCGCTCTGTAACAGACGCACCACCTCCGGCAAGATAAACCCACATAAGAGACATAAGAGGCTTCAGAGAATAGAAGCATCTGAAATCAGCGGTATTCCTACTTTGTCCGCCCAGCTTACCTGCAATTACTGCCCGGAGGGTCGGGGCTCCGCTCCGGAGCAGCAGGTTACCACATAAGACAAACTTACAGCACGGAGAAGCCGAAGAAGCCGGGTTAATGCCTAACTGCTAGATCTCCTCTCCGCAACGACCACAGTGACTACATCTGTAAGACACCTGAAACCGGAGCTAGATTGGTTCACAATCGGACCACTGTGGAAACCCAAAGGTCTCTGAAAGAATTTCTGTAGGCCGCATCTCCCTCACACTACTTTGGCGCGAACAGCCGCCATTATAATCCAGGAGGACTGCAAGCGCTTTACACTGAAGCGCAAACTGCACCAAGACAACAGAAGAGGAGAAAGGTAAGGGCATTCATATCTAATTAGCCCTATCACTTAATCATATACGCCTGGCAAATCTCCCCTTAATTGAGACTTATCTGGCTCTATTTGTAAGACACCATACGGCATCAGCAAGCAGTGTGAAGGACTCATAAACTTTCTAACTGCCTAATAGAGAAGCAGAGCTGCAATCATAGGCACTGACCCTGCTTACTAGTTTATACTCCTTTACCAATAAGAACTACAACACTGCTGCAGTAAAAGACAGGAGTCTTATAAGTATAGTAAGAGTTTACTAATTAGCAGCTAAGATTATATATAAGAGTTTGCTTGCTGCTCTTGATCATTTATACCTAGGGGTATCAATTCACACCACTCTAAGGGAATATACTTGTATGTACCAATATCTCTCAAATATTTATAAAGTATTAATAATTGAAGTGACCACAACCTGCTACAAATTTATGCTTATTTCAAACTGAGCATAACCCTTGACAACTCACTCTTGGGAACCTTGTACCCCTTTGCTGTTTCTGCTGCTTTACTTTTTTGTCTCATTTTCACTACCCTGTATAATAAGCATAATATAGCTTAGACTCCCACAACTGCACTACAAAGAGTGAGAAAGGAAAATAGAAAAAAGGGGCTCCCAGATAGTCCTTGAGTATACTTTCATAGCACTGTTTTGCCTTAGCACCCATTTGTTGTTTCATATATAATTGTGACACCTACCACTGAAAGAGTACAGGAACCTTAAAAAAAAAAAAAAAAAAAAAAAAAAGGGGGAAAGAGGGGAAAAAAATAAAAAGAGGAAGGTACCTCCCACAAAGCTTCTTGATTGACTGCCGCCTATGACATGCTCTCCTCCTCCCTTTCCTGCTGTCAGCTGTGGCAGTAGGTCATACCCCAAGTTCCTTTTCCCGTGATGGCCCTGTGAGGGCAACTACCCTGAGGAGTAGCGTATCTGGGAAGAGAGAGGGAGAAGTGATAAAGAAAGGAAAATAAGAGGAAGAGGTGAGAGAAGAGAAGGGAGAGTAACTTGCTAACACCTTCCACATCCAGAAAATCACTGAGGCAGATTGCTGATCATAGTAGAGACATAACGTACTAAAAATGTCTCATTCTAACAGAAAGAAAAGCATTGGTAAACATAATATAGGTCCAAAAAGAACTGTAGCAGACCACTTTCATAGTAAATTTCTACTAGAAGGGGACCTTTCAGATGATGATTCCAGAGATTCCCCGTCTGGCCCAGGAGATGAAGAAATACCCCCTACTGGGAAAAAATCTGTCTATAATTCAGAAGATACTTCTCTCAAAGAACTTATGAACTCACTTTCTGCTAAAATGGATTCCCACCATTCCTCATTGAAGCAAGAAATAAGAACCTCGGTTGCAGACCTTAAAAGAGAAATCTCATCTCTGGGAGATAGAACCGACACCTTGGAACACAAACATGAGGACTTGGCAACCGATCACTCTAATCTACTTGCTTATTCTCAATCCTTAGCTGAAATGATATCTGACCTTGAAGTAAAGTTAGCTGACCTTGAAGACAGGT
This sequence comes from Bombina bombina, assembly GCF_027579735.1. NCBI lineage: Eukaryota > Metazoa > Chordata > Amphibia > Anura > Bombinatoridae > Bombina > Bombina bombina. The sequence continues at coordinate 1,441,241,123 of NC_069499.1, read as the reverse complement.
CTAGACGCAATAATATACGTCTCAGAGGCGTTCCTGAAAGTATCTTAACCGTAGACCTGAATAAATACCTGGAAGAACTCTTTACAGCATTACTCAACTCGCCACTAGACCAAGACGCAAAAATTGACAGAGCTCATAGAGCAGTCAGGCCAAGGAACTCTAACCAGGCACAACCGAGAGATATAATTATCAGATTTCACCACTATACCTTTAAGGAAAAGATTCTTAGAGCAGCCTTCATGAATAAAGACTTACCAGATCCCTATAAAGAAATACAATTTTTTCCTGATTTATCTACTCATACTCTATCAAAAAGAAGATCATTTCAGCCGATCACACAATGCCTTCGCAAGCACTCCATTAAATATAGATGGGGTTTCCCAGTCCGGATTATTTTCCAATATGATGGACTTACTTATAATGTATCTAACCTGACTCAGGGGATGGAAATACTCAGCAAACTAAACTTTTTACAAAAACCCCAAGCTTCAGGACCTGCACACCAGGACCCCAAACCTCTTCAAAATGACCCTCCTACTAACAGCCCCACAACCATGGAACCTACCTCCCTACGGATTGATGCCTCGGAATGGAGTCCTAAACCCAGAAGATCTTCTCCTGCCTCAAAGAGGCGAAACACCACCCAGCAGGTCATTAACTCACACTGTCAAGCGGAATAATAATTTGAGGGTCCTGGTCATGAATAAGTATTAAGCTCCTATTCCTTATTTTAAATACCTTAGCAAGACTTAAAAAGGTAAAGGAGGAAGGGAGAGGAAGAAGAAGAACTTTTATAATGAGAGATAACCCTCATTTCATATGAACTCGTGTTGTAACCAGACATTCTTAATTCAATAATACAAAGTGCTGATATTTACTAATGTTTTTCTTTCCTTTCAGGTTTATCTATGAGTTGAATCCGATACTATATATTATACTCACTGACAATGACAGTTTATTTATATAGCACAAATATATACACTTGTTCTATATTATGTAGAGTTAACTTTAAGTTTAAGTAGGAGTTATGCATTCGTCCGTGCAACTTCCAGTCCTGAGCCACCATTTCCCTTAAGACATCCCTTACAATAATGGCGGTCAACGCTTACTAAGAGCGATATCAAGATATTTTCAGACCTATAACATATAAAATTGTAGAGTCTTATTATGACATACTACTCTTCTTCCCTTTCAGGCCCACTTTAAAATTATAGTAGAGACTATGTAATTTTTGTTTTAATTCTGATAGTTAACATTCCTCTAGCTCATGTATTTACCATATCTAATTTCTGTAGCAGCCTCATCTGCATAGCTGTTACGCACGAGGTTAAAAGCTACTCAGTCTCTAGGAAAGCAAAGTTTAAGTGTCCTCTAATATCCTCTTTATCAGTAAGATTAGACTAAAACTAAAAAGAGAGGATATATTATATACTGTATAACTGAAGACTTGAACCTATAAAACTACTATGGGCACTAATAATATTTAATATAGAAATAAGATTTATCTCTTAAAAAAAAAAAAAAAAAAAAAAAAAAAAAAAAAAAAAAGATAAAGTCTTGTAAGGACTGTCTCCCCCCAATAAAACGCTCCACCCTATACCAGGCGCAAACTTTAGACCTGTATGCAATTCTACCCTGTAACTAGGTAGTTGAGTACTATATTTTTACGCTATGAACTGGTGTATAGTTGTTAATAATATCCTATCTTTCTCACAGTTGACGAAGTGTTATTGCAATGTACTCATGCATGCTTTTCCTTTGTTTTTTTTTTGCCTTTTCAAAATATACACTTGTAACATATTTTTTATTGTATTTTAGATCTTCATGTGACAAGGTATGAGCTATTGTTTCTAAGGTTATACTTTATTTGGCTGAGTTGGATCCGGAATTAATCCGGTCCCAAGTTTATTGTTGTTCAATTGAATTGTACATTCTATATGTCTAATAATCATATAAGTTGGTTATCCCGCCCCCCCCCCTTATTATAGGTGGTAACCATTGTTTCTATTTCAGCATTCTAGCATATAGAACATAAACATATCCTTACCTAAATCCCTAACTTATAGCGGTGCTTACCCGCTGAATACCCCCCTATTCCCCCCAAACTATTATTTACTATCTTCAGATCTCCAGCACGCCCTGAACTTAAAAGAATCCATTCTCAGTCCCTGTTTGACCTTGTATAGCTTGTTCATTAAAATTTCATCTACCCCCTCTCACATAATGTGAATTTTATAACAGGTCCACACGCGCAGATAGTATATAGCTTTATCAACCTCCCCCTCTATCCCTACTCTCCTCTTTCCCCCCACTTCCTCCCCCCTTTCCTTTTTTTTTTTTTTTTTTTTTTTTTCCTTCCTCTTCCTCTCGCAAAATGGAAATTAAAGTCCTCACTCACAATGTCCAAGGCCTCAACTCCCCGACCAAGAGAAGTCTATTACTAACCAACATTAGGAGACTCAAAGCTAATATCATTATGCTCCAGGAGACCCATTGGATCAGAACTCAAAGCATCCCCTTCTCCTTTAAAAACTTTTCTACTAAATTAGAGGCCTCTCACTCCACTAAATCTAGAGGAGTGGCTATTCTCCTCAAAGATAGCCTTCAGATTGAGAAAATACATACAGAGGTAGATCCTGAAGCTAGATACATTATTTTTATATGTAAAATAAATGAAAGAAAATACACTCTAGCTAGTCTCTACGCCCCGAACTTTAAGCAAATTCCTTTTTTAAAACATGTCCTTAAACTTATTGCCACAATTAAACAGGGAACATTAATTATTGGAGGAGATTTCAATCTTGTTATGGATCCTCTTAAAGACAAAAAAGGGACCCCCAGAATAGCCCCGGCCCGCTCCACCAGTTCTCTATCTGCCGCATTTAGAAATCTGTTGGCCCAATATAGCCTATATGATGTATGGAGAGCTAAGCATACCTCGGACAATGATTTCACTTTCTACTCGAGTGCCCATAAGATGTTTTCCAGAATTGATTTTATTTTTGTTGAGCCGCTCACTCTGAATGAAATTAGTTCCTCCAGAATTGAAGTCATCCCATGGTCAGATCACGACCCCGTGATAGCTACTTTCTCCACTCCTCAGGTTACTATTTTTAAAAAGTGGAGATACGAGGAATGGTTGATATCGCATCCCCTCACTTTGCAGGAAGTTAAAAATAGTCTGCAGGAGTTTATTCAGCTCAATGATAATGCACAGACAGATGTACAGTACATCTGGGCCTCTCTCAAGGCTTACCTTAGAGGTGCCCTAATTAACAAAGCTGCTGTCCTAAAGAAAAAACAGGGCAAATCACTTGCAGAATTAACATGTGAATTCAGACATCAAACATCTATATTTAAGGCAAACCCATCTATACAAGGGGCAAAGACACTTGAGTTCCTAAAACAAGAACTAAATAGATGTGAGCTCGCTAAGATACAAAAATCTCTCTTCAGGCTTAAACAAACTTACTATTATCATAATAACAAAGCCAACACTTTGTTAGCCACCAAACTTAGACTGAGGCAAGCTCAGAGAACTATAGCTTCCATAACATGGGAAGATAAACGGGTAACATCTCCTGTAGATGTCGGAGAGGCATTCCGAGCTTATTACGCTAACCTGTATAACCTGGCAGATGAGACCTCTGGTAAAGTCTACGCCATAGATGAAATTAGAGGTCTTCTGAATTCTTTACACTTACCATGTATAGATAAGGAGGCGTCTGACATGTTAAGCTCACAGATCTCTCTGGCAGAATTAAAATCCGCGATCGCACAGCTTAAGAGAAACAAGGCCCCGGGTCCGGATGGATTCACGGGTCACTTGTACAAAACTTTTAGTGAAACTATTGAACCAATTTTATTACGAACTTATAACTCTTTTCTTAACACTGGAGTCTGCCTAAATGAATTTTTGGAAGCAGACATCATCACCATATTGAAACCAGGCAAGGACCCTAGTCTATGCCAGAGCTACAGACCAATCTCTCTGATAAACTCTGATACAAAATTATTTTCCAAAATTCTGGCTAATAGATTGGCTAGAGTCTTGTGTAAATTAGTTCACCCGGACCAAGTGGGCTTTGTCCCAGGCCGAGAAGGTCCAGATAATACTCGAAGATTATTTGATATCCTATATGATGCTGAGAAGAGAGGGATCCCCCTCCTGGCCCTGTCGCTTGATGCTGAAAAAGCTTTTGACAGGGTCAGGTGGGACTATCTTTGGTGCACCTTGGAGGCTTTTGGAATTCCCCCACAATTTCTTAAAGCGGTTAAAGTCTTATACTTAGCCCCTACAGCGAGGATCAATGGTGTCGGTTTTCAGTCCGCCCAGTTTGATATCCTCAATGGAACCAGACAGGGCTGCCCTCTTTCCCCGATGCTATTCGCGTTGGCTATTGAACCCCTGGCCCAGTTGATCAGAGCAAACCCTGATATAGTAGGCATAAACTTCGGGAAGTCAGCACACAAGATTGCGTTGTTTGCTGACGATGTCACTCTATTACTCACATCCCCATCTACTTCATTACCAGCAGTCTTCCGCTGCTTGGACACATTCTCTAAATGTAGTTTTTATAAATTGAACTATTCTAAAACTGAAGTATTACACATTAATGTCCCCGAATCTGAGTTGATACTCTTGAAAAGAAAATACGATTTCCAATGGTCGGCTACTTCTGTTAAACATTTGGGCATTCACCTGAGCCCAGATCCGGAAACTATGATCCAGAAAAACTTCACAGATCGTATTCCGGAATTTAAGAAACTTCTTGAAAGCTGGGAATTCAGAGAATTCTCATGGACAGGGCGTATAGCGGCGGTCAAAATGTCGCTCATCCCTAAAATTACTTACCTTTTTAGGTGCATAACCCTTTCAGTTCCCAGACCTATATTGAATAAACTACAGAGCCTAATCTCAAACTATGTTTGGAAGGGAGGAAGACCCAGAATCGCGACTACTACGATTCAGCAACCCTTAGACAGAGGGGGACTAGCCTACCCTAGCGTTCTAATCTACCACGATGCTGCACGACTGGCCCATATGGTTGGGTGGAGCCTCGAGGGTGACAGGCCCAGGTGGTATGAGGTGGAGCAGTCTCTGCTCCCTGGGACCCTTGTACTTCAGGATCTCCCTTGGATACCGATACACGTGCGTAGGTCTTTACAAATTGTACACCCACTCATTTTGAATACTCTTCTGCACTGGGATTCCAGAAAAAATATGGAATCAGTTGCACCGCATCCCTCCCCACTCTATAGAATAAGGCACATTTTGGTCTCTATGCCTGAAACACATATAAGCCAATGGAGGGAGGCAGCTAATGAACCAGTCACATCTCTCTATAAGGAAGATCTCCTCTTGTCATTTGAAGAGGTCAAGGCTAAGCTCTCCATACCCTCTTCCCTGCACTTTGAATTTATCAGACTGGCGAGTATTCTCAAGGCATGGAGACTATCAGGTCAAACAGTTAGACCTCCTACTAGATGGGAACAAAGATGGAATTTAGGCAAATCACTCAAAGGATCTCTCTCCTTTCACTATAATCTACTGATAACTCCTGCAGATAAAACCAAGCACAGTCAATACAAGGCCTGGGAGAAGGAGCTTAATGTTAACATTGAGATCACAGTATGGCTTAGAGAGCTAATTAACGCGAGGAAAATTCTACACAGTGCAACACTGTGGGAACTTTACTATAAGATTACCACTAGGTGGCACTTTGTACCGATTACACTAAACAAATACTACCCGCAGGCCTCTCCCTTATGTTGGCGTAATTGTGGGCACTTAGGAACACAGGTCCATATCTGGTGGGACTGCCCTATAATTCGGAAAACTTGGGGATTTGCATTTGATGTTCTCAAAGCGCTAGACATAACTCTCTGTCCAACCCCCACAATGGGTCTCCTACATCACGAATTCCCGAAGATGTTAGAACCTGACAAACATATTGCCCTGTACGTTCTTATGGCTACAAAGCTGGCTATAGCCAGAGATTGGAAGCAAACCTCCTCTCCATCACCCAAAAAAATAATAGCTATAATAGACCATATTAGACAAATGGAGGAATTTGCATTCAGATACCTAAACAAGCTAGAACTCTTTCATGAAATTTGGTGCAAATGGAATGCGCTACAGCACTCATAGATGACAGAGAACTATTTAGTACATTGCACGTTAAGGGACTCCCTAAAAGTAAAGAGGAAAAGGAATGAGAATTTTTTTTTTTTTTTTTTTTTTTTTTTGTCTCTCTCTTCCTTCTGGTCTCTTCCTTCTTTCCCTTCCCCCCTCCTCTTTTGTTTCCCTGCTCCTTTCTCCTCTTGTAGTAAAGCTATAGTAAATGCACATAACCTAGAATACCTACTGCGACTACATATCAATTCCAACTAAGGAATTTTGTCCTCTTACTTAAGAGTATTAAAGCCACATTAAGTACAGTCTGATACAGACCCAAACAGAGGGGACGATGATAATTATTATTTTGACAGGGGTACGCTGGATATACAGAAACTAAGATACAAGTCTACTAGGAGACTCTTCACCTCCTTTAGCTATTGAGCTAGATTGTATCCTTTCAAAAGCATAAAATTGAATAAGGAAAGAAAAAGGAAAAATGAGGAAAGAACATGTATGGATATATGTCATCAATACTCGATAAAGACATCTTGGTTTTTCTTTTTTTTTTTTTTTTTTTTTTCTCTATGTATTTTAAAATGTACCAAGTATATTAATATAATAGATCAAAGATGTTGTATCATTTATATTCTAATACTGATTTCTGTTAGATGACAGCACAAAATTTGTAACTTTTACATTTATGTTTCGCTTTGTCATCTTGTTTTTGTTAAACTTATTTTGTTCCTCAATAAAAAAAATTATATGAAAAAAAAATGTTTATAGAAATTCTTTAAAACCTCGATATCGTGAGTGGCAGATTAGGGGTTAATAGATTTATTTTCGTGGCCGTGAATAACATTAGGGGTTAATAACATTATGTAAGTGTCGGCAGTGACGGGGGCAGCAGATTAGGGGTGTTTAGACTTGGGGTTTATGTTAGGGTGTTAGGTTTAAACGTAACTTTTTTTTCGTTATAGACATCAATGGGGCTATGTTACGGAGCTTTTCATTCCCTGATCGCAGGTGTTAGGTTTTTTTCTAACACACTCTCCCCATTGATGTCTATGGGGAAAGTGTGCACGAGCACGTCAAAGCAGAGCTTGTATTTTGTGTGGTATTGAGCTCGGCGCAACCATATCACATGCACACGGCAGCTTTTTCAAAACCCGTAATGGCAGCGCTTTGAAGGGTGAAATAACGCAACTTTTGTTTCACACCCTCTATAGCGCAAAACTTGTAATTTAGGTGAATGTTTACAGTCTTTAACATTGAAATTACGCATCCTAATGTTGAAGACTCTGTCAATGAGGATCCTGCCCCATCTGTCGATGAGGATCCTGCACCATCTGTCAATGAGGATCCTGCCCCATCTATCGATGAGGATCCTGCACCATCTGTCAATGAGGATCCTGCCCCATCTATCGATGAGGAGCCTGCACCATCTGTCAATGAGGATCCTGCACCATCTGTCGATGAGGATCCTGCACCATCTGTCAATGAGGATCCTGCACCATCTGTCAATGAGGATCCTGCCCCATCTATCGATGAGGATCCTGCACCATCTGTCAATGAGGATCCTGCACCATCTGTCAATGAGGATCCTGCACCATCTGTCAATGAGGATCCTGCACCAGCCACAGATGAGGATCCTGCACCATCTGTCAATGAGGATCCTGCACCATCTGTCGATGAGGATCCTGCACCATCTGTCAATGAGGATCCTGCACCATCTGTCAATGAGGATCCTGCACCATCTGTCAATGAGGATCCTGCCCCATCTGTCAATGAGGATCCTGCACCAGCCACAGATGAGGATCCTGCACCATCTGTCAATGAGGATCCTGCACCATCTGTCGATGAGGATCCTGCACCATCTGTCAATGAGGATCCTGCCCCATCTGTCAATGAGGCTCCAGCCCCAGCCACAGATGATGAGGTGGCTGGAGTAGAATGTAAGAAAATATCATTATGTTTTAACACTTGTACCTTGATAATGAATTGTTAGAAAATATTTTATTTTGTGTTTTTATAGATGCCGATCAGACAGAGAGAGAGCCCTTCCTGCCTCTTGGCACAACTGGTAGAGGGGCTGCAGATAGTTGCCAATGCAGTTCAGGAGGCCTTACAAAAATTTACTTAATTTATTATTATTTAATTTTTTTATATGTTCTTGTTTTAATGTTATGTTTTTATTGTTTTATTTTACCAACAAAAAATATTAATAAATATATATATATATATATATATAATGTATGTAATTGAAATAACTGTGTAACTGTATTCCTTTAAATATTATCTTAAAGGGGCATGGAAATAAAAATATATGTTGAATGATGTATAAATAGCATGCAATGTTGTTATGTATTCTTTTGTTTGATATATATTTGATTTCTCTTATTTTTTTCCATATCCTTTGATGAAGAGCATATGTAAATAAACTATGTAGCTGCTGATTGATGGATGCACATAGATGACTCATATGATTGTCTTGCACATGTGCATTGCTATTTATACTAAAAAGGATATCTGAGGAATACACAAATGAAAAAGTTTTAATGTTGCTTGAGATTGTAGTATCTATCGGCATATTGAAATTACATATATGAGTTTGATGTCCCTTTAAGATCAGATATATCATTATTTTAAATTTAAATATGAAATGACTAATACATATATACATATCTATATACATATATTTATATATATATATATAGATGTACACATAAATATAGTATTTGATGCAACTTGATTGTTTAGAAGTTTGAGTGATTGCGTTAAATTTGGTGCTATACTCAAACTCCTAAACACAAAAAGTTGTAAAGTTTTCAACAATTTATTGTTAAATGAATAATCACGTGATTAATGAAATCATCCAATCTGATTAAAATATACTTTTTCTACCATCACTAACTAATCAAATTTGCTCTATACTTGATTTCCATATTGATCACTTATCAGAAGTTGTAAGTGCATTTTGACTGCAATAAGGACGGTTAGACAGGTGCAAAGAGAAAACTGGCTCAGCTCTTAAAATATCCATTAATTTCAAATAAATACATATGATACCCTGATTACATGTTATATTCACAATTATTCTTGCTCAGAATAATAATATATTTAGACTATATACATATAGTGGTATAAATAAACATAGAGATATGAAGACAACATTGTTTAGAACAATGAAAGGAATTTAGGGACATGTAAATATGTTTGCAAAAGTTTTCTGACATAACACACACACATATATATATATATATATATATATATATACATACAAGTATGTGCAAACATATATATATACAAATTCTCGCATTAATAATCATTTTAAAAAAAAGCTGAGATAGGCATATCATGATTTCAAGAAATACAAATACACAATTAATTTATGTGAAAATATCATATATCAGATATTTTGTAAATCAAATAAATAGAAAAACAACTTTCTATGAAATATTATAGGATGTTCAGGTATAAATCTAGCTATTTCTTGGACATTAACAGATGAAAAATAAAAGATTAGCTTTAGAGAAATGTGCTTGTTTATGGACAGTAATGATATGGTATAAATAAAGTTTTAAAAAACAGAATATCTGCAACATCGCATCGATGACTCTTATTTATCAAAAGTCTGATGCTCATCGCGCCGTACTTGACTCGTGTGTTTTTGACAGACTTAAATAAATAAATAAGGCCATTGCATGTACATTTGCGGTAGCTATGTCTGGTGAGCATATTGACTCCAGCCAATGCGCCAAGATTGACGCTTTGATAAATGGTCCCAATGGAACTTAACTCAATTGTCCTGAGTTAGAAGTGCAAGATTTTCTATGGTACACTTGGTTTGTTTTCTAGAAAAAAAATATTCAGTAGATCATTCATTTCACTGTTATGTATTGAATGTGTTCTGTTGTAAATCAGTTTTTATTGTAGTAACTCACATGCCGTTTGTAATATTTTTTTCACAGTCAAATGACAATATGGTGCCTTGTTTGAAATGTTGAAATAAATTAGCTTCCATTTTATATCTTGTTTATGTCAGATATATTTGAGTGGATCGTCAAAATAATGATGTTCCTGTTACTTCATGCTATTAGTGTAAAATAAAAAAAAACTTTTTTATTTGTTTTTGATACAGAATAAAACATGGGAGACGGAGAGAAAGAAAAAGAGAGAGCGGGAGATAGAGAATGAGAGAGACTCCGAGAGAGAATTTTTTTTTTTGTATTTAAATTCTACTATATTAGCATCACTAAAGTGGGTAGGAAGGATTGATAATTCTTATGAAAAAAAAATACTTTCCTGCATAAAGATTTGTTGCCAAGCAGGAAAAAAATTAAAGCGGTGAGCACATTGACAGTAAGTATGTTTAGGCAGACACTTGTTTTGTGTGTTTTGCTAGAACACATCACTTCCTTTTTTCAATTGTTGACGGATACCTCCTTTGATATGTTACATGTCTGTTATGCTGTAATATTGCTGAATGGTTTTAAAAAGTTTTCTTTTGCAATAATGAATTACCATGATAGTACAAAATAAAACACACACTATCCGCTGAACATTCAATTTTTTTTTATCTGGCTTTACTATAAATTTTAGGAATCGGTATGGGAACATAGAGATACCTCTCACGGTCCTCTACTTGTCAATCACCTGCAAAATCTAAAAAAAAATGAAATGCAATAATTATATAAAGTGCAAAATTACTCACATGCTGCAACTTCGATTAAAAGGCTGCCAATCAAAACTTGAAATTTGCCTTGAAAATATAGTCTTCACAGTGACTATGCCTCCAATGATAAAGTCACCATCTTGGTAATAATGAGGCGATTCAGGAAATCTCAGAGTGCATTTAGCTTTAGTCACGTTGCTCACTTCTTGAAGAAATATCAACAAAAGAAAAACAGCACAAAGGATCCTGCAATTTTTTACATCTAGGATAGGGGATAGCATTGTTCAAATACAGACCAATGGTTAGTAACAAACTTTGTAGGAGACAAATACTTATCTGCAAATATACTAGAATATCTGTAAATGTGAATCTTCTGAAATAAAATTGACAAATACAGTATGCCTCACATTCTCTGTGACTTTTAAATTATTTTAACTTTACTCTACGGACTACAAAAAGGTACACTCTCCATTATAATTATAGAAAATGATACATTGTACAACAGCAATTAAGTTTTCTTGGCTATCATATAATTTTGCTTGATCTAATGTCCATATGCTAAGAGATAATTGTACATGTAAAAATAAAAGTACAAAAAGCTTAAAAAGTTACAAAATATTTTAATTTGAAATATATTTGCACTTAGGTTGTTATTTATTTTTTATTTTACAACTAGAAATTTACTTATCATTGTAAATACATATTGTAAATACAAATATTTGTGTATTTCTTTTGGCTATAACATGCAATAAAGTTTTTATGATTGATAGTCCAACGTAGATTTGTTTAACATAAACACATATCCCATGGAAAAACTATATGTATGGAGGAGCATAACTATGGAGACTAAAAGGTCTCAATTGAGACTGGTCCCACACTCTGAGGGGCCCCTCTGGTCCTGCAGTCAATAGTGTAATTGCTATAAAGGTATCTGGTTGGTCCAAGTCTACAGTGGTATTAGGTTTGGACCCAGGGCTTAGAGTGTAAGGAAATGGAACCCCTATATGAAAGTATGGAAGGGAGGGGTATTTGACAGCCCTTTTAGTGTGGGTGTAGTGTTTAGGGTACTTACCAAACAAGGAAGAGTTGCAAGCCTTGATGTCTGAGGTATCAGTATTAGCGAGGAGCAGGGGTGCAACCTGACTCAGGGACCATTTGCTGCTGGCTCTAGAGGATACTGATGGAGCTGACAGGAGTGGGGATGTCATTGATCCTGTAGCCGGAGGTAGGTGGCTGCAGATTTTCCACCAGCTAGGAGTGGTGTGGAGCCCTCCATCCAGGCAGGAGAAGTGTTGGCCAGAGAACAAGGCCTGTGTGATGTTCATGGCTACCTGAGCACCTCAGCCTTGGTGTGTGGCCCAGAAAGAGGGCATATGGATCAGCTGGTGAAGTTCCAGCAAGCAGCGGAACTCGGCCACAGCCTTCAGGCAGGAAGAGGAGCCCGGTGAGGAGCTGCATTGATGTCATCCATACCAGAGGGCCAGCTAATCAGAAGCAGGTTAGGCACTGACATCATCGTTGAGCGCACCAGTGTCTTGGTATCCACTATGGTCTTGGAGCTGGATACAGGCAAGTGAAGGGAGTTGTGGGGGTGCTGCAGGGGTTATGAGGGGTGTATGGGAGCCGGTTATCAGTGGCTGCTTGGGGTGAGGCAGGGAAGCCTGGCAGCCTTATCTCAGGAGGGCTGTTGTTCCTTGGTGGTGGATGAATACAATGGGGGTAAGGATGTGAGGCAGAGAGTCTAGCAGAATGAGGTTGGAGGCTTGGTGGGACTCTTGGGTTTACTGTGGCATGGACCCCCTAGCATTCTGGGGGGAGGCTTGCCCAGTGGGAGGAGTGAATGACCTGGGGGGGGGCTGCTGTGCCTTGGGTGGGCAGGGAGATGTCATAGCAGGCTTAGTATGACTGGAGCTGGGAAAGAGGTTATGTGGGGATCATGGCACCTGCTGTTGATGCTGCATGTAGTCTGTCCTGCTTGCTTGGCAATGCATCCTGTCTGTGGAGAAGAAATGCTGGGGGCACATGGGAGGTGGCAGGGAGGGAAGTGTAATGGGTGTGGAGGTTTTTTTGGAGCTCATGTTTACCCCCCTTTTTTTGTTCTGCTGAGCTTCAGGAGAAGTTGGCCAGTGGGCATATGGGATGGGGTTTTCTGCCTGAAGATATAACTGCTGCTCAGGACCTTGGGGGCACATCTGGAGGGATTGGGGCAGTAGATAGTGGAGTAGGACAAGGGGCAGCTGAAACCGGGGGGCAGATTGGATCAATTTTGTGAATGTTGGAGCATGCATATTGGAGATGCTGTCTACGCTCTATTGGCCCTTTGGGTATACACCTCACAAATGAGGTTAAAGAAAAAGAGATTTTTAAAAAATTAACATTGGACCAGCTATTGCGGGTCAAAGAGGACTCAATGGAAGAAGGAGGAAGAGGAAAGGAAAACACGATATAGGAAGCTTCCCAAGGCTTTCTGCAATTGGGCATGAGCTTTTATATTTGGCACGCGTCATCAGTTTCCTGACCACGGTTCCCCCTTTTTTGTTACTTGGATGAAATTTCAGAGGCCTATCGCACATATGGGGGAGATCACCTGGTGGTGCTATGACGAGCAGTTTCACCAGAGGTTAGCTGTTAGGTCGGAAATGTGGTGGGATGACCATGATATGGGGATTTGGTTGAAGATGGTGACTCCTTTGAGGGCTGTGCAGTCCTTTCAGTATGGATATGGGGGATGTCGGGGTCATCCCCAGGTGGTAACATGGCAGTTCCATTAAAAAAGTTCTCTGTTTGGTGACATAAGTGGGATAATGCAGTGATAAATGCACATCCCAACTTGAAGTTAATAACTGTGAATGTGGTTTCTACTAAAGATATATATAATTATGGGGTATTTATATGTTTAACTACATGTATATATGTATTTAAACAGGGAGTTATTTTCATCAGAAGAGTATAAGCTCATCAACATTATATGTTCACATATTTATCGAGGCCAAGAGGGAGGATTTCCAGATACATGATGTCTGTGTCAATGTTGACACTGAGGAGCAACAGGTCACCCCCCCCACTGCCAATGAAGGAGGAGGAGTCGGGGACAGATTCTGATGTCCCTGATATCCAAGGTAATTTGCAATCACAAGACTAACGCCTAGATTACAATTCTTGCGCTCGTGTTTTAACGCTGAAAAGTTGCCATTTCATCGTTAAAACAGTAATGCAGCCTTACAAGTCTTGTTGGTATAGCTGTACCGCAAGCCTTTTAGCCTGTAACGCAACTTCAATTCCGCACTCAAATAAATGATGTTTTTTTCATGGGATTTGCATAGAGCTGTCATTACCAGTTTTGCGATAAGGCTAAAAAGCTTGCCTTACACCCTATAAAGACAAGATCCGTACCGCCATCTGAGACCAGTAGTTATAAGTTTTACGCAACAAAACTGTTACATAAAACTCATAACTAAAGTGTTACAAAGTACACTAACACCCATAAACTACCTATTAACCCCTAAACTGAGGTCCTCCTGCATTGCAAACACTATTTTAAAGTTATTAATCTGCAGATCCCGACATCGCCGACACTAATAAAATGTATTAACCCCTATTCCCGCCACTCCCCAACATCGTTGCCACTATACTAAAGTTATTAATTCCTATTCCCCTGCACCCCAACATTGCCCACACTATAATAAAGATAGTAACCCCTATTCCACCGCTCCTGACATCGCTTCCACTAAATAAAGTTATTAACCCTTAATACCCTGGCCTCCCACATCACTACCACTAAATAAACATATTAACCCCTAAACCGCCAGCCCCCCACATTGCCAAAAACTAAATAAACTATTAACCCCTAAACCTTATAACCCCTAAATAGATAAAAAAAAATACCTGGAAAATTAAAAAACCTAAGTTTAAACTATAAATTAACCTAACATAACTATTAGACTAAAATTAAACTAACTACAAATTAAATCAATTAAATTACAAATTAAAAAAACCTAACACGGGGGGGGCGGAGCTAACCACCGTTGAGAGCGGTCACATAAGATAGGAGCTCCGCTCATAAATTAGATAAAAAAGCCTTTTTCTACCTATAAAGTGGGCTTGAAATTAACCCACAGATTCCTTAAGATCCCCTGCAAATATGGGCTTTACTCAGAAAGGTCCAAATCTACTCTGAGAAGACCTGTTTGATTTTCCCCTCGCTATCCAGGGGCTCCGGCTCGCTTAGAGTTAGGCACATTACGCCTGACTGATCAAGATTTTCTTTCTCCCTCTCACTGGATCCTTCTACTTCGGGGAAAAACCCACTCACCATGCCCAAGGGAACAAGTGAATTGAAAGACGAGAAGTCCGCTGAGGACAGCTTCCTGGACTCATCGGCCACTCTTGACGGACCGTCACTACAGATCACTTACCTGAGGAGAGGAGACCGGAACAGACAGAGGGTGGCCACAGAGTCGCTGCTTCAGAGGAACCGGCTACCACACAGATCAGAATCCGGTGCAGAGTGGCCTAGATTTGTCAGAGCTGAAGAGCCCAGGTAATTGGCATGAACAGCCGCCATTTTCTTTTACCTCTCTCCCCCTCATACTGCGCAGCAATGTCACCAAGGCGCAGATTACAAAGACCCACAGCTTTACCTCACGATAGTGAGATCCACACATATCCCTATCTCACATCCCTAGTTAGACCCACAGGGCTACCTCCCGGCATCATAATAGTGAATACTCACTAACAATTGTCACGCTCTCCCTAGGATACGCAAAATCTGAACTCCTACTGTTACAAGACTACCTCACATAATAGTTGCAGGAGGTTTGGGGAATAAAACGATTTTCAATATAGGAGAGCCCCCCTACTACTAACATTTGGCCTGCTAGCTAAACGTTCCACAGTTCAAGACATATTTCTGTGAAGAAAAAAGGGGAGAAAAGGGAAAAGAAAGGAGGAAAGAAAAAGAAAAGGGGGGAAAAAAAGAAGGAAAAAGGGGACGAAAAAAAGGAAAAAAAGTAGGAAGAAGGGGAAAGGGAGAAAAGAGAAGGAAAAAGAAAGGAAGGAGGAAAGTAAAGAGCAAGGAGGGAGAAAGAAAGAAAGAAAGAGAGAGAGAAGGAAGAGAAAGGAGAAAAGGAAGAAAAAAAGGAAACAGAGGGGAGAGAAGAGAAAGGAGGAAAGAGAAAAAGAAAAAAAAGAGAGAGAAAGAGGAAGAAAATATTTAACTTAAAGAAAAAAACTTTATCTCGCACACCATAATATAACACACTGTTACGCTAAACCTACTCCTGGACAAAACCTACTCATTCCTACATGATCCATCTCCTCCCTTTCCCGCAGCCCTACATTACCTGTGGGTCATATCCACTCTCCCTCTCCCATCTCGCCCATAGGTGGCACATCCCCAGGAGAGTGGCCACATTTATATAACCTCTAAACACAAAGACACTGACAACTCTCCACTCTGACTGCTCACCAGATACAAAGCCTGTCTATCTGAAACCACCCAATTATTATAAAATTCCCACACAGCGGAATTATAACTAAGATGCAATGCTAAGGGTATAACAATAGGGGGTACCGGCCAGATTCCCCCCATTTTCATTTCTACTAAGGAAATTAATCTATTCAGCAGTATTCTGTCTACCATACACTTCCTAGTAGCCCGCTGGGTTCACATCTAGTGGTTTTGGGCTCCTCAGAGAAACCACCATCTCTGGAAGCTGTTTGTTTGCTTTGTGTTGGCTTGTTTTTGTGTTCAGAGAAAAGTTGGTGTATGACCAGGAAAACCCTCCTAGGCTGGCTGGGCTCCTGGAACTCCCGGTCGGCTGCCTCACAATGGACACCCGCCTAACCCCTCTCATGCTGGCCAGGCTCCTGGAACTCCTGGTCGGCTACAGGACAGCAGAACACCACTAACTTTAACCCAGGTCGCTCCAGCAACCATGTGCCCCAGAGCTCCGCTCTTTTTGGGATTAGTAGCCCCTGGGGAGTACAAGGGGTGGTGGAATTGCCGGAGGCGAGCTCCTTTGGGAACCGGGGGTTTTGGACACCCCTAACCCCAAAACTTTAACGGACTGTAACTCCGGTCCCCAGTAACGAATCATGCTGACTTTAAGACTGTGAAATCTGGGGACCAAGAGCTTTAAAATGACACCCTGGAAGTGTCCACCCGGATCACCCTGAAACCGCCACCCATATGTATTGGGATTATGTGGGACTGTGCCTCCTATGGAGGTGCCGGACTGTCTGGAAGGGCGAGAATGGCGGGAAAATAGTGGGATTGTCAAGGGTCTTATCAAGATGAGCTGTCTGTATAAAAGGAGTGCATGTTTTCAATAAAATCAGTTCCTGTCTAACCTGAATGCTAGCGTGTCTAGTTATTTGTGTTGGTTTCAGCTAAAATCACTTTCCTGGGCTACATAGCAGCCTGTTCCAAGCAGAGGAAGGATCCTCAGACAGAGCTAACCTGCCTGGGTAGCTGGAGTCTGCCACAGGGTGGGACACTGAGTACTGGTGCTGTCGGGTATCATGGGTGGCTACAAGTTTGTGGTCACTTGCCAGCTACAGAGCTGCAGTCGGCAGGAAGGAAGCAGGACCCGTTTGGCGGGGTAGCCGGGGGTATCCATCACATTGGTGGCAGCGGTGGGATCTGCTTCTATCACACAGTTTCTGCCGACAGAGGAGACGTGCCACAGTAGCCGGTAACTATGGGAACCAAGCTCCTAAAGAGAGCAGAGGAGGCGCTGACCCAGCTGGACATTCCTAGTTTGTATTGGGACATGCTGGCACAAAGGGACCTTGTCCGCCGACAACTCTGGAGGGAGGCTCTTAAACAAGAGCAGGGCTATCGAGTAACAACCCTCTCCCCTGATGACAAAGATTACTGGCTCCAGTGGAAGTTCCGAGTACCTTGCCTGGGAGGACAGCCCCGGGCGGAATGGCTGTCTGAATTGGATGGACTGGTCCAGGAGGAGATGGTTCTGGATGACAGCTACAGGGCCCTGATATGCTATGCAAGTGTGGCCATGGTATGCTATGCAAGTGTGGCCATGGCTTGGTGATGGTGTCCCCACAGAGGGCTTTGGCTACAGGGGCCCTGGATTACTATTTCAACTAATGGCAGAGGACCCAGATTTTGGGAGTCAGGAGGAGTGGAGACTTAAAGACATTTGTGAGTACCGAGGGAGCCTGCTGAGTCTCTCAGGGGTACCCTGGCTGAAAGCCGATTTGGATTATATATGTGGCAAGGAATTGGAGATGGAACAAAGATACAAAAGACTGATAGATTGCGTTAAACAGCATGCCACAGAGCCTGCAGGCAGCTATGATACTGCAGTCTGGGAATCATGGAGGTTGGCCTTAGAGTATTGGCAACAGAGCATAAGTGACAACGGGCTGCTAGATACAGATCAGCAGTCGGGCCCCAAGCTTATGGACTTGGACAAGGGAGAGATGGATGTCGATCTCTCTCCCCAGCAGCAGAATCCCTTCCTGGGAGAGGAGACAGTC
Organism: Bombina bombina; assembly: GCF_027579735.1. Taxonomy (NCBI): domain Eukaryota; kingdom Metazoa; phylum Chordata; class Amphibia; order Anura; family Bombinatoridae; genus Bombina; species Bombina bombina. The sequence goes on along the minus strand of NC_069499.1, from coordinate 1,441,222,827 downwards.
AGTCTCTCTCCCCAGCGGCAGAGCCATCCCCTGGGAGCGGAGGTAGTCGTCCTCCCTCCCCATAAACAGAACCCCTTCCTGGGAGAGGAGACAGTCGGTCTCCCTCCCAAGCAGCAGAGCCAGGAGCCGGGAGAGGAGACAGTCGGTCTCTCTCCCCAGCAGCAGAGCCATCCCCTGGGAGTGGAGGTAGTCGTCCTCCCTCACTGTAAGTCGAACCCCTTCCTGGGAGAGGAGACAGTTGGTCTCTCTCCCCAGCGGCAGAGCCATCCCCTGGGAGCGGAGGTAGTCATCCTCCCTCCCCTTAAACAGAACCCCTTCCTGGTAGAGGCGACAGTCGGTCTCTCTCCCCAGCGGCAGAGCCATCCCCTGGGATCGGAGGTAGTCATCCTCCCTCCCCGTAAACAGAACCCCTTCCTGGGAGAGGAGACAGTCAGTCTCTCTCCCCAGCGGCAGAGCCAGGAGCCAGGAGAGGAGACAGTCGATCTCTCTCCCCAGCGGCAGAGCCATCCCCTTGGAGTGGAGGTAGTCATCCTCCCTCCCCGTAAGCCGAACCCCTTCCCAGGAGAGGAGACAGTCGGTCTCTCTCCCCAGCGGCAGAGCCAGGAGCCGGGAGAGGAGAGAGTCGGTCTCTCTCCCCAGCGGCAGAGCCATCCCCTGGGAGCAGAGGTAGTCATCCTCCCTCCCCGTAAACAGAACCCCTTCCCGGGAGAGGAGACAGTCAGTCTCTCTCCCCAGCTGCAGAGCCAGGAGCCGGGAGAGGAGACAGTTGGTCTCTCTCCCCAGCGGCAGAGCTATCCCCTGGGAGCGGAGGTAGTCGTCCTCCCTCCCTCCCGTAAACTGAACCCCTTCCCGGGAGAGGAGACAGTCGGTCTCTCTCCCCAGCGGCAGAGCCAGGAGCCGGGAGAGGAGACAGTTGGTCTCTCTCCCCAGTAGCAGAGCCATCCCCTTTGAGCGGAGGTAGTCGTCCTCCCTCCCCTTACAGAGAAGCCCTTGCAGGGAGAGACGAGTATCAATATCTCTCCCCAGCGGCCGAATCCCTTTCTGGGAGAGGAGACAGTCGGTCTCTCTCCCCAGTGGCAGCACAGTTTCCCATGGAGTGGAGGTAGCAGACCTCCCTCCCCAGCAGTAGATCTCCTTCTCAGGAGAGGAGACAGATGCTCTCTCCCCTCAGTAGCTTGGCAGGGTCAATACCCTTTTCTTGTCCTGGAGTATATCTCACAGGGGGCAGGCCAGGGGGGTACCCACTCATGCAGTTGGTGCCACAAGTTTGGGCACCCGAGTTTTGCCTGCCCCACCAAGGAGCAACTTCTACCAACAGTCTGGGGTGGGTATACAGCCAGGAAACCGGTATTGGCTTTGTTTGTGGGTGGGTCAGCCGGTACTCAACAGAGTGTCACAGAGGGAGACAGTTTGGCCATGGACCTTAAGGACACTGGAACTTGTGGAACAGCATTTGTTTGGGAGCCGGCCTTAGCAAACTTGTTTGGGACTTTGCATTTTGTGACTATCCCTGCATCCAGGGCACAGGGTATAAACCCCAGCAGGAACCCCCCAGGGTGCCCCAAGCTCAGGAGAGATGGTATAACCTCTCTCAGCAACCAAGAAGTGGAGGGCCACTGTTGAACAGCCCCAGGCGGACCCGTTAAGGGTCTAGCCGGGTCTGCCAAACTGGAGGGGGGGAGATGTCATGGATACCAGATGGCTAAGGCTATCCCCCAACCCCCCTACAACCTCACCCCTGTTGTTTCTCAGTGGTTTTGGGCTCCTCAGAGCAACCACCATATCTGGAAGCTGTTTGTTTGCTTTGTTTTGGCTTGTTTTTGTGTTCAGAGAAAAGTTGGTGTATGACCAGGTAAACCCTCCTAGGCTGGCCGGGCTCCTGGTACTCCCGGTCGGCCGCCTCACAACGGACACCTATTAACCCCTCTCAGGCTGGCCAGGCTCCTGGTACTCCCGGTTGGCCACAGGACAGCAGAACACCTGCTAACTTTAACCCAGGTCGCTCCAGCAACCATGTGCCCCAGAGCTCCGCTCTTTTTGGGATTAGTAGCCCCTTTGGGAACCGGGGGTTTTGGACACCCCTAACCCCATAAATTTAACGGACTGCAACTCTGGTCCCCAGTAACAAATCATGCTGATTTTTGGACTGTGAAATCTGGGGACCGAGAGCTTTAAAATGACACCCTGGAAGTGCCGCCGATTCACCTGGATCACCCCGAAACCGCCACCCATATGTATTTGGATTATGTGGGACTGTGGCTCCTATGGAGGTGTCGGGCCGTCTGGAGGGGTGGGAATGGTGGGAAAATAGTGGGATTGTCCAGGGTCTTATCAAGATGAGCTGTCTGTATGAAAGGAGTGCATGTTTTCAATAAAATCAGTTCCTGTCTAACCTGAATGCTAGTGTGTCTAGTTATTTTGGTTGGTTTCAGCTAAAATCACTTTCCTGGGCTACATAGTAGCCTGTTCCAGGCAGAGAAAGGATCCTCAGGCAGAGCTATCCAGCATGGGTAGCTAGAGTCTGCCACAGGGTGGGACACTGAGTACTGGTGCTGTCGGGCATCAGGGGTGGCTACAGGTTGTGGTCACTTGCCAGCTACATAGCTGCAGTCGGCAGGAAGGAAGCAAGACCCATTTGGCGGAGCTACCCAGTTGGGGTAGCTGGGGGTATCCATCACAGATCTCATAGAAACAACTTGAGAATCAGAGGGATTTTGGAAGACATAAGTACGGCGGAACTCATGGAATACCTCCACGGTTTATTTAAGGAATTACTCGGACCATCTACAGCCCAAGAGCTCCTGATAGATAGAGCCCATAGAGCCCTCCGCCCTCGCAACTCAACCTCTGATACTCCAAGGGACGTCATTCTGAGACTCCACTACTATACAACTAAGGAGAAAATTTTGAGAACCTCCTTTACTAATAAACCCTTGAAAGAGTCATACCAAAAAATACAAAATGATCCAGATCTATCCACACACACCCTTGCTAAAAGAAGGACTTTTCAACAATTCACACAAGTCTAACGGCAACATATAGATGGGGATTTCCGGTGAAGATTTTCTTCCAACATGATGACCGTTCCTACATGATCTCATCGGCGGAGCATGGCCTGAAATTGCTTCATACCCTCGGGCTGTCCTCTTCCTCAGATCTGAATCATATGCCTACAGAAAGCTCCAAATCCTTGAATGCATCTGTCTTGGAATGGCAGCCGCAACACCCAGCTAATACCTACCAGGCCAAAAGAAAAGACTGCTTACAACCGAAGGACATCACCTAATATCTCACTCCATAGCATTTTCCATCCACAGAACTGTCAGGGTTTTCTCCCTGTTGTGTTTGCCATGTGCTGCTGGCAGCCATTTTACTCACCTCTCTTGCTGACCCTGGTGCATTGTGAGGGATGCTGCTCATTTACTGCATTTCCTTTTATGGCCAGACTGGTGTGCATCATCCATGTGAGATAGGGCCTCTGTTCAGTATGCTTTGCCTTTGCGTTGTTTCAGACCTGTTTATGAGAGTTCCCGTGTATTACTTGGCTGCCTGACATCCTTCCTGGTTCCTGATCCCTGGCTTGTTCCTGACTCTGCTGTTTTCCTTGTTCCTGATTCCGGCTTGTCTGACTATTCGCTTTGGCTCCTGACTCTGCTCATCTGTCTACCAGCTCTGGTTTTGACTCCTGGCTTGTTATTTGACTTGTGGACTTTTTATTACTTTTTGCTAATAATAAAGGTGTGATTATTTTTGCACTTCCTCGTCTCAGTCTGATTCCTGGCACCCTGACATTACGCAAAGGCCATGAATCCTGATTGTGCTAATAATCCACCTTTACCTGCCATCATTTCCAGGATGGATGAACAGGATCACCGCTTGGATCAATTTGCACTAGCCCTGTAAACCCTGCTTACTCGCACTGCACATTTGGACCAAAGTGTCCCACAAGTTATGGCTGCTACTGTTTCCGCTGCTGCACCTAGTCCTACAAGGAGCATGTCCGGTTCTGCACCTCTACCTCAGCAATATGGAGGCGATCCTATTAAGTGCAGAGGGTTTTTGAACCAGAAGGGGAATTAACTTTGAGATGTTACCTCAGGCATTTCCCTCTGACAGAGCTAAGGTGGGATTTCTCATCTTGTTACTCTCTGACACAGCTCTTGCCTGAGCTAATCCCTTGTGGGAGACTAATAAACCTGCGATTTCAAATTACCCTGAATTTGTGGCCTCCTTTCAAAGGGTATTTGATGTTCCGGCTCACACCTCCTCTGCTGCTAAACGACTCATGTCCATTCAGCAAGGTACAAGATCTGTTGCTCAGTATGCTATTGAGTTCTGTATGCTTGCCGCAGAGGTAGGTTGGAATAATGAAGCCCTTGTTGCCACCTTCTTTCATGGGCTCTCTGATGCAATTAAAGACGAAGTTGCTGCCAGAGATTTACCAGAGGATCTTGAGGCATTGGTGTCTTTTTTTATCCTAATTGACATCAGACTAAGAGAGAGGCCCTCTTTCAAGGAGCGCTTGCGGAAGCCTCCTGTTCTGTTATCTCCTATGTGTTCGTTCCCACCCATGCCTCCCTCTCCTCCCATGCCTCCTGGTCCCGAGTCACCATGTGCTGCTGAGCCGATGCAGCTGGGATTCATGCGTCTCTCCGCGGCGGAGAGGGCCTTTAGGAGGGAGGGGCTCTGCCTCTATTGTGGGTTACAGGGCCACCTTTTGAAGTCTTTTCCTACACGGCTGGGAAACACTCACACCTAAGGTCCTGTCAGGGGCAGACCTTGGGTGGTTTATCCTCGTCCCCGGAACCGCTTAAGGAGAAACCTTTGGTCACGGTTGTCCTTTCCTGGGTAGACTCCTCCATACTCGCTCAGGCTCTTTTTGACTCCGGTGCTGCAGGCTATTTCATTGACAGTGCTTTTGTGCACTGCATTCCTGTTTTGCCTCGGTCCGTTCTGCTTGCTATTGAGGCCATTGGGCCCCTTCAGCCCGCACTCATTACTCACGAAACTGCTCCGTTGTCCATGGCTGTTGGGGCTCTCCATTTTGAAACCCTCCAGTTCCAGGTGATAAACTCTCCGCATTTTCCGGTTGTTCTGGGTTATCCCTGGCTCCAAAAGCACAATCCCAGTCTCGACTGCCGTAGGTCCGAAATTTTGTAGTGGTGTACCCTCTGTCTGTTGCAGAGAATTGTGCTATGGAGGAGTATGTTGCCAATGGTATGTCACGGGGGATCATCTGCAAATCCTGCTCTCCTGCAGGGGCTGGCTTCTTCTATGTGAAGAAAAAGGGTGGCGAGTTAAGACCATGTATTGATTATAGGGGTCTTAATAGTCTTACCATTAAGAATGCTTACCATATTCCGCTTATTAAGGAACTCTTTGACCTCCTCAAGGGAGCTACGGTCTTTACTAAACTTGATTTGAGAGGAGCGTACAATCTTGTTAGGATTAGTGATGTCGCGAATTGTTGCGAATTGTTCGCAGGCAAATAGTTCCCGGCGAACATAGCTTGTTCACGTTCGCCACGGCGGGCGAACACATGCGATGTTCGATCCGCCCCCAATTCGTCATCATTGAGTAATACTTTGACCCTGTACCTCACAGTCAGCAGGCACATTCCAGCCAATCAGCAGCAGACCCTCCCTCCCAGACCCTCCTACCTCCTGGACAGCATCCATTTTAGATTCATTCGGAAGCTGCATTGTTAGTGAGATTAGGGACAGTGTAGCTGCTGCTGATTGAATAGGGAAATCTATAGCTAGGCTAGTGTATTCAGTGTCTACTACAGTCCTGAAGGACTCATCTGATCTCTGCTGTAAGGACAACACCCAAAAAAGCCCTTTTTAGGGCTAGAACATCTGCTTTTTTTCTGTGTAATCTAATTGCAGTTGCCTGCCTGCTAGCATGTGTGTCAGGCTCACAGCGTATACTGTGCCCACTTGCCCAGTGCCACCACTCATATCTGGTGTAACAGTAGTGTAGATTTTTAAAAAAACAAAACTTTTTTCACTGTGTTAAAAAATAGTGCCACCACTCATATCTGGTGTAACAGTAGAGTAGATTTTATTTAAAAAAAAACTTTTTTCACGGTGTTAAATAATAGCAGTCAGTTTCCTTCACACGTGTGCATTTCAGTGCCTGGCTGCCAGGGCACAGTGTCACCCCAGTGCAACTCATATGTGGTGTAACAGTAGTGTAGATTTAAAAAGATCAACACTTTTTTGACTGTGTTAACTAATAGCAGTCAGTTTCCTTCACCCGTGTGCGTTTAAGTGCCTGGCTGCCAGGGCACAGTGTCACCCCAGTGCAACTCATATGTGGTGTAACAGTAGTGGAGATTTAAAAAAAAAAAAACACTTTTTTGACTGTGTTAAATAATAGCAGTCAGTTTCCTTCACCCGTGTGCGTTTAAGTGCCTGCCTGCCAGGGCACAGTGTCACCCCAGTGCAACTCATATCTTGTGTAACAGTAGTGTACATACCTGATGTTTTAAAGCAAGTTATTCCAAACCATTTAGGAATGTTAGGTGATTTATGCCCTTTATGGATTAAAACTAGACTCTGCATCAACTATGTAATTTTTCATGGGAGTTTTGCCATGGATCCCCCTCCGGCATGCCACAGTCCAGGTGTTAGTACCCTTGAAACAACTTTTTCATCACTATTGTGGCCAGAAAGAGTCCCTTTGGTTTTTAAAATTCTCCTGCCTATTGAAGTCTATGGCGGTTCGCCCGGTTCACCCGTTCGCGAACAGTTGTGCAAGTTCGCCTTCGCCGTTCGTGAACGCAACATTTTAGGTTCGCGACATCACTAGTTAGGATTAAGGAGGGCCACGAATGGAAAACAGCATTTAACACAAGGAGCGGGCATTATGAATATCTTGTAATGCCCATTGGCCTATGTAATGCTCCTGCTGTTTTTCAGGAATTTATTGTTGATGTCCTACGAGATATGTTGCAACAGTGTGTTGTGGTGTACTTAGACGATATCCTCATACACTCACCCACACTTGAGGCTAATCGTTCTGATGTTACACGGGTTATTCAGAGACTACGCAAGAATGGCCTGTTTTGTAAACTCGAGAAAAGTGAGTTCCATCAGACTCAAGTAACCTTTCTAGGTTATGTTATCTCCGTTGCAGGGTTCTCCATGGATCCTGACAAGTTATCTGCAGTTCTGCAGTGGCCTCGCCCAGTTGGTCTTCGGTCTATTCAAGGTTTTTTGGGGTCCGCCAATTACTATAGAATGTTTTTAAAAACTTTTCTTCCTTGGTCAAAACTATCACAGACATGACCTGTAAAGAGAATGATCCACTCCATTGGTCACCTACTGCCATTAAGGCCTTTGATAGTCTTAAGAATGCCTTTGCTGCCGCTCCAGTTCTGGCTCATCCTAACCCTGTCCTGCCTTTCGTTCTTGAGGTCGATGCATCTGAGATTGGAGTAGGTGCCCTCTTGTCTCAATTTCCTACGCCTGACGGTTCCTTGCATCCGTGTGGTTTCTTCTCTAAGAAATTGTCTCCAGCGGAGTGCAATTATGAAATATGTGACAGGGAATTACTGGCCATAATTTTGGCACTTAAGGAATGGAGGCATCTTCTCAAGGGTACTACCGTGCCAGTGCTCATTCTTACTGACCACAAGAATTTAACTTATCTATCTGAAGCAAAACGTTTGTCGCCCCGACAGGCCAGATGGGCGCTATTTTTGTCTCGGTTTAATTATGTGGTCTCCTACCTGCCTGGTAGTAAGAATGTTAGGGCTAATGCCCTCTCTTTTTCGCCTCTGTCCAAGGCGGAGTCTGTACCTACTCCTGTTATACCTCCTGTCCATATTTTGGCTAATACTAATTTGACTTCTCCCTTGGGGGAGGAGATCCTGGCTGCATAAACCAATGCACCTCCTGAGAAACCTAGTGGTAAGTGTTTTGTTCCTGAGAATCTTCGAACTAAACTTTTGCACACTTACCACTATCCTAAAGCCACAGGTCACCCAGGCAAGAACCAAATGATTTGGTCTGTCACTCGACAATTCTGGTGTCTAGGTCTTCGTTCTGATGTTGCCTCCTGCTCAGTTTGTGCACAGAATAAGACTCCTCAAAGTCTTCCTTTGGGTCTTCTTCAAACTATTGCTAATGGTGAGCGTCCTTGGACACATCTTTCCATGGACTTCATTGTCGAGCTCCCTGTTTCCAATGGCAATACTGTTATCCTTATGGTGGTTGACCATTTTTCTAAAATGTCACATTGCATTCCCTTGATGAAGCTGCCTACCGCTCAGGAGCTTGCTTCAATTTTTGCCAGGGAGGTCTTCCGTTTACATGGGTTACCCAAGGAGATAGTGTCGGACCAGGGTAGCCAGTTTGTCTCCAGATTTTGGCGTTCCTTTTGTGCTCAAATGGGGATCCAGCTTTCCTTCTCCTCGGCATATCACCCTCAATCCAATGGGGCTGCGGAACGGTCTAATCAAGCTCTGGAACAGTTCCTCCATTGCTATGTCTCAGATCACCACAATAATTGGTCTGAACTGTTACCTTGGGCAGAGTTTGCTCGTAATAGTGCTATTACTGCTTCCTCCAAGTTATCCCCGTTCATGGCGAATTATGGGTTTCAACCATCCTTGTTGCCCGATTCATTCATGTCTCAGGGTATTCCGGCTTTGGACGAGCATCTCTGGCAACTCCGTTCCACTTGGGTGCAGATTCAGGATTGCCTTCATCGTTCTATGCAGCGCCAAAAGTTCCAGGCTGATCGTATGCGTCTGCCCGCACCTTCCTACCAGGTTGGTGAGAGAGTTTGGCTGTCCCTCCGCAACTTGAACCTTCGTGTGCCTTCCTATAAATTGGCTCCCCGTTATGTTGGTCCTTTTCAAATACTCCGACGGGTTAATCCTGTGGCCTACGCTCTTGACCTTCCTCCTGCTATGCGCATCTCCAATGTTTTTCATGTCTCCCTCTTGAAACCATGGGTTTGTAATCGGTTTACCACTGTGTTGCCTCATCCCCGTCCTATCTTTGTTGGAGGTTGTATGAGGTCAGCAGCATTATTGACTCTCGTATGTTCAGGGCCCTTGTAGAGTATTTGGTTCACTGGAGGGGCTATGGTCCGGAGGAGCATTCTTGGGTTCCCTCCTCTGATGTTCATGCTCCCACCCTCCTCCCGTGACTTCCAGGCCCGTTTCCCCAATTCGCCTTTTGTCCTCCCGTGGGGGAGGGGTCGTTGAGGGGAGGGTACTGTCAGGGTTTTCTGCCTGTTGTGTTTGCCATGTGTTGCTGGCAGCCATTTTACTCACCTCTCTTGTTGACCCTGGTGCATTGTGGGGGATGCTGCTCATTTACTGCATTTCCTTTAATGGCCAGACTGGTGTGCATCATCCATGTGAGACAGGATGCAGTCTCAGAATTGTGATGTCATCACTTACTATTTAAAGGGCCTCTGTTCAGTATGCTTTGCCTTTGCGTTGTCTCAGACCTGTTTGTGAGTGTTCCTGTGTATTACTTGGCTGCCTGTCGTCCTTCCTGGTTCCTGATCCCTGGCTTGATCCTGACTCTGCTGTTTTCCTTGTTCCTGATTCCAGCTCGTCTGACTATTCGCTTTGGCTCCTAACTCGGCTCATCTGACTACCAGCTCTGGTTTTGACTCCTGGCTTGTTATTTGACTTGTGGACTTTTTATTACTTTTTGCTAATAATAAAGGTGTGATTATTTTTGCAATTCTCATCTCAGTCTGATTCCTGGCACCCTGACATTACGCAAAGGCCATGAATCCTGATTGTTCTAATAATCCACCTTTACCTGCCATCATTTCCGGGATGGATGGACAGGATCACCTCTTGGATCAATTTGCACTAGCCCTGCAAACCCTGCTAACTTGCACTGCACATTTGGACCAAAGTGTCCCACAAGTTATGGCTGCTACTGTTTCCGCTGCTGCACCTAGTCCTACCAGGAGCATGTCCAGTTCTGCACCTCTACCTCAGCAATATGGAGGCGATCCTATTCAGTGCAGAGGGTTTTTGAACCAGATGGGCATTTACTTTGAGATGTTACCTCAGGCATTTCCCTCTGACAGAGCTAAGGTGGGATTTCTCATCTCGTTACTCTCTGACACAGATCTTGCCTGAGCTAATCCCTTGTGGGAGACTAATAAACCTGCGATTTCAAATTACCCTGAATTTGTGGCCTCCTTTCGAAGGGTATTTGATGTTCCGGCTCACTCCTCCTCTGCTGCTAAATGACTCATGTCCATTCAGCAAGGTACAAGATCTGTTGCTCAGTATGCTATTGAGTTCCGTACACTTGCCGCAGAGGTAGGTTGGAACAATGAAGCCCTTGTTGCCGCCTTCTCTGATGCGATTAAAGACTAAGTTGCTGCCAGAGATTTACCAGAGGATCTTGAGGCATTGGTGTCTTTTTTGATCCTAATTGACATCAGACTAAGAGAGAGGCCCTCTTTCAAGGAGCGCTTGCTGAAGCCTCCTGTTCTGTTATCTCCTATGTGTTCGTTCCCACCCATGCCTCCCTCTCCTCCCTTGCCTCCTGGTCCCAAGTCACCAGGTGCTGCTGAGCCGATGCAGCTGGGATTCAAGCATCTCTCCGCAGCGGAGAGGGCCTTTAGGAGGAGGGAGGGGCTCTGCCTCTATTGTGGGTTACAGGGCCACCTTTTGAAGTCTTGTCCTACACGGCTGGGAAACACTCACACCTAAGGTCCTGTCAGGGGCAGACCTTGGGTGGTTTATCCTCGTCCCCGGAACCGCTTAAGGAGAAACCTTTGGTCACGGCTGTCCTTTCCTGGGTAGACTCCTCCATAGTCACTCAGGCTCTTGTTGACTCCGGTGCTGCAGGCTATTTCATTGACAGTGCTTTTGTATCAAAGCACTCCATTCCTGTTTTGCCTCAGTCCGTTCCGCTTGCTATTGAGGCCATTGGGCCCCTTCAGCCCACACTCGTTACTCACGAAACTGCTCCATTGTCCATGGCTGTTGGGGCTCTCCATTTTGAAACCCTCCAGTTCCAGGTGATAAACTCTCTGCATTTTCCAGTTGTTCTGGGTTATCCCTGGCTCCAAAAGCACAATCCCAGTCTCGACTGGCGTAGGTTCGAAATTTTGTTGTGGTCCCCGCCATGTATTTCCACTTGTCTTCAGAAACCAGTTAAAGTCTTGTGCACTTCTTTGGTATCTCAATTGCCAGAGGAGTACCGAGAGTTCCTAGACGTGTTTGACAAGGTGCGTGCCGGTATGTTGCCTCCTCACCGGTCTTACGATTGTGCCATAGACTTGCAACCTGGAGGCATTCCTCCTCGGGGCCGGGTGTACCCTCTGTCTGTTGCAGAGAATTGTGCTATGGAGGAGTATGTTGCCAATGGTATGTCGCGGGGGATCATCCGCAAATCCTGCTCTCCTGAAGGGGCTGGCTTCTTCTTTGTGAAGAAAAAGGGTGGCGAGTTAAGACCATGTATCGATTATAGGGGTCTTAATCGTCTTACCATTAAGAATGCTTACCCTATTCCGCTTATTACAGAACTCTTTGACCTTCTCAAGGGAGCTACGGTCTTTACTAAACTTGATTTGAGAGGAGCGTAAAATCTTGTTAGGATTAGTGATGTCGCGAATTGTTATGCGATGTTCGATCCGCCCCTATTTGTCATCATTAAGTAATACTTTGACCCTGTACCTCACAGTCAGCAGGCACATTCCAGCCAATCAGCAGCAGACCCTCCCTCCCAGACCCTCCTACCTCCTGGACAGCATCCATTTTAGATTCATTCGGAAGCTGCATTGTTAGTGAGAGGAGGGACAGTGTAGCTGTTGCTGATTGAATAGGGAAATCTATAGCTAGGCTAGTGTATTCAGTGTCCACTACAGTCCTGAAGGACTCATCTGATCTCTGCTGTAAGGACAGCACCCCAAAAAGCCCTTTTTAGGGCTAGAACATCTGCTTTTTTTTTCTGTGTAATCTAATTCCAGTTGCCTGCCTGCCAGCATGTGTGTCAGGCTCACAGCGTATACTGTGCCCACCACTCATATCTGGTGTAACAGTAGTGTAGATTTTTTTAAAAAAAAAAACTTTTTTCACGGTGTTAAATAATAGCAGTCAGTTTCCTTCACACGTGTGCATTTCAGTGCCTGGCTGCCAGGGCACAGTGTCACCCCAGTGCAACTCATATGTGGTGTAACAGTAGTGTAGATTTAAAAAGATCAACACTTTTTTGACTGTGTTAACTAATAGCAGTCAGTTTCCTTCACCCGTGTGCGTTTAAGTGCCTGGCTGCCAGGGCACAGTGTCACCCCAGTGCAACTCATATGTGGTGTAACAGTAGTGGAGATTTAAAAAAAAACAACACTTTTTTGACTGTGTTAAATAATAGCAGTCAGTTTCCTTCACACGTGTGCGTTTCAGTGCCTGCCTGCAGGGCACAGTGTCACCCCAGTTCAACTCATATGTGGTGTTACAGTAGTGTAGATTTAAAAAAAAACAACACTTTTTTGACTGTGTTAAATAATAGCAGTCAGTTTCCTTCACACGTGTGCGTTTCAGTGACTGCCTGCCAGGGCACAGCGTCACCCCAGTGCAACTCATATGTGGTGTAACAGTAGTGTAGATTTAAAAAAAAAAAACACTTTTTTGACTGTGTTAAATAATAGCAGTCAGTTTCCTTCGCACGTGTGCGTTTAAGTGCCTGCCTGCCAGGGCACAGTGTCACCCCAGTGCAACTCATATGTGGTGTAACAGTAGTGTAGATTTAAAAAAAACAACACTTTTTTGACTGTGTTAAATAATAGCAGTCAGTTTCCTTCACCCGTGTGCGTTTAAGTGCATGCCTGCCAGGGCACAGTGTCACCCCAGTGCAACTCATATCTGGTGTAACAGTAGTGTACATACCTGATGTTTTAAAGCACGTTATTCCAAACAATTTAGGAATGTTAGGTGATTTATGCCCTTTATGGATTAAAACCAGACTCTGCATCAACTATGTAATTTTCCATGGGAGTTTTGCCATGGATCCCCCTCCGGCATGCCACAGTCCAGGTGTTAGTACCCTTGAAAAAACTTTTCCATCACTATTGTGGCCAGAAAGAGTCCCTGTGGGTTTTAAAATTCGTCTGCCTATTGAAGTCTATGGCGGTTCGCCCGGTTCACCCGTTAGCGAACAGTTGTGGAAGTTCGCCTTCGCCCGTTCGTGAACGCAAAATTTTAGGTTCTCGACATCACTAGTTAGGATTATGGAGGGCCACGAATGGAAAACAGCATTTAACACAAGGAGCGGGCATTATGAGTATCTTGTAATGCCCTTTGGCCTATAATGCTCCTGCTGTTTTTCAGGAATTTATTAATGATGTCCTACGAGATATGTTGCAACAGTGTGTTGTGGTGTACTTAGACGATATCCTCATACACTCACCCACACTTAATGCTCATCGTTCTGATGTTACAAAAATGTGAGTTCCATCAGTCTCAAGTAACCTTCCTAGGTTATGTTATCTCCGTTGCAGGGTTCTCCATGGATCCTGACAAGTTATCTGCAGTTCTGCAGTGGCCTCGCCCAGTTGGTCTTCGGTCTATTCAACGTTTTTTGGGGTCCGCCAATTACTATAGAAAGTTTATTAAAATCTTTTCTTCCTTGGTCAAACCTATAACAGACATGACCTGTAAAGAGAATGATCCACTCTATTGGTCACCTACTGCCATTAAGGCCTTTGATAGTCTTAAGAATGCCTTTGCTGCCGTTCCAGTTCTGGCTCATCCTAACACTGTGCTGCCTTTCGTTATTGAGGTCGATGCGTCTGAGACTGGAGTAGGTGCCCTATTGTCTCAACGTCCTACGATTGACGGTTCTTTGCATCCGTGTGGTTTCTTCTCTAAGAAATTGTCTCCAGCGGAGTGCAATTCTGAAATTGGTGACAGGGAATTACTGGCCATAATTTTGGCACTTAAGGAATAGAGGCATCTTCTCGAGGGTACTACCGTGCCAGTGCTCATTCTTACTGACTACAAGAATTTAACTTATCTATCTGAAGCAAAACGTTTGTCGCCCTGACAGGCCAGATGGGCGCTATTTTTGTCTCGGTTTAATTATGTGGTCTCCTACCTGCCTGGTAGTAAGAATGTTAGGGCTGATGCCCTCTCTTTTTTCGCCTCTGTCCAAGGCGGAGTCTGTACCTACTCCTGTTATACCTCCTGTCTATATTTTGCCTAATACTAATTTGACTTCTCCCTTGGGAGAGGTGATCCTGGCTGCACAAACTAATGCACCTCCTGAGAAACCTAGTGGTAAGTGTTTTGCTCCTGAGAATCTTCAAACTAAACTTTTGCACACTTACCACTATCCTAAAGCCGCAGGTCACCCAGGCAAGAACCAAATGATTTGGTCTGTCACTCGACAATTCTGGTGTCTAGGTCTTCGTTCTGATGTTGCTGCGTATGTTGCCTCCTGCTCCGTTTGTGCACAGAATAAGACTCCTCGACGTCTTCCTTTGGGTCTTCTTCAAACTATTGCTAATGGTGAGCGTCCTTGGACACATCTTTCCATGGACTTCATTGTCGAGCTCCCTGTTTCCAATGGCAATACTGTTATCCTTATGGTGGTTGACCATTTTTCTAAAATGTCACATTGCATTCCCTTGATGAAGCTGCCTACCGCTCAGGAGCTTGCTTCAATTTTTGCCCGGGAGGTCTTCCGTTTACATGGGTTACCCAAGGAGATAGTGTCGTACTGGGGTAGCCAGTTTGTCTCCAGAGTTTGGCGTTCCTTTTGTGCTCAAATGGGGATCCAGCTTTCCTTCTCCTTGGCATATCACCCTCAATCCAATGGGGCTGCGGAACGGTCTAATCAAGCTCTGGAACAGTTCCTCCGTTGCTATGCCTCAGATCACCACAATAATTGGTCTGAACTGTTACCTTGGGCAGAGTTTGCTCGTAATAGTGCTATAACTGCTTCCTCCAAGTTATCCTCGTTCATGGTGAATTATGGGTTTCAACCATCCTTGTTGCCTGATTCATTCATGTCTCTGGGTATTCCGGCTTTGGAGGAGCATCTCCGGCAACTCCATTCCACTTGGGTGCAGATTTAGGATTGCCTTCATCGTTCTATGCAGCGCCAAAAGTTCCGGGCTGATTGTATGCATCTGCCCGCACCTTCCTACCAGGTTGGTGAGAGAGTTTGGCTGTCCTCCCGCAACTTGAACCTTCGTGTGCCTTCCAATAAATTGGCTCCCCATTATGTTGGTCCTTTTCGAATACTCCGATGGGTTAATCCTGTGGCCTACGCTCTTGACCTTCCTCCTGCTATGCGCATCTCCAATGTTTTTCATGTCTCCCTCTTGAAACCATTGGTTTGTAATCGGTTTACCACTGTATCGCCTCATCCCCGTCCTATCTTTGTTGGAGGTTGAATGAGGTCAGCAGCATTATTGACTCTCGTATGTCCAGGGCCCTTGTACAGTATTTGGTTCACTGGAGGGGCTACGGTCCGGAGGAGCGTTCTTGGGTTCCCTCC
Source organism: Bombina bombina (assembly GCF_027579735.1). Lineage (NCBI taxonomy): Eukaryota > Metazoa > Chordata > Amphibia > Anura > Bombinatoridae > Bombina > Bombina bombina. The sequence goes on along the minus strand of NC_069499.1, from coordinate 1,441,207,333 downwards.
TCTGATGTTCATGCTCCCACCCTCCTCCGTGCCTTCCATGCCATTTCCCCAATAAGCCTTTTGTCCTCTGCGGGGGAGGGGTCGTTGAGGGGAGGGTACTGTCAGGGTTTTCTCCCTGTTGTGTTTGCCATGTGCTGCTGGCAGCCATTTTACTCACCTCTCTTGCTGACCCTGGTGCTTTGTGGGGTATGCTGTTAATTTACTGCATTTCCTTTTATGGCCAGACTGGTGTGCATCATCCATGTGAGACAGGATGCAGTCTCAGAATTGTGATGTCATCACTTATTATTTAAAGGGCCTCTGTTCAGTATGCTTTGCCTTTGCATTGTCTCAGACCTGTTTGTGAGAGTTCCTGTGTATTACTTGGCTGCCTGTCATCCTTCCTGGTTCCTGATCCCTGGCTTGTTCCTGACTCTGCTGTTTTCCTTGTTCCTGATTCTGGCTCGTCTGACTATTCGCTTTGGCTCCTGACTTGGCTCATCTGACTACCAGCTCTGGTTTTGACTCCTGGCTTGTTATTTGACTTGTGGACTTTTTATTACTTTTTTCTAATAATAAAGGTGTGAATATTTTTGCACTTCCCGTCTCAGTCTGATTCCTGGCACCCTGACAGGAACTCTATTTCAGACTATGAGTAAACTGAGCTCACGCACGGGTACATATCTTATCCTTAGATAGCTCTACATGACCTGATCACTCTCCCACTGACTCCTTGAGGCAGACTCTCCACCATCAGAAAAATTCCCATATGGGATCTTACGTCTTTACTGGTTTAAGCACCTCACCCATGATAAATAGCAGCCTATGTACGGGTACATAACTTACCCCTAGACTGCTCCTCTATCCAGAGATTCTTCAGCATACATCTAGTCAAGAGGAAACCAATCTACAGGTACATGTGGAGCTCACATACGGGTACAAATCTTACCCCCTAATAGCTGTTATGTAGACTCTACCTTATTGTTATGTTATATCTGTATCCTATAAAGATAGGGACTCAGAAACTGTTATCACACTCAACCTATTTAATATGTTTTAAGATGCTTTATACTTTTAGCTTAAGTATGGGAAAAACCTTTTAAGCTTATTTCAATAGAAACGGCTAGCATAGAATTATATATCTAACACTATAGATCTCATTAGTCCTATTCAGATGTTAATTGTTTCTAGATGGCGGTGGCGGATGACGTCATCACATTGTGCGGCTGCATACGGAGTTCCGGTAGCATGTATGGAGAGGACACTGGCTGGCGGTTTGGCGCTCTTACGGTTCTATTATTCACTTAGGTAATTTTGCAATCACATAGGGTATATAAGGAGGGTTTGGTTGAGACCGGAGTATGTCGCTCATGGGCTCCATTTGAAAACGTTATGGGTTAAGGCCCTTGTTGTTTTTACATGTGGATTAAATGGCTTTTTTTGTGAAGCATCCTGAGTTGCCTGCTTTTTCTCCAGCTGCACAGTATATCTTTGGCCAAGTTTGTGCTTCAGGAATTGTCTGTATTCATACACTTTGCAGAGCACCAGGCAGTTGAATTGATGGTGTGTGCCACTTCCTCTACAAATCTGTTATATACAGTATATATATATATATATATATATATATATATTATTATTATATATATATTTATTATTAAATATATATTTATATATATATATATAAAAAAAAAAAAAATATATATATATATATATATATATATATATATATATATATATATATAGGAATTCGATACTACATGCCACCAGTAGTTATCCACCAGCGTTACTGAAATCCCCAAAGCACAGCTTTGCTGTGTGATCCGTAATAATAGTGAAGCCCAAGTGAGGAACAAAGAACTGTCTGATATGGAACAAAGGTTCGTAAGAAAAGGATACAACCCACGCCTGATTGAGCAAAGTAGATCTGCAGCAGAGGCTGATAATCATCCATGGGATTCTATTAAAACAGAGGAAGAACTACGTATGACCTTTTCCACCACCTATGGTCCAACCATCAGAGCGTTGGGTCAGATGCTTAGAGAGCACTTGCATATATTACAGAGCGATCCAACACTGCCATTTAACAAATGGCATACACCAAGAGTGGGCTTCAAAAGAGATAGAAACCTAAAGGATTCGCTAATGAGCACTGACCCTTATCACAGTTATCAAAAAGATACCTGGTTGTATGAGAAGAAGAACCAAGGATGCTATTGATGCACCGGCTGCACCACTTGTAGTGCTATGATTTAAGGGTCCTCATTTGGACACCCACATAAACAAAAGAGGTACCAGATTAGGCATTTCCTCACCTGTACTACCACATTCATGGTATATCTGCTGAACTGCAGTTGTGGTATATTTTACATGGGTAAAACCACCAATGATGCCAGGACACGTCTAGCTAATCATATGTCATTGATCAGGAATGCCCTCAAGAAAGGATCCAGTGACCAACCAGTGGCGAGGCACTTAGTGGAACAGGGCCATGGGGTCACTGACCTTCAATTCACTCTTATTGATCTTTACCCCCATTGAGATGGGGTGGGGATAAAAAAAAGCTCCTCCTTCAAGTGGAGGCAAAGTGGATCTATCGCTTGAACACTCTACAACCTCATGGATTAAATACTTTGTTTGACTGGCACTGTTTTATGTAAAGGTCTTGAGAGTCCTATGCGAGTCCATTGTTTGTGTTTCTTGGACTCCAGATGAGAGTCCAGCATCGCACATGCGAGTCCATGATCACATGTGGCCTGTACGTTGATCCTATAGGTTTTGTAGCCTGCCTATTCATCTAGTGAATTTTTGCGCTGAGTAATATGTGTATGTACCCTGGTTGCTTTTAATATCTACATAGCTTTTTTCCAGGATATATAGGAATTTGGGATGCACCATAGTGTAGTTTAGGTGGTCTTTGTGTACACCCCTACTGCGGGCCCTAACACGAGAATAATGTTTCTTTAAAAATTAAAATTTTAAATTCTTCCAGCATATGTTCCACTAGAATCCCCTGGGAGCCACATTATTATTTTTCATTTCCCTGTATACAGCGTATAGAGTTTAAGCATTTTTGGACACATAGTGTATTTACTTTCCAACCATTTGGCAATCAGTGAGATCTGACGTATGTTTAATCATTGGATCATATTTGACATATAGGGTTTTGCTTGACTTGATTTTTTAGATGCACAATTAGTATACAACAACCACCTTGTTTAGGAGCGTTGGGTTGGTGTGATCCATGTGATTCTCCATGTGTACGATCAGTATACTGTATGCTTCACCAAGTGGGTAGTGATCTAGGATTAATTTTAAATATATGGTCCAAATATTGTCCATTATTGTAATGTCTGTAATTATAATGTCTCGACTTCAAGCTATAGTGGGATATGCTTTGCGGGTGATTGCACTTTGAAGCTTTGTGGGTTTGTTATTTCCCTATGGCAACCAGGTAGCCACATGGTGATTGGCTAAAGCCTTCCTTGTGACTAAGTTTGTCACAATGAGATACTTCCGGTATTACGGACCGAGTGGCGGTGCTCCAGCGGTAACGGGATCGCCAGTTGGGAACATTCAAAATCAGAGAGGGTAAGTGGCGCTCTGGTATATGTTTTCTATGTAACGCATAGTATATGTTGTGCATGTTGGTTATATTATATGTTTCTCTGGCAAGTTGTAGATTTTTGATGTGAGATCACCCCTGCAGTTGCTTCACTTTTCAGCCCGTAGGAGTGTAGGGTTTTGCATTTTTCTAGATGCATGTTATCCATGTTTTTCTTGTTTCCCTTCTTCATATGAGTCACTTTATTATGGTCTATAACACTATGAGCAATATGTACTCAGACAATTTATGTAAATTTCACTATGTTTATGATTTGTGACTTAGTGGTTACCATGACAACCATTTTGTTGGCGTTTTTTTTTTGTCTAATTGGGGGGTGGGGTTTAAACTATGTTTGGCCATAAAGGCATTGTTGTTTGTATCACTTGTGTCTGAGGAAGGGGATGTAGTGTCCCTGAAACGTTACATTTGTCACAGTAAATTAGATTTTTCAAAATATCCAGTGAGTGAAAGTTTTATTGTTGTTATTGTGTATATCACTAGCAACCTGGTAGATGATTGGAAGGTGAGAGTGCACATTCTGGCTACGTTATATATATATATATATATATATATATATATATAACACATAGAAAGACCCAGCACTCACCAGCTAGCTCACAGCTAAGATAAAATCACAACTGGAAAGGTTAGTTACCGCATCTGGCCAAATGGGAAAGCTCAGGCACCAGGTCAAGGTCCTTTCCACTGCCTGAGCCCCTAACACAGCCACACCATCATGCAAGCTCACAAAGCCAAACAGACTGAGAACAAAGAAGGGGTGCACAGGTGGATGTAATCACCCAGAGAAAATACAAAACATGGACGGGAACTGCACTCCATGACCGAACCAGGTACACATCCTGTGACTCAGCAACATCCAGCCCTGGGTGCTAAATAGCACTCCAAAAAAGCTGTGATGTCACCAGAGCCACAGGAAGTTAACCCCAGTCCGGAATGGGTGCAAGAAACAAGGGGGATTACAAACAAAAAGTAATACAACACATAGAAACACCCAGCACTCACCAGCTAGCTCACAGCTAAGATAAAATCACAACTGGAAAGGTTAGTTACCGCATCTGGCCAAATGGGAAAGCTCAGGCACCACGTCAAGGTCCTTTCCACTGCCTGAGTGCCTAACACAGCCACACCATCATGCGAGCTCACAAAGCCAAACAGACTGAGAACAAAGAAGGGGTGAACAGGTGAATTTAATCACCCAGAGAAAATACAAAACATGGAAGGGAACTCCAAGACCGGACCAGGTACACATCCTGTGACTCAGCAACATCCAGCCCTGGGTGCTAAATAGCACTCCAAAAAAGCTGTGATTTCACCAGAGCCACGGGCAGTTAACCACAGTCCGGAATGGGTGCAAGAAACAAGGGGGATTACAAACAAAAAGTAATACAACACATAGAAACACCCAGCACTCACCAGCTAGCTCACAGCTAAGATAAAATCACAACTGTAGAGGTTAGTTACCGCATCTGGCCAAATGGGAAAGCTCAGGCACCACGTCAAGGTCCTTTCCCCTGCCTTAGTCTCTAACACAGCCACACCATCATGCGAGCTCACAAAGCCAAACAGACTGAGAACAAAGAAGGGGTGCACAGGTGGATGTAATCACCCAGAGAAAATACAAAACATGGAAGGGAACTGCACTCCAAGACCGGACCAGGTACACATCCTGTGACTCAGCAACATCCAGCCCTGGGTGCTAAATAGCACTCCAAAAAAGCTGTGATGTCACCAGAGCCACAGGCAGTTAACCCCAGCCCGGAATGGGTGCAAGAAACAAGGGGGATTACAAACAAAAAATAATACAACACATAGAAACACCCAGCACTCACCAGTTAGCTCACAGCTAAGATAAAATCACAACTGGAAAGGTTAGTTACCGCATTTGGCCAAATGGGAAAGCTCAGGCACCACGTCAAGGTCCTTTCCACTGCCTGAGTCCCTAACACAGCCACAACATCATGCGAGTTCACAAAGCCAAACAGACTGAGAACAAAGAAGGGGTGCACACGTGTATGTAATCACCCAGAGAAAATACAAAACATGGAAGGGAACTGCACTCCAAGACCAGACCAGGTATACATCCTGTGACTCAGCAACATCCAGCCCTGGGTGCTAAATAGCTAAATAGCTAAGATTTTATCTTAGCTGTGAGCTAGCTATTGAGTGCTGGGTGTTTCTATGCATTGTATTACTTTTTGTTTGTAATCCCCCTTGTTTCTTGCACCCATTTCGGACTGGGGTTAACTGCCTATGGCTCTGGTGACATGACAGCTTTTTGGAGTGCTATTTAGCACCCAGGGCTGGATGTTGCTGAGTCACAGGATGTGTACCTGGTCCGGTCTTGGAGTGCAGTTCCCTTCCATGTTTTATATATATATATATAAATAAATATGTATTTAAGAATAAATAGAACATAGTCTGCTATGTGAAGTATGTGAAATATTCATGTTTAGTGTCAGGTTAGCGCACTTTGGATAAATGCGATCGAGTTTGGGCATAAGTAAGGAGTTTTTTTTTTTTCCACTTTCGCACTCCTTTGAAGTTTATAAGGGAATACGTTAATGCATTCACGATATTCTGAGTAGGGATGGGCAAATGTGTTTATATTTGAATTCGAATGTTAGAACGAATGTTATTGTAGAAATTCGATTTACATAATAGAATGTTGATAAGAACAAATATTCTTAAAAATTTGATTTTTGATTTTCGAATGTTATTTACAGTTTTCGAATGTCACATTCGAATTCGAATGTTACTTTCAAATTCAAATATTACATTTATAAAACACAATTGTAGACTAGAAACACTATTTCGAATTCAAATGTCACATTCAAATAGAATATCACATTTGAATCAAATATCACATTCGAATTTGAATATTACATTTATAAAACACAGTATTAGACTATAAATACTATTTCAAATTCAAATGTCACATTCGAATCGAATATCACATTCGAATCGAATATCACATTTATTAAACACAGTTGTAAACTAGAAATACTATTTCGAATTCGAATGTCACATTCAAATTCGAATATTACATTTAAAAAACACAGTAATAGACTAGAAATATCATTTTGAATTCGAATGTGATATTTGAATTGGAATGTCACATTCAAATTAGAATATTACATTTAAAACACAGTATTAGACTAGAAATACTATTTCAAATTTGAATGTGACATTCGAATGTAGCATTCGAATTCGAATATTACATTTATTAAACACAGTTGTAGACTAGAAATACAATTTCCAATTTCAATGTCACATTGGAATTTGAATATTACATTTCGAAATTGAATTAATACATAGCTAAACATCCTTAATTTTGAAAACGAAAATTTGAAAATAGAATGTTAGAATGTTATATAAACATTCGAAAATCGATTTGAATGAACGAATGTATCAAAATTCATTTTAAATTTTTAATTTTTAGAAACATTCGCCTATCCCTAATTCTGAGTTCACCTTTAGTGGAAATCAAAGGTGTTAATGGTGTAATCTGCAGTTTCAAAAAGGAGATTTCATTAAGGCTACCAAGTAAGTAATTTGTAAATGCTTAATAATCTTAATGAGATACTTCCGGTATTACGGACCGAGTGGCGGTGCTCCAGCGGTAACGGGATCGCCAGTTGGGAACATTCAAAATCAGAGAGGGTAAGTGGCGCTCTGGTATATGTTTTATATGTAACGCATAGTATATGTTGTGCATGTTGGTTATATTATATGTTTCTCTGGCAAGTTGTAGATTTTTGATGTGAGATCACCCCTGCAGTTGCTTCACTTTTCAGCCCGTAGGAGTGTAGGGTTTTGCATTTTTCTAGATGCATGTTATCCATGTTTTTCCTGTTTCCCTTCTTCATATGAGTCACTTTATTATGGTCTATAACACTATGAGCAATATGTACTCAGACAATTTATGTAAATTTCACTATGTTTATGATTTGTGACTTAGTGGTTACCATGACAACCATTTTGTTGGCGGTTTTTTTTTTGTCTAATTGGGGGGTGGGGTTTAAACTATGTTTGGCCATAAAGGCATTGTTGTTTGTATCACTTGTGTCTGAGGAAGGGGATGTAGTGTCCCTGAAACGTTACATTTGTCACAGTAAATTAGATTTTTCAAAATATCCAGTGAGAGAAAGTTTTATTGTTGTTATTGTGTATACCACTAGCAACCTGGTAGATGATTGGAAGGTGAGAGTGCACATTCTGGCTACGTTATATATATATATATATATATATATATATATAACACATAGTAAGTAAGTAATTTGTAAATGCTTAATAATCTTAATAATGAGCCTTAAACCCCTTCTCTAAACAATATATAGAACAGCGTTATCCTCATTTATTAGCACTATACAGAGAAATGTTAACCCTTTTTGGTCAACCAAATATAGAAGAATGTTAAAGGGGACAGTCTACTCCAGAATTGTTATAGTTTAAAAGGATAGATAATCCCTTTATTACCTATTAAGCAGTTTTTCATAACCAACACTCTACACTTTTTACCTCTGTGATTACCTTATATCTAAGCATCTGCATACTACCCCTTATCTCAGTTATTTTATATAGAAAAGTGTTAACATGTCATGTCATTCACACATGGGGTTAGATTTAGCATGCATCATAAGACCGTTGCTCCTTATCTCATCCGCCACCTCTGAGGTGGTGGACTGCAATTATCCCGATCGGATACAATTGGGATGATTGACACTCCCTGCTAGTGACCGATTGGCCGTGAATGTGCAGGGAGCGGCATTGCACAAGCATTTCATGAGAAATGCTTGTGCAATGATAATTGCCGAAAGCGTATGCTGTTGGAATTTATCGATGTCGGGTGGACATGATCCGCTGTAGTGTATCATGACCGCCCCACATTTGATAAATCTACCCCATAGAGTAGTGTTATTTTGATCTATCAGTTCCATCCAAACCAATCTCAATGTTCCCTTTAATTTTTTTGAGCACTATGGGCGATAAAATATAACTGTGCAATTTCTGACCAAGTGATTAAAATGTGTGCACACTTTATTCTTAAGTGTTGTCAAATCTGAAAATGTTGTAAAGGTAACACACATACTGTACATAAACACGCACATTGACATACACAACTCACACTTGCACACTCACGTTCTCTCTCACAAAGACAATAAGTGAATCAGCTGCTGGCAACAGTATACACATACACACAAGCAGATGCACACACATACATACATACGTATAAACATATATATATACTGTATATACACAGTCTTTTTTAAAAGTTTAATTCTGAAAAATGATTGCAATACATTATTTAGTAAAGACTTGTTTTAATGTAATTACATTTGACGAAGACACATTTTAAAGTAGTGTATGTCTTTTTAAGTTCTCTTGATATTAGAGCTAGACCACAGATAAAATAGTCAGCTGATCAGTAACCATTGTTATTAATCTGCTCCAGTAATTCTAAAAATATTTCTTGTTATTGTGCCCAAGGACTGGAAACAGGAAACTTTGATTTACGAAATGATTGCTATAATAAGGAGCCTATAAAATAATGCATACCGAAACAGAACACTTAAGAGAATAGGCTCAATGCAATTTTAAGTATTTTTTCCCTTAAAGGGACAGTTTACCTGCTGTAGTGTATTAAATTGTTTACAAATAGCTCCTTTTACTTTATATTAGCATTTGAAATAGATTATTTCTGTGGGATCCCTAGCAATTCTAAAAGTTTATATAATTAAAGAAACATAAACAGCTCATTTTTTTCTTTCATTAATTCACACAGAGCATGTAATTTTAAACATTTTAATTTTATTCTATTATGTAATTTGTTTTGTATCTAGGAAGGATCAGAAGCTGCTGATTGGTGGCTGAATTTATCTGCCTCATGTCATTGGTTCAATCAATGTATTCAGCTAGCTCCCTTTAGTGCATTGCTGCCTCTTAATTTTATGCTCTGTCTGAATCATGACAGAAAAATTGTGTGTTTCGTGTCCCTTTAAGACAGTATAGGTTAAATAAAGCTGTGTAAACATAGCCAGCAGCATGGATGTGTACAAAAGGGATACACTAAGGATAACTGATTTCAATTCAGGCTTAACCAATTTTGATGGGTAGTGGTTTTAAAGATAGATAATTAAAATACAAAATAAACATAAAGAAGCAATGTATCATATATTTTATACTCTGGAATTGGTACAACAAGTTATACACCTCCCCTTCAAAGATAAATCTAATCTGCAAAAAATTAAAGAAAACAGCCGTTTTATTTCAGACAAAAACTTATACTACACATTTTGAAAAATTATTTTTAATAATGGGCATCGGGAAACCACATTTTCTATTATACAGTTGAAAGTTAAAATATTAAATATTCCAAACTTTTTGTAGCATAAAAAGTATTTATGCAGCTCTAGAACTCATTGAGCCCCAGGACAAAGTCTGTTGCAGGGCCTCCCACATTTGAACAGCACTATCCAATCCATTTAATATTTACTTTACTGTCCCTTTAAATAGATTATATAAGAAATTGTGAAGAGATAGAATACTCTGCATAAGAGAAGTGAAATTATAATTTTTTATCTTAATTACATTTATTTTACTTCATTCTCTTCCCTTCCTTCTTTCTCTTCAAACCCTCCCTCCCTATTTTCTCACCATCCCTCCCTCTCTCTGCTCACCTTTCCTCCCTCCCTCTGCTCACATTCATTCTCTCACTCTGCTCACATTCACCCTCTCCCTCTGCTCATATTCATTCTCTCCCTCTGCTCGCCTTCCCTCTCTCCCTCTGCTCACCTTCCTTCTCTCACTCTGCTCACCTTCCCTCTCTCCCTCTGCTCACATTCTTTCTCTCGCTTTTGTCAATTTCCCTCTCTCCCTCTGGTCACTGTCCCTCTCTCCCTCTGCTCATCTTCCCTCACTCCCTCTCATCAACTTCCCTCTCTCTTTCTGCTCACCTTCCCTCTCTCCCTCTGCTCAACTTCCCTCTCTCCCTCTGCTCATCTTCTCTCTCTCCCTCTGCTCACCTTCCCTCTCTCACTCTGCTCACCTTCCCTCTTTTACTCTGCTCACCTTCCCTCTGTCCCTCTGCTCACCGTCCCTCTCTCCCTCTGCTCATGTTCCCTCTTTCCCTCTGCATACATTCCCTTGCTCCCTCTGCTCACCTTCTGTCTCTCTCCTTCTCGTCACCTCCTCTCTCTCCCTCTGGTCACTGTCCCTCTTTTCCTCTGATCACAGTCCCTCTCTCCCTCTGCTCACCTTCCCTCTTTCCCTCTCCTCACCTACACTCTCTCCCTCTGCTCACCTTCACTCTCTCCCTCTGCTCACCTTCACTCTCTCCCTCTGCTCACCTTCTCTTTCTTCCTTTGGTCACTGTCCCTCTTGTCATCTTCCCAATTTCCTTCTGCTCACCATCTCTCTCTCCCTCTGCTTACCTTCCCTCTGGTAACCTTCCCTCTCTCCCTCTGCTCATATTTCCTCTCTCCCTCTTCTCACATTCCCTCTCTCCCTCTGTTCACATTCCCTCTCTCCCTCTGCTCACATTCCCTCTCTTCCTCTGCTCACATTCCCTCTCTCTCTCTTCTCACATTCCCTCTCTCCCTCTTCCCACATTCCCTCTCTCCCTCTGTTCACATTCCCTCTCTCCCTCTGCTCACATTCCCTCTCTCCCTCTTCTAACATTCCCTCTCTCCCTCTGCTCACCTTCCCTCTCTCCCTCTGCTCACCTTCCCTCTCTCCCTCTTCTCACCTTCCCTCTCTCCCTCTGCTCACGTTCCCTCTCTCCCTCTTCTCACCTTCCCTCTCTCCCTCTGTTCACATTCCCTCTCTCCCTCTTCTCAACTTCCCTCTCTCTTTCTGCTCACATTCCCTCTCTCCCTCTGCTCACATTCCCTCTCTCCCTCTTCTCACATTCCCTCTCTCCTTCTTCTCACATTCCCTCTCTCCCTATGTTCACATTCCCTCTCTCCCTCTGCTCACATTTCCTCTCTCCCTCTGCTCACATTCCCTCTCTCCCTCTTCTCACATTCCCTCTCTCCCTCTGCTCATCTTCCCTCTCTCCCTCTGCTCACATTCCCTCTCTCCCTCTGCTCACATTCCCTCTCTACCTCTTCTCACCTTCCCTCTTTCCCTCTGTTCACATTCCATCTCTCCATCTTCTCAACTTCCCTCTCTCTCTCTGCTCACATTCCCTCTCTCCCTCTGCTCACATTCCTTCTCTCCCTCTTCTCACCTTCCCTCTCTCCCTCTTCTCACATTCCCTCTCTCCCTCTGTTCACATTCCCTCTCTCTCTCTGCTCACATTCCTTCTCTCCCTCTGCTCACATTCCTTCTCTCCCTCTGCTCACATTCCCTCTCTCCCTCTTCTCACATTCCCTCTCTCCCTCTGTTCACATTCCCTCTCTCCCTCTGCTCACATTCCCTCTCTCCCTCTGCTCACATTCCCTCTCTCCCTCTTCTCACATTCCCTCTCTCCCTCTGCTCACCTTCCCTCTCTCCCTCTGCTCACATTCCCTCTCTCCCTCTGCATACATTCCCTCTCTCCCTCTTCTCACCTTCCCTCTCTCCCTCTGTTCACATTCCCTCTCTCCCTCTTCTCAACTTCCCTCTCTCTCTCTGCTCACATTCCCTCTCTCCCTCCGCTCACATTCCCTCTCTCCCTCTTCTCACCTTCCCTCTCTCCCTCTGCTCATATTCCCTCTGCTCACATCCCCTCTCTCCCTCTGCTCACATTCCCTCTGCTCACCTTCCTTCTCTCCTTTTAGTCACCGTCCCTCTATCCCTCTTCTCACTTTCCCTCTGCTCACCTTCCCTCTCTCACACTGCTAACTGTCCCCTCTCACCCTCTGCTTATCTTTCCTCTCTCCCTCTGCTAACCTTTCCTCCCTCCCTCTACCCACCTTCCCGCTATCCCTCTGCTCACCTTCTCTCTCTCCCTCTGCTCACCTTGCCTCTCTCCCTTTGATCACTGTCCCTCTCTCCCTCTGCTCACCTTCTCTCTAACCCTCCGCTCACCTTTCCTCTCTCCCTCTGCTCACCTTTCCTCTCTCCCTCTGCTCACCTTCCCTCTCTCCCTCTGCTCACCTTCCTCTCTCCCTCTGCTCACCTTGCCTCTCTCCCTTTGATCACTGTCCCTCTCTCCCTCTGCTAACCTTCCCTCTCTTCCTCTGCTCACCTTGCCTCTCTCCCTTTGATCACTGTCCCTCTCTCCCGCTGCTCACCTTCTCTAACCCTCCGCTCACCTTCCCTCTCTCCCTCCACTCTTCTGCCCTCTTGTATAGTTATGAAGCCATTTAAAACAACATTGTTAATGATTATATAGTATACCTTATTTTGTATTTGTTATCATTAAATTACCAGTAAAATAAAATATATATTTTTAAAAATTCTAAATTGGTATAATAGATATTCATTATTTTTAAGTGGTGTTTGTAGTATTAGGATTCATTTTATAGTTATGGATTTAAATAATTACTATAAGAGGAGTGTGGGTGGAACTGAGAATGCAACGCTTTACTAAATGATATGTAAAAGAACAATTGGTAGCTTACATGGAAGAGTACAGAAACAGAAAGTTTAAACACCCAAGTCACATTCCCTCTCTCCCTCTGCTCACATTCCCCCTCTCCCTCTACTCACCTTCCCTCTCCCCCTCTGCTCACATTCCCTCTCTCCCTCTGCTCACATTCCCTCTCTCCCTCTTCTCACCTTCCCTCTCTCCCTCTGTTCACATTCCCTCTCTCCCTCTTCTCAACTTCCCTCTCTCTCTCTGCTCACATTCCCTCTCCCCCTCTGCTCACATTCCCTCTCTCCCTCTGTTCACATTCCCTCTCTCCCTCTTCTCAACTTCCCTCTCTCTCTCTGCTCACATTCCCTCTCTCCCTTTGCTCACATTCCCTATCTCCCTCTTCTCAACTTCTCTCTCTCTCTGCTCATATTCCCTCTGCTCACATTCCCTCTGCTCACCTTCCTTCTCTCCTTTTAGTCACCGTCCCTCTATCCCTCTTCTCACTTTCCCTCTGCTCACCTTCCCTCTCTCACACTGCTAACTGTCCCCTCTCACCCTCTGCTCATCTTTCCTCTCCCCCTCTGCTAACCTTTCCTCCCTACCTCTATTCACCTTTCCTCTCTCCCTCTGCTTATCTTTCCTCCCTCCCTCTACCCACCTTCCCGCTATCCTTCTGCTCACCTTCTCTCTCTCTCCCTCTGCTCAACTTGCCTCTCTCCCTTTGATCACTGTCCCTCTCTCCCTCTGCTCACCTTCTCTCTATCCCTCCGCTCACCTTCCCTCTCTCCCTCTGCTCACCTTCCCTCTCTCCCTCTGCTCACCTTCCCTCGCTCCCTCTGCTCACCTTCCCTCTCTCCCTCTGCTCAACTTGCCTCTCTCCCTTTGATCACTGTCCCTCTCTCCCTCTGCTCACCTTGCCTCTCTCCCTTTGATCACTGTCCCTCTCTCCCTCTGCTAACCTTCCCTCTCTTCCTCTGCTCACCTTCCCTCTCTCCCTCTGCTCACCTTGCCTCTCTCCCTTTGATCACTGTCCCTCTCTCCCGCTGCTCACCTTCTCTATCCCTCCGCTCACCTTCCCTCTCTCCCTCCACTCTTCTGCCCTCTTGTATAGTTATGAAGCCATTTAAAACAACATTGTTAATGATTATATAGTATACCTTATTTTGTATTTGTTATCATTAAATTACCAGTAAAATAAAATATATATTTTTAAAAATTCTAAATTGGTATAATAGATATTCATTATTTTTAAGTGGTGTTTGTAGTATTAGGATTCATTTTATAGTTATGGATTTAAATAATTACTATAAGAGGAGTGTGGGTGGAACTGAGAATGCAACGCTTTACTAAATGATATGTAAAAGAACAATTGGTAGCTTACATGGAAGAGTACAGAAACAGAAAGTTTAAACACCCAAGTCACATTCCCTCTCTCCCTCTGCTCACATTCCCTCTCTCCCTCTACTCACCTTCCCTCTCCCCCTCTGCTCACATTCCCTCTCTCCCTCTGCTCACATTCCCTCTCTCCCTCTTCTCACCTTCCCTCTCTCCCTCTGTTCACATTCCCTCTCTCCCTCTTCTCAACTTCCCTCTCTCTCTCTGCTCACATTCCCTCTCCCCCTCTGCTCACATTCCCTCTCTCCCTCTGTTCACATTCCCTCTCTCCCTCTTCTCACATTCCCTCTCTCCCTCTGTTCACATTCCCTCTCTCCCTCTTCTCAACTTCCCTCTCTCTCTCTGCTCACATTCCCTCTCTCCCTTTGATCACTGTCCCTCTCTCCCTCTGCTAACCTTCCCTCTCTTCCTCTGCTCACCTTCCCTCTCTCCCTCTGCTCACCTTCCCTCTCTTCCTCTGCTCACCTTCCCTCTCTCCCTCTGCTCACCTTGCCTCTCTCCCTTTGATCACTGTCCCTCTCTCCCGCTGCTCACCTTCTCTATCCCTCCACTCACCTTCCCTCTCTCCCTCCACTCTTCTGCCCCTGACTGCTCAATTTCCCTGCCACACATTGTCCTAAGATTCTGCATGATGAACTTATTACATTTTAATTCTTCAAGCTTTAGAATAATTTCATGTGTTGGGAAAAGTTAAAAGTGTTTGCTTATTTTTATATAGTTGATTAAATGCTTTCAGTACCTCACTGTGTGCTAGCCTTTCTCTCTTTTTCTTTTTACTCTTTTGCCCTCTTTCACTCTCTCTGTCACTCTCTCTATCTTGTATAGTTATGAAGCCATTTAAAACAACATTGTTAATGATTATATAGTATACCTTATTTTGTATTTGTTATCATTAAATTACCAGTAAAATAAAATATATATTTTTAAAAATTCTAAATTGGTATAATAGATATTCATTATTTTTAAGTGGTGTTTGTAGTATTAGGATTCATTTAATAGTTATGGATTTAAATAATTACTATAAAAGGAGTGTGGGTGGAACTGAGAATGCAAAGCTTTACTAAATGATATGTAAAAGAACAATTGGTAGCTTACATGGAAGAGTACATAAACAGAAAGTTTAAACACCCAAGTCAAAACACTATAGTGCTATTCAAATTTCAGAAAACTTTAGTCGGGTGAAGTCCATTGGGCACAGATATTTGAATGGTGCAATACACCCAATTGTATAGATTGTGAGACTGTCATGGGACACCAGGTAGGTAGAGCATATGCTACTGGTTTGAGGAAGGCTGCCACTGGTGTAGTAGACACAGGATACTCAGCAGGTACAGGATACCCAGTCTGTACTATTGGTGAGGCTGTCATGGGATACCAGGTAGGTACAGCAGGCACAGTTGGTTTGAGGAAATATTTCACTGATATAGCAGCCACAGGATACTCAGCAACCATAGGATAACCACTGGGTACTGTTGGTGAGACTGTCATGGGATTCCAGGTAGATACAACAGGCACAGATGGTTTGAGGTAAGTACCTGACATAATATTTGCTTTACATTCTTAACACTATCTGTGTATTTTGTTATATGTGTATTTCTTTAAGTATAAAAATATGCATAGTGCATATTTATGTGATTTTTTTCAATAAAATTTAAAAAACAAGAAAATGAATTGGCAAAAATCATGTTAATTCCTAGAGCTTAAGATCTCAATCAAACTTTAAAAAACAAGGGTATTCAAAACTTAAAATGTCCCTGCCATGGGTGCTTTACATGATATCATCAATTACATGACTGATTACATCACACATGACATTGTTGATGACATCATCAACATAACTAGTGACGTCACCTATGACCTCATCAATGGCATCCCTAGTGACAAAACCCATAACATTATTCTAAAGATCAGAGAAATTATATTATCTAAATCATCAATTATATCACTAGTAACATCAATTATGACATAATCAATGTCATCAGTTGTGATGCAACTAGGGTTGCACCGATACCACTTTTTTAAGACAGAGTACAAGTACCGATACTTTTTTCAAATACTCACCGATACCAATTACCGATACTTTTTTTAATGTCATGACAGTTTACAAAGCACAATACAGACTAATGATTTAAGATTGCTTCTTTATAATTATGAACTGTAACTCAAAAGACATTTTGAAATAATAAAAGTTTTATGTTCTTGTTGTCACAAAGTTCACAGAACATGTATATAAATAAAAATATTACAATAGCATATATTGACAACAATAAATAACAGCTGCAACAGCTGGGGCTGGGAAGCTACAAATTAAAGTGGTGATTACTGGATGCAATTGGTTTGTAGGGTGCCTATATAACTCATCAATCTGACATTTGTACTTAATAAAAAGTTATATAATTTAATTCTGAAAATAATATTGGGGAAGGAGTACCCAGTAATCCCCTTTGAGAAAAATGGGGCATTTGCATTCTACTGACTCAACAGAAAATAGGGCTGGTCTTCATATTTTTCCAGGGCTGCTTTTTATTCCCAGTCCAGCCCTGGCTAAGGATGTTCCTTAGAGTACATTATGTTTTGAGCACAATTGTTTAGGATGAGAACTAGCAGTATAACAGGCAATTTATCAATTTTTCAAAAGTTAGCGGCAAGTTCTTATTAAGGAACAGAAGCATCTCTGCATGTTCAGCTATGTCTGGTTTCTGCTATCAGTAAGGACTTTTGACGCTAAGCTGAACAGTCTTTCACTTTTCACACTACTGCATGGGTCAGAAAGATATTTTTGGGCCATTAAATCTCAGTTTAATAACTGCCCAGTACTTCAGGGGTTTGTCTGAATGAGGTACAGTGATCTCTCCAGGTAGACTTCCAGCTGTATAGTAGCTTTTGGAGCACTGCTCTGACGTACAATAATACAAATAACAGCAATTTGTATTGGCAGAACAGAAGTAAAACATTTTTTAGTTAAGTCTCCACTCCAGCTTAAAATGAAATGGGAACATGCAGTTTGAAAAACGCCACAAGATGGCGTATGGCTAAGAATTGGAGGTATTGGTTTAAGTATCAGTGCATTTGCACGAGTACAAGTACTCATGCAAATACTTGGTATAGGCACCGATACCGATACTAGTATCGGTATCGGTGCAACCCTAGATGCAACCCATGATGACATCCTACACATCATGGGCGAGATTACATATACGGTGCAGGCTTCAGTGCAACTGCTTAAGCCCGCGCTGCCCGTAATTTTACCTTGCACATCGGGAAATCATATAAACCCCGCCGGCAGATCATAAAGTGCCGTAAGTTGGATAAACTAGCGATGTCCAGAAATGTGCGTAAATACAAATTTCTGGAGTCGCCAGTGACTTACAACACTTTAGAAACTTCTGGCGCCTAAGAAAATAAAAAAAATGACATCAAATCTCTGTAAAAGTCTAACATGCCTCCCAAAAATAAACCCGACATGTAAAACCCCTATATCCGCCATCAAACCCACATCAGAACTAATAATAAAAGTATTAACCCCAAAACCGACAACCCCCACAACGCAATATGCCTAATTGAACTATTAACCCCTAATCAGCCATTCACACATGGCAAACTACCTAATAAAAGTATTAACTCCTAAATCTGCAAACCCCAACATCGCAAGCTACCTATTAAAACTATTAACCCCTAATCCGTCATTAAACCACATCGCAATAAACTTAATAATGTATATTAACCCATAATCCGCCATTAACTCACAATGCAATAACCCTAATACAACTATTAACCCCTAATCCGCCAAACCTACTCAACGCAATAATCCTAATAAATATATTAACCCCTAATCCGCCAAACCTCCACATCACAAATAACTAATTAAATTACTAAGCCTCCTAACCTAACACCCCCTAAATTAACCCCATTTACCTAAATTAAAAAAATACTAAATTACAATTAAAATAAAAAAGCTAACATTACTTAAAATAATAAAACCTAAATTTAAATTAATCTAAGATTACAAAACAAAAAAATTCTATTACATAAATAATAAGTCAAATTATCAAAAATAAAAAAAATAAACCTAATATCTATGAAAATAAAAAAGCCCCCACAAATTAAAAACACTGCCTAATCTAATACTAAACTACCAATAGCCCTTAAAAGGGCCTTTTGTAGGGCATTGCCCTAAATTATACAGCTATTTTCCTTAAAGAAATACTAGGTTCCCCCCTCTAGCAGTAAAACCCCCCAAAATCCTAAACTGCCTATTGCCCCTAAAGAGGCATTTGTATGGGCATTGCCCTTAAAAGGGCATTCAGCTCTTTAAAGAGTGCCCAGAAATTCCTAATCTATAACAAAACAAACCTCCAAAAAAAAAAAAAACACCTAAGTCTAACCCCCTAAATAGGTACTCACCATTCCTGAAGTCAGGCGGTGAAGTCTTCTTTCAAGCGGCCGACATCTTCTTCCAACCGGGGACTTCTTCCTTTTTCATCCAGGACCAAGCCGGCGTGGAGCGGAGATGAGCTCCATGGAGTGTGGAGGATCCTCTTCGTATGATCGTCGCCGTACACTGAATAGTGAATTCAAGGTACGTGTTTAAATATGACGTCCCTTGTATTCCTTTTGGCTGATTTGATTCTTCAAATTCAAATCAGCCAATAGGATGATAGCTACTGAAATCCTACTTTATTTGGTTTATTGCGATGTGGGTTAATGGCAGATTAGGGGTTAATATACTTTATTAGGTTTATTGAGATGTGGGTTAATGACGGATTAGGACTTAATATACTTTATTAGGTTTATTGCAATGTGGGTTAATGGCGGATTAGGGTTAATATACTTTATTAGTTATTGTGGTGGGGGATTACGGTTGACAGGTAGATAGATATTTCACATGCGTTAGGTGTTAGTTATTTTCAGGAGGTAGATAGATATTGCTCATGCGTTAGGTGTTGGTTAATATTTTCAGCCAGTTACGGGAGTTACAGTGTTCACATACTCAGCGCAAGTCTTGCTGCCCCTGCCTATGTGTGGTGAGGTGAAAAGCTGGCGATATATAATCTTGCCCCAGAAAAGTAATAGTGGAAAATTGTATTACTATGAAATCTAAGATTATATTGGGCAATATTGTTTATGACATCACATGTGATGCAATCAATGGTACGGCAATATACAGCAATATGTAGAAGTATTTGCATGTTTCCTTTACAGAAAAATGTATGCAGTGGGACATTTTAGTATGTTGTTTGCATTGAATTTATTGATTTTATAAAATCTGTTAATTGTAAGCTGAGAGGGCAAGGAGGGATTAAGTATGATAGGTGTAAGAGGGTCTGGATGATGCTCTGTGTTAGGGGAAAGGAGGGGAATGCTGTAAAAGGTAATGTGAGACTGAGAAAAGTAAGCAAGGAATGTTGTACAAAGAAAAACAAGAGGACAGAAAAGGCTGGATGTTTGTGAGAAATTTTGGCAGGAAAGGGTAAAGAAGGTTTGTTTTAGAGTGGTTTGAAGATGATGAGACTAATGTGCATATGAGAAAAAGATAAGTTAAGAAAGAGACAATGAAAAGGATGAGGAGGACTGTATGAGGAAAAGGGGGGGGGGGGTTAAAAATAACCCAGTGTGGGAACAGTAAGGTAACTAAGAGATTACAGGTATATATTAGGGTAATTGAGGGTCAAAAGGTGCTGTTGTGATGTAGATGTGCCTAATAGAAAGGGCAACACAAAGGCAAGGCTGTGTGTTAGGGAAAGGAAATGAGATGGAGGAATGAGGAGATGCTTGTGGTTACAGATGAAGATATGGACTAGGGTGAGGAAAATAAGGTTTAAAAGAATAAAGAGATTGATGTGGGGGGGTGGGGGTGGCTGTGATGTCCTGGGTTATGTCACTACTGATGCCATTGATTATGTCACACGCAATGTCTTTGGTGATTTAGAAAATATAAGTTCTCAGTCATTGATGATGCCATAGGTGATGCCACTATTGATGTCATTAATAATTTCTAAAATATAATTTCTCTGATATGTAGGATGATGTCATGGGTTATGCCACTAGTTATGCCATTGTCAATGTCTTGCAAAGCACCCAGGGTAGGGGCAGTTTAATTTCTGAGAATATTTCTTTTTTTTTTAACAATATATTTATTGACCTCACTTTCTTGTTATAAACAATTTAGTGTTTCTTTCAGGTCTGATAAGAATTATATATAACTTGGGCACAAATATGCAACCCAGAATTCCAGTACTAGAAGCCAGTATAGAAAATATTTCTACTGCTACAACATATTTCCCTTTGGTGCTCAGGTATGCTGGAATAAATGATATCCAGACACTACAAAACACCAACATGCTGAATGAGATAAATTTAGCTTCATTGAAAATGTCAGGCAGCTCCCTAGCAAAGAAAGCAATTGTGAAACTTGCAAGTGCCAAAAATCCCATATATCCCAGAATGCAGTAAAATCCAATGATAGAACCTTCATCACATTGAGCTACTATCTTTCCTATCTCATCTTTCATGTTATAGTATGGAAATGGAGGCTTAATTGCCAACCAACATGCACAAATTATAACTTGAATCATAGAGCTGACAATCACTACTGAGTTAGATACAGTGGCTCCCATCCAGTTCTTTAATTTGCTCCCAGGTTTGGTGGCATTAAATGCAATGACGACAGTCAAAGTTTTAGCTAGGATGGCAGAGACAGAGATAGAAAAGGTAACTCCAAAAACTGTTTGTCTTAGAATACAGGTAATATGAAGTGGATGACCAATAAATATTAAATTACAGAGGAAGCACATCTTCAGAGAGAAGAGCAGTATGTAAGTAAGATCTCGGTTATTGGCTTTCACAATTGGTGTGGTTCTGTATTTAGTAAAAATTATAGTTATCCAAGAAGTAAAAAGAGCAAACAGAACAGATATTGATGCTAGGAGCATTCCCAGTGGTTCTTCATAAGACAGATAATTTATGACTTTATAAATGCACTTGTCTCTGTTTGTGTTAGGCCACTGACTTTCTGGACATTTGGTACATGATTCCATATCTAAAAAAAAAAAAAAAAAAAATAGAAGTATGCACAAAAATATATTAAATGTTTTATGATGGTTGATAAAAAATGTAAAATAATTAATTCATAGTTAGATTAATAATAGAAAGAAGCCAAGAGCATAAAATGATACCTTATACATTGTAAAGAATATTCATTGTAACAAACTGGGACCAGTATTCCCTCTAAGGCCAGTTTTGTGAGAGTCCCAGCAGTAAAACAGTTAAAAAGGAAACCACATTTTGCCGTCTGCATTGTGTAGTGTTTGCTAATTGCTCTAATTAACCGTTTCACTGCTGGATCACTCACAAAACTGGCCTTAGAGCAGTGGAGGCTCCTCCATTTGAGCACAATCGCACGTGCCCCCCTTCCGGACCACAAGAAGAAGAAAAAAAATCTGAATAAAATATATTTTTTCCAATAGCCCACCTATTGGAAAAATTATATTTAATTTGTAGCCCAAAAAAAAATAAAAGCCAAATTGTTTTTTATTTTTAAATGTAAAAAAAAAAATTAAGTTTTTTTTATATGTTCTAACCCCTAACCGCACGTGCGGTAGCTAACATATGGCAGTGTCTATGCATAAATTAAATTTTCCTGCAGTCACCGCTCCAAGCCTCCACCCATCCCCATACTCTCTTGTTCGCACACTTCAGACTGTGCGAGGGGGGGAGGTGTTTAATGATCAGACAGGCAGTGATACAGGATACGTCATCTCTCACAGTCATGTGATGACGTTTGGCATGCTCCTCCCAGCTCAACGGCGCGAAATCTCATTTTGGAGATAGACGTTGAGCAGAGAGGAGCGAGCCTGAGACTGAGAGGGAGCAGAGTTGAGAGAAGGAGCAGAGTTGACAGAAAACTGAGAATAGGTAGATCCGTTATGTTTTGCTATTAGCAGTAAAGGGATGTTAGAAATTTGTAAATGGTGACGCAGCTCCATCTTCAAATTGCGTGTTAACTGCAAAATGTTGCTGGAGCAGGATATGTGGGTGTGTTTGTATCAGGCTCCGGTGCCTGTAGGAAAGATATGCTCAGAGACTCTGTGGCTGTAAGGATTAGTTATGTTATATTTTGTTAGCCCCAGACAGAGACCCTGCACATTACACAGCACTTTCCAGGTCTCCTGCATTTAATTCTCAGTTCTCCTGCTCACGGCACTTTTCATTGTGTTAGCAATGCTTGAAATGCTGTGAGCAGAGAAACAGAGATTTAAATGCTGGAGAACTTGCCTGTAGCAGCCTTTGCTGACATCTGGAAGCTCACGGATGCCTGTCCTGACAGCTGACAGGCGAGAGAACTGGCAGCTGTAAAGGAGAATATGGGACCTGTGTTAGATGCAGAGCTGGAGCTTTCTGAACGGTGGTGTGGGGGGATGGGTCTGAAATTGTGTACTCTCCGTTTCCCATGCTGCATTCCTCATCTCCAGTCACCCATCAGTAATCTGTTTTATAACATATTTTAGAGCTCACACGGCCAGGCTGTGAACAGCAGTGCTGATATAATCTAGGGACCACTGCTGCACAGCCTGACCCTGAGAACTCTAAACAAATTACTGAGCAGACTGGTAATAAGGAATGCAGCATGTGTTCAAGTGTCCCACAAACGTCTCTGACATTGAAGGGGTTAAGCAATACTGTTGTCCTTGGTGGGCTAGGAGTCTCATCTGCCATAAATGAGGTAATCTGTTGTCACTTATCAAAATAAAAAAAAAATATGTGATGTCACTGTGTGTTTAAAAATGTGCAACAGGGTCAAGAAATGTATTTTGCAATAATAAAACATTTCATTCATATTTATGTGTATTTTCTGTAATTGCTGCTGCAATAAGTTTATTTGTCCTGGAAACAAGCACTTCTGGTCTTATAGATAAAATGTAAAATAAAATTCACTGTAAATATGTACAACAAATTCTTATCAGGAATATGAATATATGAAAAACATAGTTAATTCCCTGGTTCCATTTTTTTTTAATTCTTTTAAAGAACAGTGGGACTAGTGTATACCGGTTCAAATATTTTGAGCCATTGGAGGGGCGGGGCTCTATTTCAAGGGGCGGGGTCAGGGGCGGGGCCACGTGCACCACCATCTTCAAAATTCACCAGCCGCCACTGCCTTAGAGGGAACACTGACTGGGACTAGTACTCATATTTCACAATCTAGTCTGTCATTTTATTACTAAGGGCTCAATGTACTAAGCAGCATAAACTGTGTTTTGAGCCCTTTCTGCCAGGCTCGCACACTTTTCTCAATGAAGAAGCAGCGGTCACAAATCTGCTGCTTCTTAAACTCTCCGACACCTCTGAGATGGTGCATAGAAATCACCCTAAACCCATTTGCTCGCTTGGCGTGTTTGATAGGCCCATATCTAGGGGACGGCATTACATGCTAGAGTCATTTTCTGATGATATATCCGGGCAGCAGGTATACAGTGTCTGCTGCCCATTCAAGGACAGATTACAAGTGGAGCGGTATTTAACTCTCCAATTATTTTGACGGTTACAATTAGCTTATAGGTTATAGTTGTGTAGTTGCATTTGCTTTGAGAGTCTTCTGTACTGTTTCATGATGGCCCTCCATTGGTGCCACTCTCTGTTTAATTTCAACCATACGTTTATGTAGCTTCCCAAACAGGTTGCGCATTTCTTTTATTACATTAATTTGTCTGTTGGAGAATAAACTTATCAGATCTTCTTTAGTAACCCAAGGATGAGGGGACATGTAATGTTCTTGTAAAGAATCCATGTGGCTAGATTTAGACATTTCTACCTGAGGTGCCTCTATGGGCCTTAAAGATTGATTCAACAAAGAATGCACTGGTATTTATGGCTTAGAAGGATGAGCAATGTTTAGCGTGGCGGCGATATCCATTGAAAGTGCAGGTCTCGCAAAAGGAACCTTGGCTCCGATAAACCTTCTCTGACAAGTGTGTTTTACCATGAACTTGCAATATCAATTTGGGTGCTAATCCTAGTGCGGTCCAGCGATATTAGTAGCATACCCTGCGCTATCAATAGCACTCCACTTGTAATCTGGTCCATTACGGGGAAACCAGTTATACAGTTCAATGTGCCTTTAATTTAAGTCATGATTAAATTATTCTTTCTTTTTTTTTGTACTCTTAAAAGGTATGACCATTCAGATGAACGTTTTTGATATTTGTTTTTAGTAAATATTTAATGGTTTTACAAAATTATTATTCATGACAAATTCCTCATAATGTATTTGTCAGTTACCTGAAGAAGGTCATTGGATGAAATAGGAAATCACTTATTTTTAAAAAATAGAAATATGTATTTTCTTTCATGTAATTAGCAAGAGTCCATGAGCTAGTGACGTATGGGATATACATTCCTACCAGGAGGGGCAAAGTTTCCCAAACCTTAAAATGCCTATAAATACACCCCTCACCACACCCACAAATCAGTTTTACAAACTTTGCCTCCTATGGAGGTGGTGAAGTAAGTTTGTGCTAGATTCTACGTTGATATGCGCTCCGCAGCAGGTTGGAGCCCGGTTTTCCTCTCAGCGTGCAGTGAATGTCAGAGGGATGTGAGGAGAGTATTGCCTATTTGAATGCAATGATCTCCTTCTACGGGGTCTATTTCATAGGTTCTCTGTTATCAGTCGTAGAGATTCATCTCTTACCTCCCTTTTCAGATCGACAATATACTCTTATATATATACCATTACCTCTGCTGATTTTCGTTTCAGTACTGGTTTGGCTTTCTACAACATGTAGATGAGTGTCCTGGGGTAAGTAAGTAAGCTTATTTTCTGTGACACTCTAAGCTATGGTTAGGCACTTTTTTTATAAAGTTCTAAATATATGTATTCAAACATTTATTTGCCTTGACTCAGGATGTTCAACATTCCTTATTTTCAGACAGTCAGTTTCATACTTGGGATAATGCATTTGAATCAATCATTTTTTCTTACCTTAAAAAATTTGACTTTTTCCCTGTGGACTGTTAGGCTCGCGGGGGCTGAAAATGCTTCATTTTATTGCGTCATTCTTGGCGCAGACTTTTTTGGCGCAAAATGTTTTTCTGTTTCCGGCGTCATACGTGTCGCCGGAAGTTGCGTCATTTTTTGATGTTTTTTTGCGTCAAAAGTGTCGGCGTTCCGGATGTGGCGTCATTTTGGCGCCAAAAAGCATTTAGGCGCCAAATAATGTGGGCGTCTTATTTGGCGCTAAAAAATATGGGCGTCATTTTTGTCTCCACATTATTTAAGTCTCATTATTTATTGCTTCTGGTTGCTAGAAGCTTGTTCACTGGCATTTTTTTTCCCATTCCTGAAACTGTCATTTAAGGAATTTGATCAATTTTGCTTTATATGTTGTTTTTTCTATTACATATTGCAAGATGTTCCACGTTGCAACTGAGTCAGAAGATACTTCAGGAAAATCGCTGCCCGGTGCTGGAGCTACCAAGCTAAGTGTATCTGCTATAAACTTTTGGTATCTGTTTCTCCAGCTGTTGTTTGTATTGCATGTCATGACAAACTTATTAATGCAGATAAAATTTCCTTTAGTACTGTTACATTACCTGTTGCTGTTCCGTCAACATCTAATTTTCAGAGTGTTCCTGATAACATAAGAGATTTTATTTTTAAATCCATTAAGAAGGCTATGTCTGTTATTTCTCCTTCTAGTATACATAAAAGTCTTTTAAAACTTCTCTTTTTTCAGATGAATTTTTAATTGAACATCATCAATCTGATACTGATAATGGTTCTTCTGGTTCAGAGGTTTCTGTCTCAGAGGTTGATGCTGATAAATCTTTGTATTTGTTCAAGATGGAATTTATTCGTTCTATACTTAAAGAAGTATTAATTGCATTAGAAATAGAGGATTCTGGTCCTCTTGATACTAAATCTAAACGTTTAAATAAGGTTTTTAAATCTCCTGTAGTTATTCCAGAAGTGTTTTCTCTCCCTGATGCTATTTCTGAAGTAATTTCCAGGGAATGGAATAATTTGGGTAATTCATTTACTCCTTCTAAAACGTTTTAAGCAATTATATCCTGTGCCATCTGACAGATTAGAGTTTTTTGGGACAAAATCCCTAAGGTTAATGGGGCTGTCTCTAACTCCTGCTAAACGTACTACTATTCCTATGGCAGATAGTACTTCATTTAAGGATCCTTTAGATAGGAAAATTGAATCCTTTCCTAAGAAAAGCTTACTTATGTTCAGGTAATCTTCTTAGACCTGCTATATTTTTAGCGGATGTTGCTGCAGCTTCAACTTTTTGGTTAGAAGCTTTAGCGCAACAAGTAACAGATCATAATTTTATAGCATTATTATTATTCTATAACATGCTAATAATTTTATTTGTGATATCATCTTTTGATATCATTAGAGTTGATGTCAGGTATATGTCTCTAGCTATTTTAGCTAGAAAAGCTTTATGGCTTAAAACTTGGAATGCTGATATGTCTTCTAAGTCAACTTTGCTTTCCCTTTCTTTCCAGGGTAATAAATTATTTGGTTCTCAGTTGGATTCTATTATCTCAACTGTTACTGGAGGGAAGGGAACTTTTTTACCAAAGGATAAAAAATCTAAGGTAAATTTAGGTCTAATAATCGTTTTCGTTCCTTTCCTCACAACAAGGAACAAAAGCCTGATCCTTCATCCTCAGGAGCGGTATCAGTTTGGAAACCATTTCCAGTTTGGAATATATCCAAGCCTTATAGAAACCTAAAGCCAGCTCCTAAGTACCCATGAAGGTGCGGCCCTCATTCCAGCTCAGCTGGTATGGGGCAGATTACGTTTTCTTCAAAGAAATTTGGATCAATTCCGTTCACAATCTCTGGTTTCAGAACATTGTTTCAGAAAGTTACAGAATTGGCTTCAAGTTAAGGCCTCCTGCAAAGAGATTTTTTTCTTTCCCGTGTCCCAGTAAACACAGCAAAGGCTCAGCATTTCTGAAATGTGTTTCAGATCTAGAGTTGGCTGGAGTAATTATGCCAGTTCCAGTTCTGGAACAGGGGCTGGGGTTTTATTCTATCTCTTCATTGTACCAAAGAAGGTCAATTCCTTCAGACCAGTTCCGGATCTATCAATATTGAATCGTTATGTAAGGATACCAACATTCAAGATGGTAACTGTAGGACTATCCTGCCTTTTGTTTAGCAACGGCATTATATGTCTACAATAGATTTACAGGATGCATATCTGAATATTCCGATTCATCCAGATCACTTTTAGTTTCTGAGATTCTCTTTTTAGACAAGCATTACCAGTTTTGTGGCTCTACCGTTTGGCCTAGCATCAGCTCCAAGAATTTTTTCAAAGGTTCTCGGTGCCCTTCTGTCTGTAATCAGAGAACAGGGTTTTGGTATTTCCTTATTTGGACGATATCTTGGTACTTGCTCAGTCTTCACATTTTCGCAGAATCTCATATGAATCGACTTGTGTTGTTTCTTCAAGATCATGGTTGGAGGATCAATTTACCAAAAAGTTCATTGATTCCTCAGACAAGGGTAACCTTTTTAGGTTTCCAGATAGATTCAGTGTCTATGACTCTGTCCTTGTCAGACAAGAGAAGTTTAACATTGATATCAGCTTGTCAAAACCTTCAGTCACAATCATTCCCTTTGGTAGCCTTATGCATGGAAATGTTAGGTCTTAGGACTGCCGCATCGGATGCGATCTCCTTTGCTCGTTTTCACATGCGACCTCTTCAGCTCTGTATGCTGAACCAATGGTGCAGGGATTACACAAAGATATCTCTATTAATATCTTTAAACCGATTATATGACACTCTCTGACGTGGTGGACAGATCACCATCGTTTAGTTCAGGGGGCTTCTTTGTTCTTCCGACCTGGACTATAATCTCTGTGGCATACATCAATCATCAAGGAGGGACTCACAGTCCTCTGGCTATGAAAGAAGTATCTCGAATTTTGGTTTGGGCGGAATCCAGCTCCTGTCTAATCTCTGCGGTTCATATCCCAGGTATAGACAATTGGGAAGCGGATTATCTCAGTAGCCAAACGTTGCATCCGGGCGAATGGTCTCTTCACCCAGAGGTATTTCTTCAGATTGTTCAAATGTGGGAACTCCCAGAAATAGATCTGATGGCTTCTCATCTAAACAAGAAACTTCCCTGGTATCTGTCCAGATCCCGGGATCCTCGGGCGGAGGCAGTGGATGCATTATCACTTCCTTGGAAGTATCATCCTGCCTATATCTTTCCGCCTCTAGTTCTTCTTCCAAGAGTATTCTCCAAGATTCTAAAGGAATGCTCGTTTGTCCTGCTGGTAGCTCCAGCATGGCCTCACAGGTTTTGGTATGCGGATCTTGTCCGGATGGCCTCTTGCCAGCTGTGGACTCTTCCGTTAAGACCAGACTTTCTGTCGCAAGGTCCTTTCTTCCATCAGGATCTCAAATCCTTAAATTTTAAGGTATGGAGTTTGAACGCTTGATTCTTGGTCAAAGAGGTTTCTCTGACTCTGTGATTGATACTATGTGACAGGCTCGTAAATCTGTATCTAGAGAGATATATTATAGAGTCTGGAAGACTTATATTTCTTAGTGTCTTTCTCATCATTTTTCTTGGCATTCTTTTTGAATAACGAGAATTTTACAGTTTCTTCAGGATGGTTTAGATAAAGGTTTGTCCGCAAGTTCCTTGAATGGACAAATCTCTGCTCTTTCTGTTCTTTTTCACAGAAAGATTGCTAATCTTCCTGATATTCATTGTTTTGTACAAGCTTTGGTTCGTATAAAACCTGTCATTCAGTCAATTTCTCCTCCTTGGAGTTTGAATTTGGTTCTGGGGGCTCTTCAAGCTCCTCCTTTTGAACCCATGTATTCTTTGGTCATTAAATTACTTTCTTGGAAAGTTTTGTTTCTTTTGGCCATCTCTTCTGCCAGAAGAGTCTCTGAATTATTTGCTCTTTCTTGTGAGTCTCCTTTTCTGATTTTTCATCAGGATAAGGCGGTGCTGCAAACTTCTTTTGAATTTTTTACCTAAGGTTGTGAATTCTAACAACATTAGTAGAGAAATTGTGGTTCCTTCATTATGTCCTAATCCTATGAATTCTAAGGAGAAATTATTGCATTCTTTGGATGCTGTTAGAGCTTTCTATTATTATGTTGAAACTACTAAGTCTTTCCGAAAGACTTCTAGTCTATTTGTCATCGTTTCCGGTTCTAGAAAAGGCCAGAAAGCTTCTGCCATTTCTTTGGCATCTTGGTTGAAATCTTTATTTCATCATGCCTATGTCGAGTCGGGTAAAACTCCGCCTCGTAGGATTACAGCTCATTCTACTAGGTCAGTTTCTACTTCCTGGGCGTTTAGGAATGAAGCTTCGGTTGATCAGATTTGCAAAGCAGCAACTTGGTCCTCTTTGCATACTTTTACTAAAATTCTACCATTTTTGATGTGTTTTCTTCTTCTGAAGCAGTTTTTGGTAGAAAAGTACTTCAGGCAGCGGTTTCAGTTTGAATCTTCTGCTTATGTTTTCATTAAACTTTATTTTGGGTGTGGATTATTTTCAGCAGGAATTGGCTGTCTTTATTTTATCCCTCCCTCTCTAGTAACTCTTGCGTGGAAAGATCCACATCTTGGGTAGTCATTATCCCATACGTCACTAGCTCATGGACTCTTGCTAATTACATGAAAGAAAACATAATTTATGTAAGAACTTACCTCATAAATTCATTTCTTTCATATTAGCAAGAGTCCATGAGGCCCACCTTTTTTGTGGTGGTTATGATTTTTTTGTATAAAGCACAATTATTCCAATTCCTTATTTTTTATGCTTTTGCACTTTTTTCTTATCACCCCACTTCTTGGCTATTTGTTAAACTGATTTGTGGGTGTGGTGAGGGGTGTATTTATAGGCATTTTAAGGTTTGGGAAACTTTGCCCCTCCTGGTAGGAATGTATATCCCATACGTCACTAGCTCATGGACTCTTGCTAATATTAAAGAAATTAATTTATCAGGTAAGTTCTTACATAAATTATGTTGTTTAAACATTAAGATATAACCTATTACATTTCTGATCTCACTAACCTGTTTGGTTTGATATCTCACCCTCCGGGCATGCAATACAATCATAGCAGCAGGATTTTGCACCTTTTCTTGGTGACTTTCTGTACCCAGGTAAACATATTTTACTGCAACTAGAATGTGGGGTCTGGGTAGAGAAAATGAAAAATAAAATCATGCAAATTATAGGGGAATATTGATGGCTTATTTGAATTAATACATATCTCTATACACGTATAGGTTCTCCACAATTGTTTTTTTTTTGTTTGTTTTCAACAGTTAAATGGCAGTGGGATTAGTTTTAAATTAAAGAGACTCTATAATAACAGATGCAAATAGCCTATATAACAAATATTTACTGGTTATTTAGTATTAGTATAGATAGCATACACTCGGGATGCTCCCCACATGTTTCCAAATTCCTCCCTATTATAGGTAATTAAAAATTTTCGCCAGGACTAGTGGATGGGCCATTTAGACAATGGTTTGCTAAAGGCCTGGTATATATTATAGAACTGTTAGACGCAGACTTAACCCCATTAACTTTTGGTGACCTACGTAACCAATTTGGACTTATAAATCGTGATTTTTATGCATTTTTGCAGGTAAGACACTATATAGGTGAATTAAAACAAATGTACGGTCTGGATTGGTCTCTCCATGAGTTGCAAAGTAAGATTAATATTTATCAAAACGGTTGCTACTCTATCTCTCCTCTCTATGCTCTTCTCAATCAAAGGCCTTCTACAGAACAAGTAGAATATATGGTATCAAAATGGACCCTTCCTTTTCCACATATAGACAGACAGGTAATAACAGATACTTTTAAGTTAATAGAAAAGAGCTGGGTTTTGACATTGTGGAGAGAATCACAGATCAAAATAGCTCTAATGACATATTTGACTCCTGCAAGGCTATCCAAGTGGTATAAGACAAATAACTCTTGCTCTAGGTGTAGTGCCTTTTTGGCAGATATTATACACTGTTTCTGGACCTGTCCAAAAATTGGGCAATTTTGGGCCAAGGTAGGGTACTTGATGAATGTCACTCTTAAACTGGATTATGCTATTGTCATACTCCAGACACTGTGTCTTTAAATCAGGCATAACACATCTTGCTGTTCCTTTAAGTATAAGATCACATGACTATTATCCCTATTTAAGCACACATCCTCAGTTCAACTTTGCTACGTAATTTGAACAGTTGGGGAGTTGTTACTCTATTCAAAGTCCTTATGAGTGTTAGAGAAACTGTTTGTACTAAATCGGCATCTGCCTTTATTTCTAAATCCACAGATTGTGCATATTCAGCATCGGAGCCAAGCAAAGATTCAGCGTGTGAACCGAGCTCGGCGTCTGACGTCATCTCCACTCCGAGTGTTAGTCTTTCAGCTCCTCTCTCCTGCCGCTCATGTAAATCCATCTCCGGACAGCTTCATCATATGAAACAGTAAGGAACAGCTGAGCTGAACTACAGCATGATACGGTACCGTACATTTCACTAACAAATGTTTAATAAGAGACTGTATTAAATTCTACCTCAAAGACTGCATACGCCCACTAACCAAACTACAGCTTACATGCTCCTGCTGAATCTTTAACTGCAACTAATCACAATTGTCAATAAGACTGTATCTATCTCAAGCTTATTTAATATCACTAATGTCTTTCTAGACTAATTGTGACTTCATTATTGCTTAATCTACCAACTAAAGAATTGTATTTCTGGGATTGAACTCATATGCCTTAAAGGGAAACTTTCCTCATTCATCTCAGTTGTATTGTTGGTTAATAAGTTTACTCATCTAAGAATAAGCTTTTATTTATCATTTTTTCATATTATGTTATGACCTCATTTTATTGGAGAGTACTTGCACATTCAGAGAATACATTCTAAGATTCTGAACTACTGCTTATCTCCTACAACTTTAACAAGTTGTATTTTCTTTTGACCTAATTGGTCACCCTCAGTCTATGAGCATATCAGGGTTCCTAGTTTGACAAGGTTCCCGAGGTTTGGTGTGAGACTGAGTGGAATAGATATAACTGGGTTTCCAATTATTAACTTTAAACATCCTCACATATTACGTAGCCCGAAATTAAACCCACATATATCTACTATGGATGTTACAGAATTAACTAATAGAGTTGGTACCCTTTCCCAGAATATGGACTTAATGATCCAGGGTCTCAGGGACCTGCAAACTGAAAATGAGCAATTACGTAAATATGTTAGAGAACATGTACCTGCTCAACCAACTCCTATACTCCCTGCACTACCTGAACCTCAAATATGTCCACCTGAAAAATTCTCTGGTGATAGGACTCAGTTTCGGGACTTTAGAAATTCATGTACATTACTTTTCACATTAAAACCCAGAACTTATCCTACCGAAAAGGATAAGGTACTAACTGTAATATCTTATCTCACTGGTGAAGCTAAGGCATGGGCAAATGCATACTATGAAAAAGAAGATCCTATTCTAAACTCATTGGATTCCTTTTTTAATGCTATGGCTATGCTATATGAAGATCATGATAAACAGGCATCAGCAGAACTAGCTATTAGGAATCTAAAACAAGGAAGATGCCCAGTAGAGGAGTATATTACAGACTTTAAGAGATGGGCACCAGATACGCTATGGAATAATCCAGCTTTGACGAATCAATTCCGTATTGGTTTCTCAGATTGTATAAAGGATGAATTGTCTCGAGTAGTCATTCCTAAGGACTTAGAAAACCTAATGACTCTATCAATTTCTATTGATCGACGTATAAGAGAGAGGAAGATAGAGAAAGGAACATCAGAAACATCTATTAGGAAAACCTATTTCTCTCACTCCGTTCCTACATCTAAAACACCTGAAGAGCCAATGGAGATAGGGTTTGTCAAAGGACCACTTAAACCTGAAGAAAAGGCTAGACGTAGACAACTCAACCTTTGCTTATATTGTGCAGCCAAAGATCATGGGGTAAAGGACTATCCAATTTTGCTCAAGTCAAAAAAGGGTAAGCAAGAGATATCTCATTTTAATGAGACTGTTATTAAAAACTCATCTCATTTTACTCTTTCTGTTTGTCTACAGTGGGATCTTCATCAACTTAACACCCAGGTGGTAATAGACTCCGGAGCAACTAACAATTTCATTCATTCTTCTTTTGTTGAAAATCACAAGATTCCCACAATAAAAAAAATTAATTTCATTACCTATACGAGTTGTTGATGGATCATTTATTAATTCAGGTCCAGTTACTCATCATACAGTTCCTATACTTCTATCTTTCCCATCTGGTCACTTTGAATTATGTACTTTTGAGGTTATTCATTCTCCGTTATATCCCATAATTTTGGGACTTTCATGGTTAAAGAAACACCAACCAACTATTCTATGGAATAGTGATTCCATATCCTTTGACTCATCATATTGCACTAAACACTGCTTACAAGCACAGACACTTTTGCAGCTTGATACATTCAACATACCTACAGACTATTTGGACAATAGTGATGTTTTTGACAAAAGAGAAGCTCAATCACTTCCTCCTCACAGACCTTATGACTGTCCGATAGACCTAAAGCCAGACAGTAAAATTCCTTATGGACGTATATACCCACTCTCAGAACCTGAACTTATTCATCTCAAAGAATACCTTGACGAAAATCTTAAAAAAGGTTTCATTCGCCCTTCTACATCTCCAGCTGGCGCAGGTATTTTCTTTGTGAAGAATAAGGATGACAGTCTTAAGCCTATAATAGACTATAGACAATTGAACAACTGCACAATAAAAAATAGATATCCCCTACCTCTTATACCAGAGCTTATAGAAAGGCTACAAGGGGCTAATATATTTACGAAACTTGATTTGAGAGGATCATA
Source organism: Bombina bombina (assembly GCF_027579735.1). Classification (NCBI taxonomy): domain Eukaryota; kingdom Metazoa; phylum Chordata; class Amphibia; order Anura; family Bombinatoridae; genus Bombina; species Bombina bombina. The sequence continues at coordinate 1,441,172,905 of NC_069499.1, read as the reverse complement.
CAATTTAATTAGAATTCGTAAAGGGGATGAATGGCTCACTGCCTTTCGTACTAGGTATGGTCTCTACTAATACTGTGTTATGCCTTTTGGTTTGTGCAATGCACCCGCAACTTTTCAGTTTTTTATAAATGACGTTTTCAGAGATTTACTTGACACATACATTGTCATTTATTTAGACGATATTCTCATTTACTCTAATTCCAAAGAGGAACACATACAACATGTCAGAACAGTTCTATCTCGGTTACGACAGAACAATTTATACGCAAACCCAGAAAAATGTATATTCAATTCCGACTCCATTTCATTCTTGGGATATCATATTTCACCTAAAGGTATCTCAATGGAGGATAATAAGGTGCAAGCGATCACCAATTGGTCTATACCAAAATCTAAGAAAGAGCTCCAGAGGTTTTTAGGCTTCTCGAATTTTTATAGAAAGTTCATTAAGGGTTTTTCAACTATTGCCAAACCTCTTACAATGCTAACTCGGAAGAATTATACATACCATTGGACATCATCAGCTGATAATGCCTTCAATTCTCTTAAACAAAGTTTTATTTCTGCTCCTATCTTACAATTTCCAGATCTATCAAAACAATATATACTAGAAGTTGATGCTTCTGAATTTGCTATCGGAGCCATCCTATCTCAAAGGGATTCCTCTACTAACATTCTTCATCCAGTCTCTTATTATTCCAGAGTTATGAATTCAGCAGAAATTAATTACCCAATAGGGGAGAAAGAACTTCTTGCAATCAAGGCCGCATTGGAATTTTGGAGACACTTATTAGAAGGGGCCAGGTTTCCTATAATCATATATACAGATCATCGTAACTTACAATATTTGAAAATCAATAAAAACCTTTCTTCCAGACAAGTAAGATGGAGCTTATTTTTCACTAGATTCGACTTTCTAATCACTTACAGACCAGGTATCAGGAATACTAAGGCGGATGCCTTATCTAGGTCTCCAGAACCATTAACTGAATCTATTGAACCAGATTCCATCATACCATCAGAAAAATTCATTGGTCTCTTAGTGGAGAAAACATCATTTTTTAAAACTCAACAACAAAACGATCCATTGATCAAAGACTCTAGGATTCATAAACACAAAGATGGGTTTTTCTACCATGGTCATGCACTGTATGTTCCAGAATCCCTTAGGGGCGATGTATTAGCTATGGCACATGATAGTCCAATTTCAGGTCACCCTGGTTTCAAAAAGACTATTCATTTAATTCAAAGAGATTTCTGGTGGCCACATATGAATAAATCAGTTAAGCAATATATTCAAAGTTGTGCCACTTGTACTAAATGTAAACCACAAAGAATTCATCCATATGGTCTACTTTTATCTCTTCCTATTGCAGATAGACCTTGGCAAGATATTGCCATGGACTTCATTGTCGAATTACCTCCTTCATCAAATAACACAGTAATCTTGGTAGTGGTGGATCTTTTTTCTAAAATGGCACATTTTATACCAGTCCATACTTTGCCAACTGCTTCCGAAACTGCAGATCTATTCATAAAAAATATTGTCAGATTACATGGATTACCTAAGTCTATTACAACAGATAGGGGTTCTCAATTTACGTCCAGATTTTGGACACAACTATGCTCCAGTTTACAGATTAACCGTCGGTTGACTTCAGCTTATCATCCACAAACAAATGGACAAACTGAAAGAACGAACCAAACCCTAGAGCAATATTTACGTTGCTACTGTTCTTCGCAACAAGATAACTGGACTACTCTTTTATCCACTGCTGAATTCTCTTACAATAATACCATTAATTCATCCACCAACTCAACTCCTTTTTTTATTAATTATGGGTATCACCCATCATATCATTTATTACAAAGATCTGAAAGTTCTTGTCCTCTGGTGAATGACACAGTGAATAAGATTGCTGAGGGTTTTGCTCAACTTAAACAAATTCTACAACAAGCTCAAGAGAAACAAAAATATTACTATGACCTTAAGAGGACAAAACCTCCCGAGTATAAGATAGGTGATCTAGTCTGGCTTGCTTCTAAACATTTGAAACTTCACATCCCCAGTAAGAAGCTTGGATCTTTGTTTATTGGACCTTATAAGGTTATTAAGATTGTTAATTCTAATGCTGTCACTTTACAACTTCCATCTACCTTTAAGATACATCCGACTTTTCATGTCTCTCTTTTAAAGCCTATATTCCCATCAGAGATTCTGCACGGCTTACTCCTGATCCAACTTCGATCCAAGATGATGTTACATAAAAAGTTGAATCTATCCTAGATTCCAGATTTTACAAGAACACTCTTTAATATTTAGTCCGATGGAAGGGTTATCCGCCAGATGAAGATTCTTGGGAACCATCTACAAATCTATCAGCTCCAAAGTTGGTGTCGTTATTCCATCGAAGGTTTCCAGACCGGCCTAAACCCTGATCCGCAGAGCTGATCGTTAAGGGGGGTGTTCTGTCATACTCCAGACACTGTATCTTTAAATCAGGCATAACACATCTTGCTGTTCCTTTAAGTATAAGATCACATGACTATTATCCCTATTTAAGCACACATCCTCAGTTCAACTTTGCTACGTAATTTGAACAGTTGGGGAGTTGTTACTCTATTCAAAGTCCTTATGAGTGTTAGAGAAACTGTTTGTACTAAATCGGCATCTGCCTTTATTTCTAAATCCACAGATTGTGCATATTCAGCATCGGAGCCAAGCAAGGATTCAGCGTGTGAACCGAGCTCGGCATCTGAAGTCATCTCCACTCCGAGTGTTAGTCTTTCAGCTCCTCTCTCCTGCCGCTCATGTAAATCCATCTCCGGACAGCTTCATCATATGAAACAGTAAGGAACAGCTGAGCTGAACTACAGCATGATACGGTACCGTACATTTCACTAACAAATGTTTAATAAGAGACTGTATTAAATTCTACCTCAAAGACTGCATACGCCCACTAACCAAACTACAGCTTACATGCTCCTGCTGAATCTTTAACTGCAACTAATCACAATTGTCAATAAGACTGTATCTATCTCAAGCTTATTTAATATCACTAATGTCTTTCTAGACTAATTGTGACTTCATTATTGCTTAATCTACCAACTAAAGAATTGTATCTCTGGGATTGAACTCATATGCCTTAAAGGGAAACTTTCCTCATTCATCTCAGTTGTATTGTTGGTTAATAAGTTTACTCATCTAAGAATAAGCTTTTATTTATCATTTTTTCATATTATGTTATGACCTCATTTTATTGGAGAGTACTTGCACATTCAGAGAATACATTCTAAGATTCTGAACTACTGCTTATCTCCTACAACTTTAACAAGTTGTATTTTCTTTTGACCTAATTGGTCACCTTCAGTCTATGAGCATATCAGGGTTCCTAGTTTGACAAGGTTCCCGAGGTTTGGTGTGAGACTGAGTGGAATAGATATAACTGGGTTTCCAATTATTAACTTTAAACATCCTCACAGCTATTCAGCCATTGGATATTTTTTTTCTAGTTAAATTTCAAGGAGTAGTGCGGAACTTAAAACTGATTAACATAATTATATTTCTTGGCAGAAATTTGATTTTAAGAACGTGGAAGGCGAAATCAGCTCCTACCTTGAAAGAACTCAAGAAATTGTTGATCTCCCAATGTCTGCTTGAACAATATAATTTACAAAATATAACGGATGACCAAATAGCATCGTTTTTCAAGCACTGGAAAGTGTTTATCCTATCCTTGCCAATTCCTTTACAAAGTGTCATAATCAAACCACTTACAAAATCGGCATATGTTCAAACACAAGTGCTTGCTGGTTTTTTCCCTAACTCCTGGCTTTCTACTAATAATGAGGGCATGTAATCGGAGAGATGAGGGACGGGGAACGCTTTAGGTAAATTTGCCTACATATATTCCTTTTTTTTTTTTCTTTGTTGTTTTGTTTTTTTCTTATGTTCATTATGTGGTATTAGATACATAACAAAATGCAATAATAATGAATCTTTGCTTTGAATAGAAATCAATCTTGTTTTCCTGTTTTAGAGATTCTGTGAGTCTCTCTAATTGATATTATTGATTTCTGTAAATAGCTTGTATTACAGCATGAAAAATAAAGATATAAAAAAGTATAGATAGCATACACTAAATTACACTGTAGTTACACTTACTTAAACAAAATACTGCACTACGGTCATTTTCTGGCTAGTTGCAAGTACTGTAAGGCTGGTAATGGAGTCAGGTCAACCCAGGGTAAGAGATGCTGTGGCCACTGGCCAAGAAGTAAAGTCAGGATGTATGAGAGTCAGGTTCCCTGGGCAGGGTTGGAGTAGCCTGCAATTTGCCTAGGTGGTCCATGAGGTGGTAGTGCTCCTTCTTAAAGGGACAGTCTAATCCAGAATTTGTATTGTTTAAAAAGATAGATAATGATTTTATGACCCATTCCCCAGTTTTGTATAACCAACACAGTTATATTAATATACTTTTAGCTCTGTGGTTACCTTGTGTCTAAGCCTCTGCAGACTGCCCCCTTATTTCAATTATTTTGACAGAATGTTAGTCAATCAGTGCAGACTTATAAATAACTCCACAAAAGTGAGCACAATGGTATCTATATGACACACATTAACTATCGCTGTCTAGCTGTGAAAAACTGTAAAAATGCACTGAGATAAGAGGCGGTCTTCAACAGCTTAGAAATTAGCATATGAGTGTACCTAGGTTTAGCTTTCAACAAAGAATACCAAGAAAACAAAGCAAATTTGCTGATAAAAGTAAAATGGAAATTTGTTTACAATTGCATGCTATAGGGTCGATTTATTATGCTGCTGCTCTGAGGTGGCGGATAGCAATCAGATACGATCAGGATGATTGACACCCCCTGCTAGCGGCCGGTTGGCCGCGAATGTGCAGGGGCTGGCATAGCACAAGCATTTCACACAAAATGCTTGTGCAATGATTAATGCCGACAGCGTATACTGCCGGCATTTATCAATGTCGGACGGACATGATGCGCAGTGAATCTTGGATGACGTCATTTAAAGGAACCTTCATTCTTCAGTTGGACATCGTTTGAACAGGATGCTCCGCATCGGATGTCTTAAAGATGGACCCGCTCCGCTCCGGATGTATGAAGATAGAAGATGCCGTCTGGATGAAGACTTCTGCCCGTCTGGAGGACCTCTTCTTCCGGGCTTTGATGAAGATTTCTGCCCGTCTGGAGGACCACTTCGCCCGGCTTCGTTGATGACTTCGGCCCGGTTTGGTGAAGACTTCTCAAGGTAGGGTGATCTTCAATGGGTTAGTGTTGGTGGGTGGTGGGTTTTAATGTTGGGGAGTATTGTACTTTTTTTTACAGGTAAAAGAGCTGATTACTTTGGGGTAATGCCCCGCAAAAGGCCCTTTTAAGAGCTATTTGTAATTTAGTATAGGGTAGGGCTTTTAATATTTTGGGGGGCTTTATTATTTTATTAGGGGGATTAGATTAGGTGTAATTAGTTTAAAAAAATTGTAATTATTTTATTATTTTCTGTAATTTAGTGTTTTTTTTGTAATTTAGATAATTTTATTTAATTGTAATTAATTATAGTTAATTTAGGGAATTAAGTTAATTATAGTGTAGTGTTAGGTATAATTGTAACTTAGGTTAGGTTTTATTTTACAGGTAAATTTGTATTTATTTTAACTAGATAACTATTAAATAGTTAATAACTATTTAATAACTATTGTACCTAGTTAAAATAAATACAAAGTTGCCTGTAAAATAAAAATAAACCCTGAGATAGCTACAATGTAACTATTAGTTATATTGTATCTATCTTATGGCTAGATTTAGAGTTCTGCGTTAGCCGTCAAAACCAGCGTTAGAGGCTCCTAACGCTGGTTTTGGGCTACCGCTGGTATTTAGAGTATTGTAGATAAGGGTCTAACGCTCACTTTGCAGCCGCGACTTTTCCATACCGCAGATCCCCATACGCCATTTGCGTATCCTATCTTTTCAATGGGATCTTTCTAACGCCGGTATTTAGAGTCTTGGCTGAAGTGAGCGTTTTTTTTTCTCCTTCCCTCCATATCTCCGCCCTCTGCTTGTTGAATATTTACTCTTATAGGTGATAATTTACAGATGGAATATCCCTTCTGGGATAATGTTTATCTTTTCAAAATAAAAAATGTCTTTTCCTCTTAAAATTGTTTCCTGGAATGTGGGCGGTATAAATTCGCCAATAAAGAGGAACTCTGTAATTAAGCATTTGGCTAAGGAGAAACCAGACATAGCTCTCCTTCAGGAAATCCACCTGAAAGCTATTGAAATCCCTAAATTACAGACGAAGTGGGTAGGGGAAGTGATAGCAGCCCCCTACAATTCACGCAAAAGGGGTGTGGCTATATTGATTAATAAGTCTTTGAATTACAAAATTGAGACTTCAATATTAGATACAGAAGGGCAATTTCAAATTTTAGAAATACTTTGTAATGAGAAACGACTTATCCTCTGTAATATATATGGTCCGAATAAAGTGGACAAGGAATTTTGGAACAATATGACATTGCGCCTACATAAATATATAGGACAGGACCTTATAGTTGCTGGTGACTTTAATTTAATAGGTGACCCACTATTAGACAGACAGAATAAAAAAACACAGTTTAAACGTGACAGAAAAGTACGTATTATACAGAAATTTGGGTCTCAATTAGGTCTGACTGACATTTGGCGTGCACAAAACCCAGATGTTAGAGCGTATACCTATATGTCAAAAGGACACCAGACATTGTCCAGGATTGATCTATTTTTGATTTCTGATTCTCTGATTGGATTGGGGTGGAGGGCAGAGATGGGAGAGATAACAATTTCGGATCATGCTATTATTACATTAGCAATAAGTGTGTTAAATAAGCAATCTAGGGCTAACCAACCCCTTTTCTTTCCTAAGTATCTGTTGAACAACATAGATTTCCAAAATTGGCTGAGCAACCAATGGAAAGAATATCTATGGTATAACAGAGCTTATACGGAGAAGCCAGAGATATTTTGGGAAGCGGCTAAAGTAGTTTTGAATGGGAAAATTAAGGCCTATATGTGTCAGCGCAAAAGGAAATTCAGGGCTCGTGAAACCCAGTTGACCAATCAGGTCAAAAATTGTTACAGAACATATCTAAGGAACTCCACAGATCTTAATTGGAATAAATATATAAAGGCCAAAGAAGCTAGAGATGTTTTCTTAAAACAAAACTCCATGCAAGAAATTCATAGACAAAAGACCCTATATGGGGGGTTTGGAGGGAGATCGGCTACATTTTTAGCTAGAATAACAAAAAGAATAAATAAAAATACTATAATAGCCATAAAGGAAAATAATATGAGAGTAACGAATAATACAGATATTAGTAAAATTTTTCTGGATTATTTTAAAGATCTATATAAATCAGAAGAATGCGACATAGATAAAAGAAAATCTTTCTGGGAGAAAATTAAGGTACCGAAACTTTCTGTGGAGGAATTACCGGAGATTAATGCCCCTATATTAGAGACTGAAATACACATGGCTATTAAAGCGGCTAAGACTAACAAGGCAGCTGGGCCGGACTGTTTACCAACCGAATTCTATAGGATTCTAGAGGAACATATTGTACCATCCCTTCAGAACCTATTCAATTTCTATTTTATTGAGAAAAACAAATGTTCCCCATACTTTACGGCTGCCAATATTTCTTTAATCGCCAAAAAAAATAAAGATCCAAAGCAAACAGCTTCATATAGACCGATATCAATTCTTAACACAGATTATAAACTACTAATGAATATCCTGGCAAATCGGTTAAAACCGCATCTTGGATCAATTATTCACGAGAATCAATCTGGCTTTATGCCTAAGAGGAATCCCGCCAAAAATATGCGCAAAGTTCTGACACTACTGGACTTTTGTTATCACAAATTTAAAAAAGATATACACGGGAATACTGAAGATCTAGCCTTATTATCGGTTGATGCGGAAAAGGCATTCGATCGTATCTCATGGGCGCATTTGTTTTTTTCATTAGAACAATTTGGAATAACTGGGAATTTCAACCAATATATTCAATTAATTTACTCAGATCCGAGGTCGGCCTTAATCATTAACGGAGAAGTTACAGAACGCTTCCTATTGCAAAGGGGTACTCGTCAAGGCTGCCCATTGTCGCCTTTACTATTTAATATATCCCTAGAGCCTCTTGCAATTATGCTGCGGCAACAATTAGAGGGCATTAACATTGCGGGACAAAAACTAGTTCTTTTGCTATATGCGGATGATCTGCTGTTGTTCATGAGTAATATTAAAGACTCCTTACCCAAATTTTTAGAAATATCTAGCATCTTTGGGAAAGTATCAGGATACAAAATTAATCTGACAAAATCCGAGCTGATGTGGTTAGATAGGAAAGAAGATGACAATATTATACACCCTTTTGCTGAAGTACGGAAAATATCCTATTTGGGTATTATGTTAAGCCCTAACCCGGAGGAATGGTACAATACGAATTTTCATAAATGTTTCATTTCCTGTAAACGGAAATTAGAAGATTGGATCAATTTACCTATTTCTCTAACCGCTAGGGTCATCCTAATTAAAACAGTATTATTTCCCAAATTACTGTACTATATACAAAATATTACAATTCCTATTCATAAAAGTGACTTAAAAGAATATAACAAGGCTTGCTCAAGATTTCTCTGGAAAGGCACTAAACCTCGTATAGCGATAGCACGTCTTATGAATAATAAAACAGTGGCAGGATTAGCACTTCCAAATATGCAATTCTATAGTTTAGCTGCACGTAGTAAGGTCGCGATAGACTGGTTACTAGAGCGCGAACAAGTCTCTTCCATAACCTGGGAAACTGCACTGATTGCCCCATTTAGATTAGATGCGCTATTACATTGTACAATTACAGAACTTCCCTCTGATCCCTTTCAACTTATAACTTTTAAGAATATTATTATTGCTTGGCAGGAATTATGTAATATAACGGGTTGTTCTCCACACGTCTCTAAATTTCTCCCTATTATCGGGAATCCTAATTTTTTACCAGGTTTAGGTGACGGACCATTTATGCAATGGTCTCGGAAAGGTCTGATCTATATTATGCAATTGCTGGACATAAACTTGAATGTAGTAACTTTTGAAGAATTAAGTAAACAATTTGGACTTACAAAGTGTGATTTCTATGCATTTTTGCAAGTAAGGCATTATATAGGTGAACTCAAACAAAGATATGGGCTGTATTGGTCACTGCTAGAATTACAAATTAAGATTAACATCTACGCAACCGGATACTATTCCATCTCTGCCCTCTACTCTCTCCTTAATCAGGGGCCATCTTTAGAACAATTAGACTATATAGTAATGAAATGGCGCCTTGCATTCCCACAAATTGACAAACAGGTAATATTAGATACATTTAAGTTAACAGAGAAGAGCTGGGTTTTAACAGCATGGAGAGAATCCCAAATAAAAAAAGCACTGATGACATATTTGACTCCTGCAAAATTGTCAAGATGGTATGGGGTTAGTATTCCTTGCCCCAGATGCAGTGCTACCTGGGCAGATATCACACACTGTTTTTGGTACTGTCCTAAGATTAGACAGTTCTGGGCTAAGATAGCGTATTGGGTGAACACGACTCTTAGATTAGATTACGCTATTCAGCCCTTGGAGATTTTTTTCTTAGCTAAATTTCAAGGAGCATTTACGAATCTGAAACTGATTAATATAATTATAATGCTGAGTAGATATTTGATACTGAGAAAATGGAAAGCAAAGAGGGCTCCCACCTTGAAGGAACTTAAACAGGCCCTGTTATCTCATTGTCTCTCTGAACAATACAATCTCCAAGAAATGTCTGATGACCGAGTAGAAGCGTACTTCAAACTTTGGAAAGTTTTTATATTATCTCTGACATTGGAGACCCAAAACATTATAGTTAAACCATTCGTTAAATCAGTCTTCTTTCAACTTCAAGTGCTGGCAGGTACTTTTCCCAGTACCTGGCCTATAAATTGATAATGCAGAGACAAGAGACAGGAGTGGATGAATACAGCTGCTCACCCTTTTCTTTTTCTTTTTCTTTCTCCCTCTTTTTTTTTTTTCTTCTCCTTTTTTTCCTTTTTTTTGTTTTTGTTTTTGTTCTTGTTTTGTGTTCTTATTGTTTAAAAAGTACTACGCCTGTAATATAACACTGATAAAGGCACATTATGTTGATAGGTATTTAAGATTAAGTCATTTTGACTTTGTGACTCTGTGGACTAGCCAACCACAGTAAGGTTATTTTTTGGAGCTCTGTAATTGTTTGAATTTGTAATGTGTAAGACAAAGAGAAAAGTAAAATAAAGATTTAAAAAAAAAAAAAAAAGAAAAAAAAAAAAAGAAATCTAACGACAAAACTCCAGCCGCAGAAAAAAGTCAGGAGGCTAAGAGCTTTCTGGGCTAATGTCGGTTTATAAAGCTCTTAACTACTGTGCTATAAAGTACACTAACACCCATAAACTACCTATGTACCCCTAAACCGAGGTCCCCCCACATCGCCGCCACTCTAATAATTTTTTTAACCCCTAATCTGCCGACCGCACACCGCTGCCACCTACGTTATCCCTATCTACCCCTAATCTGCTGCCCCTAACACCGCCGACCCCTATATTATATTTATTAACCCCTAATCTGCCGCCCCCAACGTCGCCGCCACCTTACCTACAATTATTAACCCCTAATCTGCCGACCGGACCTCACCGCTACTATAATAAAGTTATTAACCCCTAATCCGCCTCACTCCCGCCTCAATAACCCTATAATAAATAGTATTAACCCCTAATCTGCCCTCCCTAACATCGCCGACACCTAACTTCAAGTATTAACCCCTAATCTGCCGACCGGACCTCACTGCTACTATAATAAATTTAATTAACCCCTAAAGCTAAGTCTAACCCTAACACTAACACCCCCCTAAATTAAATATAATTTAAATCTAACAAAATAAATTAACTCTTATTAAATAAATTATTCCTATTTAAAGCTAAATACTTACCTGTAAAATAAACCCTAATATAGCTACAATATAAATAATAATTACATTGTAGCTATTTTAGGATTTATATTTATTTTACAGGCAACTTTGTATTTATTTTAACCAGGTACAATAGCTATTAAATAGTTAATAACTATTTAATAGCTACCTAGTTACAATAAATACAAAATTACCTGTAAAATAAATCCAAACCTAAGTTACAATTAAACCTAACACTACACTATCAATAAATTAATTAAATAAAATACCTACAATTAAACCTAACACTACACTATCAATAAATTAATTAAATACAATACTTACAAATAAATACATTTAAATAAACTAACTAAAGTACAAAAAATAAAAAAAGCTAAGTTACAAAAAATAAAAAAAAATAATTACAAACATAATAAAAATATTACAACAATTTTAAGCTAATTTTAAGCTAATTACACCTACTCTTAGCCCCCTAATAAAATAACAAAGCCCCGCTTGGATCCGGATCTCCTCTTCTGCCCGGATAGGATGAAGACTTTGGAGCCTCTTCTGGACTTCTTCTTGCCGCTTGATAGAAGACTTCAGCCGGATGATGGATCTCCAGCCCCCGCTTGGGCTTGGATGAAGATTTTAGAGCCTGGACGGATCGGTGATACCCGGTGTGGTGAAGATAAGGTAGGAAGATCTTCAGGGGCTTAGTGTTAGGTTTATTTAAGGGGGGTTTGGGTTAGATTAGGGGTATGTGGGTGGTGGGTTGTAATGTTGGGGGTGGCTGTATTGTGTTTATTTTTCAAGGTAAAAGAGCTGAATTCTTTGGGGCATGCCCCGCAAAAGGCCCTTTTAAGGGCTGGTAAGGTAAAAGAGCTTTTCTATTTTAATTTTAGAATAGGGTAGGGCATTTTTTTATTTTGGGGGGCTTTGTTATTTTATTAGGGGGCTTAGAGTAGATGTAATTAGCTTAAAATTGTTGTAATATTTTTATTATGTTTGTAATTAATTTTTTTATTTTTTGTAACTTAGCTTTTTTTATTTTTTGTACTTTAGATAGTTTATTTCATTGTATTTATTTGTAGGTATTTTATGTTATTAATTTATTGATAGTGTAGTGTTAGGTTTAATTGTAGGTATTTTATTTAATTAATTTATTGATAGTGTAGTGTTAGGTTTAATTGTAACTTAGGTTAGGATTTATTTTACAGGTAATTTTGTAATTTTTTTTATCTAGGTAGCTATTAAAAATAGTTATTAACTATTTAATAGCTATTGTACCTGGTTAAAATAATTACAAAGTTGCCTGTAAAATAAATATTAATCCTAAAATAGCTACAATATAATTATTATTTATATTGTAGCTATATTAGGGTTTATTTTACAGGTAAGTATTTAGCTTTAATTAGGAATAATTTATTTAATAAGATTTATTTCGTTAGATAAAAATTATATTTAACTTAGAAGGTGTTAGTGTTAGACTTAGCTTTAGGGGTTAATACATTTATTAGAGTAGCGGTGAGGTCCAGTCGGCAGATTAGGGGTTAATACTTGAAGTTAGGTGTCGGTGATGTTAGGGAGGGCAGATTAGGTGTTAATACTATTTATTATAGGGTTAGTGAGGCGGATTAGGGGTTAATACATTTATTATAGTAGCGGTGAGGTCCGGTCGGCAGATTAGGGGTTAATTATTGTAGGTAGCTGGCAGTGACGTTGTGGGGGGCAGATTAGGGGTTAATAAATATAATATATGTGCGGCGGTGTTAGGGGCAGCAGATTAGGGGTACATTGGTATAATGTAGGTTGCGGCGGTGTACGGAGAAGCAGATTAGGGGTTAAAAAAATATGCAGGGGTCAGCGATAGCGGGGTCGGCAGATTGGGGGTTAATAAGTGTAAGGTTAGGGGTGTTTAGACTCGGGGTACATGTTAGGGTGTTAGGTGCAGACATATGAAGTGTTTCCCCATAGGAAACAATGGGGCTGCGTTAGGAACTGAACGCTGCTTTTTTGCAGGTGTTAGGTTTTTTTTCAGCTCAAACTGCCCCATTGTTTTCTATGGGGGAATCGTGCACGAGCAAGTTTTTGAAGCTGGCCGCATCCGTAAGCACCGCTGGTATTGAGAGTTGCAGTGGTGGTAAATATGCTCTACGCTCCCTTTTTGGAGCCTAACGCAGCCCTTTTGTGAACTCTAAATACCAGCGGTATTTAAAAGGTGCGGGACCAAAAAAGCCAGCGTTAGCTACGCGGGTCGTTACCGACAAAACTCTATATCTAGCCGTGTGGGTTTATTTTATAGGTAAGTATTTAGTTTTAAATAGGAATAATTTAGTTAATGATAGTAATTTTATTTAGATTTATTTAAATTATATTTAAGTTAGGGGGGGTGTTAGGGTTATGTTTAAACTTAGATTTAGGGTTTAATAATTTTAATATAGTGGCGACGACGTTGGGGGTGGCAGATTAGGGGTTAATAAATGTAGGTGGCGGCGATGTTAGGGCCGGCAGATTAGGGGTTAATATTATTTAACTAGTGTTTGCTAGGCAGGAGTGTGGCGGTTTAGGGGTTAATGTATTTATTAAAGTGGCTGCGATGTCCAGTTCGGCAGACTAGGGGTTAAAAATTTTATTTAACTGTTTGCGATGTGGGGGGGCCTCGGTTTAGGGGTTAATAGGTAGTTTATGGGTGTTAGTGTACTTTTTAGCACTTTAGTTAAGAGTTTTATACTACGGCGTTTGCCCATAAAACTCTTAACTACTGACTTTCAAATGCGTTAGGGATCTTGGAGGTAGAGGGTATACCGCTCACTTTTAGGAAGACTCGTAATACCGGCGTTAGGAAAATCCCATTGAAAATATAGGATACGCAATTGACGTAAGTGGATTTGCGGTATTTTAGAGTTGAGCCAAAAAAGTGAGTGGTACACCTGTACCTTCAAGACTCGTAATACCAGTGGGCGTTAAAAAGCAGCGTTGGGACCTCTCAACGCTGCTTTTTAACCCTAACGCAAGACTCGTAATCTAGCCATATGATTTTTTATTTTAATTCTTATAATAGAACAAAACAAAAAATAACTTGATTCAATAATTATTTTTTTTGTCTGATATACTGATAGTATTTCTATATTTTAATTATATAGTATAGTTAACAATGTATATTGCAATGTAATGAATTAAAAAAATCTATGCTAGAAGATTCTATAATAAATTGTTTTAGTTTAAGTTTAGTGCAAATAGATTTGCTTTGTATTTTATAAGCTTATTTAAAATTAAGTTAAAGGGACACAAAGGATCAATATTAAAATGCCCTGATGTACTAATTAGAGCAGAAAATGTTTCAAAGAATAGGTAGAGGTATCTCCGACTGTTTACAGTGATCAATGGAATCATTTGTTTAAACATAAAATAATAAAAGTATGAACGGTAAAAGACAAAAAAGATAACTTGTCCCATATTCCATATTGCAACATACTTCCATACTAGAAAATCCAATAATCTCACCATTTTATTCAATTAGATAAACTATATAATCTGTGTCAACAAAAATGTTTTATATATTAACCATTATAAAGGAAATGTGTAACCAAAGCTTTAAATGTAAACAAATACTAATTGATTTTTGATTGATAAATTGTGCTCAGAAAAAGCAAAAGGACAGAGATATTTACAATGCTTGAAATATTTTGCAGCACAATTTTGTGAAAACTAGAGGATTTACACAATGTTTACAAAATATTACCTGTTGGTGAGTTGACAGAGGCGGTGGTACTGGTGTGTATCCCCACAAAAAAGCCCTGTGTGTAACAAATACTCCAGTTATTTCCTATTTTGCAATTTTCCATAAATAAATACAAACAAAAAGTATATAGTATAGTGTAATGTCAATAGCAGGTTAAAATGAAGATTTCCTAAAACTAGTTGTATGTAACTTACGCTCTTCGTAGCTGTAACTCAGCTCATAGTATTAACAGCATTTAGTAAAGGTGCTCTCCCCATTTAAAGAGAAGCTCTTTGCTCGTGGATATACTGATCTAAAACTATTTATTTAAAAACAAAAAAACAGGGGGTGGAGTTAACCACTGAACTGAACAACAGCACAGCGAGAGAGCTCTGTCAAGAACCAGCAGAAATATAACTCATAAAGTGAGCCAAACCACATCTCTTCATATTTGTTAATCCCACTTAATTCCTTAAACCTAAAGTCCCAACCCTGGTCCCAGTCACTAATGATCTGACTCAAAGCATCCCGGTCTGCATGACCTCCGTACCCGCTCTCGGTCCTCACAAAGCCACTCGCATACCGAGACTTACTTACATTCAAATGATCGGGAGATCACACAAGACTCCGGAGGGTCGAGGCTCCGCTCTGGAGCAGAGATCAACACCTCGGGGCATAGGAATGGGCACGTCCTGCATCGGATGCTAAAGGGTCACTGGAGCCTCAGGAAGAAATCACCCCAACCTTATTAGGCCCTAGACACGAAGACCTTGAGCACCTCTTCACACCTGCATCACCTCATTTTACCTGCCTGAAGGCGCCTTGATGGGCAAAAGTTACAGCCGATAGTGAGCCCAGTCGACTTTCAACACTGCAGAAAGAGGCGTGAACGGCCAACATATTGCCCGCGGCCTGTATTACGTTAAGTTCAAGCCCCTTAGCTCGCACTGCGGTCTCACCGACTACTCTTCAGGAACAAAATGAATTAGGCCTATCAGACTAAGGATCACTTCTTACTGAATGTATGTGGTGCAGCCACACCAGGTAACTGCACGGAGGCTCTGGGGGAGTATCTGACCACACTACCTGCAGCCCCTGCCAACCCCCCCCTTACATAGCCCCAAAGCATGAGCCACAGTCCCAACCACTGGCCCTTACCCTGAGAGACTTGGGGTTCTCCGTGGTAGCATAGTGACACCTTGCACCTCGCTGTCAAGAACCTCTGGAAAGGCCCACAATATATCTAAGGCCCAAGGAGCCTTTAGCCATCTGCAACCGCTCAGTATTGCTCAGGCTAAGCTCATAATCTGTGTATAGCCTCAAAGAAACAGGCCACTACTGCTTTCACATATCCTGAACAGGTGGTATTTTTAAGTGTCCTGACATTATTATTCAGCTCTGCTCAATACCACTGAGCTTATCACCCACCTACATCTAACTATAATAAGGGTACCTCTTTTTTGCCCAACATTGGAACTGCACTTGCCTTCAAAACTGACCGAGGCATTGTAAGAAAAGCAGGTACAAACAGCTACCGAAGGCCAAAACCTCAATCCTAAAAGAGACATATTAGCTCTGGCTCCCTGGTACACCCTACTAACCAGCCCACTTTATTACTAAATGACACGGGCTTTGGAGACACACATCTCACAATAACAACCACACGCTCTCCCCTTCCTTTTCCCAGTGCCCGCAGTGACAGTGGGTCATATCCCACGCTCCCTGTCCCGTGATCGCCCTGTGAGGGCACTGCCCCCAGGGAATAGTGTGTGGCAGGGGTCCTCCAGCAACTAAAGATCCAACAGCGGCAGTAAGAGAAACTATAACAACATACCCCGAACATGGTGCCCTGGGAACCATAAGAGTACCCCTCTCCCCTGCTAACCTCTCAGACTCTCTCATAGACCTGCAGCATTTCCACGTCTTTCTGCATGTTCGGGAATAAGATGATGGCAGGCTAGAAATATTATTCAAGGCTAGGGCCCATGGGGGACATCTGAGCAACTATACAACCACATATGTGCAGTAACCTCTCTTTCTATCCTCTGACCTCCACATCTGGCACACTTATCTTCTATTAAGCCTTCACATTACAAGCAAAACGTTCAGCGGGAGAATGGCGCAGGTCCAGAGGAGAAAACACAAGGGTCCCACGGGCCCATAAAGAACAGTTAAAGAACATTTCCAGCAGCCCCGGAGAAGTCCAGTGCATGGATCAGAAGATGAACTGTCTCTGCATGTCTCTCAGACCCAAGTAATGAGCAGGACCTCAACACTGCCTCCTTGCCAGCCAGCCTAGCAGATATAGCAGGAGCTAGCAACACCATGATGGATCAGATCAAATCTATGGTAGCATCGCACCATGAATCAATATGCAAAAGGTTTGACAAGTCATGCTCTGAGTTAAAGAGAGACATTGTCTCAATCGGAGAATGCACTGATTCCCTAAAATGCAAGCAAGAAGATCTCTCTGTGGACCATGCTAATCTGATATCATATGCAGAGTGCCTGGCAGGGCAAATGACAGCATTAGAATCAAAGTTAGCAGACCTTGAGGACCGCTCTAGGTGCAACAACGTGCACCTGAGAGGCATAGCAGAGAGTGTTCTCCCCAAAGACTTATAGCCATTCCTACAGGAAGTGTTCACCTCTGCACTGGGCCCATTACAGGACCCTGAATCCCTCATTGATAGAGCACACAGGGCCCTCAGACTTAAGGCTTTTTCAGATGATAAACCAAGGGATGTAGGGGTGAGACTGCATTATTACACCTTCCGATAGAAATTCTTGAGAGCAGTCAACTCTGGGTCCCTAAAATCATCCTAGTTTGACATCCTACAGATTTTCCCAGACCTCTCCCCACATACCCTGCAACAGAGAAAAGCCTATCAAGATTTCACGAGGATCCTCATGAACAAAGGAATAAAGTACAGATGGGGCTTCCCAGTCTGACTATTCGTCACCAAAGACGACGTCCAACACATCATAACTTCGCCGGATCAAGCCAGAAACCTGCTTTCCAAATGGGGACTGCTTCCTGACAGACCTCCCCCAATGACTCCCAAAACCCCTACAGGGGGACTGAGAGGGGATGCTCCACCTTGGAAACAACTCCCTCCCAGGGAGAAGGGCAGAGACTATTCACAAGTTTCCACACCAAACACCTTATCCTCAGCCCAAAAAGTGGAATAGCCGAAATGTGAAGAGGACTCCCGACCTCCCTAAATTGAGGGGTCTGGCCTGCAGATCCCGGTTTTGCTGGAACTGTGAGAGGGACTCCGGACCTTCCTAAACGGATAGGTCCTGACTGCAAAACCTTGTATCCTTTTTCTGTGAAAGACTGTTGTTACAGGTTCATGTTTAAACTGTTGGAACTCTTAAAAATGTAGTGGATTTATGAATGTTTCCTCTTTTTTCCTCCTTAGGTACATAATCCTGGAGACCATTCAACCAATGAATGATCGGATTTAGACAAACTTTGGCCTCCTAGCAGTAAGGGGAGAGCATTGATGATACCAGCACCCCTTAGAGGGGGCCCAATTGTGTCAGTTTGAACTTAATCAAAGGGATCCAATTGTCGTCATAATGGGGGGGGGGGCCTGGCCCCCCTCCTGCCCTCTCTCCTACAAAGGTGGAGAGGGTATGGTGGATGCACAGATGTTAGTTGACTGGTTGGCCCAGCCCCCTAATAGCGGGCCAAAACCTGTTGTCCGCCTTGGAAACTACCCCGTCTCCTCCCAGATCATTAGTCGATCTCCCCACAGGCCTTATCCTAATCGACATGTTCACCCTCCACAAGGTGATTCCCTCTAGCACCAAATCTCTATATACCAAATTTTAACTATTTGATTACCCTAGAACTATCTCCCCACACCCTCCAACCCATCATGCAACAAGGTTACACTGTCTCACTTATATGCTTTATACAGTCAGGTTCTTGTTATCCTGGACTGCTGGTTTAGTACTATTTCCCAAGTTTGTGAATTTCTATGAAGTTCTGCACAAGTAGTACATTTTTTAGCAGTAATGTTATATGTTAAATGCTCTACTAATTGCCCATTATTAAGACCCATACTATTGCTCAAGCTTACCCAAGAGGGCCCTTAAGGCCTGATTTATGTAGAAATTATTTATACCTGAAATATTTCTGGTGCCTTCAGCACCCCTCCCCCCACTATTGGATCTGCTCCATCCTTTTCTTGTTTTTGGAGAAGAGTGGCACAGATATTGGCTGTGTTTATCTTATCACAGACCTTAATTATTAACCTAAATTCCAGAGACTAGTCACATATAAGCACTGATGGAAGTGCAATATATAGTCACCAGTTGTATCAGAGCAAATTAGAGTGAAACAACATTCCCCCTTGAGCTTTCCTTACACCTTTTTCCCTTACCCCCCCCCCCCCCTTAAGTTTGCCACCCTAAATACTCAGGGACTGAATTCTCCTACTAAGAGGAGTTTGCTACTCAGATACTTGCTAAAATCTAATGTAAAAGTTGCCTTTCTCCAGGAGACTCACTGGCCCCATGGCTCCTCCTTTATGCAGAACTCCAAACTGTTTCCAATATGCCTGTCAGCCTCCCATCTCATTAAAAAGAGAGGAGTTGTCATCATGGTCCACAAATCAGTGGCGTGTGAGATCCAACATGTGGAGAGGGATCCGGAGGGCAGATACCTACTGCTGGTCTGCACCTTGGACTGTGTCCAATTCACCTTGGTCTCGCTGTATGCCCCAAATGTCGGCCAAATCCCCTTCCTAAAAGCAGTACTTCCACTCCTGGACCAACTCAAAAGTGGCACCTTACTCATAGGTGGTAATCTAATTTTGACCTGGGACCCCTCCTTGGATAGGAGTCCCCCTAAACATAAAACTAAAGATACCCCTGTGAATAGAGTCTCCAATCAATTTAGATCCCTGATGTACCAGCATCATTTATATGATTTGTGGAGATGTCTGTCTCCTTCAGAGAAGGACTTTACCTTTTATTCCAACCCTCATCAATGCTATTCTAGAATAGATTACCTCTTATGTCATTCTTCCCTCCTGTACAGACTATCCAAACATTCCATTAAGATTTCCCCATGGTCGGACCATGACATGGTCTCTGTGGTCCTGTCCAACATGAGCAAAAAGTCCCTTTCCCCCAGATGGAGACTACACCCTTGCCTAATATCTGGACCGTCTGGAATTGATACCTCTAAGGTTCTCTCTGATTTCCTCACCATCAACGATAATGCGATGACCAAAGAACACACGTTATGGGCGACCTTGAAGGCATATATGCAAAGTCACTTTATCCAGCAAGCGTCCAAAAAACGCAAACATTTGGGCAAATCTCTCGCCCAATTATATTCAGATCAGAGGTACGCTCTCAGGAAAGGCATAATAGGGGTGACCCCCTCAAGATTGATGGCAGAGCAGAACACGCTCATACACTCAAAAATCAATTCCATTGAGGAAAAAAGGGTACAGGAGAACCTCTTAACCCTGAAACAGCTATATTATTACAAAGGTAATAGGGCAGATCGCCTTCTTGCCCAAAAGCTCTGAACCCGCTCGCAACAAAGATGTATCCCAGTGATTAAAACGCAGGGGGGAACAGTTTATTCCCCTAGGGAAATCGCCAGGGCATTTGCTCACTATTATGCAGCCCTGTATAATATGAACTCCTCTCTGGAGGCCACCAAAGCCCATAACTGGCAAATCCAACAGTTCCTCTCTTCACTTAAGCGCTCAACCTTGTCAGAGGAGGATGCCCAATCTCTCTCCTCTTCATTGTCAGTTGAGGAACTTAAACAGGGGCTTCTTTCACTTCAAGTGAGCAAGTCCCCAGGCCCGTATGGATTTATACCCCTATTCTATAAAACACTCTCCTCGCAACTAATTCCCATTCTCACCAGATTTTTCAAATCTGCCTTCAACGAGGTTAACCTAAGCACTGAGTTCCTGGAGGCATCGATCATCACTCTCCCTAAAGAGGGGAAAGATCACTCCCTTTGTGAAAGCTTTAGGCCAATTTCCTTAATCAACGTGGATATTAAACTCTATGCGAAGATTTTAGCCATGAGATTAAACCAAATCCTCCCGGGGCTGGTGCACCCCGACCAGGTGGACTTAATCACGGGTAGGCAGGGACCAGACAACACGAGGTGCCTCCTGAACATCTTCTCTGAGACAGCGGATATGAGGGCCCCTCTTCTTTAACTGTCAATGGACGCTGAGAAGGCGTTTGACAGGATGAGATAGGACTATCTGTTCTCCACCCTTGTGGCATTCGGCATCCCGAAAGCATTTCTCACAGCCATAAGATCCCTATACTCGTGCCCCATGGAAAGGTTGAGAGGTCTGGACTTCTGCTCTGATGTGATCCATATTAGGAATGGGCTGAGACAGGGCTGCCCCTTGTCCCCCCTACTGTTTGCCCTTGCCATCGAGCCATTAGCGGTTGCACTCAGAAATTTGACTCAAATCAAGGGACTAATTATACATGATACCCCTCAGAAATTAGCCCTATACGCAGATGATCTGATGCTTTTCCTTACAGACCCAGAAGACTCCCTCCCTGCGTTATTTGAACTCCTAGACAAGTTCGGAAACATCTCTTACTACAAGCTCAACCTGGGTAAAACTGAAGCTTTCCCCCTGAACTTTCCTGACACATTTGTGCATTCTCTCCGAAAGAGCTATAAATTTCAGTGGTCAATGTCCGGCCTGAAACACTTGGGGGTGTTCCTCTCTAATGACCCGGGAATAGTCCTGTCTAGGAACTTCAATGCCTTTTTTTCCCAGCTTCATAGAGACCTATGTGCCAGGAAATATGATGAAATCTCCTGGTTTGGGAGAATTGCCGCGGTTAAAATGATGCAGCTCCCTAAATTAACATACCTTTTCAGATGCTTACCTATAAAAGTCCCACTCCAGCTTCTTAACAAATTCCAAGCATTAATAAACTGGTACATATGGAATGGTAAGAGGCCCTGCATTGCAGCCTTCCTGCTGCAATGTCCAATTCTTCCTGGAGGGCTAGGCCTCCCGAAAATATGGCTCTATTATGAAGCCTCCCTCTTATCTCACATTTCCGAATGGAATGTACAAGGGGCTGGCCCTCGCTGGATAGAACTTGAACAGGCATCCTTGCCGGCTTACATGGCCTTGACGGACCTTCTTTGAATCCCATCCCATTGTGCCTCGGATATCCCGATTAACAACAAAATGATCCTACACTGCAGGAGCTCCTGGCTGCATCTTCACCATAACGCCTTGGTCTCTCCACACCTATCACCTTCCCACTCAATATCAGGCCTCTTATATGGCCTCCCACTGGCGAGTCTTGCATTGAGATGGGCATTATCTTCACTCAGGGTGGCAGACCTTTTCTCGGGGGCAAACCCAATCTCACCCACTGACCTGACTAATGCTCACGACATTCAGCCTAGATTCTGGTTTGACCTATTAAGGCTACTCTCAATACTGAAATATTGTGGATTCTTTGAAGCCCCTCTAAGACCATTGACGCTGTGGGAAGCCTGGTTAACCACTGCACCCATCATATCTCCCCTTTGTCCTCCCATTATCAAATCCTACTTAACACTCTGAAATTGACCAAAACAAAACAGATGATGGAGTGGGAAAGAGATTGGAACGTTAGCCTAACTGTCAAAAGCTGGACTGAGGCAATTTCTCACACCAAAATGTCGATTAATTGCATGACGTTATATGAACTATTCAACAAGCTTCTGACAAGGTGGCACTATGTGCCCTCAAGGATACATAAAATGTTTCCGGAATTCTCCCCCCTTTGTTGGAGGGGAGACCCCCTACATATATGGTGAACCTGCCCCTCCATTTAACCCTTAAGGTGCAGAATAGAGACCTTGTGCTTTCGCTTGGGGCTAGCCCTGTTTCTTACCCTGGATACAGGCTTGATCCATGTAGGCCTCTGATCCCTCTCGGCACCCAGACGCACCCTGCTGATAAAGATCCTGATGGCAGCAAAATTATTGATTGCTCGAAACTGGAAGCAACCTAACCCTCCCAACTGGCAGGCATTGATACAACTTATCACTTACTTCAGATCTATGGAGAGTTATTTATACAATTCATGCCAACAAACAGACTTATATGCCTCAATCTGGGAACCCTGGGACTGCTTGGGGGAAGGAAACATTCTCTCTCTGTAATAGAAGTATTCCCGGACAGGTCAGATAACTCCACTGTAGAGGAGGGGCATGCAACAAACTCCTCTCCTCGCACCCACTGAAGTGCAGGTGTCTTTACCCTCCCCTTTTTTTTTTCTCTCCCCTCCTGCCTCCCCCTCTCCTCCCCCCTACTCTATCATCACGCGGGCCTTCCCGCTGAACTGTCCAATGAATATTCTCCCACTTACCCTTCGGGCTAATATGGGACTCCGGTCCCATACACTTGGCTCACTATCCTAGTCTCTGCTCTATGACTTTCTCTTTTGGAAATAATCACGCTTTTACCAGATGATAGCTATAACTTAAAACTTTGAGGTTTTTATCCTGTCGGGCTGTACTGTATTTGTCTTGGTTTTGATTATTGACCATTGTATAATTAGTACTGAGCCTGAATTTCACCTTGCCTATGCTTTTATACTATGGGTATTAGTAAGTCTCTTTCCTCTCCCCTTAAACAACACTTGTAAGTCCCTCCTTCAGCTTATTTAACACTGGATCTGCTAAGTATCTAACGCACATTTTTCTGGACCTAGCCAACTTTTTCAAGGATCCTCTCTGAAGAGTGTAAGTTATATCCAACTAGTTCTAGGAAATCTTTATTTTAATCTGCTATCAAGAGTATTACATTGTGAACTTTTTTATTTCTATTTATTAATGGCAAACAACATTGAAATCTAAAACTTCAGTTAAATTCAGTGGCAGATCTACCAGTATCATAGAGGTTGCGGTTATGACCAGGCCCTGGATGTCCACTTGTGAGGACCCAGCAGATGCGACCAGGCAGTGGAGTTCCACCCTGCTGGAGAATCTCAAAATGTGAGGATTTCCAGGCAACTTGTCTTTAAAATAGTTTAACTCTTGTGGGGCACAGCATTGGGTCCCTATCCCAAAATCGAGCACGAGCAGTATCTGAGGCAGCTGCTGTCGATTGAGATGGTGACGAATGCTGCACAATGCAGACAGGAAGCATGGAAGCATTTTCTGCTGCTCCAGAACAAACTACAAAGAGAGCGCAAAACATTTTAAAAAGTTGCAGCCGCAGAGCACAGTTTATCTCCTCGTGCAGCCACAACAGTTGAGTGCCTTATGGAATAGTAGCCTTGTGCTGCAGCTGCACTTGTGTAAAGTTTTTAAGTCAGCAGTGGCAGATGTGGTCGGTGGTATCCCTACAAGGCTAAGGGCTGAAGACATGCATACATTTAAACAAAGCCCTATTGTAGAGGAAGCCGCACATTCAAATTCCAGTGTAGTCATGTAATATCTGCTATGGAGCAAATTGGGTAGGAAAGACAGGTGAGTAAAGAGTCAGCCTTCCACTAGAGTGTTTTTTCTCAGCGAGATATGTTTTCCCTTACAAGCACAGAGTTTCCAGTGAAAGTGTCAGGAGATCAATACTACAACCAGTTTTTCTGACACTGTACTAGATTTAAGTGTTAGTATATAGCATTAATAAACAGTCCACTTACATTTCCATTTCTTAATATCTCCTCTGATAACCCCGTCCCCTGTGGGCAATGTGGACCTGTGATTCTTTAGTGGCTAAGGAGTATCTTTGTTAACTCTGCCAGTCAGCTAAATAAAAGATCCAAATAAAAACTTACGGCTAGATTACAAGTTTTGTCGGTAAGGCTGTGTGGTGCTAACGTGCAGTTTTCCCTCACCGCTCACCTACAGACAGCGCTGGTAATACGGGTTTTTAGAAACCCGGCGTTAGCTGCAGAAAAGTGAGCGGAGAGCAAAATTTAGCTCCACATCTCACCTCAATACCAGCGCTGCTTACGGTAGCGGTGAGCTGGTAAAACATGCTTGTGCACGATTTCCCCTTAAGGATCAATGGGGCTGAGCCGGCTAAAAAAAAAAACAAACACCTGCAAAAAAAGCCTAACACACCTAACACCCTAACATGAACCCAGAGTCTTAACACCCCTAATCTTACACTTATTAACCCCTAATCTGCCGCCCCGACATCGCCGACACCTGCATTATATTATTAACCCCTAATCTTCCGCTCCGGACACCGCCGCCACCTACATTATACTTATGAAACCCTAATCTGTTCCCCCCTAAAACTAAGTCTAACCCTAACCCCCCTAACTTAAATATAATTTAAATAAATCTAAATAAAATTACTATCATTAACTAAATAATTCCTATTTAAAACTAAATACTTACCTATAAAATAAACCCTAAGCTAGCTACAATATAACTAATAGTTACATTGTAGCTATCTTAGGGTTTATTTTTATTTTACAGGCAACTTTGTATTTATTTTAACTAGGTAGAATAGTTACTAAATAGTTATTAACGATTTAATAGCTACCTAGTTAAAATAAAGACAAATTTACCTGTGAAATAAAACCTAACCTAAGTTACAATTACACCTAACACTACACTATAATTAAATTAATTCCCTACATTAACTACAATTAAATACAATTAAATAAAATTTTCTAAAGTACCCCTTGAAGATCACCCTACCTTGAGAAGTCTTCACCTAACCGGGCCGAAGTCCTCAACGAAGCCAGGTGAAGTGGTCCTCCAGACGGGCAGAAGTCTTCATCCAAGCTGGGAAGAAGAGGTCCTCCAGATGGGCAGAAGTCTTCATCAGACAGCACCTTCTATCTTCATCCATCCAGTGTGGAGCGGCTCCATCTTCAAGACATCCGACGCGGAGCATCCTCTTCCAACGACGTCCAACTGAAGAATGAAGGTTCCTTTAAATGACGTCATCCAAGATGGCATCCCTTAAATTCCGATTGACTGATAGAATTCTATAGCCAATAGGATTGAAGTTCAATCCTATTGGCTGATCCAACCAAGGGGTTAGTGTTAAATTTTATTAAGGGGGTATTGGGTGGGTTTTAGAGTAGGGTTGGGTGTGTGGATGGTGGGTTTTAATGTTGGGGGGGTATTGTACTTTTTTTTACAGGTAAAAGAGCTGATTACTTTGGGGCAATGCCCCGCAAAAGGTCATTTTAAGGGCTATTTGTAATTTAGTATAGGGAAGGGCTTTTTATTATTTTGGGGGTCTTTTTTATTTTATTAGGGGGATTAGAAGTACATGCACAGGTAATCTACATATTAATTGTTAGCAGGTACATATTAAAAATTAGCACACTTTCAAAGATTTTGTTTATCAGAAGCAGTTTTTTAAATAAATGTGCAGAATTCTGCAGAAATATGTTGAATGACATTTGAAATAAACTGCTGTGCCAGTCTCTTCTCCTTTCCTTCAATCGTTCTTGAATGCTCTACCAGTGGTGTTATCAATGTCAAAGTTTGTTTTCATCTAACTCAAACATTGGCATTAATGTAATTTTTTGCTAATTGAAAAGGTCATTATAATGATAAAGGACTAGATTATGTCTAAAGCTGTATTTTGCGCTCATGCGTTAACTCCACTAGAAATAAGGTTTTGTAAGCTAACCTGATACGTGCAAAAGCCCGAAGTTAGAATATCACAACTGTTTTTACGTATTCCCCCACAGAAGTCAATGGAGTGCGAAAAAGGGAAAAAAAGCCCTACTCTCATGCAAACATGATAGCATATTCTTAAGTACACTAACCTGACATTAAAATATGAATATTTCCCATTCCAATGTTCTTCACATGGCAGAATATGTTCTATTTATTCATAAATACATATTTCTACATACTGTATATCTGATGGTATTTTGGTAAAATATATATAGAGGGTAATCTTTCCTCTGCAGCAATGTTACAGTACTTTTTGTGAATAGTAGTACTTTCAAGCATATCCCAGCACTTCACAGTAATTCAAAAAGTCTTATAACACAAACAACAGCTCTTCTAGCTGGGTAACTCTCCTATAGGCATCAGTCAGGCTCCTATTTAAACTCTCACAGCTTCTAATTAAACACACCTGTGATTAGCTGCTTACTTAAAAACCTGGACTGGAAAGCTTCACATCTGGTTGGGATAATGGCCCACCCTTCTCCCAATTATCTCAACCCCAAGCACCCAGAACACTGCTTACCAACTGCACAATCAAATACACACACTCTCTCCCTGGGGAGTTTTAAGTGAAAGGAGAAATACTATGTACAATACTTAGTCTTACATATCTTCCATTTATAACCAGGCCTTGCTTTCTGTCACATATTCTCCCCCCAGCACATACCCCGTGAGTTAAGTGACCATGGACATTAACTAATTTACCAGAGACAAACCATCAGCATTGCCCTGCAAAAGAGCAGCCCTGAGCACGACAGTAAAATTGAAGGGTTGCAAGCTAAGAAACCACCTAGTAACCCTTCCTTTGTTTCCGTTCACCTACAGACAGCGCTGGTAATACGGGTTTTTAGAAACCCGGCGTTAGCTGCATAAAAGTGAGCGGAGAGCAAAATTTAGCTCCACATCTCACCTCAATACCAGCGCTGCTTACGGTAGCGGTGAGCTGGTAAAACATGCTTGTGCACGATTTCCCCTTAAGGATCAATGGGGCTGAGCCGGCTAAAAAAAAAAACAAACACCTGCAAAAAAAGCCTAACACACCTAACACCCTAACATGAACCCCGATTCTTAACACCCCTAATCTTACACTTATTAACCCCTAATCTGCCGCCCCGACATCGCCGACACCTGCATTATATTATTAACCCCTAATCTTCCGCTCCGGACACTGCCGCCACCTACATTATACTTATGAACCCCTAATCTGTTCCCCCCTAAAAGTCTAACCCTAACCCCCCTAACTTAAATATAATTTAAATAAATCTAAATAAAATTACTATCATTAACTAAATAATTCCTATTTAAAACTAAATACTTACCTATAAAATAAACCCTAAGCTAGCTACAATATAACTAATAGTTACATTGTAGCTACCTTAGGGTTTATTTTTATTTTACAGGCAACTTTGTATATATTTTAACTAGGTAGAATAGTTACTAAATAGTTATTAACGATTTAATAGCTACCTAGTTAAAATAAAGACAAATTTACCTGTGAAATAAAACCTAACCTAAGTTACAATTACACCTAACACTACACTATAATTAAATTAATTCCCTACATTAACTACAATTAAATACAATTAAATTAAATTTTCTAAAGTACCCCTTGAAGATCACCCTACCTTGAGAAGTCTTCACCTAACCGGGCCGAAGTCCTCAACGAAGCCAGGTGAAGTGGTCCTCTAGACGGGCAGAAGTCTTCATCCAAGCTGGGAAGAAGAGGTCCTCCAGATGGGCAGAAGTCTTCATCAGACAGCACCTTCTATCTTCATCCATCCAGTGTGGAGCGGCTCCATCTTCAAGACATCCGACGCGGAGCATCCTCTTCAAACGACGTCCAACTGAAGAATGAAGTTTCCTTTAAATGACGTCATCCAAGATGGCATCCCTTAAATTCCGATTGACTGATAGAATTCTATAGCCAATAGGATTGAAGTTCAATCCTATTGGCTGATCCAACCAAGGGGTTAGTGTTAAATTTTATTAAGGGGGTATTGGGTGGGTTTTAGAGTAGGGTTGGGTGTGTGGATGGTGGGTTTTAATGTTGGGGGGGTATTGTACTTTTTTTTACAGGTAAAAGAGCTGATTACTTTGGGGCAATGCCCCGCAAAAGGTCATTTTAAGGGCTATTTGTAATTTAGTATAGGGAAGGGCTTTTTATTATTTTGGGGGTCTTTTTTATTTTATTAGGGGGATTAGAAGTACATGAACAGGTAATCTACATATTAATTGTTAGCAGGTACATATTAAAAATTAGCACACTTTCAAAGATTTTGTTTATCAGAAGCAGTTTTTTAAATAAATGTGCAGAATTCTGCAGAAATATGTTGAATGACATTTGAAATAAACTGCTGTGCCAGTCTCTTCTCCTTTCCTTCAATCGTTCTTGAATGCTCTACCAGTGGTGTTATCAATGTCAAAGTTTGTTTTCATCTAACTCAAACATTGGCATTAATGTAATTTTTTGCTAATTGAAAAGGTCATTATAATGATAAAGGGCTAGATTATGTCTAAAGCTGTATTTTGCGCTCATGCGTTAACTCCACTAGAAATAAGGTTTTGTAAGCTAACCTGATACGTGCAAAAGCCCGAAGTTAGAATATCACAACTGTTTTTACGTATTCCCCCACAGAAGTCAATGGAGTGCGAAAAAGGGAAAAAAAGCCCTACTCTCATGCAAACATGATAGCATATTCTTAAATACACTAACCTGACATTAAAATATGAATATTTCCCATTCCAATGTTCTTCACATGGCAGAATATGTTCTATTTATTCATAAATACATATTTCTACATACTGTATATCTGATGGTATTTTGGAAAAATATATATAGAGGGTAATCTTTCCTCTGCAGCAATGTTACAGTACTTTTTGTGAATAGTAGTACTTTCAAGCATATCCCAGCACTTCACAGTAATTCAAAAAGTCTTATAACACAAACAACAGCTCTTCTAGCTGGGTAACTCTCCTATAGGCATCAGTCAGGCTCCTATTTAAACTCTCACAGCTTCTAATTAAACACACCTGTGATTAGCTGCTTACTTAAAAACCTGGACTGGAAAGCTTCACATCTGGTTGGGATAATGGCCCACCCTTCTCCCAGTTATCTCAACCCCAAGCACCCAGAACACTGCTTACCAACTGCACAATCAAATACACACACTCTCTCCCTGGGGAGTTTTAAGTGAAAGGAGAAATACTATGTACAATACTTAGTCTTACATATCTTCCATTTACAACCAGGCCTTGCTTTCTGTCACATATTCTCCCCCCAGCTCATACCCTGTGAGTTAAGTGACCATGGACATTAACTAATTTTCCAGAGACAAACCATCAGCATTGCCCTGCAAAAGAGCAGCCCTGAGCACGACAGTAAAATTGAAGGTTTGCAAGCTAAGAAACCACCTAGTAACCCTTGTATTTGTTTCCTTATTCTGACTCATCCATGTGAGAGGAACATGATCTGTTATTAATTTACATTTTCTTCCCAACAGATAATACCTCTAAAACCCACTAAATGGCAAGGCATTGTTTCTCCACTATAGGATAGTTATTTCAAGTTTTCTGCTTAGGAAAAGGACAGAATTTTCTTCTCCTTGATACTCTTGGGAGAGAACTGCTCCTTAACCAACATCAGAGGCATCTGTCTGCACAATAAAATCTTTAGAGAAATTGGGGTTACCAAAACTGGATGGGCACAAAGGGCATCTTTTAAATGCATAAAAAGCTTGTTCTGCTTCCGGGGACCATTTTATCATAATTGGAGCCCTTGCTTTTTTGAGATCTGTCAAAGGTGCCATAATCGTAGCGAAATTCGGGATGAACCTTCTATAGTAACTAGTTATCCAAATAAAAGCTCTCACTTGATTTTTAGTTAGAGGCTTCGGCCAGTTCTGTATGGCCTCTTCATTCGTTTTCTGAGGTTTAACTAATCCTCTACCAACAGTATAACCCAAGTATTTGGCTTCCTGTAAAACAACAGTACATTTTGCAGGATTAGCAGTTAATCCAGCTGACCGTATTTCATAAAGTAATGCTTGAACTTTTGGAAGACGGGATTCCAAATCTGTACAATAAATGATAACATCATCCAAATATGCTGCAGCATAATGAACATGGGGTTTCAGAATTCTATCTATTATCCTCTGGAATGTTGCCAGGGCCCCATGTAAAACAAATGGCAATACCGTATACTGGAATAAGCCCTTGGGGGTTTCCTTGTCCTTCTCTTTATTAGTGAAAGGCACCTGTCATTACCCTTTTGTTAAATAAATTGTAGTGAGATAACTTGCTTTTCCTAGCTTTTCTATCAACTCATCTACTCTAGGCATTGGATAGGTATCAAATTTGGAAACACATTTAGGCTTATGATAGTCATTACAGAACCTTAATGAACCATCCGGCTTTGGAACATTTTTGCTACCTCCAGTAAAATGGCCTTTCTACAAGCCTCAGGGACCCTATAGAGCTTAAAGGGCCACTGTAAGTAAATATTTTCTATGCCTGTTACTAACTAACTACCCCAAATACGCTTTTTATCAATAGCATTTCATTAACATATCTCTACCGTATATCAGAAATCTTGTCTGCAAATTTAATTGTTTTCCAAACCCATCCGTGGGTATCCTTTGCTCTGTACCAATCTGTTTACAATACCTAGGTTTCAAAATGGCGCTTTAAACACAAAGTTATTGGTTTAAGTATTTTGAACATGCAGTGCTGAAAATAGTGGGCAGGATAACGTGACATCATCGGCGAATAAAAGATATAACTTTTAGAACGTTATGAAACTTTGTTTTGGAGAAAATATAGGTCAGTAGGTTTTAATTAATGTTTATTAACTTTAATATGTTAGTTGTTTAGCTTAAAAATTATAACAGAAAGTAATCCTTTAAGGCAGACTGTCTTCCCTAGTTCTGTTATTATAACCTGCTTAATAACATGAGTTTTCCCGTTACCACAGAAAATACCTCTTTGTTTCTCCTACTAAAATCTTTGACCTCTAGCTTCTGATGTACAGATAGGGTTTCAGATATATTTACCTCTGGTTCAGTGACAGGGAGTTCTTTAGATTTTAAGGCAACTAAAACTTCCCTATCCTTCCAAGGTTTTAACAGATTTATATAATATATTCGCTCAGGTTTCCTTCTCCCTGGCTGACTTACTTTGTAATTGACATCACCCACTTTCTTAATGATCTCGTATGGGCCCTGCCAAGTAGCCAAGAAATTATTTTCAACTGTAGGGACCAGAACTAGCACCCTTATCCCAGGCTGGAACACCCTGACTCTTTCATTATAGTTATAGCTGTATTTTTGTGCTTCCCCCATATGTTTCCTTACAATGGGCATGACAGTTTCCATACGTTCCTGCATTTGGGATATATGTTCAATAACACTTCGATAAGGTGTTGTTTCTTGCTCCCATGTCTATTTAACTATAGATAGTAGAGCTCTGGGATGCAGATAACAGTTCAAATGGGAAAAAACCTGTAGAAGCATGAGGAACCTCTCTGATAGAGAACATTAAATAGGGTAGCAAAAGGTCCCAATTTCTCCCATCTGTGTCAATTACTTTTCTTAACATACTTTTGAGAGTTTTGTTAAACCTTTCTACTAAACCATAAGTCTGAGGGTGATATACTTAGGTCCTTAGTTGTTTTATGCCAAACAACGTACACAATTCATTTGTAACCCTGGACATAAATGGAGTTCCTTGGTCTGTCAAAATTTCCTTAGGTATCCCGACCCTGCTAAACATTAGCATAAGTTCTCTTGCTATGGACTTTGCAGAGCTGTTGTGAAGGGGAACTGCCTCAGGATAGCAAAGAGCATAATCAAGGACCACCAGTATTTACTGATGTCCTCTAGCAGATTTAACCAGCGGACCCGCCAAGTCCATAGCAATTCTCTCAAAAGAAATATCAATTATAGATAAGGGCACTAAAGGGTATATTTTTACAGTAAATACATATTATAACACTTTATTAAGTATGAGTATTGCATAAATATGCTTTTTAATGTTTTCATCTACTTGACTGCAAAGGACTCCAATACATTTATATATAATAGGATGCTTTAAAGGAATATGTAACTCATTCTTTCCAATTTACTTTTATTTTCTAATTTGCTTTGTTCTATTGATGTCCTTTGTTGAAAACACACCCAGGTAGGCTCAGGAGCTGGGAGATAGCTGCTGATTAGTGGTTGTACTTATATGTTATTAGCTCTTTGTGGTGAATTACTGCTCTGCAATAAAGGAAACCAAGAGAATGAAACTAAATTGATAATAGAAGTAAATTGGAAAGTTGCTTAAAAATGTATACTTTATCTGAAATATAAAAGAAAAATGTTGGATTTCATACCTCAATCTTTTTGATGTAAAAGTAAATTTATCAAAATCATGCTTTTTTAAAGGGGGTTTCTAGTTACGTCCATCGTTAAATCCTTTAACGGAAGTAACTGGAAGAGAGTATTTGTTTGTTAACCCCTTAAAGGGACAGTAAACACCAGAATTTTTGTTGTTTAAAAAGGTAGATAATCCCTTTATTACCTATTCCCCAATTTTGTATAACCAACACAGTTATAATAATATACTTTTTACCTCTGTGATTACCTTGTATCTATGCCTCTGCAAACTGCCCCCTTATTTCAGTTATTTTGACAGACTTGCATTTTTAGCCAATCAATGATTGCTCTTAGGAGCTTCACGTGCCAGAGCTCAATGTTATCTATATGAAACACATGAACTAACGCCCTCTAGTGGAGAAAAACTGTCAAATTGCTTTCCGATTAGAGGCAGTCTTCAAGGTCTAAGAAATTAGCATATGAACCTACTAGGTTTAGCTTTCAACTAAGAATACCAAGAGAACAAAGCAAAATTGGTAATAAAAGTAAATTGGAAAGTTGTTTAAAATTACATGCCCTATTTAAATCATGAAAGATTTTTTTTTACTTTACTTTCCCTTTAAGGACAAGGCCATTTTTTTATTTCTTTCCCTTAAGGACCAGGGCTATTTTTACACTTCTGCAGTGTTTGTGTTTAGCCTTAATTTTCCTCTTACTCATTTACTGTACCCACACATATTATATACTATTTTTCTCGCCATTAAATGGACTTTCTAAAGATACCATTATTTTCATCATATTTTATAATTTACCATAAAAAAATGATAAAATATGAGGAAAAAATGGAAAAAAACACACTTTTCTAAATTTGACCCCCAAAATCTGTTACACATCTACAACCACCAAAAAACACCCAAGCTAAAAAGTTTATAAATTTTGTCCTGAGATTAGATATACCCAATGTTTACATGTTCTTTGATTTTTTAGCAAGTTATAGGGCAATAAATACAAGTAAAAAATCAGGAGAAACGCCAAGCACCAAAATTATTATATAAAAAGCTTACGGCTAGATTTAGAGTTTTGTCGGTAATGACCCGCGTATCTAACGCTGGCTTTTTTTCTCCCGCACCTTTTAAATACCGCTGGTATTTAGAGTTCACAGAAGGGCTGCGTTAGGCTCCAAAAAGGGAGCGTATAGCATATTTACCGCCACTGCAACTCTCAATACCAGCGGTGCTTACGGACGCGGCCAGCTTAAAAAACGTGCTCATGCACGAATTCCCCATAGAAAACAATGGGGCATTTTGAGCTGAAAAAAAACCAAACACCTGCAAAAAAGCAGCGTTCAGCTCCTAACGCAGCCCCATTGTTTCCTATGGGGAAACACTTCCTATGTCTGCACCTAACACCCTAACATGTACCCCGAGTCTAAACACCCCTAGCCTTACACTTATTAACCCCTAATCTGCCGCCCCCGCTATCGCTGACACCTGCAGATGTTTTTTAACCCCTAATATGCCGCTGCGTACACCGCCGCAACCTATGTTATCCCTATGAACCCCTAATCTGCTGCCCCTAACACCGCCGACCCCTATATTATATTTATTAACCCCTAATCTGCCGCCCCCAACGTCGCCTCCACCTACCTACAATTATTAACCCCTAATCTGCCGACCGGACCTCACCGCTACTATAATAAATGTATTAACCCCTAATCCGCCTCACTCCCGCCTCAATAACCCTACAATAAATAGTATTAACCCCTAATCTGCCCTCCCTAACATCGCCAACACCTAACTTCAAGTATTAACCCCTAATTTGCCGACTGGACCTCACCGCTACTCTAATAAATGTATTAACCCCTAAAGCTACGTCTAACACTAAAGCTAAATACTTACCTGTAAAATAAACCCTAATATAGCTACAATATAAATTATAATTATATTGTAGCTATTTTAGGATTAATATTTATTTTACAGGCAACTTTGTATTTATTTTAACCAGGTACAATAGCTATTAAATAGTTATTTACTATTTAATAGCTACCTAGTTAAAATAATTACAAAATTACCTGTAAAATAAATCCTAACCTAAGTTACAATTAAACCTAACACTACACTATCAATAAATTAATTAAATAAAATACCTACAATTATCCCAATTAAACCTAACACTACACTATCAATAAATTAATTAAATACAATACCTACAAATAAATACAATTAAATAAACTAACAAAAAAGAGAGCAACCAATATTGCTCAAAGCAAAGTTCAGAACAATATACTATAATGTGCTATGAGAGAGACTGTCACCTTCGCGACATGTAATGTTAAATGGAATGACAAATCTGTATAGAATAATTTCAAACCTGGAGGAAGTGCAGCGGATCAACCTGCATTTAGGCACTGGGTAGAAGGCTGGCTATTGATGCGACTTTTCTTAGACCTCTAAAATGGGCCGTGCAAACAATGTACCTTGAAACAGTCACTTTTGGACATATGCATCAAAGACTTAGTGCTCCTGAGTAGCCCAGCTGTAAAGTGCGATCTCACAAGCCACCCACTATTACACTTGCAGGAGTAGGATAATATAGCAGTTAGTGATATTGTTTGCCTGTCAGCTCGGTATCCATAGCGTTAATCAGGCTCAAGGTTAGGCACTATTCCACATCTCCGTGGCACAAAGCGGGGTCACAACAAGTAACATGCAAATGATCTCGTGCAGATATAAAAAGGCATACTCACAGCGCTGGATCTCCGCTTTTCTTATGGCTATTAGATGCCTAAATGTCAGTCCCGTGCCAGCGTCTGTAATGCTCCCAGTGCCTGGGTTCCGTAGTTAAACATGTGATGCAATCCCAGGTGTCAGTAGCAATTAATGAACTTCCGTTCCCAAGTAACACTACTCAGCCTCTCTCTTTAGCGCACACCTTCCCCTGTCAGCTGGGATCATCCGGGGATCCGTGTCGGCTAGTACGTGCTGGCGGAAGTGGAGTCCCTGTACTCCACAGTAAAAATACAACAAAATAATATCCAAAACACGTCCAGGTAGAGAAAAAAAGAGTCCCTTGATATCCAACTTGTAGGTAAAAAACAGCAAGCCTTTATTTAAACAATTCAGCAGGATAAAACATGGTCATGTAAAAACTCTCAGCAGAGAGACAAGAGGAAAAGGTCTGACCGGTTTCGGCCCAGTGTGGCCGTAGTCATAGACAGTTAACAGGTACCCATAGAGCACTCCTTATATACCTGTTAACCACTCCCCTACTGGGAGTGGTATAGAGAAATAAATTAAAAACAAACTTGTAACTCTGTGCTGTTAAGAAAAAAGGGGGTAAATAGTATGGTACAAATATAATGACCATTGGAGAATTAGGTGTATAATCAAATATACAAATATAAATATAAATATGGACTATAGGCAATTGTTCTTCTCGACATCTTCTGATAGTATGCCCAGTGTAGTGCATAACCAGGAGAGGGAGGGGCCTGCCCGCGATATGCCATTCGGTGATGTCTGCGCTTTAATAGACTTAGAAGATCTGGGTGGTACACAAGAGGCTAGAACAGAGGATACACTGATAAGACATAATAAACAACATAATCTGAAATCTCGGTCTAAGTTTTACCCACTACAAATGAGGGGTAAAAGCTTAGAAGTCTTTCACAAGAGAGTCATTGAAGATCTTACACAACTAGATGAATCTAGGAAATATAATCATAACTCCAATTTGTCTAGGTTGGAAAGGGAGGCGGTTGCCTCTCTACAAAACAATAAGGAGGTGGTAATCCGTCAATCAGACAAAGGGGGAAGCGTGGTTGTGCTTGATACAAGAACCTATATAAACGAGGCATTAAGGCAACTTGAGGATCCCGAGGCCTATATGAGTCTATCTAGGGATCCAACACCAGAGTACAAAGCTATCCTGAGTGACCTTTTAGATGATGGGGTGGAGATGGGCATTATTGATGAACAGACATATGACTGTCTGTTTGTTGAAAATCCAGTGACGCCCATCTTCCACCACCTCCCAAAGGTTCACAAGAGCCTGGTGAATGTACAAGGCAGGCCTATAGTGGCAGGAATTGGTTCCCTCTTGGAACCCCTGTCCAAATGGGTGGACCAATTCCTGCAACCACTAGTTCAAAGACTACCAAGCTTTGTGAAGGATACCGCCCATGTGCTCTCAAGACTTGAGGATGTGACTTGGGAGGAGGGGTACAGTTGGACCACCATTGATGTGGTGTCCCTGTACTCCTCCATACCACATGAGTGTGGTCTGCAAGCCATCTCGTATTTTTTGAAAAGAGACACTGAAATATCACCCGAACAAAGAGAGTATGTACTGAGAGTGGTCAGTTTTCTACTCCGGCATAATTTCTTTATGTTCGAGGGCAAGTTTTACCTCCAAAGACGTGGAACTGCTATGGGGGCGAAATTTGCCCCCTCCTACGCGAACCTGTTTATGGGATGGTGGGAGCGTTTCCATGTCTTTGGGGGTAACAGAAACTGTACGCAACATATTGTTAAATATCTGCGTTACATTGATGACTTGCTAGTCATCTGGTCAGGTAGCATAGATCAACTTGACACACTGGTCGATTTGCTCAATATCAATAGTGTTGGTCTGCGGTTCACCTTTGAGTGGGACCAGACCAGCATAAATTACTTGGATGTTACCCTCAGATTTGATGGCGAAACTGGGGGGGTATCCTCAACTCTCTATAGGAAGCCTATCTCCGGGAACACGTTGTTGCATGCCAGAAGTAGCCATCTGAGGCATGTATTTAAAGGCATTGCCAAAGGTCAATTCATGCGCATCAAAAGAAATTGTTCACGGAGAGAGGACTTCCTGAGGGAGAGTGAGGATTTGAAAGTGAGATTACAAGAGAGGGGTTACTCCAAACACCTTATCAATAAGGCTTTTATGGAAGTCTCCGTAATGGATATGAGATGTAATCGGGGAAGGAAAAGAGATAACATACTCAGTAATGATACTTCCTCCAGAATTAAACCCACTCTAGTGACTGCTTTCTCTAACCAATATGATAAGGTTTGTAAGGTCATTGAAAGGAATTTGCCCATACTCCGAGGTGACACAGTACTGAGACACATTATGGATGATGGATGTAATTTCATCTATAAACGTAATGTGTCTCTGGGCAACATGCTGTCCCCCAGTATGCTGCCCCAAAAGGAGAGTGGCAGCTCTTGGTTAAAAGTTAAGGGAACATATAAATGTGGGAAAAAGACATGTAAGTCATGCGACCACATGGTTGTTTCAAAATCCTTTTCTTCAACCAAAACGCTGGAGGTTTTTGACACTAGGGGTTGCATCAAGTGTGGTAGTAGATATGTCATCTACTTAATTGAATGCACCCAGTGCAAAAAACAATATGTTGGTAGAACGACTAGGCCTGTGGGCAAGCGGATTAGAGAGCACCTCTCTTATGTTTCCCAGGAAAGGGCTGTTTCTGCTTTATCCAAACATTTTTTGGATGTACATATGGGAGATGTTGGAACCTTCAGGTGGCGGGCTATCGAGTCTGTGTCCAGACCACCTAGGGGAGGTGATTTACTTCATATCCTCTCCAGGCAAGAGATCTATTGGATCCACAGGCTCGGTAGCCTAGTACCTGAGGGCTTTAACTCGGAATTCGATATTATAAATTTTTGGCACAGATAGTTTCTGACTCTATACAAATTTCACTGGATATCTTTCCTGACACTCTAGAGGAGGTTAAAACCCACAGACATTCATTAATTTATTAAAAAATTAAACCCCTCTTTTTGGGCTGACAGGCATACATTAGGTTAAGGTGTGGTGGGCATAACTGTATTATGTTGATAAATATTTAGGTTTAATGTATAAAATATTGCTCATATTTAATACTTTGTGTGGCCATTCAATTACTTGGCTCTCTAGCCTATATCAAGGTACTTATTTATTCATTTATTTACTAATAATAACCCTTATGCGGTTTTATGGATTGCTCATTCTTTAACATAATTGTATAATGAAAATCTATATCTATGTACTAGTGGTTTATCTGGCCTTTTTGATATTTGTTTCAACAATTATTAATTTACATATTTTACTTTTCTCTGTTATCCCGAATAGGCTCAGATTAGTTTAGTATCTAAATATGTATGTATACATCTATTGATTTATTTAATTTTTTATTTATTTACACATTAGTATTATTATCTCTTATCACCTCCACCTTTAAATGAATCGATTACAATTGCCTATAGTCCATATTTATATTTATATTTATATTTGTATATTTGATTATACACATAATTCTCCAATGGTCATTATATTTGTACCATACTATTTCCCCCCTTTTTTCTTAACAGCACAGAGTTACAAGTTTGTTTTTAATTTATTTCTCTATACCACTCCCAGTAGGGGAGTGGTTAACAGGTATATAAGGAGTGCTCTATGGGTACCTGTTAACTGTCTATGACTACGGCCACACTGGGCCGAAACCGGTCAGACCTTTTCCTCTTGTCTCTCTGCTAAGAGTTTTTACATGACCATGTTTTATCCTGCTGAATTGTTTAAATAA
Organism: Bombina bombina; assembly: GCF_027579735.1. Lineage (NCBI taxonomy): Eukaryota > Metazoa > Chordata > Amphibia > Anura > Bombinatoridae > Bombina > Bombina bombina. The sequence continues at coordinate 1,441,133,568 of NC_069499.1, read as the reverse complement.
AGGCTTGCTGTTTTTTACCTACAAGTTGGATATCAAGGGACTCTTTTTTTCTCTACCTGGACGTGTTTTGGATATTATTTTGTTGTAATTAAATAAACTAACTAAAGTACAAAAAATAAAAAAGAACTAAGTTACAAAAAATAAAAAAATATTTACAAAAATTAGAAAAATATTACAACAATTTTAAACTAATTACACCTACTCTAAGCCCCCTAATAAAATAACAAAGCCCCCAAAATAAAAAAATGCCCTACCCTATTCTAAATTAAAAAAGTTCAAAGCTCTTTTACCTTACCAGCCCTCAAAAGGGCCTTTTGCGGGGCATGCCCCAAAGAAAACTGCTCTTTTGCCTGTAAAAGAAAAATACAACCCCCCCAACATTAAAACCCACCACCCACATACCCCTAATCTAACCCAACCCCCCCTTAAAAAAACCTAATACTACCCCCCTGAAGATCATCCTACCTTGAGTCGTCTTCACTTAGCCGAGCCACCGATGGAACTGAAGAGGAGATCCGGAGCGGCAGAAGTGATCCTCCAAGCGGCGTTGAAGAAGTCTTCCAGCCGATGAAGTGATCCTCCAAGCGGCGCTGAAGAAGTCTTCCATCCGGGCGATGTCATCTTCCAAGCAGGGTCTTCAAACTTCTTTCACCCGGATCCATGTTCATCCCGCCGACGCGGAACATCCATCTTCACCGACGACTTCCCGACGAATGACGGTTCCTTTAAGGGACGTCATCCAAGATGGCGTCCCTCGAATTCCGATTGGCTGATAGGATTCTATCAGCCAATCCGAATTAAGGTAGGAAAATTCTGATTGGCTGATGGAATCAGATTCAAGTTCAATCCGACAATCAGACAATCAGATTGAGCTCGCATTCTATTGGCTGATCTCCTCTTCAGTTCCATTGGTGGCTCGGCTGAGTGAAGACGACTCAAGGTAGGATGATCTTCAGGGGGGTAGTGTTAGGTTTTTTTTTAAGCGGGGTTTGGGTTAGATTAGGGGTATGTGGGTGGTGGGATTTAATGTTGGGGGGGGTTGTATTTTTCTTTTACAGGCAAAAGAGCAGTTTTCTTTGGGGCATGCCCCGCAAAAGGCCCTTTTAAGGGCTGGTAAGGTAAAAGAGCTTTGAACTTTTTTAATTTAGAATAGGGTAGGGCATTTTTTTATTTTGGGGGGCTTTGTTATTTTATTAGGGGGCTTAGAGTAGGTGTAATTAGTTTAAAATTGTTGCAATATTTTTCTAATGTTTGTAAATATTTTTTTTTTTTATAACTTAGTTCTTTTTTATTTTTTGTACTTTAGTTAGTTTATTTAATTTTATTTATTTGTAGGTATTGTATTTAATTAATTTATTGATAGTGTAGTGTTAGGTTTAATTGTAGATAATTGTAGGTATTTTATTTAATTAATTTATTGATAGTGTAGTGTTAGGTTTAATTGTAACTTAGGTTAGGATTTATTTTACAGGTAATTTTGTAATTATTTTAACTAGGTAGCTATTAAATAGTAAATAACTATTTAATAGCTATTGTACCTGGTTAAAATAAATACAAAGTTGCCTGTAAAATAAATATTAATCCTAAAATAGCTACAATATAATTATAATTTATATTGTAGCTATATTAGGATTTATTTTACAGGTAAGTATTTAGCTTTAAAAAGGATTCATTTATTTAATAAGAGTTAAATTATTTAGTTAGATTTAAATTATATTTAACTTAGGGGGGTGTTAGTGTTAAGGTTAGACTTAGCTTTAGGGGTTAATAAATGTATTAGAGTAGCGGTGAGGTTCGGTCGGCAGATTAGGGGTTAATACTTGAAGTTAGGTGTCGGCGATGTTAGGGAGGGCAGATTAGGGGTTAATACTATTTATTATAGGGTTATTGAGGTGGGAGTCAGGCGGATTAGGGGTTAATACATTTATTATAGTAGCGGTGAGGTCCGGTCGGCAGATTAGGGGTTAATAATTGTAGGTAGGTGGAGGCAACGTTGGGGGCGGCAGATTAGGGGTTAATATATATAATATAGGGGTTGACGGTGTTAGGGGCAGCAGATTAGGGGTTCATAGGGATAACGTAGGTTGCGGCGGTTTTCGGTCAGCAGATTAGGGGTTAAAAAATTATAATAGAGCGGCGGCGATGTGGGGGGCCACGGTTTAGGGGTACATAGGTAGTTTATGGGTGTTAGTGTACTTTAGAGCACAGTAGTTAAGAGCTTTATGAACCGGCGTTAGCCCCGAAAGCTCTTAACTCCTGACTTTTTTCTGCGGCTGGAGTTTTGTCGTTAGATTTCAAAGTGAGCGTTAGACTCTTACCTACAAAACTCTAAATACCAGCGGTAGCCCAAAACCAGCGTTAGGAGCCTCTAACGCTGGTTTTGACGGCTAACGCCAAACTCTAAATCTAGCCGTTAGACTTTATTAATAATCATTAAAATGTATACATTTTAATGATTATTAATAAAGTCTAAGCTTTTTATATAATAATTTTGGTGCTTGGTGTTTCTCCTGATTTTTTGGTTTGTTATTATTTGCCACAAGCCAGCACCTAGCTGCATAGCCCACCGGAGCTACCCTGAGTGAGTGGGAACAAGTCCATGGAAATATTGCCTTTGATTTCTTGGAGCCGCCTACACTTAGTACCTGATAGAGCCTACCGGAGCCATCCTGAGTAAGTGGACACCACTCTGAGAGCCTACAGTTTGCTGGGTGCTGTTTTCAGTGGAACCGCCTATTTACAATTACAAGATCTGTCAGTGCGGTCTTTGGATTCCCTTACCTGGCATTCAAAACACAGAGGCAGGAGTGACATGCAGGATACGTCACCTTACCCGGACCAATCAGAACGATGGAAGGAACAGCACACGTGGTTCCCTGACCGGCTGTTTGAACGCTTGATCCGCGGATGGTGGACAGGCTGGAGCCTGGAACAGCACAACTTTGAGCCGGTGAGAAAAGTTAACATCCCCCAAAAAGCAACTTTTAGCTTACTAACGTTATAACAGTGTTATTGGATGCTTGGGTACACACGTAGGGGTCCTTACATTTTACATTTTATGCTGTGAACAAGATACTGGGGCTGCTATTGTCCTGCAACTGTGTGTTTGAAAAAAGGACATATATATATTTTTGCACAGACTGTTTCATATAATGTTTTAATTTGCTTAAGGATAAGCTCATCAGGTACTATTTCTATTGTGTAAGGCTGAATGGAAGCACATACAAAATTAGTGCTACATAGTGGAATGGACATATAAACATACTCAGTGATTTATAGTATTTTGATGTTCTCCTGAGGGTAGTCTTAAGTCTATTTAATCTGGTTAACCCATAGTGGGGCATTTTACTCTATAGTCCAGTTGGGACTCTTTTTTTTCTATTTTTGAATAAATACAAGTAGCCCTTTGCTATTTCCAAACCTTTTTTTTTTTCAAAATTAGCTATAGTTACATTAGAACACTGATATCTGTCAGGAATCCCTGAATATCCCTTGACATGTATATATTTTTTTTTAGTAGACAACCCAAAGTATTGATCTAGGCCTATTTTGGTATATTTCATGCCACCATTTCACCGCCAAATGCGATCAAATAAAAAAAAATGGTTCACTTTTTCACAAACTGTTTCACAAACTTTAGGTTTCTCACTGAAATTATTTACAAACAACTTGTGCAATTTTAGCACAAATGGTTGTAAATTCTTCTCTGTGATACCCTTTGTTCAGAAATAGCAGACATTTATGTCTATGGCATTACTTTTTGGTAATTAGAAGGCCGCTAAATGCCGCTGCGCACCACACTTGTATTAGACCCAGCAGTGAAGGGGTTAATTAAGTAGCTTGTAGGGAGCTTGTAGGGTTAATTTTAGCTTTAGGGTAGTGTAGTAGACAACCCAAAGTATTGATCTAGGCCCATTTTGATATATTTCATGCCACCATTTCACCGCCAAATTCGATCAAATAAAAAAAATTGTTCACTTTTTCACTAACTTTGGGTTTCTTACTGAAATTATTTACAAACAGCTTGTGCAATTATGGCACAAATTGTTGTAAATGCTTCTCCGGGATCCCCTTTGTTCAAAAATAGCAGATAAATGTAGCTGTGGCATTACTTTTTGCTAAATAGAAGGCCGCTAAATGCGCTGCACACCACACTTGTATTATGCCCAGCAGTGACGGGGTTAATTAGGTAGCTTGTAGGGAGCTTGAAGGGTTAATGTTAGCTTTAGTGTAAAGATCAGCCTTCCATCTGAAGCATCCCACCCTTTGATCCCTCACAAACATCTCTCTTCCCTCGCCCACCTCACAATTGTCCCTGCCATCTTAAGTACTGGCAGAAAGTATGCCAGTACAAAAATAAAAGGCTGTCTGCCAGTACCAAATTTGCCTCCCCAAAAAGTTTTTTTTTTATTTATTTTTTATATAATTTAAATATTTCTGTAGTGTAGCTGCCCCCCTCAATACATCCTGCCTCTCCCCCTCCCAGATACTTTTAATCATTATTTTTCCCCCCTCCCTCTCCCTCCTTTCCTTTCAAGTTCATTGGCCGTAGTGGTTGCTGCGCGCGTGCCCCCTGCAGGCTGAACCCCGCACGCTCCAGGCACATTGTACATACAGGAAACGGATGCCGGGTAGCAATGGGCCACCCACCCGCCTCCGTGCAGCTGCTCCCATCCACCAATGATCGGCTCCATCACTACCGGTGCAGAGAGGGCCACAGAGTTGCTCTCTCTGCATCGGTCTTGGAAAAAACGTATTGCAGTGATGCCTCAATATCGAGGTATCACGGCAATACCTTGAAAGCAGCTGGAAGTGATCAGGATTGCTTCCAGACGCTTTAAACCCTAATGTCGTACAGGGTACATCGCTGGTCTTTAAAGACCAGTTTGTGTGTGACGTACCCTGTACGACATGAGTCGTTAAGTTTTAAACATATCCTTTATTGTGCTGAGTGCATTTATATAATACATTTTGTTGTGTAACATATTCATATGTTTATTTATTTTTTTGTATTGTGTGCACATTTGTAAAACTTTTTTTTTTTATTTGTTTGTGAAAAAGAAGTGACAACAATTGGGGACATGCAGGTCCCCTACACAAATAGACACTTAATAGAGGATCGGACACAATTGTCCAAAACAATCATAAACAGTACGTTGTTATTTAAACAGTTCTCCACAAATGTAGAAGTAAATATAATTATCATAACAGTAAAACATGAGATGCAAATGTGTGCTTAATACAATGGGGCCTAATTATCAAGCCGTCAACCTCAAATACGCTGGAATTCCGCAGCGTATTTGTGGCGAGGCTGATTCACCTTAGTTATCAAAGGCTAGAGACTGGCAAAAGTATAATTTTGTGACGTAAGCTTCGATCCGCCGGACTAAGTCCGACACAGATCGATTCTTACGTCACTACAGATGTTCTGCACACAAGTGTGGCACAATCTGACTACTTTTTCTAGTTATCAAAAAACTAGCAGGTACGGAGGCGGCGGATCCCATAGGAATCAATGGGAGTCTGACCATAGCGAAAGTACAAGTTCGCTGCTGCCAGATATCCCATTGATTTCTATGGGAGCTGTCTACACCTAACACCCTAACATGTACCCCGAGTCTAAACACCCCTAATCTGTCCCCCCCTACACCGCCGCAACTAAATAAATGTATTACCCCCTAAACTGCCGCTCCCGGAGCCCACCGCAAGCTACTCTATACATATTAACCCCTAAACTGCCGCTCCCTGACCCGCCGCAACTATAATAAATGTATTAACCCCTAAACCGCCGCTCCCGGACACCGCCGCAACCTACATCATACCTAGTAACCCCTATCCTGCCTCCCCCTATACCGCCGCCCTCTATAATAAAGTTATTAACCCCTATCCTGCTGATCCCGCACCTCACCGCAACTAAATAAATAGTTTAACCCCTAAACCGCTGCTCCCGGACCCTGCCGCAACCTATATTAAATTTATTAACCCCTAATCTGCCCCCCCCTACACCGTCGTCACTTATAATACATTTATTAACCCCTATCCTGCCCCCCACTACACCGCCGCCACTGTAATAAATTTATTAATCCCTAAACCTAAGTCTAACACTAACCCTAACACCCCCCTAACTTAAATATTAATTAAATAAATCTAAATAATATTTCTATTATTAACTAAATTAATCCTATTTAAAAGTAAATACTTACCTTTAAAATAAACCCTAATATAGCTGCAATATAAATAATAATCACCTAGCTAAAATAAAGAGAAATTTACCTGTAAAATAAAAACTAACCTAAGTTACAATTACACCTAACACTACACTATACTTTAATAAATTATTCCTATTTAAAACTAAATACTTACCTGTAAAATAAACCCTAAGATAGCTACCATGTAATTAATAATTACATTGTAGCTATTTTAGGAATTATATTTATTTTACAGGTAACTTTGTATTTATTTTAGCTAGTTAGAATAGTTATTAAATAGTTATTAACTATTTAATAACTACCTAGCTAAAAGAAATACAAAATGACCTGTAAAATAAATCCTAACCTAAGTTACAATCAAACCTAACACTACACTATCATTAAATAAATTAAATAAATTAACTACAAATAACTACAATTAAATACAATTACATAAACTAACTAAAGTACAAAAAATAAAAAAAGCTAAATTACAAAAAAAAAAAAATAGGTTACAAACATTTAAAAAATATTACAACAATTTTAAGCTAATTACACCTAATCTAAGCCCCCTAAGAAAATAACAAAGCCCCCCAAAATAAAAAAAATCCCTACCCTATTCTACATTAAAAAAGTTCAAAGCTCTTTTACCTTATCCCCTGAAGATCATCCTACCTTAAATCGTCTTCACTCAGCCGAGCAGCGATGGAACCGAAGAGGATATCCGGAGCGGCAGAAGTTATCCTCCAAGGGGCGCTGAAGAAATCTTCCATCCGATGAAGTGATCCTCCAGTCGGCGCTGAAGAAGTCTTCCATCCGGGCGGTGTCATCTTCCAAGCGGCGCTGAAGAAGTCTTCTATCCGGGCGATGTCATCTTCCAATCGGGGTCTTCAATCTTCAATCTTCATCCCGCCCACGCGGAACATCCTTCTTTCCCGATGGACTACCGACGAATGAAGGCTCCTTTAAGGGACATCATCCAAGATCGGAACAGCCAATAGAATGCGAGCTCAATCTGATTGGCTGATTGGATCAGCCAATCGGATTGAACTTGAATCTGATTGGCTGATTCAATCAGCCAATCAGATTTTTCCTACCTTAATTCCGATTGGCTGATAGAATCCTATCAGCCAATCGGAATTGAAGGGATGCCATCTTGGATGACATCCCTTAAAGGAGCCTTCATTCGTCGGTAGTCCGTCGGGAAAGAAAGATGTTCCGCATCAGCGGGATGAAGATTGAAGATTGAAGACCCGGCTTGGAAGATGACATCGCCCGGATAGAAGACTTCTTCAGCGCCGCTTGGAAGATGACATCACCCGGATGGAAGACTTCTTCAGCGCCGACTGGAGGATCACTTCATCGGATGGAAGATTTCTTCAGCGCCCCTTGGAGGATAACTTCTGCCGCTCCGGATCTCCTCTTCGGTTCCATCGCTGCTCAGCTGAGTGAAGACGACTCAAGGTAGGATGATCTTCAGGGGATTAGTGTTAGGTTATTTTAAGGGGGGTTTGGGTTAGATTAGGGGTATGTGGGTGGTGGGTGTTAATGTTGGGGGGGGTTGTATTTTTCTTTTACAGGCAAAAGAGCTGAATTCTTTGGGGCATGCCCCACGAAAGGCCCTTTTAAGGGCTGGTAAGGTAAAAGAGCTTTGAACTTTTTTAATGTAGAATAGGGTAGGGAATTTTTTTTTATTTTGGGGGCTTTGTTATTTTATTAGGGGGCTTAGATTAGGTGTAATTAGCTTAAAATTGTTGTAATATTTTTTAAAGGTTTGTAACCTATTTTTTTTTTTTTTTGGTAACTTAGCTTTTTTTATTTTTTGTACTTTAGTTAGTTTATGTAATTGTATTTAATTGTAGTTATTTGTAGTTAATTTATTTAATTTATTAAATGATAGTGTAGTGTTAGGCTTAATTGTAACTTAGGTTAGGATTTATTTTACAGGTAATTTTGTATTTCTTTTAGCTAGGTAGTTATTAAATAGTTAATAACTATTTAATAACTATTCTAACTAGCTAAAATAAATACAAAGTTACCGGTAAAATAAATATAAATCCTAAGATAGCTACAATGTAATTATTAATTATATTGTAGCTATCTTAGGGTTTATTTTACAGGTAAGTATTTAGTTTTAAATAGGAATAATTTATTAAAGTATAGTGTAGTGTTAGGTGTAATTGTAACTTAGGTTAGTTTTTATTTTAAAGATAAATTTCTCTTTATTTTAGCTAGGTAAGCTATTAAATAGTTAATAACTATTTAATAGCTATTGTACCTAGTTAAAATAAATTGAAAGTTACCGGTAAAATAAAAATAAATCCTAACATAGCTACAATATAATTATTATTTATATTGTAGCTATATTAGGGTTTATTTTAAAGGTAAGTATTTAGTTTTAAATAGGATTAATTTAGTTCATAATAGAAATATTATTTAGATTTATTTAATTAATATTTAAGTTAGAGGGGTGTTAGGGTTAGTGTTAGACTTAGGTTTAGGGGTTAATAATTTTATTACAGTGGCGGAGGTGTAGTGGGGGGCAGGATAGGGGTTAATAAATGTATTATAGGTGGCGACGGTGTAGGGGGGGCAGGATAGGGGTTAATAAATTTAATATAGGTTGCGGCAGGGTCCGGGAGCAGCAGTTTAGGGGTTAATACATATATTATAGTTGTGGCGGGGTCAGGGAGCGGCGGATTAGGGGTTAAACTATTTATTTAGTTGCGGCGAGGTGCGGGATCAGCAGGATAGGGGTTATAACTTTATTATAGAGGACGACGGTATAGGGGGGGCAGGATAGGGGTTACTAGGTATAATGTAGGTTGCGGCGGTGTCTGGGAGTGGCGGTTTAGGCGTTAATACATTTATAAGAGTTGCGGCGGGGTCTAGGAGTGGCGGTTTAGGGGTTAGTAACTTTATTACCGGTATAGGGCATAGAACAGTGTAGTTAGTGTGGGTGCTTAGTGACAGGCTAGCAAGAAAGCTGTAAAAAAGCCAAAGAGCAGCGAGATCTGATGAGTGATAACTCTCACAGTCCACTTCTCATCGCCCCGTACTTGGTGCATGGCTTTTTGACAGCTTTTTTGATAACTTAGGCAAATTTTTGCAGGTCCACGGTGGCGATGTGAGGCGAGCTTAGGCGGGCGTATTGGGCCGGCGAAGGCAGGTAAAGTAGACGCGTTGATAACTACCCCCAATACCTTAAGTCTTATAAGGGTGGTAAGGGGGAGGAAGGGGGATTGAAGGGAAACATAGAAGGAGGAGTGGGAGTGGGAGTGGGGTGGGGGAATTAGAGGAAAAAAGCTGATCCTTGCTATCTCCTTAAGGAGGCCGTCCTTGTGGCAGGAACAGTCAAGTAATGTTTCAGTTAGTAGGGGGGAGGGTCCTGTGCCATGGCAGATGGGCGCCATGAGGTCTCATGTCTAGCTTTCCAGTCAGCACATGCCATTTCAAACAGATCAGATTTATTCAGATCATAATATATAGCCTTCTCCATATCGTAGAGAAAGGCCATCGTACCTTCAATATTTCCCTATCGGGTAGTTCTTTTTTCCACGCTCTAGATATATTTGTTTTGATGCAGGACAGTAGGTAGATACGTATTAAGCTATGTTGCTTAGTCAAGGTGTGTAATCCCAGGTGTAGAAGGGCAGAGGCTGGGCTGTTGGGGACCCTTATTCCCATGTCAGTTAGGGTGCAAAATATTTCTATATATGCAAGAAAGGTAGGGTAGATCACGCAAATCAGTGCGGTCTAAAAGTCTAGGATAAACAGCACCTATAAGACAATATAGTATAGTATAAACGTAAGACAAGATGCAAATAATAAATGCAAAAATAATCAAATACATTTATTAATCTAAATATATAAACATATAAAAACACATATACAAGTCAGGGGTCCCCAAAGAGAAAGGACATGCAAAGATATGGCCAAACAAGTAACTTAAGTGGTGCACCACTAATGCTCAAGTAAACAATTTAGCATGAATGTCCAAGGCTGCTTGGAAATAAAAAGCAAAGCGATAGGCATATGCACATAAGTGTTAGCAGGCTCAGGAAAGCAGTCAATGCCAATAAAGTTCTCTAATTAGTGCTGGAAAGTGTAATGCACAAAACAGACAAAGATCAGCATGAAGCAAAATATATTCACGAGCAGTTGTTGAATCTTCAGACAGCCTGACATATCTTAGCAAAGTCACAGTTAGTAACCCTCTATGTGCGGTACAGTTAAAGCATATGTAATTCATTCATTACACATAATAAAGGTGCTGCACTTTCAGATTGTAAACAGAACGCATCCAGCGTTTACTTCGGTAAACCGGACAGATGAATACTTATCCACATGCAGTATATCACCAACTAGGAATGTTCCACAGGCCGCAGGTTCCACAAACTGTAGAGGGTAAGCAAAATAGGGAGGGGATTTCCCTGGCAAGTAAAGGTAGCGACAAACCAGCGCGTCCATGTGCGCGTTTCACTCTGCTCACGTGGTCGCTCAGAGCAGAGACGTCACCCCAGCAAGGTTACTATTTATTGGGTGCAAGTGTCACATGGTACTCAGCAGGACTGCCAGTATTCTTAAAGAGTCATTACACTATCACATCAATGTAACACTTATGCGGTTGGCTTGTTAGGCGTTTTTTTTTTTATTAAATGTTCCAAAACAGCCTATTTGCAAACTAGATACTGGGCATGAAGGGTTAAAAAGATTTATAATATTAACAACCATATTGTATATGTTGAAATAGTGTTTCAAAAACTATGAAACAACAGGAAAATTTGATTACATTTGAAATTCAATTAATTCATTTTTTACATTTTTTCAAATCATAATAGTGACTCGCAGACTGCCGAGAATCTGAGGGGATAAGCAGGAAACCTGCTTATTTAAAGAGAATGTTACTTTTACTGAATGTTTAGGTTAAGAAGGAGGCAAACTCATATTTTTCATATAGCCCATTAGGGGACAATGTTTTAAGGTTATGCATCCATCTGGTTTCTTTTTGGAGAAGGATTGTATCTATGTTGCCACCTCTCCTAATAACCTTTACTGATTCAATGCCAACAAATGTTAGACCATCTACTTTGGATCTATGATACTGTGCAAACTGCCTTGCGATAGGGCTATCAATATTAACATGTTTAATATCATCTCAAAGTTCTGTTATTCCTGAACGAAATACCCTATACGTTTTCCCTATATAAAACAGGGGACAAGAGCATGATAAAAGATATACTACACCTGTAGTAAAACAATTGATAAAGGACTTGATTTTATAAACTTTGTTAGTACTGGTTTCAAAAGTTTTAGTTTGAGCAGATACAAACCACTGGTATAGTTAATGACAACTTGTCTCATGGTGAGCGTAAAGCCCTAGATAATCTTATTAGCCATAAATAGTTGGTTATAAAACCTGCTGACAAAGGTAGAAATATTGTAATCCTTGATCAGAAATACTATATAGGTGAGGCTATACGTCAACTCTCTCACTCTAATCAATACATTCCAGTGTCAAATCATGACTTTCAGAAATCACATAATGAGTTATTACTTCTCTTAAATGATGCAAGGAGATTAAACATGATTACTAGTCAGGAACAAAGCTACCTGTATAATGCAAAACCTGAGATACCTGTTTTTTAACTGGATTCCTAAACTTCATAAATCTCTGTCAAAACCTCCTGGCCGTCCTATTATTTCTGAGACAGGAGGTCCCACTGAAGTAATCAGCAGATACGTGGACTTTTTCTTACAGCCCTTTGTTAATGAACTAAGGACTTTTGTCCAAGATTCAACTGATGTTATTAAAAAAATAGATGGAATTACCGTAACCAACAATACTTTGTTGTTTTTTTTTGGATGTGCAATCTTTATTCTCTTCTATACCACACTCAGTGGAATTGAAGGCAAGTAAATCCTTTTTGGCAACTAGAGGACCTGGGTATGAGAAACATACTCATTTTGTTATCAACCTTCTTGAATTTGTACTCACCAATTATATCTTTCTGTTCAATGGCCAATATTACAAACAAAAATGTGGTACAACTATGGGGGCCACATGTGCACCAATCTATGCTTGCTTACACCTGGGATGGTGGGAGAATAACATTGTGTTTGGTGAACATGCTGCATGGGTTGATGCACATGTGGCCCTTTAGATTTGTTATGTGGATGACATACTTATTTTATGGGAAGGAACAAAACAGGAGCTTCTCCAGTTTGTGTCTATTCTCAATCAAAATGACCTAAATATCTTTCTCACATGTAGTTATCATTTTAATGAGATCAGCTTTTTGGACCTCCTTGTTAATTAAAGAGAGTATATTGTAACAGAAGTATACCATAAAACCCACGATATCCAACAGTCTTTTGTTGGGATCTAGTCATCATCCGGAAAACCTTAAAAAAGTTATTCCATACGGACAATTTTTGAGGTTGCGTAGGATATGTACTGATGACTATACCTTCGACAAACAGGCTGTTGAGATGTCTAATAGGTTCCATGAATGAGGCTATTCCAAAAGATGTGTAAAAAGAGCCCTCTTTAAAGCTAGGAATAAAAAACAGAAGGGATCTTTTATTTCAAAATAAAGAATCTACTAATGAAAAGCTACCAGTAAGATTAGATCTATTACAAAATGTAATTCTCATTGGGATAAAATTAAAACTATCTTGCACAAAAACTGGCATCTGTTTTCTTTGGATCCTGTTTTACAGGAATATGTAGGGGATTACCCCCTTATGACAGCACGCAGAGCCAATAACCTAAAAGACTTTCTAGTTAAAAGTAAATTCAACCAAGTCCAAAACACCAACTGGTTAGAAACACACTGCCAAAAGATTGTAGGATGTTCCCTCTGCAACCATTGCGTTTGCTGTCAATTTGTTAAAAAAACAAAAACTTTTGAAACCAGTACTAACAAAGTTTATAAAATCAAGTCCTATATCAATTGTTCTACTACAGGTGTGGTATATCTTTTATCATGCTCTTATCCCGTTTTAGATAGGTAAAACGTATAGGGAATTTTGTTCACGAATAACAGAACATCAAGATGATGTTAAAGATTTTAATATTGATAGCCCTATCGCAAGGCACTTTACCATAGATCCAATGTAGATGGTCTAACATTTGTTGGCATTGAATCAGTAAACACTAGTAGGAGAGGTGGCAACATAGATACAATCCTTCTCCAAAAAGAAACCAGATGGATGCATAACCTTAAAACATTGTCCCCTAATGGGCTATATGAAAAATATGAGTTTGCCTCCTTCTTAACCTAAACATTCAGTAAAAGTAACCTTCTTTTTAAATAAGCAGGATTCCTGCTTATCCCCTCAGAATCTCGGCAGTCTGCGAGTCACTATTATGATTTGAAAAAATGTAAAAAATTTATTAATTGAATTTCAAATGTAATCAAATTGTTCCTGTTGTTTCATAGTTTTTGAAACACTATTTCAACATATAGAGTATGGTTGTTAATATTATAGGGGCTCCATGTACTAAGCCGTCAATTCATCCGTCATTGCAGACGCGGCTAAACTCGCCGTTACTCGCCGCGGGTCCGCTGTTGCTATGTACTAATAATCCCACAATAAATAGACACGTCTAGCCCGCCGCGAGCAGTGGCGGAATATTGATAAATTTGACGCCTCGCTCGCCGTGACTAAGCTGATGTACTTAACTTTCAGTTGAATTGTCTGGCCAATTGTTAACACGTGACATGCAAGGTGTCACGAACATCATAGTAGTCGCGGGAATAGAATTTTGTTCCTATAAATGTACAACTTTTCTAAACAACTTTATTATTGTTCCAAAATTTTTGGAGAGTGATTACAGAGCGTTATTTTTTGTGATCTTTATTTACAAATTTGATATGGCTTCATCTGGATCTGAAACCGCTTCAAAATCCAAGAATCCTCACTTTTCTCATCAGCAAAACGTCGTTTTGATTGACATGATTATTGACTCATGATTATTTGTTTGGATGTCGTGTCAAACAGACACATTTTTCTAGGAGGAAGCAGATCTGGCAAAGGATCAGCGATGCTGTTAGTGCCCAGGGTCCAGGAAAAAAGGATGTCGATCAGCTGAAGAAGCATTACAACGACATTAAACGTTTCGCCAAAGCTAAATTGGCCAGAGAAAAAAATTCGGCACGTGCTACCGGAGGTGGACCAGCATATGTGGCAGACCTCAATGATTATGAGCAGAAGCTTGTTCAGCGTCTGGGACCAGAGATCCTCACTGGCATAACGGATGATTGTGACAGTGATTTAAGAGGTAAATGTACAACATAATTGACGCAAAAATGTTTGTTAAATTATGATAGCTCATTGTCTCCAATATATATTTCTTAAAAATAACATTATCTGACTTCTTACGCTTCCGTATCTGAATCTATATAGGCCATTTAGGCCCCAAATACTGTAATCATTTATGTTGCATATATGTTTAAGGGATTGTACAATAATAGGGTTGTTATACTGCCTTTTTTTTATAGCTATAACGGAAATATACATTTGTTGATTATAAATATAGTGATCCCTAAAGATAACACCCATGTGTTCATTTACAAACCAGTATTGAAACACCTTAAAGAGATAATGACAATAGAAATAATGTATTTTGAAACTATTACAAAAATATTGATGTTGTGTAACATGGTATGTTCGACATTAATCATGAGACTGACCCCAGATCACATGCCTTCTTAAATCTCTGCTCTATTGACTTCCATGTAGCGTTATTTGAGTATAGAATATTATTTTTAACATCTTTCAAAATCAGAATATATAATTGTTCTCCGCTTTCTAAACATATACTTTTTTCAGACATAGCTATGCACATAGTTGACGCAGTCATATGACCCATCTATGTGCATCAACCAATGATCATTTACTGTGCCTGTATAGATTTGCTTTTCATCAAAGTATATCAATCCAATGAAGCCAAAAACATAATACAATTAAATATTTTTGAAAAAGCATTTTCTTATGAGATTTCGAAAGGAAATTTTATTTGTTCATGTCCCTTTAAAGGGCCACTAAACCCAAAATCTTTCTTTCATGATTCAGATAGAGAATAGAAATTTAACCCCTTAATGACAACTGACTTACCAGGTACGTCATGCAAAAACTAACAGTTAATGACAATGGACGTACCTGGTACGTCAGTTGTCTAACAGAGTGCTGGAAGCGATCACAAATGCTTTTAGCAGCTCTGAGGGTGTTGCAGTGATGCCTCGATATGGAGGCATCCGGCAATACCACTTTACAAGCCTCGGATGCAAAGAGAGCCACTCTGTGGCCCTCTCTGCACCGGTAGCGATGGTGCCAGAGTCCGGGTGTGAGGGTGCGTGCGCGCGTGCACGATGCACGTGCGCATGCACGAGCGGTGAGTGTGCACGTGAACGTGCATGGGCGTGTGCACGGGGGGCGCGTGCACATGCGCGCATTAGCCACACTGACACCAATGAATGAGAAAGGGAGAAAAAGGTAAAAAAATGTTTTAAATATAAAAGGATCTGGGAGGGGGAGGGGTGGGGGTATTGTGGGAGGGCTGCTACACTACAGAAATAGTTTTAAAGTTAAAAATAAAATAAAAATACTTTTTGGGGGGTTTTTGGGGCCAAACTGGGTACTGGCAGAAAGCTGCCAGTACCCAAGATGGCGGTAATTAGGTAGGGGAGAGGGTTAGAGAGCTGGAGGGGGGATCAGGGAGGTTGGGGCTAAGGCAGGGGTCCATCACAGCTAAAATATTTTATTATTTTTATTTAAAAAAAAAAAAAAAAACTCTTTTATTTAGTACTGGCAGACTTTCTGCCAGTACTTAAGATGGCGGGAACAATTGTGGGGTGGGGGAGGGAAGAGAGCTGTTTGGGAGGGATCAGGGGGTGGGATGTGTCAGGTGGGAGGCTGATCTCTAAAATTAACCCTGCAAGCTCCCTACAAGCTACCGAATTTAACCCCTTCACTGCTGGGCATAATTAACGTGTGGTGCGCAGCAGCATTTAGCTGCCTTCTAATTACCAAAAAGCAACGCCAAAGCCATATAAGTCTGCTATTTCTGAACAAAGGGGATCCCAGAGAAGCTTTTACAACAATTTCTGCCATAATAGCACAAGCTGTTTGTAAATAATTTCAGTGAGAAACCTAAAATTGTGAAAAATGTAAAGTTTTTTCTTTTATTTGCTCGCATTTGGCGGTGAAATGGTGGCATAAAATATACCAAAATGGGCCTAGATCAATACTTGGGGTTGTCTACTACACTACACTAAAGCTAAAATTAACCCTACAAGCTCCCTACAAGCTCCCTAATTAACCCCTTCACTCCTGAGTATAAAACATGTGTGGTGCACAGCGGCATTTAGCGGCCTTCTAATTACCAAAAAGCAACCCCAAAGCCACAAAAGTCTGCTATTTCTGAAAAAAGGGGATCCCAGAGAAGCATTTACAACCATTTGTGCCATAATTGCAGAAGCTGTTTGTAAATAATTTCAGTGGGAAACCTAAAGTTTGTGACAAATTTTGTGAAAAAGTGAACTTTTTTTTTTTTTTATCGCATTTGGCGGTGAAATGGTGGCATGAAATATACCAAAATGGGCCTAGATCAATTATTTGGGATGTCTTCTAAAAAAAATATATACATGTCAAGGGATATTCAGGTATTCCTGACAGATATCAGGGTTCCAATGTAACTAGCGCTAATTTTGAAAAAAAGTGGTTTGGAAATAGCGAAGTGCTACTTGTATTTATTGCCCCATAAATTGCAAAAAAAGCAAAGAACGTGTAAACATTGGGTATTTCTAAACTCAGGACAAAATTTAGAAACTATTTAGCATGGGTGTTTTTTGGTGATTGTAGATGTGTAACATATTTTGGGGGTCAAAGTTAGAAAAAGTGTGTTTTTTTCCATTTTTTACTCATATTTTATTTATTTTTTTTTAGTAAATTATAAGACATGATGAAAATAATGGTATCTTTAGAAAGTCCATTTAATGGCGAGAAAAACGGTATATAATATGTGTGGGTACAGTAAATGAGTAAGAGGAAAATTACAGCTAAACACAAACACTGCAGAAATGTAAAAATAGCCATTGTCATTAAGGGTAAGAAAATTGAAAAATGGTCCGGTCATTAAGGGGTTAAATAACATTACAATTTACTTCCATTATTTATTTTGCTTCATTTTCTAGATATTCTTAGTTGAAGAAAAAGCAATGCACATGGTGAGCCAATCACACAAGGCTTCTTTGTGCAGCAACCAATCAGCAGCTAGTGATTATATCTAGATATGCTTTTCATCAAAGAATATCAAGAGAATAAAACAAATTAGATAATATAAATAAATTAGAAAGATGTTTATAATTGCATTCTCTTTCTAAATCATAAAAGAAAAAATGTGAGTGGCATGTCCCTTTAATGATTGAGCCTTCATTCACTGCTGTGATTATATTATTATTAACACTTTTAGCTTTCAGTTTAAACTAGAAATAAAAATAAAACTAAAGTATTAATTTTTTTTATTTTTTTTTAAAGCAACACCAACAACACAAGCAGAGCCTGTGAGGAGTAACAACGAAGTGCCCACTTGTTCTACTTTGTCTTCTGCTGTTTCCATACCACCCAGTGCAGCTGGTTCCAGACTTTCGGCCAGTTTTTCACATGGCCAATTCATACGCTCCACATCTAATGTTACACACACTACTTCATCGGCGGACACACTTCCTGATGTAAGGACCAGCACTCCAGAAACTGGTGTTGGCAGAGCAACTGGTAAGTAATTTACAAATTTAATGAATAATTTCAATGTTGTGTGTTTTAT
Organism: Bombina bombina; assembly: GCF_027579735.1. Classification (NCBI taxonomy): domain Eukaryota; kingdom Metazoa; phylum Chordata; class Amphibia; order Anura; family Bombinatoridae; genus Bombina; species Bombina bombina. Next base: position 1,441,115,550 of record NC_069499.1, on the reverse strand, counting down.
CTCTTTTATCTATCAAATATTTATTTTTTTTTTGGAAAAAAAATGTTAAATGTCATTATTGACATAATCGAGTTTGAGATCTTTTACAGATGGAATGGAATTTGAAGGACAAATAGCAATGATCTTAGATTTTCATGAAAGGGACACTGTACAAATTTTTTTAAATGAGGATTCATGTAGAGTATGCACGCAATTGTAAGCAACTTTCTAATGGGTTTAAATTTTATCATTTTCTTTTTGAGAATTGATCATAGTATTACATTAGAAAGTTGATTGAAATTCCATGCTATATATCTTATTCTCAAAAATATTATTTTTGGTTCAGTGTCCAGTTAATTGCAAAGTACATTTTCATTAATAATTTTACTAATAGAAATTTCACTGAATGTAATAGCGTTTGAATATATGATTACATTGACTAAAAAAAAAACGTTTTTATTTTATTTATTTTTTTATAGGTGATTTGAGACGTCTTTTCCAGAGATTGACTGGACATTCATCTCCATTATTTGATGGTATGTATCACATATGTATATATACATAATATAACTTAAATTTGCGTATGACTGTTGTATCTGCTCTCTCCTTCTATTCTATTTATGCAAGTGTTTTTAGAAAATTTTATTTTTATTTACTAACAATTTGTTATGTCTTGATCTAGAAGAAGAAAACTCATCAAGGGAGATCACTATCAATCTCATGCCAATAGTGGAAAATCCCATTCAAGATGAACCACCAGGAGGGCATGATGGAAGCGAGACTCCAGATATTCTTGAAGAATGTGGAGATGCACAACCGGATGAAATACACACACCGGAAAACCTGGAGGAACCTGTTGAAACACAGGCACCACAAATTGCACTGCAAACAGGTGGTGTAAATATTGATAATACACCGGCAGAAGGACTATTGGCCAATGTGGGATTAAGGGAAATGTTGACCCTTACAAGGCAATACAGAGAGGACCACAGAGATATGCAAAATATTATTAACACTGAACTGGAAATGCAAAGGAATGACATTGAAAGGCAGAAATTACAGCTGCAAAGAGAAATGTTCCAGTGGCAGAGGCGGATGGATGAAGAGAAAAACCTGCAAATTAACAGAGCTTTATCCATCAGTGAAAGGACATTACAATCTCTGTTGTCTATTGTCAGTGAAAGGGAGGGTACAACAGACCCAAAAAGGCCACGTCTGCAGTGAACATTTAATTTATTATTTATAACACCATAGTCCCTAAAGTTTTATTTTATGTTAATTGTTTTCTTCGATATATTTTTTAATTAGTTATTATTTGTGTTCTTTAAGTTTAAAATTTTATTGTTTAATAAAGACAATTTTTTTTATGCCCCAAAAAAAAGTTTTATTTACATAAATTCAAAATCACTATTGATTCTTCATCAAAAAAGTTTTTCTCATTTATTAATTGTCATTCTTCTGACAATCATCATGACAAAACAAAAAATTAAATCAAATAACATATTTATGGTATAAAAAATCTACTTGCTCCATTAACATTCCCAAAGTTGCCCTAATTTTAGAAATCTTTTGTTTAACATGATCTTCAAGACAACTCTGAGTACTTTTGTCTTCAGTTTCAGTAGTTGATGTTGAAGATAAATCTGTAGAAAAATAAAGGCAAAGAAAATTTTAATTCCATTTACATATACATATGCAATGTATAATATGGTTTATTTAATCACAAATATTACCTCCTGATGTGCTGTTATCTAGGTTATCTACTATATTGGATTCTACACTTATGTCCACTCCTTTAAAGCTTTCATCTGAGCCAACTCCTAGTAGAAGTATACAATATGTATTAGTTAAAACTTTTATTTTCTTAGATTTAAGATTACTGAATATGAAACATACCTTTATCTACCATCATTGTTGTTAAAACGTCTATCCTTGGTTGAGTATCATCTGAACTCAAGGCTTCAAATATTGGCACACTATCAGGATTTTGAAAATCTTCCATTTTCATACTATTTTCCATGTCTTCCATGGTAATATCTATGAACGTAATTACAAAGATAAAGATAGAATACTATTACATCCAAAACCTAAAATATATTATTTAAAACTTAAATAATAAGTCATTACCTGTCTGTGTGTTTTTATGAAAAACTTCATATGGTTTGGGAGATAATTCAATATCCAATAATGTTATTGGCAAAGGTGGAGAAAGAGCTTCACTTCTGGGTGTTTGCACCAACACTGACCTGAGGTAGCATGGTGGCTGTTCACACTTCATTCTCCTACTTTTCATATCTATAAAAAAAAAATATAAAAAAAAAATTTTGAATTTAAAAAATAAATGTAATTAATCCAAGTAATTTTTTATTTTCAAAACATAAAAATTATGCTTAAAACTACAATTACAATAATTGGATACAGAACCAATTTTTTTTCAATTGGGATTGTAATAGAACATGCCATTTTAAAAAAATGTATAATTCACTTCAATTTTAAATTTGCTTCATTCTCTATTTTTTTTTTATATAAAAAAAAGCCATCTACGTTTTTGGTTCTATACAATGTAAAAGACTTCTTTATTGGTGCATGGATTTACCAACCAATAAGAAAAGAAGAATACAATAATGTTTTCACACACAATGTGCCTGCATATAAACTGAAATTATTGCTTTTCCAATAAAGATACAAAGAGAATGAAAATAAATTTGATGATAGGAGTACATTGTAAAGTTGGTTAAAATGGCAATTACGGGGGAGGAGCCAACTTTGAGCCTGAGCGGTCGCACATCACAGCAGCTCCGGCCAATTTCTATATAAAACTCATATTTTGCGACCGCTCAGGATTCTCTACCTTGCTATTATTGTGACCCTGGTGAATAAGAAATTCTGCATGCTGAAAATTTGGATGATAAGACGTTTCTTGCAGATATTTGCATCACTGTTCCATGTCTCTTGGTGCTTAGTGCTATCGGGAGCGGCCATATTTATTTTAGTGGAGGGCCTGCACACAGAGTGAAAACCGCTATCTTATACTTCACTAACGAAAGAGAATGTCCTCACAGAAGTACCTGACCATGGATATGGTGACATATGTCATTACGGGACTCAGCAGCCTCCTAGAAGAGTACCAAGCAGCGTTTGATCAATCGCTCAGTATGGCGACTAAAGTTTGTGACGCAGCATACCGCACTGCTAACTCAGACAGGGATGCTAGGAAGCACAATGAAGAGCGCCCTACCACGCAGTTTCCTATGTATGATTTGAGAGACACTGAAACAGACCCGCTAAACGCCCACAGTTCGACGATCAAGAGACACCCTCAATATGTGGCGGAGCTGTCACCTCAGGGACCGCAGCCACCACCATCTGGTAAATTAAAAGGGTCTCCAATTGGGAGAGTCCATCGCAGGTATCGTGTTCAGGACGTACCCATTCACATTATCAAGCCCCTAAATAAGGTGCAATTGAGGGTCCATCCTGGGTTGACAGCTGTGCCATACCCCCAGGAACACCACCAACTACTGTCGCAGGGGCCTCCGCCTGACAAGGTATGTTACCGGGTCACAATCCAAGCACTGAACATCCCAGTCTTACTCTCTGGCACTGCAAGCCCTACCGGCTATAAAGAGTGGCTACTGTTAACGGGCACAAAGACTATAACCCCTAGAGGCATTGGTTAAGGGGTCAGACCTGGATTTCACTGTTTCCAATACATTCTCTGCAGATATTGGTATAACAGTGATTGTATGGAGGCTTGTTTGACTGGCTTTTTATAGTGCGTGGTTTCTGTCGATAACGGCTTTACTTGGAGGGACTCTCCTTTGTGAGACAAAATACAGGAACTTTATAGCAGCCTTGACCTGGACTCCTCAATTTACCACTGCATCAGTTGGACTAACCATCCCCAGTTACGTTCTCTATAGGCATTTAAATGTATATTACTGTCTGCTTCACTAATTATCTAGTGTATTACTTTACCATTACAACGAGTTATGTTATATCATTATGTCAATATGCTTCTAACTGCTTGAACCAAGTTGCTGTTACAATCTTGTGACTAATGTTTGAATTGTTTTACCCTTACTTGCAGGGATTGGCACTCACTATCTTATAACGTCTTCAATATCTTATACACAATAGATAGATCTCTTCCATACTACAGAATTGAGACATAAATCAATACTCTTTCTTATAGGATGTAATTACCAGCTTCTACCACTGGATGTGTTACTTGACAAATTGTTTCACAGGGGCTAGTTTATCTCCCTTTGATTATTATGCTCTATCCTATTTGCATGGTCTAATTGTACGATTCATTTACACTATAAATAGCATTACTATATCTATATATATATTTTGTAACTAAAGGCTGGGCTTAGGTTCTATCTGGATGTTAGACTTTTTATACCTTATATTTTTCTATAAGTGTGAGGGCCTATGCTCTTATCTAACTACTTCACGCGTATGCACGATAATATGTCTTATGACCCATCTATGGAGCAATCTTTTTTCGCAGGTTTAGATCTGTTATTAATACAATCTGAATATTTGAGGGGTATAGTTACTTCTTTCCTTTAATCAGCCTAGGAAAGTCATGTGTAACTTTCATATATCTTCACAATATGCTTTTGGATGGCAGGATCTGTCAGCGGCCGAGGCAGAGTTCTGTACATCATTTTATTTCTCAATGTCTAAAATATATTATGCTGACTCCCCAAACATTTGGCTAACATTTACCCTCTTCTCATATTTAACATATCTACGCTTAATCATTCATCATTTGCCCCTCAGTTATTTTCCCAAACTGTTTTATAACTTAACGCCTGCTATATATATCCATAGATCCAATACCTGTTTAGTAATGTTGATTATTTATGAGCATTTGATGTGAGATGTAATTTTGATATACCTCCAGTAGTCTATATGTTTTTGTGAATATATGCATGTCTGTGCTACCCAGTAATACTGAAGCCAGTCTACTTAGTACACTAAGCACCTGTTATCTATTATATATGTTCACCTGTCCTCCTTTTCATTCGCAACAAACCTCTAAGTCCTTAAGTCACTTACTTCATTCATCTTACTCTCATTACTACCTCATCCACCCCCCCCCCCTCCCCACCACCATAAAGAATCTCCTTCAGAAGGCTAATATAGGAGAACTAACTACGCGGCTTGTCTTTTCTATGCCGCATTCCCATCATAGTTCCTTCCCAACAGCACCATATGTCTTTACTTTACAACAACCCTTATTATACCGTGCCCTAATTACCTTCTTCAAATCAGTTGATCCTACATAACACCAAACCATCGAGCCTGTATGCCCATTTAGATCAGCAGGTCTGGTCACTCTCATAATATCTCATTGTAGATTCTACCTATCATTCATAGAGTTCCATACTATATTGTTTGCAGCATTGTATTAAGCACACTTGCTATTTTCTTAACACCTCATTTGTTCCTGGGAAGTTACTATCTGTACTATTTATATCTACATATGATACCACTGTGTTTAAATAGCAAATTGATATTCTCACGTTTGTCACTATCTAAAATGACATGTATTACATTATTCTAAGTCTACAGGTCCATAAGTGACCACTATAATTGTTAATTTCAGTTCATGAAGAGATAATATAGAAAAAGAGGTTTCAGTTTTACCCATTAGGATATTTACATGGAGAATTTTGTCTTTTTGTCCATGCAGCAGTTGTTAACTTGCAATGTTTCACTTATGTTTCTTTTAATGACATGATGCTCCATTTCAGCTGTATTGTTTTTGCACAACCTCAATAAAAATTAAAAAAAAAAAAAAAAAAAAATGGCAATTACATTTTACTATACTTATTCAGTTCTGCATGCTTACTTTTCTAACAAGTTTCAATGGTATATAGTAATATATTTATATTTTATTCTACTAACTCAGTTCTGCATGCTTACTTTTAGAAGATGTTTCAATGGTATATACTAATATAGTTATATTTTACTCTACTAACTCTGTTTTGTATGCTAACTTTTCTAACCTTTTAAGTGTATATAGTAATATAGTTAAATTTTAATCTACTAACTCAGTTCTGCATGCTTACTTTTGTAACTTGTTGCACTTGTATATACTAATATAGTTAAAGTAACACTCAGAAAATAATATTGTCCTTGATTCGTCAATGATGACGCAGTTCAAAAATACCATCCTTATTTTATATTATAAAAAATAATTTCATATATAATTTTGGAACTTACATGTCCTTATCAATCTTCGAATAGATTTATAGTACTTCGGTTCTCTTCTCTTCAAATCACTATATTTTCTAAGACACTGTCGTCTTGTTCTTTTAATTTTTGAAATACGATGCATTCTTCTCAGCATCTCGTATACAATTTTGTCTCTGCATTCCTGTCTCACTGCCCTCACACCACCAATCCGTTTAGGGAAATATTTATCCATGGCATAAACTAATATCACCAATTCTCCAGCACCAAAAGGTTCAGGACGCGACATGTTTGACGATGACGTGATTAATCATTATGACAATCATTAGCGCATTGATCTAGATATGTATCCCCGAAAAATTGAAAAATATATAATGTATATGTAGATTAATGTATTTTATGAAGGTTTGTAAATTGAATCGATGTTTATAGTTATTACAAATGATATTTTGTTTCTAAACATTTTCTTTGTTTCAGATGTGTTGATATGTATTACAATTTACTTTGGTTTACAATTGTTATTTTGTTTCTAAACATTTTCTTTGTTTCAGATGTGTTGATATGTATTAAAATGTACTTTGGTTTACAATTGTTATTTTGTTTCTAAACATTTTCTTTGTTTCAGATGTGTTGATATGTATTAAAATTTACTTTGGTTTACAATTGTTATTAATAATATTTATTATATAATGTTTCAAGATTGTAATTTTGTAATAAAATAATTTATTTTCCATTATTTTCTATATGCCACTATTCTTTTAACAAATCTTGAATGGAAATAGATATTATTAAGGATAAGAAAATAAGTGTTAAGAGTAAGCCCTTAAGGTATTTTTAATTGGAATATGGGACAACCTAGTACCTGTTAAAAATTCAGATTAGAAAAAAACAAAGCAAATTAGCAAGTCTTTTTTAACTAAAAAATCCTATCTGAAAACATAAAGCACTTTGGAATATACTGTCGCTTGTTACAGCTACAATTCAATGACACAATACAATGAATTACCATCAGCTATGGAGGGATTACATTACACTAATCACATTATGTAAAAGAGTGAGAGCAGCTCTAGTGTGATGTCACAAAGACAATGTATTACCTATAATATATTGTCTGTAATAACTTTGATCATAAACTTTATTTATTTGAAACCTTTGATAATTGAAGAGCAACAACTGTTATGTATTTAACTGTTTATCATGAGTGATTTTTAATAACCTTACGGCTAGATTTAGAGTTTTGTCGGTAACGACCCGCGTAGCTAACGCATGCTTTTTTCCCCCGCACCTTTTAAATACCGCTGGTATTTAGAGTTCACAGAATGGCTGCGTTTTCAGTGCGTTAGGCTCCAAAAAGGGAGCGTATAGCATATTTACCGCCACTGCAACTCTCGATACCAGCAGTGCTTACGGACGCGGCCAGCTTCAAAAACGTGTTCGTGCACGATTCCCCCATAGGAAACAATGGGGCTGCTTGAGCTGAAAAAAAAAACTAACACCTGCAAAAAAGCAGCGTTCAGCTCCTAACGCAGCCCCATTGTTTCCTATGGGGAAACACTTCCTAAGTCTGCACCTAACACTCTAACATGTACCCCGAGTCTAAACACCCCTAACCTTACACTTATTAACCCCTAATCTGCTGCCCCCGCTATCGCTGACAACTGCATATTTTTTTTAACCCCTAATCTGCCGCTCCGTACACCGCCGCAACCTACATTATACCTATGTACCCCTAATCTGCTGCCCCTAACACCGCCGACCCCTATATTATGTTTATTAACCCCTAATATGCCGCCCCCAACGTTGCCTCCACCTACCTACAATAATTAACCCCTAATCTGCCGACCGGACCTCACCGCTACTATAATAAATGTATTAACCCTAAAGCTAACTCTAACCCGAACCCTAACACCCCCCTAAGTTAAATATAATTTAAATCTAACGAAATAAATTAACTCTTATTAAATAAATTATTCATATTTAAAGCTAAATACTTACCTGTAAAATAAATCCTAATATAGCTACAATATAAATTATAATTATATTGTAGCTATTTTAGGATTAATATTTTTTTTACAGGCAACTTTGTATTTATTTTAACCAGGTACAATAGCTATTAAATAGTTAAGAACTATTTAATAGTTACCTAGTTAAAATAATTACAAAATTACCGTAAAATAAATCCTAACCTAAGTTACAATTAAACCTAACACTACACTATCAATAAATTAATTAAATAAAATACCTACAATTACCTACAATTAAACCTAACACTACACTATCAATAAATTAATTAAATACAATACCTACAAATACCTACAAATAAATACAATGAAATAAACTAACTAAAGTACAAAAAATAAAAAAATATTTACAAACATTAGAAAAATATTACAACAATTTTAAACTAATTACACCTACTCTAAGCCCCCTAATAAAATAACAAAGACCCCCAAAATAAAAAAAATGCCCTACCCTATTCTAAAATTAAAATAGAAAAGCTATTTTACCTTACCAGCCCTGAAAAGGGCCCTTTGCGGGGCATGCCCCAAAGAATTCAGCTCTTTTGCCTGTAAAAAAAACATACAATACCCCCCCAACATTACAACCCACCACTCACATACCCCTAATCTAACCCAAACCCCCCTTAAATAAACCTAACACTAAGCCCCTGAAGATCTCTCTACCTTGTCTTCACCAGGCCGGGTTCACCGATCGATCCAGAAGAGCCTCCGATGTCTTGATCCAAGCCCAAGCGGGGGGCTGAAGATGTCCATGATCCGACTGAAGTCTTCATCCAAGCGGGAGCTGAAGAGGTCCATGATTGGGCTGAAGTCTTCTATCAAGCGGCATCTTCAATCTTCTTTCTTCCGGATCCATGGTCATCCCGCCGACGCGGAACATCCATCTTCACCGTCGACTTCCCGACGAATGATGGTTCCTTTAAGGGACATCATCCAAGATGGCGTCCCTCGAATTCCGATTGGTTGATAGGAATCTATCAGCCAATCGGAATTAAGGTAGGAAAATTCTGATTGGCTGATGGAATCAGCCAATCAGAATCAAGTTCAATCCGATTGGCTGTTCCGATCAGCCAATAGAATGCGAGCTCAATCTGATTGGCTGATCGGATCAGCCAATCGGATTGAACTTAAATCTGATTGGCTGATTCCATCAGCCAATCAGAATTTTCCTACCTTAATTCTGATTGGCTGATAGAATCCTATCAGCCAATCGGAATTTGAGGGACGCCATCTTGAATGACGTCCCTTAAAGGAACCGTCATTCGTCGGGAAGTCGTCGGTGAAGATGGATGTTCCGTGTCGGCGGGATGACCATGGATCCGGAAGAAAGAAGATTGAAGATGCCGCTTGATAGAAGACTTCAGCCCGATCATGGACCTCTTCAGCTCCCGCTTGGATGAAGACTTCAGCCCGATCATGGACCTCTTCAGCTCCCGCTTGGATGAAGACTTCAGTCGGACCATGGACATCTTCAGCACCCAATCCAGTCAAGGGATAAAGATAAATGGTGAATTTAATTCAGAAATACCTATAATAGCAACATATTCAGAACAATATAAAAAAATTTTGAAAAAATTGTTAAGAGACATTGGCCTTTATTATTAAAAGATCCAGTCATAGGACATACAATGGGGAGAAATCCGAAATTTATTTATAAAAAAGCAAAGAATTTCAAAAGCATACTGGCACCAAGTGAGTATAGAGGGAATAAAATGACTCTGACAAAAATTAAGGACCTTGAGGGAAACCAAATTGAAGGTTTTTTTCCATGTAGGCAATGTAAATCTTGCAAATTTAGTAGCAAAATAAAAAGTATAAAATCAGACAAAACAGGAAAAATAATGAAAATTAATGTTATATTAAGATGTTCTGATATGAATGTAATATATCTAATACAATGCAGCTGTAATTTGAAATATTTCGGACAAACTGGCAGGAAACTGAAAGACCGCATAAGAGAACACTTATTGGCAATAGAACATAAAAGAAAAGACACAAATCTTTACAGACATTTTTTGGAGGTCCATTCAGGTAAACTAGAAGACTTTAAATATTGGGGAATTAAAAAGATAGAACCAGACGGGAGACGAGGGAATATGGAGGAAAAACTTATTAGACAGGAAGCAGAATTAATTTATAGTTTTGGTACGTTAGCTCCAAAGGGTCTAAACAGTGAATTAGACCTTAACTTCATTCTCAAGTAATTATAGTAAACAATCTATTTTTGCAAAATCCGATTCCATTGGATAGACATCTATAAAATAAATTCAAAATTATAAAACACAATAACCCAAGAAATTAGTATAGGTAATATAAAACAATATCTGCTAAACCTAGAAATACACTGATAAAAAACTTCTGTAAAAACTTTAAAAATAGAAACATTCTATCTATCAATAAAGCTGATAAAGACATTTATAATCTCATTTAACCCCTTAACGACACATGTCGTACAGGGTACGTCGCACACAACCTGGTCTTTAAAGACCAGCGACGTACCCTGTACGACATCAGGGTTTAAAGCGGCTGGAAGCGATCCTGATCGCTTCCAGCCGCTTTCAAGGTATTGCTGTGATGCCTCAACATTGAGGCATCACTGCAATACCTTTTTTCCCAAACCGATGCAGAGAGAGCCACTCTGTGGCCCTCTCTGCACCGGTTGCGATGGGCCCGATCGTTGGTGGGTGGGAGCAGCTTCAGGGAGGCGGGTGGGCGGCCCATCGCTACCCGGCATCCGGTTCCTGAATGTGCAATGTGCAAGCCGGGTGCCGGGAGCGTGCGGGGCCTGCAGGGAGCGCGCGTGCGCGCGCATATGTGCGCGCGATCGCGTAACAGCCACTGCCACCAATGAATTTATGAATGGGAGAGAGGGAGAGGGAGGGTGGGAGAGAGGGAGAGGGAGGGGGGGAGAGAGGGAGAGGGAGGGGGGGAAATAATTTTCAAAAGGATCTGGGAGGGGGAGAGGGAGGAGGGTATTAGGGGGGGCAGCTACACTACAGAAAACATTTAATTACATGAAAAAAAATAAAAATAAACATTTTTTGGAGGCAAATTGGGTACTGGCAGACAGCTGCCAGTACCCAAGATGGCAGCAAATAGGATGTGGGCAAGTGTTATAGAGCTGTTTGGGGGGGATCAGAGAGGTTAGGGGCTAAGGGGGGGTCCATCACAGCTAAACATATATTTTTTTTTAAAAAAAAATTCATAAAAAAAAAAAAAAGCCTTTTATTTTAGTACTGGCAGAGTTTCTGCCAGTACTTAAGATGGCGGGGACAATTGTGGGGTGGGGGAGGGAAGAGAGATGTTTGGGAGGGATCAGGGGGTGGGATCTTTCAGGTGGGAGGCTGATCTCTACACTAAAGCTAAAATTAACCCTGCAAGCTCCCTACAAGCTATCTAATTAACCCCTGCACTGCTGGGCATAATACACGTGTGATGCGCAGCAGCATTTAGCAGCCTTCTAATTACCAAAAAGCAACACAAAAGCCATATATGTCTGCTATTTCTGAACAAAGGGGATCCCAGAGAAGCATTTACAACCATTTATGTCATAATTGCACAAGTTGTTTGTAAATAATTTCAGTGAGAAACCTAAAATTGTAAAAAAATTTAACATTTTTTTTTATTTGATCGCATTTGGCGGTGACATGGTGGCATGAAATATACCAAGATGGGCCTAGATCAATACTTGGGGTTGTCTACTACACTACACTAAAGCTAAAATTAACCCTAGAAGCTCCCTACATGCTCCCTAATTAACCCCTTCACTGCTGGGCATAATACATGTGTGGTGCGCAGAGGCATTTAGCGGCCTTCTAATTACCAAAAAGCAATGCCAAAGCCATATATGTCTGCTATTTATGAACAAAGGGGATCCCAGAGAAGCGTTTACAACCATTTATGCCATAATTGCACAAGTTGTTTGCAAATAATTTCAGTGAGAAACCTAAAGTTTGTGAAAAAAAATTATGAAAAAGTGAATTTTTTCTTTATTTGATCTCATTTGGCGGTGAAATGGTGGCATGAAATATACCAAAATGGGCCTAGATCATTACTTTGGGATGTCTTCTAAAAAAATATATATACATGTCAAGGGATATTCAGGGATTCCTGAAAAATATCAGTGTCCCAATGTAACTAGCGCTAATTTTGAAAAAAAGTGGTTTGGAAATAGCAAAGTGCTACTTGTACTTATTGCCCTATAACTTGCGAAAAACGCAAAGAACATGTAAATATTGGGTATTTCTAAACTCAGGACAAAATTTAGAAACTATTTAGCATGGGTGTTTTTTGGTGGTTGTAGATGTGTAACAGATTTTGGGGGTCAAAGTTAGAAAAAGTGTGTTTTTTTCCATTTTTTCCTCATATTTTATAAATTTTTTTATAGTAAATTATAAGATATGATGAAAATAATGGTATCTTTAGAAAGTCCATTTAATGGCGAGAAAAACGGTATATAATATGTGTGGGTACAGTAAATGAGTAAGAGGAAAATTACAGCTAAACACAAACACCGCAGAAATGTAAAAATAGCCCTGGTCCTTAAGGGAAAGAAATTGAAAAATGGCTGTGTCCTTAAGGGGTTAACATGTATAAAATGAATGTTGAAAACAACACACCTTATCTCAAAAGATTAAAGAAGAACAATGAATTATTAATAAAAGGGACACATAAAATCCAACAGTTACTTTTTTGCAACATTTAAACATAATTAATCAAATACACTCTATATATCATTATCATTTCAATCTCTTTTCCCCGTCAAGAATGTCGTAAGAGAATTCGAGTGAACATTTTATTTTACTTTATTTTACTAAATCTCCCTTATAGTGCAAATAATCTCCATACGAGAAAAGTTATGGTATATCATCTACGTCTTAGAACAATGATTAAATAAGAGAAGACACAAAAACGTCAGTCATCTTCCGAAAAAGATAACATAAAGAATAATAAATTAACCGAATAACACAGTTCGATTTAACATTGGTTAAGGTCTTAAAAAACTAAAAAACTAATTTAAACATACGGATCCAATGTTCATTTAAGAGAAGAAAGAAGGGGTAACAAAGACGTTCTAAACAAATCTAACTGTATTTATTTGCTTGTTTTATTTGCATGTTTATTAAAGTATAAAAAAGGATCACACATCATGATGATAGATTCAAATGCGAGTTTATAAATACTTTATTTAAGTAAGTAGTATATAACAACAAATCAGCAGATGCAATTGGGTCAAACAAAAAATATGCCAATAGAGCGAGGAAATGATGAAAGGGTTAAGCATACGGGTATAAAAGGAAGGAGCGGGAGTTAAGAAACCATCTTGATAAAGGCTATCTTATTAGCTGAAACGCGTAGATCACACTACCCAGCTCCGTGTTTTTAAGACAGACAAAGCAGATCTCCCAGGACCTGTACCAGTATTGCACTGACACATGTAGGTGCAGACTGGATTGGTAGGAGATTGTTTGATTCCACTCCCAGAACCAATTCTGAATACAGATAGAAGCAGTAGGAGACGGGAATTCAACAGACAAGATTTTCAAAAAAGTGCGCGCACTGATCATACTCCACACGGATTGGATAAGATTGGACACAGCCAAACAGACTGTAAATAGACCAGTCGGTCGAAGCATCTAGTGAAATAAAGTAGCTTCTAAGAACTGTGAGTAAATATACAATATCACCAGCTCTGAAGCCGAAGAATCAACAGTGAGTACATATTGAAAGTATAATATACCAACTATCTGGAATACAAACAAACTATACCCAAAAATATCATTGTACCCAAACACACCACGATATAAACCTGGACTTTTCTATATCCATTTACATACGCTAAAGGAGAATAATGGACTGATGTATTACTCATAACTACACCGTATATCAGAATGTACTGATTGAGATTGAGAACATATCCCCAGTATCTTATTGTATCTTTTTACATGTAAACGTGGCTGCTATTAGCAACATTATCGAAATACCTCTATCATCAGACAATTGTATCAATGTTTTTATGCAAAGTTTTTATATTTTATTGATAGCGACACCGGTGTCTAAATTTTATATATTATTAACATATATCGAGATATTGAATTGTTAATCTGTTTTCATTTTTTAAATCTTTATTTTTATATATTAAATTTTATTTGGATAGACCCTCTTGTTTCATTATTTCTCATTGAGCGAACATTGGGTCCGTTAGTGCATTCTCTATAGTAACGTCTATCAGTATTAGAACACCCATTTAAGGTCACAGTATAATTTAAGATTATTCTTATCAGTGAATACTGCACTTGGTATATATTCTTCTTATTAAAGACACCATTCTAGTATATTACAAGTCTAGATACTTTCAAAGTCAGCCTCTAGGGGCGCTCCTAACACCACGTCACTCCAATACATCTTCAGCACCCCGCTTGTGCTTGGATCAAGACATCGGAGGCTCTTCTGGATCGATCGGTGAACCCGGCGTGGTGAAGACAAGGTAGGGAGATCTTCAGGGGCTTAGTGTTAGGTTTATTTAAGGGGGGTTTGGGTTAGATTAGGGGTATGTGGGTTGTAATGTTGGGGGGGTATTGTATGTTATTTTTTTAAAGGCAAAAGAGCTGAATTCTTTGGGGCATGCCCCGCAAAGGGCCCTTTTCAGGGCTGGTAAGGTAAAAGAGCTTTTCTATTTTAATTTTAGAATAGGGTAGGGCATTTTTTTTATTTTGGGGGGCTTTGTTATTTTATTAGGGGGCTTAGAGTAGGTGTAATTAGCTTAAAATTGTTGTAATATTTTTATTATGTTTGTAATTAATTTTTTTATTTTTTGTAACAGCTTTTTTTATTTTTTGTACTTTAGTTAGTTTATTTAATTGTATTTATTTGTAGGTATTTCATGTAATTAATTTATTGATAGTGTAGTGTTAGATTTAATTGTAGGTATTTTATTTAATTAATTTATTGATAGTGTAGTGTTAGGTTTAATTGTAACTTAGGTTAGGATTTATTTTACAGGTAATTTTGTAATTATTTTAACAAGGTAGCTATTACATAGTTCTTAACTATTTAATAGCTATTGTACCTGGTTAAAATAAATACAAAGTTGCCTGTAAAATAAATATAAATCCTAAAATAGCTACAATATAATTATTATTTATATTGTAGCTATATTAGGGTTTATTTTACAGGTAAGTATTTAGCTTTAAATAGGAATAATTTATTTAATAAGAGTTAATTTATTTTGTTAGATTTAAATTATATTTAACTTAGGGTGGTGTTAGTGTTAGGGTTAGACTTAGCTTTAGGGGTTAATACATTTATTATAGTAGCTGTGAGGTCCGGTCGGCAGATTAGGGGTTAATACTTGAAGTTAGGTGTCGGTGATGTTAGGGAGGGCAGATTAGGGGTTAATACTATTTATTATAGGGTTATTGAGGCGGGAGTGAGGCGGATTAGGGGTTAATAACTTTATTATAGTAGCGGTGAGGTCCGGTCGGCAGATTAGGGGTTAATAATTGTAGGTAAGGTAGCAGCAACGTTGGTGGCGGCAGATTAGGGGTTAATAAATTTAATATAGGGGTCGGCGGTGTTAGGGGCAGCAGATTAGGGGTACATAGGGATAACGTAGGTTGCGGCGGTGTGCGGTCTGCAGATTAGGGGTTAAAAAAAAATTATTGTGGCGGCGATGTGGGGGGGCCTCGGTTTAGGGGTACATAGGTAGTTTATGGGTGTTAGTGTACTTTAGAGCACAGTAGTTAAGAGCTTTATGAACCGACGTTAGCCCAGAAAGCTCTTAACTCCTGACTTTTTTCTGCGGCTGGAGTTTTGTCGTTAGATTTCTAACGCTCACTTCAGCCTAGACTCTAAATACCGGCGTTAGAAAGATCCCATTGAAAAGATAGGATACACAAATGGCGTAGGAGGATCTGCAGTATGGAAAAGTCGCGGCTGCAAAATGAGCGTTAGACCCTTTCCTGACTCTAAATACCAGCGGTAGCCCAAAACCAGCGTTAGGAGCCTCTAACGCTGATTTTGACGGCTAACGCCAAACTCTAAATCTAGCCGTAAATTCTTAAAAAAAAGTAGAAGACAAGTTAATAAAGAAAGTCTTTTATTGATCAACTGAAACTTTAATCTTCAAAATATTGTTCTGAAACCTTGTCCCTTGTTGCCATACCGTGCCTATTAGCTTGTTCTACACATATTTCTTCTGGTAAATCATCAGCATCTATGGTATCTTCATCTTCTAATAGACAGCCTCGTTTTATTGCTATATTGTGCAGTATGCAGCAAACCAATATAATTTTTGCAACTTTCTCAGTTGCATACTGCATAGCACCACCAGAACAATCAAGACATCGAAACCGCATTTTCAAAAGACCGAAAGTCCTCTCAACGTACTTGACTTCTGGTCTGTGGGTTGTTATAGGGAGTCAACAGCCATTCTGTACATGAGTACCCTCCATCTCCTAATAGAAGATATAATAAATATAAATATTAATATAAGAATAATTATAAAGATTGAGAACTATACAATACAAATTTAAAATATATAGATTACAGTCAACAAATTGGGCGCAATTTTTGTACATTGAAATGAGAGACAAATTAGACGCCAGTTATGCTTACCTAGAAGCCATCCTTCAGGCATATTTCTGTCCTCGAACTTCCGGTATAAGCCAGTCTGCCTTAAGATGTAAGAATCATGACAGGAGCCAGGAAAGTTAGAACGGACACTGATAATCCTCATGTTGGGGTCACAGACCATCTGGACATTCAAGGAATGGAAATGCTTTCTATTCCTATAGATCTCCTCACGATCTTGAAGTGGTCTTACAGCAACATGGGTACAGTCTATGGCACCTAGGACATTGGGCATCCCAGCCATCCTATAGAAATTTGACTTTATAGATTGCCATTCTTCAGGGGTAGTTGCCAAACAAACATATCAATGAAAAATCACCATCATAGCCCCAATGACTTTGGATAAGTGGCGGGAAAAAGCTGATTGACTCATTAGAATAATGACGCTAGAAACTGCCTGAAAGGAGCCTATTGCCATAAAATGCAATGCAGCTAATAGTTTCAGAAGTCCCGGAATAGCTTGTGAACGAGCCGTCATCGGCTCCAAATGATCTTCAATCTCTCGATACAGGTGTAATATGGATTCACGATCAAGCCGGAATCTTTGTATGATCTCTTGGTCAGAAAGGCAGTGCAAACCAACCCGTGGAAGGAATACACGGGGGACACGAACTCTCCTTCTTCTAACCATTCGATTAGCGACATTTCCAGTATTCTGTCTTCTAGCCCGGATTTGCATCACACGGAGAATAAACAAATACAGAATTCTCTCCATAGCTGCTGAAATGAACAATGTAATACAATGCTGATATTACTGCCTTCTATATATGTCTAGACTGGCGTCTAGAGTGACTTACTATTGTTTTGTACCTTGCCCGCCACCTAAAAGGTGGCGAGGCAAAAATAACGAGGTGGGGGTGGAAATTGACGCGAGCGGACAAATAGATTTTTTAGTACATTCGTTTTTGGCGAGTTGGTGGTCAAATGTGTCTAATTACAGTGAAAAATGGAGAGGTAGCGAGGTTTGGCGGATAAGTACGCTCGCAATTTTAAAGATGCAAGTTTGAACATAGTTGACGGCTTTGTACATATCAATTTGCGAGTTTTGACGCAAGATTTGTTGCGGGTAGCTCACTGACTGCTTAGTACATGGAGCCCTAAATCTTTTTAACCCTTCACACCCAGTATCTAAGTTGCAAATAGGTTGTTTTGGAACATTTAATTAAAAAAATACGCCTAACAAGCCGACCGCATAAGTGTTACACTGATGTGATAGCGTAATGGCTCTTTAAGAATACTGGCAGTCCTGCTGAGTACCATGTGACACCTGCACCCAATAAATAGTAACCTTGCTGGGGTGACGTCATAACTCTGATTGACCACGAGAGCAGAGTGAAACACGCACAGGGACGCGTTGGTTTGTCGCTACCTTTACTTGCCAGGGAAATCCCCTCCCTATTTTGCGTACCCTCTTCAGTTTGTGGAACCTGCGGCCTGTGGAACATTCCTAGTTGGTGATATACTGCATGTGGATAAGTATTCATCTGTCCGGTTTACTGAAGTAAACACTGGATGTGTTCTGTTTGCAATCTGAAAGTGCAGCACCTTTAATATGTGGAATGAATGAATAAATTACATATGCTTTAACTGTACCGCACGTAGGGGGTTACTAACTGTGACTTTGCTAAGATATGTCAGGCTGTCTGAAGATTCAACAACTGCTTGTGGATATATTCTGCTTCATGCTGATCTATGTCTGTTTAGTGCATTACGCTTTCCAGCACTAATTGGAGAACTTTATTGGCATTGACTGCTTTGCTGAGCCTGCTAAGACTTATGCACATATGCCTATGGCTTTGCTTATTATTTCCAAGCAGCCTTGGACATCCATGCTAATTTGCTTATTTGAGCATTAGTTGTGCACCACTTAAGTTTCTTGTTTGGCCATATCTTTGCATGTCATTTCTCTATGAGGACCCCTGACTTGTATATCTGTTTTTATATGATTATATATTTAGATTAATAAATGTATTTGATTATTTTTATATAGATTGTTTGCATCTTGTCTTACCTTTATACTATACTATATTGTCTTATAGGTGCTGTTTATCCTAGACTTTTAGACCGCACTGATTTGTGTGATCTACCCTACCTTTCTTGCATATACAGAAATTTTCCTTTTAGGTTGCACTATATGACTGATGCTATTAATTAATGTGAAGTGAGCATTACAGCCTTGTTTTATTTATTCTATAGTACCTAATAGCTCTATCCAAGAGTTGCTGTAACCATGGAGTTTCTTGTTTTTGCTCCTTCACAGTTACTATAATGTTTTGATAAATTCCATTTGAGGAAAGAACAGTTATTAGATATAATAAGTGATTTCAGACCTAAGCTCTAAATACTTAAGATTTGCTGATTGAGATACTTATACTATTTATGCAGAAGTTTTTGCTAGTAGACTGTTGAGATTTTCTTGAGCAATGGCTTTTAAACTAACTGAAGAGCATTGGAATACTGATATTTCAGAAGCTTTTACACTAAAAGAGAATGTACAGATTGAGGCGGAGGAGGACCTCATTAATGATGTTGTTTTAGCATTTAAGTACTATAAAAAGAAACTAACCAAACAGGTAAAAATTAAATGGGAACATCAAAGTCTAACTAATTACTTAAAAATTGAGATTATTCCTAGAGGATTAAGGATTAGATTGGATCCAGGACTTAATTTAAGGGGGGTTGATGCTAATAATGATTTTTTTTTGGCTAAATGAAATGAAATATTGACTAAGTGCTCTCTTGAGTTAATTGCACTAATAGCTGAGGATGACAAAAAATTGGAGAATTGTAAAGTAGAAGTTGACACTATTTATGAAAAATTACATCATTATAAATATGATTCTTCCTTTTAAAAACTTAATAAGGAGACACAGAAACTGATTGAAAAACTGCAGAGTGAAATCAAATTGAGGAAAAAACACAAACTGATAAGAGATCAAGATGATTTTAAAAGGAACAAAGTGTATATTTATCGTAATAGAATCAATACTAGAAACTATTACGATTCTGGAACTGATAATTCTGATATTGATTCTGACCCTGACAATACAAATTTAGCTATTAACCAAAAATTACACCCTTTAGGAGTAGGACAAGAAGAGGGGGGAAGCGTCAACACGCGAAGGCCTCCTCAGGAAAGAAGAGATGGGGGTGGAGGAAGGAGAAACAGAGGTCACTATATGATAACCAGGAACAGACTAAGATACAATTAGAACCTGATAGGATGTCCCTTTTAGGTGAACCTCCCGGAAACCAGTCATCTAACATTGTTAATTTATCTTCTTTTCCCCTCAATCAAGAACATGTTAAACTCTTAGAAAAAGAACTTAGCTTCTGCCCCTCGAATAGATTGGACCTTTTTGAGGTCATCAAAGATTTACATCTTTTTGCTCGTAAATTATCATTGAAGAAAATAATGAGCCCGCACACTACTATCTATTTGGGTAGTGGGAAAGATAGGGAAGCTCTACATAATTTGGAAACTTTGGCCTATGAACAATCTGATGAACAAATAGCTATTTGTCCTAGATCTAATTTTAAGAAAAAGTCCACGTATATACCTTCTTTTTCTGCAATACCTAATTTATCTGTGTTCATACAAAGTGTTTCTGAACAGTTTGCACATATACAAACCACTGGAATAGTTAATGACAACTTGTCTCATGGTGAGTGTAAAGCCCTAGATGATCTTATTAGCCATAAAGAGTTGGTTATAACACCTGCCGACAAGGATGGAAATATTGTAAGCCTTGATCAGAAATACTATATTGGTGAGGCTATACGTCAACTCTCTGACTCTTATAAATACATTCCAGTGTCTAATCATGACTTTCAGAAATCACATAATGAGTTATTTCTCTTAAATGATGCAAGTCAGGAACTTGATTACTAGTCAGGAACAAAGCTACCTGTATAATGCAAAACCTAAGATACCTGTTTTTTACTGGATTCCTAAACTTCATAAATCTCTGTCAAAACCTCCTGGTCATCTTATTATTTCTGGGATAGGAGGTCCCACTAAAGGAATCAGCAGATACATGGACTTTTTTTTACAGCCCTTGGTTAATGAACTAAGGACTTTTGTCCAAGATTCCACTGATGTTATTAAAAAATTAGATGGAATTATTGTAACCAACAATACTTTGTTGGTTTCTTTGGATGTGGAATCTTTATACTCTTCTATCTCAGACTCAGTGGGATTGAAGGCTAGTAAATCCTTTTTGGCAAATAGAGGACCTGGGTATGAGAAACATATTCATTTTGTTATCAACTTTCTTTAATTTATACTCACCAATAATATCTTTCTGTTCCATGGCAAATACTACAAACAAAAACGTGGTACAGCTATGGGGGCCACATGTGCACCAACCTATGCTTGCTTACACCTGGGATGGTGGGAGAATAACATTGTGTTTAGTGAACATGCTGCATGGGTTGATGCACATGTGGCCCTTTGGATTTGTTACGTGCATGACAAAACACCAACTGTTTAGAAACACAATCCTAAAATATTGTAGGATGTTCCCCCTGCAACCATTGTGTTTGCTGTCAATTTGTTAAAAAAACAAGAACATTTGAAACCAGTACTAACAAAGTTTATAAAATCAATAAATTGTTCTACTACAGGTGTGGCATATCTTTTATCATGCTCTTGTCCCCTGTTTTATATAGGGAAAACGTATAGGGAATTTCGTTCACGAATAACAGAACATCGAGATCATATTAAAGATTTTAATATTGATAGCCCTATCGCAAGGCACTTTGCACAGTACCATAGATCCAAAGTAGATGGTCTAACATTTGTTGGCATTCAATCAGTAAACGCTAGTAGGAGAGGTGGCAACATAGATACAATCCTTCTCCAAAAAGAAGCCAAATGGATGCATAACCTTAAAACATTGTCCCCTAATGGGCTAAATGAAAAATTGGAGTTTGCCTCCTTCTTAACCTAAACATTCAGTAAAAGTAATGTTCTCTTAAAATAAGCAGGATTCCTGCTTATCCCCTCAGAATCTCGGCAGTCTGCGAGTCACTATTATGATTTGAAAAAATGTAAAAAATGTATTAATTGAATTTCAAATGTAATCAAATTGTTCCTGTTGTTTCATAGTTTTTGAAACACTATTTCAACATATACAGTATGGTTGTTAATATTATAAATCTTTTTAACCCTTCACACCCAGTATCTAGGTTGCAAATAGGCTGTTTTGGAACATTTAATTAAAAAAAAAAAAAGCCTAATAAGCCAACCGCATGTGTTCCATTGATGTGATAGCATAATGGCTCTTTAAGAATACTGGTAGTCCTGCTGAGTACCATGTGACACCTGCACCCAATAAATAGTAACCTTGCTGAGGTGACGTCATAACCCGGAAGAAGGTCCGAGCATCCACAAGAGCGGAGTGAAACGCGCACAGGGACGCGTTGGTTTGTCGCTACCTTTATTTGCCAGAGAAATCCCCTCCCTATTTTGCTTAAGCTCTGCAGTTTGTGGAACCTGCGGCCTGTGGAACATTCCTAGTTGGTGATATACTACTGAGCCTGCTAACACTTATGCGCATATGCCTATCGCTTTGTTTATTATTTCCAAGCAACCTTGGACATATCTTTGCATGTCATTTCTCTATGGGGACCCCTGAATTGTATATGTGTTTTTATATGTTTATATATTTAGATTAATAAATGTATTTGATTATTTTTGCATATATTGTTTGCATCTTGTCTTACCTTTATACTATACTATATTGTCTTATAGGTGTTGTTTATCCTAGACTTTTACACTGCACTGATTCGTGTGATCTACCCTACCTTTCTTTCATATATAGAAATTTTCCTTCTAGGTTGCACTATATGACTGATGCTATTAATTAATATGAAGTGTGCATTACAGCCTTGTTTTATTTGTTCTAGTGTGCAAAATCCCTTATACCAGAGGGGTGCAATTTTGGGGCATTCCCACCAAGTATGTAACATATCCACAGGAAGACCACAACCTCTCCAGCAAAGGGGGGATGTGCCAGGAAACATTTTGGATAGCCGCGTGGGAACAAGATACCAGGGAGAAATGACTTTGTAATAAGTCTCAAACATTGTTATGCAGTGTAGTGATTTCTTTGTTAGTAGGATGTTTTTTTTGCCAGTTGTCAACTGGAATGCGAGTGTGCAAGAGTGTATACCACCTGAGTAGGTTTGGAGCTGGCTCGGGAGGCAAAGTGCCCTCTAATAAATTGTATTGTGTCGTCAGTGGTTTATACAAGCCTGTGACCCCCACGCCAGATGGACTCCCATGGGGTGAGAGGGGGGGAGGATGAGGGCAAAAATCTTTTTAGGAAGCTTTTGACTCTTAAGACTTCAAAATGTAGAATGGGGGGAATGTCTGCATGGGATTCTAAGTGGGATAGCTCAATAAATCCATCTTGTTGGGTCGTAGATCAGAAATCTGAGACCTGCCTAACCAAGTCCCGTAAAAACACCCACTACCGAGGTGATCGGGAAGGGGTGAAGGGCAATTAGCTGATGATGTCGAATCTTATCCCAAACCAAGAGGCATCTAGAATGACTGCGTTATGAATACCCAGAACTCTATGACAGTGCGATGGGGTCCAGATCAAATCTTTAAGGAAGACATTGGGGGGAAATGATGCCTGCTCAATTTCCCTCCACGGTTGCACTACTGGAGAACACCCCACTGGGAAAAATGTGTGAGCATAGCACCCTCATAATATTTCACGACAGAGTGGGAGGCCAAGCCCCCCAGGTGGATGGGGAACTGAAGAACTTTGTGGGCAATTCTGGGAGTCTTACCCTGCCAGATAAACTTTGTTATCTCACTCTGAAATTGCAGCAAGGGATGCATGGGGATCTTAATCGAGAGGCATCGAAAAAGATAAATGAGTTTCGGGAGAAAGGACATTTTAAGGGAGGCTATTCGCCCGATCCAGGAGATGGACCTGTGATCCCATGTGTGTCAGGAGGGGGAGATAATTATCTTTGACCATTTGTGCTACACTATTGGATATCCACACACCTAGATGGGTGAGCTGTTCACTTGTCCACTTAAAATTAAATGTGTCCTTTAATTTAAGGATATAGTCCTGCGGGTATCCTCACCAATAAATCTCAGTCTCAGAGACATTGAGTTTGTAAATAGAGAGGTCCCCAAAGGCCTGTAGGATATCAAAGAGCCTAGGTATGGTGTTGGAGGTATCTGCCGAGAAAATAGTGATATTGTCCGTGAATAAGGCGATTTTATGTTTGGTACCCGATAACATAATTCCCTGCATGTCTTTGTCTAAACGAATTTGCTCTGCCAGGGGTTCTACCACTAGGGCAAATAGCAGGAGGGACAATGGACACCCCTGTCTATTGCCATTCGAGATTTGAAAGGGAGTAGAAACCCAAGCCCCTGACCCATTTCGTCAGAGTGTAGTATAGGACTTGGATAGCCCGACAAATTGTAGAGGGAAATTTGAATACTTTTATAGTTTCCCATAAGTGGGCCCAGCGAACGTGATCGAAAGCCTTCTCAGCATCCAAAGAGATGACTGAGAAACTCGTTCACAATGTTGATGAGTCGCCTGGTATTATATGGGCCCTCACGATTATGGATGAAGCCCACCTGGTCAGGGTTAATTATGATTTGCTAACAGTTTAGAGTATATTTTGACGTCTACATTGATCAAAGAGTTCTGTCTGTAGCTAGAACAAGAAGAGGGGTCCTTATTCGGTTTAGGTATCGTGACAATGGTGGCCTCTAAGAACTCCTCTCTGAAGTGTCCCTCACCTCCCTCAAAGTAAAAAAACCTCAACAGTAGGGGAGATAATTTGTGAATATAAGTCTTGTAAAATTGGGCAGGGAATCCATCCGATCCAGGGGCCTTGAAAGGCTTTAGACGTTTGACCGTCTGTTTAAGTTCCATCAGTGTAAATGGGGCCGTGAGTGAGTCTTGTTGGTCAGCTGTAAGTGTCGGGAGATTCAGACTAGCCAGAAACTGCCTGATGGTATGAATGGGGGCTGGTTGTGATTTTACTTTGGTTTCAATATTATATAGTTTGAAGTAGTAGTCTGCAAAATGATCCCCTATCGAAGATGGGGTCTTGAGTGTTTTGTGGTTATACTGAATACAGTGTATTCGGGAAGCATTATGTTTATGTCGTAATTTATTAGCTAGCATGGTATTGGCCCTATTACCTTTGTGGTAGAAAAGCTTCTTTAGTTTGGTAAGAGTGTACTGGGTGCAGCATAGTTCTAACTGATTAATGTGTTCTCTAATGGTATTGATTTGTGATGTGAATCCTACAGTGATAGAAGCCTGATTAGTAGACTCTAAATTTCGAAGCTTAGTGTGTGCCTGCACCAGTGTGAGTCCGGCCAGCTTTCTCCGGTGGGCTTGCTTTCGAATAATAAATCCTTTAATCATTGCTTTAATGGCCCCCCAGAGGATATCGTCCAAAGTCTGCATATTGTCATTCTGTCTAATAAGCTCAATCATATTTTGTCTCAGTTCCTCCCGAAATGGGATGTCTACCAAAATGTGCCTCAGAAGGCACCAACTAGTTCTGGGTGGTGGGTTGTCAGAGGGGCGTAGGTCTAGTATGATTAAGTCGTGATCTGACCAGGAGCTGAGGGAAATGCAAGTACAAGATATCAAGTCAAGGGTCTCCGCTCTGCAAAAAATGTGGTCTAACCGGGAATAGGTTTTGTGTGGCTGGGAATAATGGGTATAGTCTCTCTCTCTCTAGTATGCAGCGATCTCCAGATATCAAAATAGCCAAAATGTGACATTACCATCCTGAACTGGGCAGAGGTGTGGTCAGCATGTGGATTGTTCCTGCCCCTGGTCTCTGTCTTATGGTCAACTTTGGGTTCCAAAACCATATTGAAGTCCCCGCCAAAAGGACCCTGCCCTGTCTATATTTGTCCACTAGTTGTAATACCTTTCTAAGGTATGTTGGTTGACGAGAGTTGGGCAAGTATATTGACACCAATGTGTGGAGCACATGATCCAGTCTACAGACCATAATAGGCCACCCTATTATGTATCAAAATAGCTGTACCTCTGGCTTTCATACTGAACCGGGAATGTTCCAAATTCGTGTAAGAACGAGAATGGAAACTTAGGGGGGTGCCCATCTGCCAATGATTCTCAAGCAAGAAGACTATGTCTGGGTTATGGAATTTAAGGGAGCGAGCCAAAAAGCTCATCTTAAATGGAGAGTTGAGGCCCCTTACATTGTGGGTGAGAAGTCTGAGGCGGTTTGTCGTCATTGTCTGATCTTGAGCATTAACTCGAGAGAGGGAGGGAGAAACTGAAGCCATTTCAGGATGGGCTTCTAGGCAGTGGAAGATAATGGAGGAGAGATAGAAAAGAAGGAAGGGAAAGGAGGAGAGGCAAGGGGAAGTCAGTCAAGTTCTTAAGTCTGGGTAATTTATTAAGGATTGAAGTAGAAATAGTCCACCTGGGTGGAACCCTGGAGTGAGCTATTCTATATGGGGGGAGCTAAACACAATAAAGGGGTTGTAGGGCCTGGATGTCCGGCCCCACTCCACATGTATGGAAATCTAGTCATGTGAATGGTCGTTGGTGTCTGTCAACCTAAGGAGTGTATAGAAATATAATAACATTTGTTCAGAAACAAAAACAAAATAACAATACATTGAAATACCAGCAATGCTATCATTATTATTATCCTCCCTCCTTAGAAGATATGAGCTTTTAACCTATGCCATGCCAGCCCCGTTCCATAATTTAACATGTACAACATCAAACAGAATAAATAGAAAAGGGAAAAATGAACTAATAGGGCATCTTATCAGCCGTGTGCAATTTGAGGGCCTCATATCATTCCAGTACAACTTCCAGAATTAACTAAGGTAGGAAGATTTGTTGGAGGGAGTCAATATTGTCCTACAATAAGAAATTCTGGTCAGGGAGGGAGTGCATGGTGTCGCTGAGAGTCCTGCGGATGCTGTATTTTAAACCTTTTAGGTCCTTGATCTTTGCCCGACCATTCCGGGGCAGTCGCCCGCAGTTTTGCTCGGGTAGGAGGAGGTTCTTGTAGGTTATCAGCTGAGTCCCCATTGTGTAAGCAAAGTGGTCCCCTGGGCCAGGGTGGATACAGTAATGTTAAAAAAGATTCATTCTATGAGAAATAATCCAGACAATATTCAGTGGACTAATGAAGAATTAGAAACTTTAAATGACCTAGAAGAGCTCTTAAAGGAGAATGATGTTGTTCAATCTAATAGAAAATGGCATGATTTAATAAAAAACAAATCCCAATATATACCAAACATAACACAATTTCACAACATACAAACTTTCAATCAAATAGTTTGTATTAAGATCAACTCACTTACTATTCGAAATAAGGCCAGTAACATTTCTTATAATGAGCAACAGGCTGGGAAAGCTGGGAGGATGTGGTAATAAAAGGGTCGGATAAAGGTGGGAAAATTGTCATCTGGCCAATCAATATCTATGTGAAGCTAACAAACAACTAAGTGATGCAAACTGTTATAAGAAATTAATATTTAATCCATCTGCATCATATATAAGACAATACAATGATATTATTGAAAAAGCAAAATATAATTATATTATCAGTTATAAAGAATTCAAATTCTTAAAAGTGACACATCCCAAAGGTTCCACACTATACCTTATCCCCAAAATACATAAATACATCACCAATCCCCCTGGACACCCAATTGTATCTAGTAATGGCTGTTTAACAGATAAAGCAAGTATTTATGTTGATAAGAGATTAAGATGTTTTGTTGAGGAATTACCCTCATATGTTAGAGACACAACAGAAGTACTCCAACAATTAGATGGTATTCAACTAACGCTAGAAACATGTTTAGTTACCGCTGATGTTGAATCACTGTATACTAGTATAGAGCATATCTATGGTATAAAAGCAGTACAACACTTTCTTGATTTAGATCCCATTGAATCCAAAGATCATAACTCTTTCATTTTGGAACTAGTTAAATTTATATTAAATCACAATTTTTTTCGTATTCAATGACCAACATTATTTACAAATTTGCAGAACAGCGATGGGCACGGCATGTGCACCCACATATGCTAATCTGTTTTTAGGGTGGTGGGAGAAAGAAATGGTATTTACTGACAACAATGCTACATATATGCAGCAAATACCATTATGAATTCGGTATATTGACAATATCCTGTTTATTTGGGAAGGATCCAACATTGATCTTGATATATTTCTAATGAAACTCAATCTGAATAATATCAATGTCAAATTGACTTATGATTGTAGTCAATCTGAGATAAGTTTCGTAGATCTCAAAATACCAAAGGATGAGGATGGCAATCTAATAACGGATCTATTTTGTAAGGAAACTGCCACCAACTCTATTTTACATCACAGTAGTGCACATGCCAGAAGTACCCTAAGATCACTACCAACTGGTGAATTCTTAAGGATACACAGAAATTGTTCATCTGAAATAATCTTTCAAGCAAGAGCTACTGAACTAGAGATCAGACTCAAAGTGAGAGGATATAGCAATAGGAGTCTGAAAAAAGCCAAACACAGGGCTCTATATACTCCAAGGAAAGATTTATTATTCTCGAAACCTAAAAAAATGTATGATCAAACAAGACTCATAACCACCTTCAATTCACAAATCAAAGATGTAACCAACATCATACAAATATCTTGGAATATTCTCCAAAATGATCCTGATTTGAATAAAAGTCTTCGAGACAGGATATCCATTTGCTACAGAAGGTCCAGAAATCTCAAAGACCGACAGGTCCAAAGCCATTTAATTCAAAAGAAATCCAAAATTACCTACCCAGGGAATTACCCATGCCGAAATTGCATCTACTGTTCTCATACTATCCAAATAGACCAAATCACAGACAGATTTGGTAAAATACAAAAAATAAAACAACACATCACATGTAATACCAATGGCGTTATATACGCATTACAATGTAGTTGTAAGCTATATTATGTCGGTATGACTACACGACCACTAAAGAAAAGAATGGGTGAACACATGAGTAATATAACAAATGCATAATCGGATCTGCATAAAGGCAAAAAAATTACTCAAGTAGCAAAACATTTTTTTTTTACAAACATAGATTTAATACAGAGGCTCTATCATACTTTGGTTTAGAGAAAGTTTCACTCGGTATTATACAGTACAGTAATTATGAACAAAGTTGATGAAATAATTAATATTTTAATAATGTTCAGTACTGTACCATTTTCTGTTAGAATAAAAAAGTACTGAAGTACAGTACTGAACTGTAAAAATAAACCCAGATACTGTACTGTACTGTATAGAACAGGTGTACACTAAAAAAATGAAAAGTACATACAGGTAGAGTACACCACTTCCATTTTAGCATCCTTACAACACCCCTTCCGCTTCCTTCCCACACAACTTCCATTTCTGCGTCCTTCTCACATCACTTCCGTGTCAGCATCTGTTCCGTCGTCTCGCTCCCACCTCACTTCTGTTCCAGCGTTGCCACACCCTTCAGCGTTACATTTTCCGACTTATCCAAGTAAGTGAACCAAATGTATATGCAAATAACACTCACGTTCCGTTTCCACGTTGGACAGTTTCCGGCTTATCCAGGTAGTAAAACAATGAAAGTATACCACTAAGCGCCGGGACGAAGGGATATTTCCGACATGGACAGGTTTACGTGTTATACAGAGTCTGTCTTGGACAGTTGTCACTGTATATATATATATATATATATATATATATATATATATATATATATATATATACAGGGAGTGCAGAATTATTAGGCAAGTTGTATTTTTGAGGATTAATTTTATTATTGAACAACAACCATGTTCTCAATGAACCCAAAAAACTCATTAATATCAAAGCTGAATAGTTTTGGAAGTAGTTTTTAGTTTGTTTTTAGTTATAGCTATTTTAGGGGGATATCTGTGTGTGCAGGTGACTATTACTGTGCATAATTATTAGGCAACTTAACAAAAAACAAATATATACCCATTTCAATTATTTATTTTTACCAGTGAAACCAATATAACATCTCAACATTCACAAATATACATTTCTGACATTCAAAAACAAAACAAAAACAAATCAGTGACCAATATAGCCACCTTTCTTTGCAAGGACACTCAAAAGCCTGCCATCCATGGATTCTGTCAGTGTTTTGATCTGTTCACCATCAACATTGCGTGCAGCAGCAACCACAGCCCCCCAGACACTATTCAGAGAGGTGTACTGTTTTCCCTCCTTGTAAATCTCACATTTGATGATGGACCACAGGTTCTCAATGGGGTTCAGATCAGGTGAACAAGGAGGCCATGTCATTAGATTTTCTTCTTTTATACCCTTTCTTGCCAGCCACGCTGTGGAGTACTTGGACGCGTGTGATGGAGCATTGTCCTGCATGAAAATCATGTTTTTCTTGAAGGATGCAGACTTCTTCCTGTACCACTGCTTGAAGAAGGTGTCTTCCAGAAACTGGCAGTAGGACTAGGAGTTGAGCTTGACTCCATCCTCAACCCAAAAAGGCCCCACAAGCTCATCTTTGATGATACCAGCCCAAACCAGTACTCCACCTCTACCTTGCTGGCGTCTGAGTCGGACTGGAGCTCTCTGCCCTTTACCAATCCAGCCACGGGCCCATCCATCTGGCCCATTAAGACTCACTCTCATTTCATCAGTCCATAAAACCTTAGAAAAATCAGTCTTGAGATATTTCTTGGCCCAGTCTTGACGTTTCAGCTTGTGTGTCTTGTTCAGTGGTGATCGTCTTTCAGCCTTTCTTACCTTGGCCATGTCTCTGATGCTGATGACGAGGACAAGCTCCTCGAAAACGTTCCATTAAAAAGAGACTTTTGTTGATCTCACTTTGAAAAAAGACCTGAGAGTGCTGTCATTTGTATTGGAAATATTTACAGCATCATAGCACCCAGGCAGACGACCTTTGGAGGGTATATCCTGTGTGGTATGGACGGTATTATATATATATAAAAAGACCTGAGAGTGCTGTCATTTGTATTGGAAATATATATATATATATATATATATATATATATATATATATATAGGTAGCCCTCAGTTTATGCCGGGGTTAAGTTCCAGAAGGAATGGTTGTAAATCAAAACCATTGTAAATTGAAACCCAGTTTATAATGTAAGTCAATCGGAAGTGAGGGAGTTAGGTTATAGGCCCCTCTCAAAATTGACATAAGCAACACATTATTTTTTTTAGATAGGTGAGGTGTTCCTAGATACCTCAGGTTTTTGACTGGATTCTATAGGTTTGCTAGAATTGAGTTGGTTAACCAGGTAGGCTTTCCACGTCAAAGTCATATGGGCATATGTATCTATTTTACTATATTCATGACAGTGTTATTCCTCTAGATCTAATAAATAAAATACTTTATATATCCTCATGAACAACATAGGAGCCTCTTTTCTTTTCAAGTTTTGCTATCAGGGCTCTGACCCTATTTATCATTTTGTGAAATATTTTGCAGACTGGCTTGAATTTTATTTTTTGTGGTTTATAAAACAACCAAATCAATGGTTCTAAAGTTTTGTTTTGTTTACATGAGTCTCCCATATTTAAAAACCAACATACATGCCTATAACTTAGATCAGTTTCAGTTTTTAATAACATAACGTTATTAACCCCTATCCTGCCGATCCCGGACCCTGCCGCAACTAAATAAAGTGTTTAACCCCTAAACTGCCGCTCCCGGAGCCCACCGCCACCTACATTACATTTATTAACCCCTATCCTGCCCCCCCTACACCACCGCCACCTATATTACATTTATTAGCCCCTAATCTGCCCCCCCTTACACCGCCACCACTATATTAAATGAATTAACCCCTAAACCTAAGTCTAACCCTAACCCTAACAACCCCCTAACTTAAATATAATTTAAAAACATCTAAATAAAATTACTATTATTAAATAAATTATTCTTACTAAAAACTAAATACTTACCTATAAAATAAATCTTAAGATAGCTACAATATAACTAATAGTTACATTTGTATCTATCTTAGGGTTTATTTTTATTTTACAGGCAACTTTGTATTTATTTTAACTAGGTACAAAAGTTATTAAATAGTTATCAACTATTTAATAACTCCCTAGCTAAAATAAATACAAAATTACCTGTAAAATAAATCCTAACCTAAGTTACAATTACACCTAACACTATACTATAATCAAATAAATTAAATTAATTAAATACAATTACTTACAATTAAATAAAATTAACTAAAATTAACTAAAGTACAAAAAAAAACACAAAATTACAGAAAATAAAAAAATTACAAGAATTTTAAACTGAATACACCTAATCTAAGCCCCCTAATAAAATAAAAATCTCCCCAAAATAATAAAATTCCCTACCCTATACTAAATTACAAATAGCCCTTAAAAGGGCCTTTTGCGGGGCATTGCCCCAAAGTAATCAGCTCTTTTACCTGAAAAAAATACAACCCCCCAAACATTAAAACCCACCACCCACACACCAAACCCTACTCTAAAACCCACCCAAACCCCCCTTAAAAAACCTAACACTAACCCCCTGAAGATCACCCTACCTTGAGCCGTCTTCACCCAGCCGGGCCTAAGTCCTCAACGAATCCGGGCGAATTGGTCCTGCAGATGGGCAGAAGTCTTCATCCAATTGGCCAGAAGAGGTCCTCCAGATGGGCAGAAATCTTCATCCAGGCGGCATCTTCTATCTTCTTCCATCCGACAAGGAGCGGCACCATCTTGAAGACATCCGACGCGGAGCATCCATCGATCCCGACGACTAAATGACGAATGACGGTTCCTTTAAATGACGTCATCCAAGATGGCGTCCCTTGAATTCCGATTGGCTGATAGGAATCTATCAGCCAATCAGAACTAAGGTAGGAAAAATCCGATTGGCTGATGCAATCAGCCAATAGGATTGACCTCGCATTCTATTGGCTATTCCAATCAGCCAATAGAATGCAAGGTCAATCCTATTGGATGATTGGATCAGCCAATCGGATTCAACTTCAATCCGATTGGCTGATTGCATCAGCCAATCGGATTTTTCCTACCTTAATTCCGATTGGCTGATAGAATCCTATCAGCCAATCGGAATTCAAGGGATGCCATCTTCAAGATGGTCCCCACTCCTCGTCGGATGGAAGAAGATAGAAGATGCCGCCTGGATGAAGATTTTTGCCCATCTGGAGGACCTCTTCTGGCCGGATTGGATGAAGACTTCTGCCCATCTGGAGGACCACTTCGCCCGGATTCGTTGAGGACTTAGGCCCGGCTGGATGAAGACGGCACAAGGTAGGGTGATCTTCAGGGGGTTAGTGTTAGGTTTTTTTAAGGGGGGTTTGGGTGGGTTTTAGAGTAGGGTTGGGTGTGTGGGTGGTGGGTTTTAATGTTGGGGGGGGGTTGTATTTCTTTTATTTTCAGGTAAAAGAGCTGATTACTTTGGGGCAATGCCCCACAAAAGGCCCTATTTGTAATTTAGTATAGGGTAGGGAATTTTATTATTTCGGGGGGATTTTTTTATTTTATTAGGGGGCTTAGATTAGGTGTAATTAGTTTAAAATTCTTGTAATTTTTTTTTATTTTCTGTAATTTAGTTAATAACTATTTAATAACTATTGTACCTAGTTAAAATAAATACAAAGTTGCCTGTAAAATAAAAATAAAACCTAAGATAGATACAAATGTAACTATTAGTTATATTGTAGCTATCTTAAGGTTTATTTTATAGGTAAGTATTTAGTTTTAAATAGGAATAATTTAGTCAATAATAGTAATTTTATTTAGATTTATTTAAATTATATTTAAGTTAGGGGGTGTTAGGGATAGACTTAGGTTTAGGGTTTAATAACTTTAATATAGTGGCGGAGGTGTAGGGGGGCAGGATAGGGGTTAATAAGTTTAATGTAGGTGGCGGCGGGGTGCGTGAGTGGCGGTTTAGGGGTTAATACATTTATTTAGTTGCGGCGGGGTCCGTGAGTGGCGGTTTAGGGGTTAATACCTTTATTTAGTTGCAATGGGGTCTGGGAGCGGTGGTTTAGGGGTTAATACCTTTATTTAGTTGCGGCGGGGTCCGGGAGCTGGGGTTTAGGGGTAAATAAGTATAAAGTAGGTGGTGGCTGTGTAGCGGGGGGGCAGATTTGGGGTGTTTAGACTCGGGGTACATGTTAGGGTGTTAGGTGCAGTATGTAGTGAATGTAGTCCAGCACTAGATTAGCACGGGTAGAGTATTTAGTTAAATTCTATAATTTGAATATATTGTATTTTGTGATTGGATAAATGTTTAATGTATGTACTGCAATGTTGTTATTATATATTTATTGTAGTTAATCCTAAGTATTTATCAACATTCAGTTAATAAAAAGATATAAACAGGTATATACAACTGATATATATAAACTTGTTGTCTAATGTGAGCTTCTTATTTATATATAAAAACTAATAAAACATTTGTATAATTAGACAGAAATTTAATAACTTGTTAAAAGCATACATAAAATAAAAAGGGACGTCTCCCTTATAACATCGATTTCATCAGAGAAAACAATTGAATAACTGTAGTATATATTTCCGCTATTTGATAATCAGGTACCTGTTATATAGTGTAACAAATGATAATGTCCAGAAATTGGATTAAAAAAACGTAAAGATCCAAACGAGATGACCTCCCCGCTATTGTGGCGGGTGTGTGTTACCGGTCCGTTAGTGAGAGACTGGTATTTAAAAATATGTCATGTGACTTTTCCTACGTCACACTTGTGATCGTAGCTGTTTCAATATAGTTGTAATGTAACCAGTGATCCTTGATATTCTGTCAAGTGCTTATTATGTTGCAATTTTTTTAACTTTAATCTGTATGTGTATCAGAAGGTGTATTCCCCTATTCCGTGTGTAATTAGGGAGTCTTGGGGGAGATTGCAACTTACGCTGGTCTCTTGGCACACCTGATTTCTCTTTTAGTGTGGTCTTTGCGGTCACATTCAGTGACTTGGATGTTAAACTTTGCGGTCACGTGCAGTGACTATAATGCAATCCTCACAGTGTGGACTTGGCGGTCACTTGTAGTGGTGGGAATTGAACTCGTGACCTTTAGGATTAGAGAGGGAGATCTTAACCATTAGGCTATGTGTATCTCACTTTCTGTGTTAGAATAATTGACTTGGCGGTCACTTGTAGTGACTGTAATGAGGTCTTTGCGGTCACGGAGGTGACTAGTGGTGGGGTCCTTGCGGTCACAAGTGGTGACTAGGAGTAGAATCTTTACCGGACATCAGTGATGTTATACAGCAAGGTCTTTGCAGTCACAGATTGTGACTTGCATGTATTAACTTGCGGTTGTATCTTTGCGGTCACAGATTGTGACTTAAAAGTGGTCTTTGCGGTCACTAACAGTGGTGACTTAGAGGAAATCTTTGCGGTCACTAGTAGTGACTAACAGAATGATCTGTATCGTTGGAGATCAAAGTAAAACTTGGCTATCTCTCTGTGCAACTTAGTAGAGCTGATTAGAAACAAATGCAGGTTGTAACAACATCCAGCTGCAATGTTGCAGGAGGTAATCAGCAAAGGAAGTCTTTTAGTAGTTGTCTTTCCTTTCTTGGCAATTATAACAGCAATCAAAATAAAAACATAAAGTGCAGAGTGACAACAGTGTCAAGGTCAACGCGTTTTGCCCTTAGGCTTTATCAAGACATGTTTGTCTGTGTCACCTGAGTCTATATATAGGGCTTAACTGGTTTGGATTGGCTATTCTATGTAATTTAATTAAAGGTGGAAAGTATAGATATATGAAAATTCAATATAAAGGTGGAATTATATAGTTGTGTGTGTCTACAAAAAGCTTATTGTTCTTCATTTGTTTTTGTTCTTTGTGTTGTAATAAATGAAAGAGAATGAATAGATCCTAGAAAGGTTCTTGTAAGAATGCAATAAACATTATTTAGAGAGTTCTAAATATATCTATATAATGTATAATATATGTATTTGTATTGATTTTGATGTGCTTATAGTTGCTTGAACATTGAGCATATGTTAATTTTTAAATATATAAAACAAATAGAATTTTTTTAAAATAAAAAAGTTATGACTTAGTGAGTAATGTTTCACAAAAAAAAATAAAAAATAAAATAAAACTGTTTTCAGTATTCCCTTTTGTGATTGAACTCACAACCTTTTGGTAATTGAGCAGAGGGTATTATCCACTAAACCACATCATTGTATATAGTGAAATACATGTATTAGTAAAAGTATATGTATATACACACACATATATGTTTATATACATTTATATTTACAATATGGTTTTGTTTGTATAAATGAAGACCATAGAGAAAGAAGTGATGATATTCATAAGAGACTAAAATCTATATAGATAGTTTTTAGTGGTAGTAAGGGATGTTTAGTAACATTTACCTGAACCATCAAAGGAATGTGGTGGGAATTGAACTTATGACCTTTAGGGTTAGAGAGAGAGAGATCTTAACCATTAGGCTATGTGTATCTCACTTTCTGTGTTAGCATAGAATGGAGGTATTTATATATATTAGTATGATGTAAAATTATTATAAGAAAGGGGAAATATCTAGCTCTGAATTTAAGCCAGTTGGAAATAGTGTGTCCATATTGTAGATCATTTTTGCTTCTAACTTCAATAATTGATTTTCTAAATTTCCCCCTCTCCAATTAAGTTTTATCTTGGCTAGACCCCAGAATTTAAAATGTTTGAGATTGTTATTGTGAATGTCCCTAAAATGAGAATAGAGGTGCGTGTCAAGAGTGCCTCTATCAATACATGACAGATGTTCTCTAATTCTATCGCTGAGGGTTCTTGTCGTTTCACCTATATAGTACTTTTTACATGAACATTCAATTATGTATATAATTCCTTTGTCTTGACATCTGATTGTTTCATCAATTCTGTATTTAAAGTTATTCACTTCTATTTCTTTTAGTTTGCTACTGTATTTACAGGATCGGCATCCAAAGCATGGAAAGAAGCCTTTTATTTTATTTCCTTCTAAGTTTATATCTTGATTTCTTGTTTTTAGTGGTTTCAATTCGCTTGGCGCTAGTTTATTTTTTAAATTTTTTGCTCTTCTGTATATGATTTTTGGAAATTGTGTTACTTTATCACCTATTATGGGATCCGTCTGTACTATGTGCCAGTGTTTTTTAAGTATTTTGTTTATTAATTTGTTATTGCCGTTGTAATCCGTAATAAATGACACATTTACCTCATTCTTTGTATCAACATGGCCCCTACTTTGTTTATTTCTATAAGATAGTAGATCTTTGCGGTCTATTTTATCTACCTCTTCCCTTGCTTGGTGTATTATTTTATCCTCATACCCTCTTTCTTTAAATTTATTTTCTAAGATTGTTATTTGTCTTTCATAGTCTAATTGTTTTGAACAATTCCTTTTAATACGCAGATATTGACCTTTGGGTAGGTTATTTTTCCACCTTTCTAGGTGGCAGCTTTTGTAGTGTATGAAATTATTAGCGTCTACTTCTTTGAAGTGGGTAGACGTATTTAATTGGTTATCAATAATTTCTATATCTAGATCTAGGAAGACAATTTTTTGTTTACTGAAAGTATGTGTAAAGTTAATATTCATATCATTATTGTTCATGTCATTGATTAACATTTCTAATTCTGACAGTTCCCCTTTCCATATAAAAATAACATTGTCTATGTACCTCTTGTAGAGTACAAGATTTGCACCCAGCTCATGCCTATGGAAGAAAGATTCTTCCCAATATCCCATAAAGAGATTGGCATAGCTGGGTGCAAATCTTGTACCCATGGCCGTCCCAGTCCTTTGTCTATAGAACTTGCCCTCAAAAGAGAAATAATTTTGTTCAAGTATAAATCTGATACCATTTAATATGAACTCTTGTTGTTCTTTCTTTAGAGTGGTATCTTTATCAAGATATTTTCTAACAGATTCTATGCCCAATTCATGATTAATTATCTTATATAAGGAGGTCACATCACATGTTACAAGAGTGTAGTTGTGTTCACATTTAATATTATTTAAAATTTGAAGTATTTCTGTAGTATCTTTGAGGTATGAAGGTAATTCTTTAACATATGTTTGGAGATATCCGTCTATATATTTTGATAAGTTAGAGGTTAGGGAGTCAATACCTGATATTATTGGTCTACCTGGGGGATTGGTGGAATTTTTATGAACCTTAGGTAGGTAATAGAACACAGGGATTTTGGTTATTTTTGGTAGCAGGAAGCCATATTCTTTATCATTTAATATATCTTTATCTTTAGCTTCATCGATTAATTTCATGAATTTAAGTGAGTACTTCTTTGTAGGATCAAGTTTTAGTATTTCATATGTGTTGGTATCACCCAATAGTCGATGTGCTTCTTCTGTGTATTGGTATCTGTTCATTAGTACAACTCCTCCCCCCTTGTCTGCAGGTTTTATGATTATGTTAGGGTCTGACTGTAAATTTTTTAAAGTTTTTCTTTCTGTGAATGTTAAATTGTTAGATCTATTTTTTGTATTTGCTTTTTTAATGTCTCTTTGTACCAATCTCTCAAACATTTCTAAGTTTCTCCCTTTCTCATTCACCGGATAAAAGGTTGACGTTTTAAGTTAGAGTGTTTAAATGTGTTTAAATGTGGTTGATGTTGGGGTTGAATTGATAGATTGTGTTTGCCAATTTCTTTCTATTGGATTCTTGAGGAAATACCTCTTAAGTGTAAGTTTTCTAACAAATTGACTCACATTGATGTGAGTATTAAATTTGTTCATTGTAGCTGAGGGGGCAAAGCTTAAACCTAAGTTGAGGACTCTTTTTTCTTCCTCTGTTAAAACTTTATTACTTATATTAAAGATTCCATTAGTAGGTGTTATTTGACTCTCTTTGTGTCCCTTTCTCTTTCGCCCTCCTCTAGACCCTCTCTGTTTCTTTTTCTTTCCCTTTGTGGTGGGCCTATATTGTACTCTGTATCTTTTGAAGTCCCTGGTGTTGGATGGCGTAACTCTAAAATATCACTCTCATTTTTCTGGTTCTCATTTTTATATGTATCTGTATTTAATGGTTCAAATCGATTTGATGTTCTAATTCTCCATTCGTTATTTTGTTGATCATATGAGTTATAGTGTCTAGGTCTTTCCCACTCATCATCTCTTCTATCATAATATTGTCTTTGTCTGTCTGAATGTGATCTTTCGTTATATCTTCTATCCCATTGTTCCCAAGAGTTGTATCTGATATAGTTTCTATATTCAGATCTATCTTGGGTTTGTTTGTAATATTGGTCATTTTGTGATATATTTCTATTTTGTCCAAATTATCTGTCTCTGGTATGGTTGTATTGTGATCTTATTTGATTGGGTCTGTTGTATGTTCTCGAATTATAGTGTATATTAGATGAATATTGATCATCATATCTATTTCTGGACCGATGATTAGGTCTATAATTTGTCCTTTCTCTAAGTTTTGTATTTTCTTTTGGTTTTATATTCTCTCTTGTGTTTTGTGTTTCAGTGTTAGGGTTCTCATCTATGCGTATTGGCTCTGTGTCTGAATAATCATCCTTATCCCTGTTTAGTTTTCTCCATTTTACCTCTTGTAATTCATTGTTTAGGCTAATTAGTTTAGCCATGATTTCCCTTTGTCTATTTTTATATTCTTGGTGTTCTTTTTTATCAATCAATTTATTTTTTAACAGTGCAATATTTTTCTCAATTAATTCTAGTGATTCCTCACGTGATTTTTTTAAAATATTTAAAAAAAGTGAGTGATGCTGTTTCAAGTGCCCCCTCCCATTCTTTTCTTAAACTATCCCTTAGTTCAAAAGTGCAATTCTTTTTTAGTCTCAAACCTCTCGGTATTATTTTCATATTTATATATTTTTCTAGGAAACTAAGTTCAGTCTTTTGTTTTAGTTCGCTAGTTAAAAATTTTTCTAGTTCACCCATGATTGTGTTTAGGTCATAATATTCAGTGTGTGTGTTATGACTTTCTTTTTCAGTTATTTCTTTAAGTGTTTTATCCCTCCACATAAAAATATCATCTTCCATTCTGAAGCTGCCTCAAACTTTAGTGTAATGGAACACTTGAGAGGATAGGAGATTAAACTGGTAGTGAGAAAGATGAGACGCTGGAGAATTGACCCTGCTAGACTAATGTATTCCCCTCTAAGAAAACAGTGGTTGATATGTAGTGAATGTAGTCCAGCACTAGATTAGCACGGGTAGAGTATTTAGTTATATTCTATAATTTGAATATATTGTATTTTGTGATTGGATAAATGTTTAATGTATGTACTGCAATGTTGTTATTATATATTTATTGTAGGTAATAGTATTTATCAACATTCAGTTAATAAAAAGATATAAACAGGTATATACAACTGATATATATAAACTTGTTGTCTAATGTGAGCTTCTTATCTATATATAAAAACTAATAAAACATTTGTATAATTAGACAGAAATTTAATAACTTGTTAAAAGCATACATAAAATAAAAAGGGACGTCTCCCTTATAACATCGATTTCATCAGAGAAAACAATTGAATAACTGTAGTATATATTTCCGCTATTTGATAATCAGGTACCTGTTATATAGTGTAACAAATGATAATGTCCAGAAATTGGATTAAAAAAACTTAAAGATCCAAACGAGATGACCTCCCCGCTATTGTGGCGGGTGTGTGTTACCGGTCCGTTAGTGAGAGACTGGTATTTAAAAATATGTCATGTGACTTTTCCTACGTCACACTTGTGATCGTAGCTGTTTCAATATAGTTGTAATGTAACCAGTGATCCTTGATATTCTGTCAAGTGCTTATTATGTTGCAATTTTTTTAACTTTAATCTGTATGTGTATCAGAAGGTGTATTCCCCTATTCCATGTGTAATTAGGGAGTCTTGAGGGAGATTGCAACTTACGCTGGTCTCTTGGCACACCTGATTTCTCTTTTAGTGTGGTCTTTGCGGTCACATTCAGTGACTTGGGTGTTAGGTGCAGACATTTCCCATAGGAATCAATGGGATATCGGGCAGCAGCGAACTTGAGCTTTCGCTGCTGTCAGACTCCCATTGATTCCTATGGGATCCGCCGCCTCCAGGGCGGCGGATTGAAAACCAGGTACGCTGGGCCTGAATAGTGGTGAGCGTACCTGGTTGTTCTTTGATAACTAGCAAAAGTAGTCAGATTGTGCTGAACTTGCGTTCGGAACATCTGTAATGACGTAAGCATCGATCTGTGTCGGACTGAGTCCATTGGATCGTATGTTACGTCACTAGATTCTACTTTTGCCAGTCTGTAGGGCTTGATAACTAAGGCAAATCAGCCTCGCCACAAATACGGCTGCAGAATTCCAGAGTATTTGCGGTTGACGGCTTGATAAATAGAGGCCAAAGGGGTTTGAATGGCTATTAAAGGTAACCATCCTCACCTGTGATCTGTTTGCTTGTAATTAGTGTGTGTGTATAAAAGGTCAATGAGTTTCTGGGCTCCTGACAGACCCTTGCATCTTTCATACAGTGCTGCACTGACGTTTCTGAATTCTGAGTCATGGGGAAAGCAAAATAATTGTCAAAGGATCTGCGGGAAAAGGTAGTTAAACTGTATAAAACAGGAAAGGGATATAAAAAGATATCCAAGGAAATGAGAATGCAAATCATCAGCGTTCAAACGCTAATCAAGAAGTGGAAAATGAGGGGTTCTGTTTGATAACATACTACATTCATCTTGCCATCAATTCTGACCAAATTTCCTGTGCCTTTGTAGCTCACACATCATCAAAACATCAGTGATCCACCTCCGTGTTTCACAATAGGAATAGTGTACCTTTCATCATAGGCCTTGTTGACTCCTCTCCAAATGTAAAGTTTATCGTTGTGACCAAAAAGCTCAATGTTGGTCTCATCATTCCAAATGACTTTGTGCCAGAAGGTTTAAGGCTTGTCTCTGTGCTGTTTAGTGTATTGTTAGCGGGATACTTTGTGGCATTTGTTTAGTAATGGATTTCTTCTGGCGACTCGACCATGCAGCTCATCTTTCTTCAAGTGCCTCCTTATTGTGCATCTTGAAAAAGCCACACCACATGTTTTTAGAGAGTCCTGTATTTCACCTGAAGTTATTTGTGGGTTTGTCTTTGCATCCTGAACAATTTTCCTGGCAGTTGTGGCTGAAATTTTAGTTGGTCTACCTGAACGTGGTTTGGTTTTAACAGAACCCCTCATTTACCCCTTCTTGATTAGAGTTTGAACACTGCTGATTTGCATTCTCAATTCCTTGGATATCTTTTTATATCCCTTTTCTGTTTTATACAGTTCAACTACCTTTTCCCACAATTTCTTTGACAATTCTTTTGCTTCCCCATGACTCAGAATCCAGAATTGTCAGTGCAGCACTGGATGAAAGATGCAAGGGTCTGTTAGGAGTCCAGAAACTCATTGAACTTTTATATACACACACAAATTACAAGTAAACAGATCACAGGTGAGGATGGTTACTTTTAATAGCCATTTAAACACCTTTGTGTCAACTTGTGTGCATGTTATCAGGCCAAAATCACTAGGGTATGTAATCTTTTGATCATGGTCATTTGGGTAGTTTCTGTTGTTATTATGATTTAAAAAGAGTAAACACAATTGATTGATAATAAATGGCTTCAGCCAAACACTAACCATGAGTGAAAGAAAATGTTTTGTGTTATCATTCAAATTCTCTGAAAAATGCCCACCAATAAAATGGGGGCAACTTATGAGCACAACTTATATATATATATATATATATATATATATATATATATATATACATATATAATATATATATATATATACACACAATATATATATCTATATATATATATCTGCTACAGAACATGTTTAGAAGAAGATGTTAAATGCATATAATGATATAAAAAAGGGACACAAGCCACAGATTGGTAATTCATAATTCAGATAGAGCATTTAATTTGAAATCAACTTTAAAATGTAATCCTATTATACCTATCAGCCAATCGGAATTCAAGGGACGCCATCTTGGATGACGTCATTTAAAGGAACCTTCATTCGGCGAGTAGGCGTCGGTAGAAGAGGATGGATCCGCGTCGGCTGGAAGAATATGGCTCCGCTCCGAATGGATGAAGATAGAAGATGCCGCTTGGATGAAGATGTCTGCCGGTCCGGATGTCCTCTTCTGCCCGGATAGTATGAAGACTTCTGCCGGTCTGGATGTCCTCTTCTGCCCCATCGGATGAAGACTTCGGCCCGGCTGGGTGAAGATGACTCAAGGTAGGGAGATCTTCAGGGGGGTAGTGTTAGGTTTATTTAAGGGGGGTTTGGGTTAGAGTAGGGGTATGTGGGTGGTGGGTTTTAATGTTGGGGGGGGTTTGAATTTTATTTTTACAGGCAAAAGAGCTGATTACTTTGGGGCATGCCCCGCAAAAAGCCCTTTTAAGGGCTGGTAAAAGAGCTGGTTACTTTTTAATTTAGAATAGGGTAGGGACCTTTATTATTTTGGGGGGCTTTTTTATTTTGTTAGGGGGCTTAGAGTAGGTGTAATTAGCCTAATAATAATTGTAATCTTTTTTTATTTTTTGTAATTTAGTGTTTGTTTGTTTTTGTAATTTAGTTTAGTTTATTTAATTGTATGTAATTGTAGTTAATTTATTTAATTAATTTAATTATAGTGTAGTGTTAGGGTTAATTGTAACTTAGGTTATAATTTATTTTACAGGTAATTTTGTAATTATTTTAACTAGGTAGCTATTAAATACTTAACTATTTAATAGCTATTGTACCTAGTTAAAATAAATACAAAGTTGCCTGTAAAATAAATATAAATCCTAAAATAGCTACAATATAATTATTTGTTATATTGTATTATATACATTTATTAGAGTAGCAGCGAGGTCCGGTCGGCAGATTAGGGGTTAATACTTGAAGTTAGGTGGCGGCGACGTTGAGGGGGGCAGATTAGGGGTTAATACTATTTATTATAGGGTTTGAGAGGCAGGAGTGCTGCGGCTTAGGGCTTTAATAACTTTATTAGACTAGCAGCAAGGTACGGTCGGCAGATTAGGGGTTAATAAGTGTAGTTAGGTGGTGGCGACGCTGGGGTGGGGCAGATTATGGGTTAATAAATATTATGTAGGTGTTGGCGATGTTGGGGGCAGCAGATTAGGGGTACATAGGTATAATGTAGGTTGCGGCGGTGTCCGGAGCGGCAGATTAGGGGTTAATAATATAATGCAGGTGTCAGCGATAGCGGGAGCGGCAGATTAGGGGTTAATAAGTGTAAGGTTAGGGGTGTTTAGACTCAGGGTTCATGTTAGGGTGTTAGGTGCAGACTTAGAAAGTGTTTCCCCATAGGAAACAATGGGGCTACGTTGGGAGCTTAATGCTGCTTTTTTGCAGGTGTTAGGTTTTTTTTATCCCAAACTGCCCCATTGTTTCCTATGGGGGAATCGTGCACGAGCACGTTTTGACAGCTTACCGCTACCGTAAGCAACGCTGGTATTGAGGCTTGAAGTGGCGGTAAATTCGGCTCAACGCACCCTTTCTTGAGCCTAACGCAGCCCTTCAGACAACTCTAAATACCAGCATTGTCTTAAGGGTGCGTTGGGAAAAAAAGCTGCGTTAGCTACGCGGGTC
The DNA here is from genome assembly GCF_027579735.1 of Bombina bombina. Classification (NCBI taxonomy): domain Eukaryota; kingdom Metazoa; phylum Chordata; class Amphibia; order Anura; family Bombinatoridae; genus Bombina; species Bombina bombina. Next base: position 1,441,071,022 of record NC_069499.1, on the reverse strand, counting down.
TTTGCCGACAAAACTCTAAATCTAGGCGATAGAATTTCTGGACCTGACTAATAAAAGAGTCAATAACTCATTTAGAGTCTGTTATATATAGAAAACCAACAACAACTAACAACATATTATGTGCAGAAAGTTTTCATCACCCTAATACAATTAAGAGTTTACCAATAGGTGAATATTTAAGATTACGAAGGAATAGTTCCACCTTGGAATCCTTCAAAAAAGCAGCAAGTGAACTAAGAAATAGGCTTCTCCAAAGGGGATACTCCTTAGCTAGAGGATATAATAAAGCTCTCAATAGGAACAGACAGGAGCTTTTAATGCCTAAACCTAAATCAAATGATAACCCCCTCAGATTTATATCCACATTCACTAACCAAAGTGTCCTTGTCTCAAAAATAATCAACCAGCATTGGCATGTCCTGCAAGCAGATGAGGGATTGCAATCAATAGTCCCTGTTAAACCATTGTTCACTTACAGAAGAACAAATAATTTAAAGCGACAGTTCACCCCAAAAAATTTTCCCCATTAAATTATTCCCAATGATCCATTTTACCTGCTAGAGTGTATTAAATTGTTTACAAGTAGCTCCTTGACTCCTATTTCAGCATTTGAAACAGCTGATTTAGCCTGCGGTATACCCACATATACTGAAAGTTTTGATACTGGAGTATATGCTATTGACAAGCCTAAGTAAACACAGCCAGCAGCAGAAGTTACACTGCCAGTGGGGGTGCAGGATAGTTAAGTAATACAATTATAATTTTCCATTGTTCTCTCTATGTATTGAGCTTTGGTGTTCCAGACAAATAAAAGATAAGGAAGCAAGTGTGTGTGCACAAAGTGATAACATAATGAGATCTGATATTACTTGAAGCTCAACCCATTGTAATAGGCTGTGGTTTAAAAGCACAAAATCAGCTACTTCATATACACAAATAAATCTGAAAATGCAATTTCTCAAATATTTTATACTCTGCAGCTGTTATAACAAGTCATTGAACATACATTAATGGAAAAACAATTTTACAGTGTACTGTCCCTTTAAGTAACAGTCTAATTACTAGTCATTTTGACCGATATGCCAAAAAAAAACACCCCTTTATAAAGACTTCATTGCATGTGGCGACTGTAAAGTATGCCAATACATGATTAAGAAGAAATTCATAGTGGATATAGTCCATAATAAATGGACTATCAAAAACCACATAACGTGCAAAAGCACAAATGTAATCTATTGTGTATCATGCAAATGTGACCTACTTTACGTAGGAATGACTACTAGGAACCTAGGGAGGAGAATGACAGAACATTTAAGTAACATTAGAACAGCTAGTAAGGACATAGAAAAAGGTACAACATCATCATGGCAACACATGTACCTTTAAATGCTGGGGTTTGGAGACTATAAAACTGGGTATCAGAGGGGGAGATACTGAACAGGCATTATTAAAAGAAGAAGCACAATGGATTTTTAATCTGAATACAGTGATGCCATATGGCATGAATGAAAATAATAATTTTTGGGTATTTTTATAAAAACTATCGCCTAGATTTTGAGTTCTGTGTTAGCCTTAAAAAGCAGCGTTAAGGGGTCCTAATGCTGCTTTTTGACGCCCACTGGTATTACGAGTCAGGCAGGTACAGGTGTACCACTCACTTTTCTTCCGCGACTTTTGGCTACCGCAAATCCCCTTACATCAATTGTGTATCCTATCTTTTTAATGGGATTTGGCTAACGCTGGTATTACAAGTCTTGAAAGAAGTGAGCAGTACAGCCTCTACCTCCAAGACTCCTACCGCATAAAAAAGTCAGTAGTTAAGAGTTTTATGGGCTAACGCCAGAACATAAAGCTCTTAACTGCAGTGCTACAAAGTACACTAACACCCATAAACTACCTATGAACCCCTAAACCGAGGCCCCCCCACATCGTAAACACTAAAATAAAATTATTTAACCCCTAATCTGCCGAACGGACACCACCGCCACCTACATAATAGCTATGAACCCCTAATCTGCTGTCCCTAACATCGCCGACACCTATATTATATTTATTAACCCCTAATCTGCCCCCCCAACATTGCTGCCACCTACCTACACTTATTAACCTCTAATCTGCCTACCGGACATCGCTGCCACTATAATAAATGTATTTACCCCTAAACCGCCGCAATCCTGCATCGCAAACACTATAATAAATTTTATTAACCCCTAATCTACCCTCCCTAACATTGCCGCCACCTACCTACAATTATTAACCCCTAATCTGCCACCCCCAATGTCGCCGCTACTATAATAAAGTTATTAACCCTAAACCTAAATCTAATCCTAACACCCCCTAAGTTAAATATAATTTAAATAAATCTAAATAAATTTACTATAATTAAATAAATTATTCCTATTTAAAACTAAATATTTACCTATAAAATAAACCCTAAAATAGCTACAATATAATTAATAATTACATTGTAGCTATTTTAGGATTTATATTTATTTTACAGGCAACTTTGTATTTATTTTAACTAGGTACAATAGCTATTAAATAGTTAATAAGTTTTTAATAGCTACCTAGTTAAAATAATTACAAAATTACCTGTAAAATAAATCCTAACCTAAGTTACAAATACACCTAATTTATTTAATTAATTTATTGATAGTGTAGTGTTAGGTTGTAAGGGTTAAGGCTGACTCTCTGTACCTTTAAGCACCTGCTTATTTAAGGCACCTCCTACCTATGCTCCAATGCTGCTTTATTGAGTTGCTTTTGGCTACACCGTGTGCACACTCAATTCTTTGGATATTTCTCACAGTCATTTCTTGATACAGCCGCTGTTTGAAGAATTTTACAAGCTCTGAACTAACCTCTTCAATTACCTCTCCCTGCTCCGGTCAAACTACAGGTACACCTCCGTTACTTCTCTGATTCAGCTGTGTCTGTGCGGTACACGCTGCCGCTTACGTCATCAGACACAGCCGACTGCACCTCTCCCTGCCTGTTAGATCTGACCGCTCGCCACGCTCCTGCAGCTTTCCCCCTGGAGACTCAGCTTAAGGACTCCCAGACACTCTGAGTGGAAACCGGACCAAGGCTGAAACTTTCATCAGGTCTGGCTTTTACTTGACTATTTACATAAATGTTATCCTGTGTTTTCATGTTCTGTTAGCTTCGAGTTTGCGGCATTTGACTGTGCTTTACCAAAGTTTCTCATATTCATATGTCTCACTGCCACATTTATAGACAGAGTGGTTTAATTCTCATATGAATTACTCTAATCTATTTTCCAGGCATATATAAAAGTACTAGGTTATCCTGGGAAATCCTTCCCTGGATTACCTAGCCTACACCAAAACCTTTATCAGTCTTCATAGGAACTCTGTCATTATTTAAAGGACAAAACAGTTCCTACAAACCGTTACATAATAAAGCAGCCTCAAAAGATTCTTAAAGGTTTTGTTGTTTGAAGATTTCTAGTGTACTGATACTTATTCTATATTGTCACTATGGATCAGGACCCACTTAGTGACAGAGTTCAAGTTTTGTCTGACAGACTAGATGCTCTATCAGGCTCTTTCCATGAGCTACAAGTTGAGAATCAGGCCTTAAAAGCCTGTTTAAGGGAGGTACTAGCCCCCAAGCCAATTCCTCTGGAACAAACACCTGAGCCCTTGGTCTCCCTCTTGAGAAATTCTCTGGAGACCGAGCTCGTTTCAGAGAGTTCAGAAATTCATGTTTACTGTTATTTGACCTAAAGCCACGTACTTACACTACTGAAAGGGTCAGAGTCCTAACAGTCATTTCCTACCTAAGGGGGGAGCCCAGAGCTTGGGCTGACTCTTTCTATGAGAGCCAAGACCCTGTGTTAGGGTCTCTTTCAAATTTCTTTAACCAGATGGCGGCACTATACGATGACCCTTTTAAACAGGTCTCTGCCGAAAATGCTCTCAGGTCACTAAAACAAAGAAAAAATCCAGTGGAAAACTATATCACGCTGTTCAAAATCTCTGCACGTGATTCAGGCTGGAATGAGATGTCCCTCAAGACACAATTTCGTCTAGGGTTATCCAAAGAGATAAAAGACGAACTATCACGTATCGGAATCCCTGACTCCCTGGAGGAATTCTTTATGCTCACTATAAATATTGATAGATGCCTCAGAGAACGACGGAATGAAAAGGCTACTAGCTCTAAGATCTTCCTTCCTACTCCACCTTATCAGGTGAAAGAAAGTCCTCAACCCATGGATATCGGGTTTATGAAGGGGCCGCTCACCCTACAGGAAAAAGCAAGAAGAAAAATGCATAGTCTATGCTTGTACTGTGCCTCCCCCTCTCATGAAGTGAAGGACTGCCCTGTACTCACAAAATCTAAGAAGGGTAGGTTATTGTCTTCACATACTAATTATATGCTAAAGACGATTAAAAGCACTTACATCACTATCCCAATTCTTTTACAGTGGGACCACTTCCAGACATCCACTGAAGCAATTGTAGACACAGGCTCCTGTAGAAATTTCATTCATCTAGGTTTTGTGAAACGTAATAAAATACCTTTTGTGTGCAAAAGCAATCCAGTCACTGTGAAGGTTATTGATGGGTCTCTACTTGCCTCTGGGCCTGTATTATACCAAACTGAACCTATACAGGTAACTGTTAACAACTCTGTAACAAACTCTTGTATATTTGATGTTATCACTTCCCCTATCTTTGACATTATACTCGGTATAGAATGGTTGTGTACCCATAAACCTGTTATTAATTGGGATAACCTCAGCCTTACTTTTCCAATCCCTAACACTTCCATCTCAAACATTGACATGTCTATCCTATGTCAAACTGATGTAAATATTTTACCTACTCAGTACGCAGATTACGCCGACGTGTTTGATAAAAAGGATGCCGAGATTCTACCTCCCCACAGGGCTTATGATTGCCCAATTGACTTATTACCTGGGGTCTCCATCCCTTACGGCCACATTTATCCACTCTCTAAGCCAGAGTTGGATCATTTAAAAAACTACATCAATGATAATCTTAGAAAAGGTTTCATCAGACCCAGTACCTCCACTGCAGGGGCTGGGATCTTCTTTGTTACAAATAAAGATGGTACCTTGAGACCTATTATTGATTATAGAGAATTAAATAGGCGTACAAGAAAAAACAGGTACCCCCTCCCTTTAATTCCTGAATTGATAGAAAGATTGAGGGGAGCCACGGTTTTCACCAAGTTGGATCTTCGTGGCACCTATAATCTGATACGAATGAGAGCTGGAGACGAATGGCTCACTGCATTTTGAACTAGATACGGTCTATTCGAATATACAGTGATGCCATTCGGATTATGCAACGCTCCAGCAACATTCCAATGTCTTATCAATGATCTGTTCTTAGACATCCTGGATGTGTTTATAGTTGTCTATTTGGACGATATTCTGATATTTTCACAAGATCTGGATCAACATAGACTACACGTCAGGGAAGTCCTCTCCAGACTTAGGAAAAATAGCCTATATGCAAAACTTGAAAAATGCATATTTGAGTCTCAAAATATATCCTTCCTCGGTTATGATATCTCCCCTAATGGCATAAAGATGCAAAATGACAAGGTACAGGCAATTTTAGATTGGCCTACACCCCAAACAAAGAAAGATGTACAGCGCTTCCTCGGTTTTTCTAAATATTATAGAAAGTTTATTCCTGGTTTTGCAGCCCTTACTAAACCATTGACTGAACTCACCAAACTCAATCAACAGTTTGACTGGAACCATTAGACTCAGTCAGTTTTTGACAGTCTTAAGACTAAATTCACTTCAGCCCCTATTTTGCAGTACCCAGATATGCAGAAGCAATTCATACTAGAGGTGGATGCCTCTAATTTCGCCATTGGCGCAATCCTCTCTCAGAGGAAATCTTTCAAGGATCCTTTGCATCCAGTGGCATTCTTCTCTAGACTCCTACAACCTGCCAAGTTAAATTACCCAGTCGGAGAAAAAGAATTATTGGCTATAAAATGTTCATTTGACCATTGGAGACACCTCTTGGAAGGAGCTATTCAACCTACAGTCATCTACACGGATCATAAAAATTTGCAGTACTTGCAATCTAACCGTACATTGTCCTCCAGACAAGTGAGATGGAGTCTTTATTTCTCTCGTTTTCAATACATTATCACTTACAGACCAGGTACCAGAAACGGTAAGGCTGGCACCCTCTCCAGGCAAGCCACTAAACCCCTACAAGCCACTAACCCGACTACTATCATACCAAGGGATTGTATAGTAGGAATCTTGACAGGTCTTGAACCTCTCTTTAAAAAAGCCCTTGCAACCGACACTTCCGTTCCTCATCAGGAATTATTACGTGACTCTACTGGAGTATTATGCAAAGACCACAAGTTGTATGTACCTCTAAACCTCCGTAAGGCAGTATTGAACTCTGTACACCACTCTCCATTAGCTGGTCATATGGGTAGGGATAAATCTTACTTACTTACTAGATCCTACTGGTGGCCATCCCTACGGACTGATCTCAGGGAACATTTGGATCAATGTATCGTCTGTGCTACCTCCAAGCCTTCTAGACAACTGCCTGTTGGTCTTTTACAACCTTTGCCAGCACCCCATGTTCCATGGGAGACTGTATCTATGGATTTTATTGTTGATCTCCCGATATCTAACAACTACACCACAATCATGGTGGTTACTGACCTATTCTCGAAAATGTCTCATTTCATCCCCATATCCTCTTTACCTACTTCAAAAACCACTTGCGACTTATTTATACAAAATGTTGTCCGGTTGCATGGTATTCCCCTAACAGTAATCAGTGACCGCGGGACTCAGTTCACCTCCAGATTCTGGAGATCCTGGTGTAAATCTCTCCACATAGAACAAAAACTTATCACCGCATATCATCCCCAGACTAACGGGCAGACTGAGAGAGTGAACCAGTGGCTGGAGCAGTACTTGCGTTGCTACTGTGCACATCAGCAAGATTCCTGGATAACATTTCTCCCTCTCGCGGAATTTGCGTATAACAACAACAAGAATGCCTCCACTGGTTTCTCTCCTTTCTTTATTAACTATGGTTTACACCCTCGTTTCACTCTACTCCCGAAGGTGGAGACACCCTGTCCTCTGGTTAATGATCTTGTCAATGACATATCCAATTTGTTTTCTACTGTCCGTGACAACATACTGCAAGCACAAGCATACCAGAGCAGGTACTACGACCTCCGTCATAGGACCTGTCCCAAATATACAGTGGGTCAAAAGGTTTGGCTCTCCACAAAAAATTTAAGACTGTCATACCCCTGCAGAAAACTGGGGAAGTTTTTATTGGTCCTTACCCTATCATACGGATCAGTAATCCTTCTACTGTCACCCTACAGCTCCCATCCAGTTTCAAGGTTCATCCGACATTTCACGTGTCCTTAGTTAAACCTTGTTCTCTATCTACACCATGTCCTGATGTTCCTGATCCTGTTCTGCTTCCTCCTCCGGATCAAGAATTTGTTGTACATAGCATCCTGGACTCCCGTATTCGCAGAGGTGTTCTGTTCTATCTCATTCATTGGAAGGGTTTTGGACATGAGGAGGATTCCTGGGAACCTGCCTACAATGTCTCTGCTCCTCGCCTTGTGTCCCTTTTCCACAGGCAGTACCCGGATCGTCCCAGACCTTGACCCACGCTGTGGTTCCTTGTCGGGGGAGCTCTGTATGGGTTAAGGCTGACTCTCTGTACCTTTAAGCACCTGCTTATTTAAGGCACCTCCTACCTATGCTTCAATGCTGCTTTATTGAGTTGCTTTCGGCTACACCGTGTGCGCACTCAATTCTTTGGATAATTCTCACAGTCATTTCTTGATACAGCCGCTACCTAAACTGTTTGAAGGATTTTACAAGCTGTGAACTAACCTCTTCAATTACCTCTCCCTGCTCCGGTCAAACTACAGGTACACCTCCGTTACTTCTCTGATTCAGCTGTGTCTGTGCGGTACACGCTGCCGCTTACGTCATCAGACACAGCCGACTGCACCTCTCCCTGCCTGTTAGATCTGACCGCTCGCCACGCTCCTGCAGCTTTCCCCCTGGAGACTCAGCTTAAGGACTCCCAGACACAGTGGAAACCGGACCAAGGCTGAAACTTTCATCAGGTCTGGCTTTTACTTGACTATTTACATAAATGTTATCCTGTGTTTTCATGTTCTGTTAGCTTCAAGTTTGCGGCATTTGACTGTGCTTTACCAAAGTTTCTCATATTCATATGTCTCACTGCCAAATTTATAGACAGAGTGGTTTAATCTCATATGAATTACTCTAATCTATTTTCCAGGCATATATAAAAGTACTAGGTTATCCTGGGAAATCCTTCCCTGGATTACCTAGCCTACACCAAAACCTTTATCAGTCTTCATAGGAACTCTGTCATTATTTAAAGGACAAAACAGTTCCTACAAACCGTTACATAGGAGTATTTGTAACTTAGGTTAGGATTTATTTTACAGGTAATTTTGTAATTATTTTAACTAGGTAGTTATTAAATACTTATTAACTATTTAATAGCTATTGTACCTAGTTAAAATAAATACAAAGTTGCCTGTAAAATAAATATAAATCCTAAAATAGCTACAATGTAACTATTAATTATATTGTAGCTATTTTAGGGTTTATTTTATAGTTAAGTATTTAGTTTTAAATAGGAATAATTTATTTAGTTATAGTAAATTTATTTAGATTTGTTTAAATTATATTTAACTTAGAGGGGTGTTAGGGTTAGGGTTAGACTTAGGTTTAGGGCTTAATAACTTTATTATAGTAGTAGCGACATTGGGGGCGGCAGATTAGGGGTTAATAATTGTAGGTAGGTTGTGGTGGCGTTGGGGGGCCGATTAGGGGTTAATAAAATGTGTTATAGTGTTTGCGAGGCGGGATTGCGGCGGTTTAGGGGTTAATGCATTTATTATAGTGGCAGCGAATAACTGTAGGTAGGTGGCGGCGGCATTGGGGGGGCAGATTGGTGGTTAATAAATATAATATAGGTGTCGGCGATGTTGGGGTGAGCAGATTAGGGGTTTATAGGGATAATGTAGGTGGCGGCGGTGTCCGGAGTGGCAGATTAGGGGTTAATAATATAATGCAGGTGGCGAGGATGTCGAGGGCGGCAGATTAGGGGTTAATAAGTGTAAGGTTAGGGGTATTTAGACTTGGGGTTCATGTTAGGGTGTTAGGTGTAGACTTAGAAAGTATTTTCCCATAGGAAACAATGAGGCTGCGTTAGGAGCTGAACGTTGCTTTTTTGAAGGTGTTAGGTTTTTTTCAGCCAGCTCATCCCCATTGTATCCTATGGGGAAATCGTATACGAGTACATTTTTCCAGCATACCGCTACCGTAAGCAACGCTGGTATTGAGGGTAGAAGTGGAGCTAAATTTGGCTTAACGCTCACTTTTCTGAGGCTAACGTAGCCATTCAGAAAACTCCTAATACCAGCGTTGGCTTAAGGGTGTGCTGGAAAAAAAAAGGAGTGTTAGCTCCGCAAGTTTTTACCGACAAAACTCAAAATCTAGGCATATGTGAGCCCAGTCAAACTAATAATTGTTTTATTAAACCATAGGTATTGTATGGGACAATGATTAACATTATGTTAAACTTCCTACAATATCCCTTAAGGCACAGTGTGATAACAACATGTAACAGTTACTTTGCAGTTCAATGTAATGTGTTTTATACTTTTTTAATAGCGGTATGGCCACACAATAAACTTGTTTTGTTTTTATCCAATAATAATAATAATAATATGTGCACCCAGAGTTATTGAAACAATTAATTTGACACCATATTAGGTTATTAATAATTAATTTAGATATTCAACCTCAATGTGAAGTGTCATTATGTTGTTCTGGAGTATATTATTGCTGAAAAATTAAGATCATGAAATGGTAATACTAACAATTGGCTAGATTACGAGTTTTGTCGGTAATGGTGTGCGGTGCTAACGAGCATTTTATTCTCACCGCTAACTTAAGACAACGCTGGTATTACAGGCTTTTACAAACCCGGCGTTAGCCGCAGAAAAGTGAGCGGAGAGCAACATTTTGCTCCACATCTCACCTCAATACCAGCGCTGCTTACGTTAGCGGTGAGCTGGTAAAACGTGCTCATGCACGATTTCCCCATAGGAATCAATGGGGGAGAGCTGGTTGAAAAAAACCTAACACCTGCAAAAAAGCAGCGTTCAGCTCCTAACGCAGCCCCATTGATTCCTATGGGGAAATATATTTTATGTCTACACCTAACACCCTAACATGAACCCCGAGTCTAAAAACCCCTAATCTAACACTTATTAACCCCTAATCTGCCAGCCCCGACATTTCCGACACCTGCATTATATTATTAACCCCTGATCTGCCGCTCCAGACACCGCCGCCACCTACATTATACTTATGAACCCCTAATCTACTGCCCTCAACATTGCCGACACCTACATTATATTTATTAACCCCTAATCTGCAACCCCCAATGACGCAGCAACCTACCTACAATTATTAACCCCTAATCTGCCGCCCCCAATGTTGCCGCCACTATATTAAAGTTATTAACCCCTAAAACTAAGTGTAAATCTAAAACCCCCTAACTTAAATATAATTTAAATACATCTTAATAAAATTAACACAATTAACTAAATTATTCCTATTTAAAACTAAATACTTACCTATAAAATAAACCCTAAGCTAGCTACAATATAACTAATAGTTACATTGTAGCTAGCTTAGGGTTTATTTTTATTTTACAGGCAACTTTGTATTTATTTAAACTAGGTACAATAGTTATTAAATAGTTACTAACTATTTAATAGCTACCTAGTTAAAATAAATACAAATTTACCTGTAAAATAAAACCTAACCTAAGTTACAATTGCGGGTTATGGATACACTGAGCGCCTACTGAAACTACACCTTGGCTCTGGTAAATAGACTCCTAGTTGTCTACTAAAAAATACAGAATACAAAAAACCAAAGCGCCAATGAACAAGGCTAGGTCTTAAAGATCTTGACGTGAAGGTTACAATAAATAGCAGATGAATTAAAATTTAAATTTATTTACATACATATGACAAATATCAAGGATCCATGTACAATACTTTAAAAATGCAAATGACAATGACAATACATTGATTAAAATTATACAATAAATTCCACAATGTAAAAATATTCCATTAAAATTGTAAAAACTGATTAATGAACTGCGATATTCCTATTTAGGACAATGTAGAAACTATTTGTGCAAATGGATACAAAGTAGAAACAAACTTGTTTCCTGCAACTATGTATATAACATATGATAAATATATTGCATGTATTCTAACGCTTTCAGTATAAATCAACAATAATGTTGATGTGAATATCCCTACTGCAATATTCAGTGAGATAAATAAATAAAGATGAGAAATGCTGTATGTGTTAACTATCGGCTAGATTTAGAGTTTGGCGTTAGCCGTCAAAACCAGCGTTAGAGGCTCCTAACGCTGGTTTTGGGCTACCGCTGGTATTTAGAGTCAGTCAGGAAAGGGTCTAACGCTCACTTTGCATACCGCAGATCCCCTTACGTCAATTGCGTATCCTATCTTTTCAATGGGATCTTTCTAACGCCGGTATTTAGAGTCGTGGCTGAAGTGAGCGTTAGAAATTTAACGACAAAACTCCAGCCGCAGAAAAAAAACAGGAGTTAAGAGCTTTCTGGGCTAACGCCGGTTCATAAAGCTCTTAACTACTGTGCTCTAAAGTACACTAACACCCATAAACTACCTATGTACCCCTAAACCAAGGCCCCCCCACATCGCCGCCACTCTATTAAAAATTTTTAACCCCTAATCTGCCGACCGCACACCGCCGCCGATCAGCCAATATAATGCGAACTCAATCTGATTGGCTACCTTAATTTTCCTACCTTAATTCCGATTGGCTGATAGAATCCTATCAGCCAATCGGAATTTGAGGGACGCCATCTTGGATGACGTCCCTTAAATGAACCGTCATTCGTCGGGAAGTCGTCGGTGAAGATGGATGTTCCGCTTCGGCGGGATGAACTACATGGATCCGGAAGAAAGAAGATTGAAGATGCCGCTTGATAAAAGACTTCAGTCGGATCATGGACCTCTTCAGCTCCAGCTTGGATGAAGACTTCAGCCGGATCATGGACATCTTCAGCCCCCCGCTTGGGCTTGGATCAAGACATCAGAGGCTCTTCTGGATCGATCGGTGAACCCGGCGTGGTGAAGACAAGGTAGGGAGATCTTCAGGGGCTAAGTGTTAGGTTTATTTAAGGGGGGTTTGGGTTAGATTAGGGGTATGTGGGTGGTGGGTTGTAATGTTGGGGGGGGTATTGTTTTTTTTTTTTTTTACAGGCAAAAGAGCTGAATTCTTTGGGGCATGCCCCGCAAAGGGCCCTTTTAAGGGCTGGTAAGGTAAAATAGCTTTTCTATTTTAATTTTAGAATAGGGTAGGGCATTTTTTTATTTTGGGGGTCTTTGTTATTTTATTAGGGGGCTTAGAGTAGGTGTAATTAGTTTCAAATTGTTGTAATATTTTTCTAATGTTTGTAAATATTTTTTTTTTTTTGTAACTTAGTTCTTTTTTATTTTTTGTACTTTAGTTAGTTTATTTCATTGTATTTATTTGTAGGTATTGTATTTAATTAATTTATTGATAGTGTAGTGTTAGGTTTAATTGTAACTTAGGTTAGGATTTATTTTACAGGTAATTTTGTAATTATTTTAACTAGGTAGCTATTAAATAGTTATTAACTATTTAATAGCTATTGTACCTGGTTAAAATAATTACAAAGTTGCCTGTAAAATAAATATTAATCCTAAAATAGCTACAATATAATTATAATTTATATTGTAGCTATATTAGGATTTATTTTACAGGTAAGTATTTAGCTTTAAATAGGAATAATTTATTTAATAAGAGTTAATTTATTTAGTTAGATTTAAATTATATTTAACTTAGGGGGGTTTTAGTGTTAGGGTTAGACTTAGCTTTAGGGGTTAATACATTTATTAGAGTAGCGGTGCGGTGCGGTCGGCAGATTAGGGTTTAATTATTGTAGGTAGGTGGAGGCGACGTTGGGGGCGGCAGATTAGGGGTTAATAAATATAATATAGGGGTCGGCGGTGTTAGGGGCAGCAGATTAGGGGTACATAGGGATAATGTAGGTTGCGGCGGTGTACGGAGCGGCAGATTAGGGGTTAATAATAATATGCAGGGGTCAGCGATAGCGGGGGGCGGCAGATTAGGGGTTAATAAGTGTAAGGTTAGGGGTGTTTAGACTCGGGGTACATGTTAGGGTGTAAGATGCAGACTTAGGACGTGTTTCCCCATAGGAAACAATGGGGCTGCGTTAGGAGCTGAACGCTGCTTTTTTGCAGGTGTTAGGTTTTTTTTTCAGCTCAAACAGCCCCATTGTTTCCTATGGAGGAATCGTACACAAGCACGTTTTTGAAGCTGGCCGCGTCCGTAAGCACCGCTGGTATCGAGAGTTGCAGTGGCGGTAAATTATGCTCTACGCTCCCTTTTTGGAGCCTAACGCACTGAAAACGCAGCCATTCTGTGAACTATAAATACCAGCGGTATTTAAAAGGTGCGGGGGAAAAAAGCATGTGTTAGCTACGTGGGTCGTTACCGACAAAACTCTAAATCTAGCCATGTGTGTTTAACATAGACAAATCAAATGGGTGTGACAACATAAGAGTGTCAATTTAGGATGTGTGAAAAAAATAGCGTTCAGATGTATTTAATGAATATCATAGGATAAGTTGTGTCAAAACATACAATCCAATTGTAACAAAAAGTGATCCAATGTGAAAAAAACAAATGTGGTCAAATAAAGTGCTGGGATAATAAAATAAGCATTAAAGTCCAAAAAATTGCAAAGCCACGAAATAAATAATCCTGTTGGTGTTCAAATTTGTGAGAAAAAAAGTAACTGAGATCAAACAATAAACAAATGGATTACTGTCAGATATGAGAAATATTAATAATAAATCCGTGAGTTCTATGTGTAAAAGTTTTTCTTGAGGCTTTAAGCCGCCTGGGAATGTGATAAGTATAAACCTCCAGATAGTGTGGGTGCCAGCTTCTGAATAACAAAAGTGTTTGGGCTATCTTCTTGCTAGATGAACGTCCCCAAGATACTCCTGTTGTGAAAAAAGAAATACACAATAGTGCAGAGTGTTTTATCTCCAAATAAAAGTAGGAATAGTACTCACCAGTCGACGCATCTCGGTCTTATCCAAAACCTTTATCAAGACTGGTATTTGGTGTATATTATGGTCTTTTATACCAGATCGTTAACCGGTCTGTACAATTGTGAACTGGAAGTGTTTGCCATACTACTTCCGGTTTCATCGGCTATTATTAAATAGTTATTGTGCTCAAAAATTTATTCTTTATGTGTTGTGCATCCTTTATACGAGATCAAGTGTAAGATCTTTTGTTGTCTTTTATGTGCGATAACTTCCGATAGCCTTAAATCATATATCTTTATCTTGTACGCTGCATAAAATCAATTGTTTACATTTCATTCCAATAGCATATTTCACATTTTTTCTGTGTCAGATCCTTCAGAAAACATCTATTCAGACCTAGCATTTTCTATGTTATTACTTTTCTAGTACGGGTTTTTTATTCACATATAAGGGGTTTATTCAAATAAAAATAGGAGTTTCACAAGCAGTTATTTTATTGGTACTCGTGTTTTTTCTGTCTAAATGTGTTGGGGCCCCTTTCATTGGCGCTTTCACTATGTCTTATTACGATGTTATTGGCTGATATAGGGGGGGTGTAAAAAATGGATGTACCTCCTTTCTTATTTTCAGTTATTATAAAAAATCTTGTTGAACACTAGTGAATATACATTCGCTTCCAGATTAATAGTTTTTCTCTTTAATTATATTTCCCATATGAGCTATTTTGCTCTTCATTCGGTATTTGGATTAAAATAAGGATAAAGGAAACATCTATATGTACGAGACAGTGTCCACTTTAGAATATGTTTCGAGTTCCAGGAGGGTCCCGAGGGAGATTAAGTATAATAATATTATTGAAACAGAGAAAAAATGTTTTTTTCTTTATGTCATTATTATCAATTCAGTCTCCTATATAGTTGTAATATACCACGGGGCTTTCCTTATCTAGAGATTATGTAAAATTGACCGACTACCTAATACTTCATACAAATCCAAAGCATATATCCCCTTGGCTAAAATGAAAAATTAGAAATTTCTTATGGTCTGGACTCCTTTATAGTGGTGCGGTGTTGTGATATAACGCTAAACTTTCCTTAACGTGAAAATAATAATAATCATAAAAAAAAATAGAATAATACAAAGAAATAAAAAATAAAAATAAAAATAAATATAAGTAAATTGGCCGACTACCTAATATAACATAACAGATCTAAAGAATGTATCCACTTGGCTAAAGTGGATCACATTATCCATAATAGTAATCCCCATGCAAATAATCATACATTAGTGTGTGACTCATCGGAATTAGGGTAAGCATGTTATCATATGCTTATCTAAGTAAGAATAAATATATAGGTTAACAATATATGAATCCCTATCAGATGTATAGATCTCTCGAACATATATAGGTGTGTGAGGGAGAAGGAGAAACTAGAGTAATTGATGGGAGGAGGAGTCCCTATCAGAATTATAGATCTCTCTGACACATATAAGTGTTTGAAGAAAAAGGAGAAACTAGAGTAATTGAAAGGAAGAGACTATCTAAAATCTCATATTATTTATCTACCTTATCTGAAGATAGTACATAACTTGGTGTAATGCTGCTCACATATTATAGAAAATCATTGGCTCTTATCAGAGGTAGAAAAAGGGAGGACAGAGGGCGAGTATACCAATATATTTGTATTCCAATAATAGTAGGTAGGTAAAGATTACTTTGAGTTTGGAGAAAAGAGAATTCTATAATTACATGATACTTATCATTTATTATTATGATAGTTCATTCTATCTGCCTGGTTGAAGGAGAGGAATTTTGACATATCTGTCATATATTTTGCGTCATTATCTCACATTGAAGAGAGAATATTTTGCGTCATTATCTCACATTGAAGAGAGAGAATAAACAAAGGACAAGACCAATGACATATATGTTAATAAAATTGGATAAAAGGGAGGAGAAAAGAGCAAGGAATTCTTAATAAAGTGTCCTTTATAGAACATCTTCAGTTGTGATAAGAATTGCACAATGGGGACTAGGGAGATTTTAAAGATTGTCTGGTCATTGATAATTTAGAAGATGGGTTAAGTCTTCTTTATTATTTAAACCCTTAGGATACAGACAGTCCAATTGGAATATCCACGTTGATTCAGCTGTTAACAATTGCTTTTCATGGTCACCACCTCTCCAATTTTTGGTGACTTTATGGATTCCCATATATTTAAGTGTGTTAATGTTTCCCTGGTGTTTAGTAGAAAAATATCTGTACAGGGGTGTATCCATGTTTCGTTTGTCAATCAATAGGAGATGTCCCCGTATCCTGTCTCTAAGGATCCTGGACGTCTGTCCCACATACTGAAGCCCACACGGGCATTGTAATAGGTAGATTACTCCCCTGTCTTGACATCTTACTAAAACCCTTATTTTGAATTCTTCTTTGGTGTTATTAGATTGTAATTTGGCTGCTTTCATCCCACATTTACATGCTTTACATGTATGGCAGGGATAAAATCCTTTCACCTTTTTTCCCAAATACATCCTTTATTCCTGAAGTTTTCCTCTTTTGTAAACTGGGTGCTAGTTTGGTCTTCAGATTTTTTGTTTTTCTATATATGAATCTTGGTGTTTCAGTCAATCTCTCTCCCAATATGTCATCATCTTTTAGGAGTGTCCAATGTTTTCGAAAGATGTTTTCGACAATATGTTTGTTATCACTATATTCAGTTATCAATGGTATGTTCAGAACACCGTCTGTTGTATTTTCCTTGATCTTCAATTTATATTTGGTGAGTTCTTGCCTCTCTGTTTTCCTTACTTCGTCCATCTTTTGGTCCAACATTTTTTCATCATAGCCTCTCTCCAAGAATTTTGTTTTAATTATAGAAGCTTGTTCTTCCCATTTGGACAGACTGGAACAATTTCTCCTCATTCGTAGAAGTTGACTCTTCGGGATGTTGTTTTTCCATATTGCATGATGACAACTTTCTTTGTGAACATAATTATTGCTGTCCACTTCTTTGAAATATGTAGAATGTCTCCAGTTTCCCTCCTTTCACTTCTATTCTGAGGTCTAAAAAAGTAAGGGTAGTGTAACTCCATTTGTAGTAAACTTGAGATTTGCAGTATTGTTGTTCATAATTTTGAACGTATATTCAAGGTCTTCTAAGGTTCCTTTCCAAACCAAGATAATGTCGTCTATATAACGTCGATAGAGGACCAGGTCCGCACTCGCTGGGCAGGAGTCCCAAAATATATTCTCCCATTTGCCCATGTACAAATTTGCGTAGCTAGGCGCGAACCTGGTCCCCATCGTTGTACCCCATATTTGGTGATAGAACTTGCCGTCATTACAGAAAGAATTGTGTGTAAGGATATATTCGATACAATCCAGTATAAATTCACTTTGTCTGGATGGTATATCGGAGTCTTTTTCTAGAAAGAATCTTACTGCATCTATACCCTCTTCATGTGGGACACTCGTGTACAACAATGTCACATCGCACAATGCTAGTATGTAGTCCTTCTCCCATGGTAGGTCTTCTATGAGATTTAGAATTTGTGTTGAGTCTCTCAAATAAGACGGCAGTTGTCTGACTAGTTTTTGTAGGTGTTTGTCTACATACTCCAAAAGGTTACTGCTTAGGGACCCTATCCCGAAGATTATTGGTATCCCTGGTGGTTTTGTCAACGATTTATGAATCTTTGGGAGATGATACAATATCGGTATTTTCGGGTACTTCACATGTATGTAGTCAAATTCTTTGTTATTCAAAATACCTTCCTCTTTTACCTCTTTTAGTAGATCTGTTAGTTCTTTTTTATATAGGTCAGTCGGATTTCCTGTTAGCCTTTGATAGGTGTCTGTATCACTCAGAATACGCTTGTTTTCTGCATCATGATCTTCCCTATTCATCACGACAATGCCTCCGCCTTTGTCCGCAGGTTTTATAATCAGGTTTTGGTTGTTTTCCAACTTTTTGATGGTCTCCAGTTGTTTGAATGATAAATTTGGTTTCTTTTGTTTAAGTTTTTTCTGTTGTATTTCCCGTATCTCTTTGCACACTATGGTTTCAAAGGCTTCTATTGCCATTCCTTTACTGTTCACAGGGTAGAAGGTAGACTTTGGTCTCAATTCGGTATGTTGATATTCTTCTATTGGTGGCGGAGTGTTAGTCCCTGTTGTGCTATATCCTGTTCCTTCCAATGCAGATTTCAAGAAGAACCCTTTCAAGGTTAATTTCCTGATAAACTCCTTTGTATTTACGAAAGTGTTACATTTATCCAAACTCCTAGATGGAGCAAATGAGAGACCGAAGTTTAGGACTGTGTTTTCACTTTCATTTAGTTCATATGGACTTAAATTGAAAATGCCTTTGTTCGTCCCTTTATTTTCATCATCATTATTGTCATGTCTGACTCTATTGATTTTTACACCTCCTCTCTTTCCTGTATGTTTCTTGCCTTTGTTTTTGATATATGTTAATTTTTCTCTGTTCCTTTTTGTTGTTGGTGGTCCAACTCTAAAAAAAGAAGAAGAAGAGGAGGAGGAGGATGGTTGTATCATAGTCGGTGTGGTGGAGATGGACAATTGCGCTTCTCCTTCTATTTTCCTTGTCCATGTTTGTTTTTTAGGTTCTTCAGTCCATACGACTTCCTTTTCCCTTCTATCATCTCTTTCATTCCTCTGTCTGGGAAATCTCCCATCATATCTTGGCGTTTCATAGAGATTTGTATTTTCTGGATAATTACCATATTCTCTATATTGATTTCTTGGTGTGGCGTAGAAGTTCCTTGGTCTATCTAGATGCTATCTAGATGGGTATATCTCTTCTTCCTGATGGTAATCTCTTTCTTTGTAGTAATAATCACCCCCATTTCCATAATAATTTGATCTTTCCCTCATTCCATATTCCGGTCTATATTGTCCTTCTTTCTCTATTCCAATGATTAGAGTGCTCATCCAAATTTCTCCTCTCTTTATTCCAATTATTTGAATAATTCTCTCTATTCCTCATGTTATACCGTTGTCCCCTGTCCCATATCTGGTTCTTGTATTGTCTTCCATAGACCCCCCCTTTATACCCGTAAGAATTGTTGTATCTATTGTTAAACTGACGTCCATTGGGTGAATAGTAAGGACTGTGTTGTCTTTAATATAAGTCTCTCTATGGCCTTCAACTTGTTCATCTAGCTTAGTCCCTTTTGTCAAAATTGACCCTGTTGTGGATGTTTTTATTATTTTTACATTCTTCTAGTTGTGTACTTTCTATTGCACTCCGTCTATTAATGTTAAATTTTTTGTCTTTCTCTTTGTTATTTAGCTCTCTCATCAATTTTTTAGTTTTCTTTTGGATCACATCCTCTTTAATTTTACTAACTTTTTTAACTAAACTTTCTTTCCTTTCTATTATTTCTTGAGATTCTGGTCCTGAGTTTTTTAAGTTTAGGATGATTTCCTCATCATCCTTAATCTCTAAATTTATGTTTGATGCTAAGACTATCCTGTATTCTATTATGAGTTCTATCAATTGTCTGGAGGTGTCTATTAGCACTTTTCTCCATTCTGAGCGATAGACTCTGAAAGGGGAAAGGCACATTCCTTGTGTACCATTAATCCTTTCGGTATGATATCTAGCTCTAGACATTTGTGCAAAAAAAGAGATTTCTGCTTTATATTTTACCTCGGTGATAAGTAGTTTCTCAAATTCTCTAAATATTAATTGAATGTCTACATTGGCTTCCTCATCTGTGCTTGTGTCTGAGTTAGTTCTAATTTGATCAACTTTGATATCAATAGCTTCTCTTAGATTTTTTAAGGAGTCCATAATAAAATGTTAATAGAAAAAACTAGGCAAATGTTTTTAAATAATATCAGCTGGCAGCTCAGTGTGACTAGGATAAAGAAAACAATTGAGGGTTATGGAGACACTTAGTGCCTACTGAAACTAGACCTTGGCTCTGGTAAATAGACTCCTAGTTGTCTACTAAAAAATACAGAATACAAAAGTGTAGAAAACCAAAGCGCCAATGAACAAGGCTAGGTCTGAATGATCTTGACGTGAAGGTTACAATAAATAGCAGCTGAATTAAAATTTAAATTTATTTACATACATATTACAAATATCCATGTACAATACTTTAAAAATGCAAATGACAATGACAATACATCGATTAAAATTATACAATAAATTCCATAATGTAAAAATATTCCATTAAAATTGTTGATCAGCCAATAGGATTTTTCCTACCTTAATTCCGATTGGCTGATATAATTCTATCAGCCAATCAGAATTGATGGACGCCATCTTGGATGACGTCACTTAAAGGACCCATCATTGTTGAAGAAGCCGTCGGATGAAGAGGATGCTCCACGTCAGATGTCTTGAAGATGGAGCCGCTCCATGCCGGATGGATGAAGATAGAAGATGCCATCTGGATGAAGACTTCTGCCCGCCTGGAGGACCTCTTCTTCCCGGCTTGGATGAAGACTTCTGCCCGTCTGGAGGACCCACTTCGCCCGGCTTCGTGAGGACTTCGGCCCTGTTGGGTGAAGACTTCTCAAGGTAGGGTGATCTTCAAGGGGTTAGGTGTTAGGTTTATTAAAGGGGCATTGGGTGGGTGTTTTAGAGTAGGGTTGGGTGTGTGGGTGGTGGGTTTTAATGTTGGGGCGGTATTGTACTTTTTTTTTAACAGGTAAAAGAGCTGATTACTTTGGGGCAATGCCCGCAAAAGGCCCTTTTAAGAGCTATTTATAATTTAGTATAAGGTAGGTCTTTTTTTATTATGGGGGCTTTTTTATTTTATTAGGGGATTAGATTAGGTGTAATTAGTTAAAAAACTTGTAATTATTTTATTATTTTCTGTAATTTAGTGTTTGTTTTTTTTCGCACTTTAGATAATTTTATTTAATTGTATTTAATTGTAGTTAATTTAGGGAATTAATTTAATTATAGTGTAGTGTTAGGTGTAATTGTAACTTAGGTTAGGTTTTATTTTACAGGTAAATTTGTATTTATTTTAACTAGGTAGTTATTAAATAGTTAATAACTATTTAATAACTATTGTACCTAGTTAAAATGAATACAAAGTTGCCTGTAAAAATAAAAATAAACCCTAAGATAGCTACAATGTAACTTAGTTATATTGTAGCTAGCTTAGGGTTTATTTTATAGGTAACTATTTAGTTTTCTAATAGGAATAATTTAGGTAATTGAAGTAATTTTATTTTTTTATTTATGAGGGGGTGTTAGGGTTAGACTTAGATTTAGGGGTTAATACATTTAATATAGTTGTGGCGACGTTGGGGGGCGGCCGATTAGGGGTTAATAAATGTAGGTTGGTGTCGGTGATGTTAGGGATGGCAGGAATAGGGGTTAATAAAATTTAACTAGTGTTTGCGATGCGGGAGTGCAGCGGTTTAGGGGTTAATATATTTATTATAGTGGCGGCAATGTCTGGTTCGGCAGATTTGGGGTTACAAATTTTATTTTAGTGTTTGCGATGTGGGGGGCCTCGGTTTAGGGGTTAATAGGTAGTTTATGGGTGTTAGTGTACTTTTTAGCACTTTAGTTAAGAGTTTTATGCTACGGCTTTAGCCCATAAAATGCTTAACTACTGACTTTAAAATGCACTCCTCAAAGTGGTTTCCTTTCTCAAAATAGCAGGCTTAATATTCCAGTTAAAACATGTAATTGTTGACCTACGGCGTTGTAGTGTAAAACTCTTAACTACTGACCATGCGGTACCAGTCTTGACAAATTCCATTGAAAAAATAGGATACGCAATTGACGTAAGTGGATTTGCGGTATTTTTGAGTCTGGCCAAAATAGTTAGCGGTACACCTGTACCTGCAAGGCTCGTAATACCAGCGGGCGTTAAAAAGCAGCGTTGGGACCTTTCAACGCTGCTTTTTAAGGCTAACGCAAGACTCGTAATCTAGGTGAATGTATTTTGCAACATATTTTATAATACATCATACTTCGTTTTGATGCCATTCATTTTACTATATTGGCCTTTAAACAGGAACCTACGATTGTAATGTGTATGAGTGAACATATGATATGGGAATGCTTGTAGCCCGGCTAGGAAAGAATGGCAACTAACTCTATAATAAGTGCACATAATGTTTCTTTCATGAATCAGCTCACGATTTTCTCACCATTCCATTCTTTGTTGTTTTTTAACCCATTCATTATGATATACAGTACATACAGGCACCATCCATATATTATTTTGTAACCAAGGACAAATGATTTTATCATGAATGTGTAAGATGTTCTATAGTGATGATGGGTTAGAATAACATGTTATATGAAAATAACGATCACAAACTGTCACCCCACATTCGTCATTAGTAAACATAACCAGGATTGGAGGATTAAAAGGTGTTGTACTGAGAACCACCAATGATTGGTGATATAACGTTACCTATAGGGTTTAAAAAAGAGTGGGTAGAGGTACTCGTCTTGTCAAACATTATCCAAATCGTCACATTGAGAAAGGCTCAGTAGTGAGAGACGAAACGTTGTTTGTGTATATATCACCTTACTTTTTGGAGCTGTGTAATTGTTCTGGGCTTCAATTTTAATTTTACCTAGAACGCTGTTCTTAGCTACTCCTGGCACCTGAAGCCGATGGTGCCTGTTATCGGCCAGGAATACAGAGGAGCAGTTTCCAGCGATCTAGTTTTAATTATTTGGTGGTTATTGTATTTGGTGTAAGTCACAAGGGGGTATTTGTTGGCGATTAGAATTTCGCCACCACTCTTTTATTGATTTTCCAATAAAGGTTACATTTTAACTTTAGACATATTTAGCTGTTATTGTATACAGCAATTTCACAATTTCTCTTTTAGCTGGAAATGGCCAGCATATTATAAAGTTGTTTACTGATTATTTAGTTGCGTAATAACAGCAACATATTACAAATTGTTAGGATAGAGTGCTAGTTAACCCCTTCTTTATTCATCTCTCTCCCCTTCCATTATTTACAAAACTTTCTGTTCCTAAACATCTCTTCACGGTCACATGATGGTCTGACAGCCATATGAGTCCAGTCAATTGCACCAAGGACATTTGCCATCCCTGCCATCCTGTAGAAATTGGCCGTGACTGATTTCCACTCTTCCTGGGTAGATGGGAGACAGGACGTAATGCGGAAATACAACCATCAATGCGTCAATTACCTTAGAAAGGAGCCTTGAAAAAGCAGTCTGACTCATTCCGATGATGACGCTTAAAAACCCTGAAAAGAACCAGTAGCCAAAAAATGTAATGCCGCCAACAACTTCAGTGATCCGGGAATGGCCCGTGATCATGCTGTCATTGGCTCCAGATATTGAGAAATTTTGTTATAAAGAATAATAATGGATTCTCTATCTAGCCAAATCGTTTGCACAATTTGTCTGTCAGAAAGGTCATGTAAACCCTCTCTTGGAGGAATACTCTTGGTACTCTTCTTCTCCTTCTTCTGTCATCATCCACAGGAGCTTCTTGAATTTGCCTTTGACTTCTAATTTGGATGTATCGAAGCTATGAACAAGAGCATAAGTGACTTCATCACTGACGACAAATAAGTAATACACTTCCGCAATATAGATTAAGCTATACTTTGGCATCAGGTTCGAATCTACTATTAATTTGTATTGTGCTTGCAACCTAAATGGTGGCGAGCATATTTGCACGAATACACTGCGTAAAATGTTACAAGCGGATAAGTTGATTGTTTAGTTATTATGAATAATTGCGAGTTATTTGGCGAGCAAGGTCTTTTTAGTGGGAAAAACAAGTCAGATCGAGTAATAGCAAACAGGTACGCTCGCAAGTAAAAAACAGTGGATTTAGGCATGTTTGACTGCTTAGTACATGTGAATTGTGATCGTGCGTGGATAAAGACGCGAGATTTTCTTTAATAAATAACACATCTTAACAATAATTAGGTGAAGATGTCACACATGATCCAGGATAGAGAAATTACTTCACATTCACAGCCTTTATACTGACACTCTTCAACATTCTACTAAACTTTTTGAAATCTCATTTGCTCACTCACTTCACAATTTAATTCCTTAATGCTCAATAAGTAATCAATTATTCTCAGTTCACGCTGCCTTATATCAGACTTATTTCCCTTCTCAATTACCTTCTGTATCCATTTTTAGTTTCTTCAGAATGCATGCTTGAAAGCCACTTTACCTGTAGGCCACTTTGTATGTAAGGTGAACTACTAATGATTGTGCTCAAGGGCAGGGTGTTTATCTCCTTTTGTATAAATTAGAAAACTCAATTATTGCACTGTTTGTTATGCACTCTTACAAATGTAATTTACCCTTATTGTACTTGTTAGAGTAATGCATCCACACATGTTTGAACTGTGTATAGTGCTGCATATTCTGTTGGTGCTTTATTTATGGAAGATGACTCATTACCTGCTTCAATTCATCAGGTGTAAAAGGGCTAAAAAGTTTCTCTGCAAATCCATGAGGCATGGTAAATTAAGACATCTCCTATAGTCATATTTGTTGCCAGGTTTGGGGGTGGTAGTGGTGGGGCCTTGGTTAGTGCGATTATATAAGTTTTAAAATATACCTGAAATGCTTCTACGATGTAAATAGAAGAGGCAATTGTATTAACTTGGTCATCTTGTATTGACAACACATATGCTTTATTAGTACATTTTTTAAAAATATGAGACAGCCTTGCTTATTGTTACTCTTATAATATTTATGTTAATGAAAAAGAAAATTGTTATTTTTTTATTGAAGGCTGTTATTAGACAGTTTTGTTGATCCTCTAGGTAATTTTATTGATTCTTGTAGGTCAGTTAAAGGGACAGTAAGTCAAACCATTTCTTTTATGATTTAGATAGAGCATGCAATTTTTTTAAAAACTTTCCAATTTACTTCTGTTATCAAATTTGCTATGAATCTCTTAGTATCTTTAATTGAAGAGTAAAACTAGGAAGGCTCATAAGAGCTCAGGGGTGTGCACGTGTCTTTAGTACACTATGACCTAGATTTGGAGTTTGGCGTTAGCCGTGAAAACCAGCGTTTGAGGCTCCTAACGCTGGTTTTAGGCTACCGCCGGTATTTGGAGTCACTCAAATTAGGGTCCTAACGCTCACTTTTCATCCGCAACTTTTCCATACCGCAGATCCCCTTACGTCAATTGCGTATCCTATCTTTTCAATGGGATCTTTCTAACTCCGGGTATTTAGAGTCGTTTCTGAAGTGAGCGTTAGACATCTAACGACAAAACTCCAGCCGCAGGAAAAAAGTCAGTAGTTAAGAGCTTTCTGGGCTAACGCCGGTTTATAAAGCTCTTAAACTACTGTATCTAAAGTACACTAACACCCATAAACTACCTATGTACCACCTAAACCGAGGTCCCCCCACATCGCCGACACGCGAATATTTTTTTTTAACCCCTAATCTGCCGACCGCCACCTACGTTATCCTTATGACCCCTAATCTGCTGCCCTAACATCGCCGACCCCTGTATTATATTTATTAACCCCTAACCTGCCACCCCACAACGTCGCCTCCACCTACCTACACTTATTAACCCCTAATCTGCCGACCGCGAAGCGCCGCCACCTACGTTATCCTTATGTACCCCTAATCTGCTGCCCCTAACACCGCCGACCCCTATATTATATTTATTAACCCCTAATCTGCCCCCCTCAACGTCGCCTCCACCTGCCTACACTTATTAACCCCTAATCTGCCGACCGGAACCTGAGCGCTACTATAATAAAGTTATTAACCCCTAATCACGCCTCACTAACCCTATAATAAATAGTATTAACCCCTAATCTGCCCTCCCTAACATCGCCAACACCTAACTTCAATTATTAACCCCTAATCTGCCGACCGGAGCTCACCGCTATTCTAATAAATGTATTAAACCCCTAAAGCTAAGTCTAACCCTAACACTAACACCCCCCTAAGTTAAATATAATTTAAATCTAACGAAATTAATTAACTCTTATTAAATAAATTATTCCTATTTAAAGCTAAATACTTACCTGTAAACTAAATCCTAATATAGCTACAATATAAATTATAATTATATTATAGCTATTTTAGGATTTATATTTATTTTACAGGTAACTTTGTAATTATTTTAACCAGGTACAATAGCTATTAAATAGTTAAGAACTATTTAATAGCTAAAATAGTTAAAATAATTACAAATTTACCTGTAAAGAAATCCTAACCTAAGTTACAATTAACCTAACACTAGACTATCAATAAATTAATTAAATAAACTACCTACAATTACCTACAATTACCTAACACTACACTATCAATAAATTAATTAAATACAATTGCTACAAATAAATACAATTAAATAAACTAGCTAAGAGTACAAAAAATAAAAAAGAACTAAGTTACAAAAAATAAAAAAAATATTACAAACATAAGAAAATATTACAACAATTTTAAACTAATTACACCTACTCTAAGCCCCCTAATAAAATAACAAAGCCCCCCAAAATAAAAAAAACGCCCTACCCTATTCTAAATTACTAAAGTTCAAAGCTCTTTTACCTTACCAGCCCTGAACAGGGCCCTTTGCGGGGCATGCCCCAAGAAATACAGCTCTTTTGCCTGTAAAAAAAAACATACAATACCCATGCCCCCCAACATGACAACCCACCACCCACATACCCCTAATCTAACCCAAACCCCCCTTAAATAAACCTAACACTAAGCCCCTGAATATCATCCTACCTTGTCTTCACCTCACCGGGTATCACACCGATCCGTCCAGAAGAGCTCCTCCGATGTCCCTGATCCAAGCCCAAGCGGGGGGCTGAAGAGGTCCATGATCCGGCTGAAGTCTTCATCCAAGCGGGGCAGAAGAGGTCTTCCATCAATTGAAGTCTTCATCCAAGCGGCATCCATCCGGAGCGAAGCCGGGCAGCATCCTGAAGACCTCCACCGCGGAACATCCATCCTGGCCGACGAGTCTGAACGACGAATGATGGTTCCTTTAAATGACGTCATCCAAGATGGCGTCCCTCGAATTCCGATTGGCTGATAGGATTCTATCAGCCAATCGGAATTAAGGTATTGAATATTCTGATTGGCTGATGGAATCAGCCAATCAGAATCAAGTTCAATCCGATTGGCTGATCCAATCAGCCAATCAGATTGAGCTTGCATTCTATTGGCTGTTCCGATCAGCCCATAGGGAACGAAAGCCCATAGTGTCAAAATAGAGGTGTGCACCACACGTCACTCTAGTATACAAACAAACACACACGAAATCTAAGAACCGTAATCGCATCCCAGGTCATGAGGTTACATACACAACAGTCAGTGGTCAGTTTCGGACCCTGGCGGTCCCAGGTATCATTTCTTTCTTTCCTTTTACCAAGATGAGGTAGATAAAATCAACGCAAGGGAACTTAGAGCGGTTTTAATTACATAGGAATACAAACATTTACAAATGAGACTACAAAAATGCAAACTTTGGTTATATTAGCATAATGTCTTAATATGAACACCACACTGTCTGGTTAAATAGATTGACGAGGAGCACTTTTATGCAGTTTTGATGATAGCATTTGAAAGTTCACAACAAAATAAAAGACTTCAAGTTAGCTAATCCAAAATCGCCACACCTATTAACAGTGAGTCAGTAGGGAAACAGGTGTCTGAATAAATTAAAATTAAATCAAGTTGATGTTTGACATTGGTTAATTACTTGAAGGGTGTGTACTCCACACCCAATGGAAACACAGAGAAGGGTTTTTTAATTGTGAATTTACAATCACTTTTTAAGCAGGCTAGGATTAAGGCAGACGCCGAAACCGGTCAGCCGTTTTTTGTTCTCCTGTTTATTGTTTTCTGTTTTCACACTCTTACCCTGGGGTTAATTAACCCTCATGTTTAAATTAACTGTAAATAAATTTTGCTTTTTCACTTGCTTTTTGGTGCTCCTAACTGTTTTCGTTTGAGAGATTTTGTGGCCATTGTGTGCACACACAGCGAGTTGATAACACTTTTTAAAATCCCTATTGCGGAGGCTTGGCATTTCCCAGCTTGGACACTCACCAGCAACAAAGAGGAGTATCACAACATTATCAACAGCACCGCAAGGACACATGAGACAGATCAACCTGAAACAGGACTGTGGTGAGTCTGTTTATGATATATACATATGTGATACCATTTGAACTGATTGGAGAGTTCCTTACATATATTGAAGACATCTTTATTTCTATCTTGCTATTGTCAGGGGACATTGGGGGTGGACCCATGGACATAGCATGACCATGAAACTCTTGTCTGTATAACCAGGCTGGTTATGTATTGTGATTCATCATTAATATTCACATATGAAAGTTTACACCACGTACACACCCAACCACAGCACCCCTTCTTTTCTCTGGACTGTATGTGGGTGGTGGGTTGTAATGTTGGGGGGCTTGGGTATTGTATGTTTTTTTTTACAGGCAAAAGAGCTGTATTTCTTGGGGCATGCCCCGCAAAGGGCCTGTTCATGGCTGGTAAGGTAAAAGAGCTTTGAACTTTAGTAATTTAGAATAGGGTAGGGCATTTTTTTTATTTTGGGGGGCTTTGTTATTTTATTAGGGGGCTTAGAGTAGGTGTAATTAGTTTAAAATTGTTGTAATATTTTTCTTATGTTTGTAAATATTTTTTTATTTTTTGTAACTTAGTTCTTTTTTATTTTTTTGTACTCTAGCTAGTTTATTTAATTGTATTTATTTGTAGCAATTGTATTTAATTAATTTATTGATAGTGTAGTGTTAGGTTAATTGTAGGTAATTGTAGGTAGTTTATTTAATTAATTTATTGATAGTCTAGTGTTAGTTTAATTGTAACTTAGGTTAGGATTTCTTTTACAGGTAAATTTGTAATTAATTTTAACTATTTTAGCTATTAAATAGTTCTTAACTATTTAATAGCTATTGTACCTGGTTAAAATAAATACAAAGTTACCTGTAAAATAATTATAATCCTAAATAACTATAATATAATTATAATTTATATTGTAGCTATATTAGGATTTATTTTACTAGGTAAGTATTTAGCTTTAAATAGGAATAATTTATTTAGTTAAGAGTTAATTAATTTCGTTAGATTTAAATTATATTTAACTTAGGGGGGGTGTTAGTGTTAGGGTTAGACTAATACATTTATTAGAATAGCGGTGAGCTCCGGTCGGCAGATTAGGGGTTAATGTTTGAAGTTAGGTGTCGGCGATGTTAGGGAGGGCAGATTAGGGGTTTAATACTATTTATGATAGGGTTAGTGAGGCGGATTAGGGGTTAATAACTTTATTATAGTAGCGCTCAGGGTACGGTCGGCAGATTAGGGGTTAATAAGTGTAGGCAGGTGGAGGCGACGTTGTGGGGGGCAGATTAGGGGTTAATAAATATAATATAGGGGTCGGCGATGTTAGGGCAGCAGATTAGGGGTACATAAGGATAATGTAAGTAGCGGCCGGTTTATAGAGCGGCAGATTAGGGGTTAATAATAATATGCAGGGGTCAGCGATAGCGGGGGGCGGCAGATTAGGGGTTCATAAGTGTAAGGTTAGGGGTGTTTAGACGCGGGGTACATGTTAGAGTGTTAAGTGCAGACGTAGGAAGGGTTACCGCATAGCAAACAATGGGGCTGCGTTAGGAGCTGAACGCGGCTTTTTTGCAGGTGTTTGGTTTTTTTTTCAGCTCAAACAGCCCCATTGTTTCCTATGGGGGAATCGTGCACGAGCACGTTTTTGAGGCTGGCCGCATCCGTAAGCAACTCTGGTATCGAGAGTTGAAGCTGCGTTAAAAATGCTCTACGCTCCTTTTTTGGAGCCTAACGCAGCCTTTATGTGGTCTCTCAATACCAGAGTTATTTTTATGGTGCCTCCAGAAAAAAGCCGGCGTTAGTTTTTCGGGTCGTTACCGACAAAACTCCAAATCTAGCCGTATGACAGCAGCATTTTGCAAAATTATTTGTAGCTTTGTTATACAATGTTGCGAACACTTCAAGCCATAGAGTACTAAAGACACGTGCACACTCCTGAGCGCTTATGAGCCTACCTAGTTTATTCTTCAATAAAATATATCAAGAGAACAAAGCAAATTTGATAATAGAAGTAAATTGGAAAGTTGATTAAAATAGCATGCTCTATCTGAATCATGGAAGTTTTAATTTAAGTTCTGTGTTTTTTTTATGCTGTGACTTTAACTTGTCTATACATCAGTGAGAACTGTAGCAATCTAATTACTTTTTCTCCAACATAGGTGTGTCCGGTCCACGGCGTCATCCTTACTTGTGGGATATTCTCTTCCCCAACAGGAAATGGCAAGAGCCCAGCAAAGCTGGTCACATGATCCCCTCCTAGGCTCCGCCTACCCCAGTCATTCTCTTTGCCGTTGTACAGGCAACATCTCCACGGAGATGGCTTAGAGTTTTTTAGTGTTTAACTGTAGTTTTTATTATTCAATCAAGAGTTTGTTATTTTGAAATAGTGCTGGTATGTACTATTTACTCAGAAACAGAAAAGAGATGAAGATTTCTGTTTGTATGAGGAAAATGATTTTAGCAACCGTAACTAAAATCCATGGCTGTTCCACACAGGACTGTTGAGAGCAATTAACTTCAGTTGGGGGAACAGTGTGCAGCCTCTTGCTGCTTGAGGTATGACACATTCTAACAAGACGATGTAATGCTGGAAGCTGTCATTTTCCCTATGGGATCCGGTAAGCCATGTTTATTACGATTGTAAATAAGGGCTTCACAAGGGCTTATTAAGACTGTAGACTTTTTCTGGATAAATCGATTCATTATTAACACATATTTAGCCTTGAGGAATCATTTTATCTGGGTATTTTGATATAATAATATCGGCAGGCACTGTATTAGACACCTTATTCCTTAGGGGCTTTCCCAAGCATAAGCAGAGCCTCATTTTCGCGCCGGTGTGGCGCACTTGTTTTGAGAGGCATGGCATGCAGTCGCATGTGAGAGGAGCTCTGATACTTAGAAAAGACTTTCTGAAGGCGTCATTTGGTATCGTATTCCCCTTTGGGCTTGGTTGGGTCTCAGCAAAGCAGATACCAGGGACTGTAAGGGGTTAAAGTTTAAAACGGCTCCGGTTCCGGTTATTTTAAGGGTTAAAGCTTCCAAATTTGGTGTGCAATACTTTTAAGGCTTTAAGACACTGTGGTGAAAATTTGGTGAATTTTGAACAATTCCTTCATGTTTTTCGCAATTGCAGTAATAAAGTGTGTTCAGTTTAAAATTTAAAGTGACAGTAACGGTTTTATTTTAAAAACGTTTTTGTACTTTGTTATCAAGTTTATGCCTGTTTAACATGTCTGAACTACCAGATAGACTGTGTTCTGAATGTGGGGAAGCCAGAATTCCTATTCATTTAAATAAATGTGATTTATGTGATAATGACAATGATGCCCAAGATGATTCCTCAAGTGAGGGGAGTAAGCATGGTACTGCATCATTCCCTCCTTCGTCTACACGAGTCTTGCCCACTCAGGAGGCCCCTAGTACATCTAGCGCGCCAATACTCCTTACTATGCAACAATTAACGGCTGTAATGGATAATTCTGTCAAAACATTTTAGCCAAAATGAACACTTGTCAGCGTAAGCGCGGCTGCTCTGTTTTAGATACTGAAGAGCATGACGACGCTGATATTAATATTTCTGAAGGGCCCCTAACCCAGTCTGATGGGGCCAGGGAGGTTTTGTCTGAGGGAGAAATTACTGATTCAGGGAACATTTCTCAACAGGCTGAACCTGATGTGATTGCATTTAAATTTAAGTTGGAACATCTCCGCATTCTGCTTAAGGAGGTATTATCCACTCTGGATGATTGTGACAAGTTGGTCATCCCAGAGAAACTATGTAAAATGGACAAGTTCCTAGAGGTGCCGGGGCTCCCAGAAGCTTTTTCTATACCCAAGCGGGGTGGCGGACATTGTTAATAAAGAATGGGAAAGGCCCGGTATTCCTTTCGTCCCTCCCCCCATATTTAAAAAATTGTTTCCTATGGTCGAACCCCAGAAAGGACTTATGGCAGACAGTCCCCAAGGTGAGGGGAGCGGTTTCCACTTTAAACAAACGCACCACTATACCCATAGAGGATAGTTGTGCTTTCAAAGATCCTATGGATAAAAAATTAGAAGGTTTGCTTAAAAAGGATGTTTGTTCAGCAAGGTTACCTTCTACAACCAATTTCATGCATTGTCCCTGTCGCTACAGCCGCATGTTTCTGGTTCGATGATCTGATAAAGGCGGGGTCGATAGTGATTCTCCTCCTTTTGAGGAGATTATGGACAGAATCAATGCTCTCAAATTGGCTAATTCTTTCACCCTAGACGCCACTTTGCAATTGGCTAGGTTAGCGGCTAAGAATTCTGGGTTTGCTATTGTGGCGCGCAGAGCGCTTTGGTTGAAATCTTGGTCGGCTGATGCGTCTTCCAAGAACAAGCTACTTAACATTCCTTTCAAGGGGAAAACGCTGTTTGGCCCTGACTTGAAAGAGATTATCTCTGATATCACTGGGTTAAGGGCCACGCCCTTCACTCAGGATCGGCCTTTCAAGGCAAAAATAAACCTAATTTTCGTCCCTTTCGTAGAAACGGACCAGCCCAAGGTGCTACGTCCTCTAAGCAAGAGGGTAATACTTCTCAAGCCAAGCCAGCTTGGAGACCAATGCAAGGCTGGAACAAGGGAATGCAGGCCAAGAAACCTGCCACTGCTACCAAGACTGCATGAAATGTTGGCCCCCGATCCGGGACCGGATCTGGTGGGGGGCAGACTCTCTCTCTTCGCTCAGGCTTGGGGCAAGAGATGTTCTGGATCCTTGGGCGCTAGAAATAGTCTCCCAAGGTTATCTTCTGGAATTCAAGGGACTTCCCCCAAGGGGGAGGTTCCACAGGTCTCAGTTGTCTTCAGACCACATAAAGAGACAGGCATTCTTACATTGTGTAGAAGACCTGTCAAAAATGGGAGTGATTCATCCTGTTCCATTAAGAGGAACAAGGATGGGGTTCTACTCCAATCTGTTCATAGTTCCCAAAAAAGAGGGGAACGTTCAGACCAATCTTAGATCTCAAGATCTTAAACAAGTTTCTCAAGGTTCCATCGTTCAAGATGGAAACCATTCGAACTATTCTTCCTTCCATCCAGGAAGGTCAATTCATGACCACGGTGGATTTAAAGGATGCGTATCTACATATTCCTATCCACAAGGAACATCATCGGTTCCTAAGGTTCGCAATTCCTGGACAAACATTACCAGTTCGTGGCGCTTCCTTTCGGATTAGCCACTGCTCCAAGGATTTTCACAAAGGTACTAGGGTCCCTTCTAGCTGTGCTAAGACCAAGGGGCATTGCTGTAGTACCTTACTTGGACGACATCTGATTCAAGCGTCGTCCCTTCTCAAGCAAGGGCTCACACGGACATTGTCCTGGCCTTTCTCAGATCTCACGGATGGAAAGTGAACGTGGAAAAGAGTTTCTCTATCCCCGTCAACAAGGGTTCCCTTCCTGGGAACAATAATAGACTCCTTAGAAATGAGGATTTTTCTGACAGAGGCCAGAAAACAAAACTTCTAGACTCTTGTCGAATACTTCATTCCGTTCCTCTTCCTTCCATAGCTCAGTGCATGGAAGTGATCGGGTTGATGGTAGCGGCAATGGACATAGTTTCCTTTGCGCGCATTCATCTAAGACCATTACAAACTGTGCATGCTCAGTCAGTGGAATGGGGACTATACAGACTTGTCTCCGAAGATACAAGTAAATCAGAGGACCAGAGACTCACTCCGTTGGTGGCTGTCCCTGGACAACCTGTCACAAGGGATGACATTCCGCAGACCAGAGTGGGTCATTGTCACGACCGACGCCAGTCTGATGGGCTGGGGCGCGGTCTGGGGATCCCTGAAAGCTCAGGGTCTTTGGTCTCGGGAAGAATCTCTTCTACCGATAAATATTCTGGAACTGAGAGCGATATTCAATGCTCTCAAGGCTTGGCCTCAGCTAGCGAGGGCCAAGTTCATACGGTTTCAATCAGACAACATGACAAACTGTTGCGTACATCAACCATCAGGGGGGAACAAGGAGTTCCCTAGCGATGGAAGAAGTGACCAAAATCATTCTATGGGCGGAGTCTCACTCCTGCCACCTGTCTGCTATCCACATCCCAGGAGTGGAAAATTGGGAAGCGGATTTTCTGAGTCGTCAGACATTGCATCCGGGGGAGTGGGAACTCCATCCGGAAATCTTTGCCCAAGTCACTCAGCTGTGGGGCATTCCAGACATGGATCTGATGGCCTCTCGTCAGAACTTCAAAGTTCCTTGCTACGGGTCCAGATCCAGGGATCCCAAGGCGGCTCTAGTGGATGCACTAGTAGCACCTTGGGCCTTCAAACTAGCCTATGTGTTCCCGCCGTTTCCTCTCATCCCCCAGGCTGGTAGCCAGGATCAATCAGGAGAGGGCGTCGGTGATCTTGATAGCTCCTGCGTGGCCACGCAGGACTTGGTATGCAGATCTGGTGAATATGTCATCGGCTCCACCTTGGAAGCTACCTTTGAGACGAGACCTTCTTGTTCAGGGTCCGTTCGAACATCCGAATCTGGTTTCACTCCAGCTGACTGCTTGGAGATTGAACGCTTGATTTTATCGAAGCGAGGGTTCTCAGATTCTGTTATCGATACTCTTGTTCAGGCCAGAAAGCCTGTAACTAGAAAGATTTACCACAAAATTTGGAAAAAATATATCTGTTGGTGTGAATCTAAAGGATTCCCTTGGGACAAGGTTAAGATTCCTAGGATTCTATCCTTCCTTCAAGAAGGATTGGAAAAAGGATTATCTGCAAGTTCCCTGAAGGACAGATTTCTGCCTTGTCGGTGTTACTTCACAAAAAACTGGCTGCTGTGCCAGATGTTTCAGCCTTTGTTCAGGCTCTGGTTAGAATTAAGCCTGTTTACAAACCTTTGACTCCTCCTTGGAGTCTCAATTTAGTTCTTTCAGTTCTTCAGGGGGTTCCGTTTGAACCCTTGCATTCCGTTGATATTAAGTTATTATCTTGGAAAGTTTTGTTTTTAGTTGCAATTTCTTCTGCCAGAAGAGTTTCAGAATTATCTGCTCTGCAGTGTTCTCCTCCTTATCTGGTGTTCCATGCAGATAAGGTGGTTTTACGTACTAAACCTGGTTTTCTTCCAAAAGTTGTTTCTAACAAAAACA
Source organism: Bombina bombina (assembly GCF_027579735.1). Taxonomy (NCBI): domain Eukaryota; kingdom Metazoa; phylum Chordata; class Amphibia; order Anura; family Bombinatoridae; genus Bombina; species Bombina bombina. The sequence continues at coordinate 1,441,035,546 of NC_069499.1, read as the reverse complement.
ATTAACCAGGAGATTATCGTACCTTCTCTGTGTCCGAAACCAGTTTCAAAGAAGGAACGTTTGTTGCACAATTTGGATGTTGTTCGCGCTCTAAAATTCTATTTAGATGCTACAAAGGATTTTAGACAAACATCTTCCCTTGTTTGTTGTTTATTCCGGTAAAAGGAGAGGTCAAAAAGCAACTTCTACCTCTCTCTCTTTTTGGATTAAAAGCATCATCAGATTGGCTTACGAGACTGCCGGACGGCAGCCTCCCCGAAAGAATCACAGCTCATTCCACTAGGGCTGTGGCTTCCACATGGGCCTTCAAGAACGAGGGCTTCTGTTGATCAGATATGTAGGGCAGCGACTTGGTCTTCACTGCACACTTTTACCAAATTTTACAAGTTTTGATACTTTTGCTTCTTCTGAGGCTATTTTTGGGAGAAAGGTTTTGCAAGCCGTGGTGCCTTCCATTTAGGTGACCTGATTTGCTCCCTCCCTTCATCCGTGTCCTAAAGCTTTGGTATTGGTTCCCAACAAGTAAGGATGACGCCGTGGACCGGACACACCTATGTTGGAGAAACAGAATTTATGTTTACCTGATAAATTACTTTCTCCAACGGTGTGTCCGGTCCACGGCCCGCCCTGGTTTTTTAATCAGGTCTGATAATTTATTTTTTTAACTACAGTCACCACGGTACCATATGGTTTCTCCTATGCAAATATTCCTCCTTAACGTCGGTCGAATGACTGGGGTAGGCGGAGCCTAGGAGGGATCATGTGACCAGCTTTGCTGGGCTCTTTGCCATTTCCTGTTGGGGAAGAGAATATCCCACAAGTAAGGATGACGCCGTGGACCGGACACACCGTTGGAGAAAGTAATTTATCAGGTAAACATAAATTCTGTTTTTTCTGCTGTAAAGTCTTAAAGGCTAGCTATTATCCTCTTAAGACACATGTTATGTGCCTCCCAAATGGCATGTACCATGACTGATGTGACTAAGGTAAGTATTCTTGCAAGGCTACACCGTTATAATTAACCATTACTTGAAAAATAGTTAAACATCTAGTTCAATTTATATTCACACTGGCAACCATAGAAACAACATTAACTTATAAGGAGCAGCATATGTATGTAGTCACCAATCATCTGTCACATTTAAAAGGAACATGACACCCAATTTATTTCTTGTATGATTTAGAAATAACATGCCATTTTTAGCTTTCCAATTTATTTTTATTATCTAATTTGCTTTGTTCTCTTGATATAAGATGTTTAAAAGCATATCTAAATAGGCTCAGTAGCGGCAGATTGTGGCTGCACATAGCTGCACATAGATGCCTCATGTGATTGGCTCACCCATGTGCTTTGCTATTTCTTCAACAACGGATATCTAAAGAATTAAGCAAAATAGATACCAGAAGTAAATTGGAATGTTGTTGAAAAGTTAGATTCTCTTTTTGAATCACAAAAGAAAAAAAAGTTTGTGTTTCATGTCCCTTAAACTGAGGATCAAAATGTTGTATAAAAATAATAATAATAATAATACTATTAAATAAACATGTTTTATTAATTAATTTAGCTTAATCTTTCACTATATAATCTAATTAAAATGAGCAGATTGCCTCCTTGTTTCTGATAGAAAACATACATTTAATTTAAATCTTTCATTATGAACTCACACAAATAAAGTTATTACGTTAAAATAAATGTGATAGAAATGTATGTACTTTGTAAGGTAATCAGTGCTAATTAATGCATTAGCAAAATGCAAATAGTAAATGATGCTCTGAACATTTGAAATTCAAACATCTCTCTTTTTTTCCCCAGTAGTTCTGGACTAGAGTAACAAATTAATTAGGTTTTAACAGCTCTTTATTATTTTATTTTATTTTTATTTTTTTCTGGGCACATTTGTTATGTATAATTTACTACAAACTTGAATGTATATAACTAAAACTCACCTGATTAAAAAGTTGCTCCACTGTATTATACTATCATTAATAAATAGCTCCTTGTATAAATCCCGTTGATTAAAGTGCCCAACCTTTTTTACCAGAAGAGTATCATTGACAGGCGAAACAAACCAATTCAAAATATCAAACCCAGAATACATATCTCCATTTTCATCAAATGACACTTCTTCACCAGCAGTGTTTGTAAAATATACCTTCTTCAAATACCTATGGAGCTTAATTAAATATAAAAGATAAATAGATTACTGTAGCTTTTTGCAGGATAAAGGTTTTAAAGAACCACTTATGTCAAAATAAAGTTCCATGATTCAGATAAAGCATGCAATTTAAAAAACAAACAAACAAAAAAAAACAATGTTCTAATACACTTTTATTTTCAAAACATGCACGTTATTTTTAAATGCAAACTGAGGCTCCAGAAAAAGTGCACAATGTATATACATTTTGTGATTGGCTGATGGCTGTCACATGATAGAGGGGGAGGGAAGATTGGATTAACTTTAAAATTTGCCAGAAATTATTCTATTGCTCATTTCAAATACAATGTAAGTGCTATTGCATTGTCTTTTTTTTTTGGTGTATTTGTCAGTTATTAATTTCTACTGTATCTAGTGCTCCTTTAAAGGGACAGTCTACACCAGAATTGTTATTGTTTAAAAAGATAGATAATCCCTTTATTACCCATTCCCCAGTTTTGCATAACCAGCACAGTTATATTAATATATGTTTTACCTCTGTGGTTACCTTGTATCTAAGCCTCTGCAGACTGCCCCCTTATCTCAATGCTCTGAGCTAAGAGGCGGTTTTCAAACGGTTTAGAATCAGTTTGAGCCTAGCTAGGCTTAGCTTTTCAAAAATACCACCAAGGGAACAAATCAAATTTGATGATAAAAGTAAATTGGAAAAGTTGTTTAAAATTGCAATGCCTATCTGAATCATGAAAGTTCAGTTTTGACTAGACTGTCCCTTTAAGTCTGTGTTTTAAAAAGAATTAGATTATTATTTTCAGAACTATGAAATTCAAAAGCATTAATGGGATATGAAAGCCAATAATTGTCTTTTGTGATTCAGACAGAGAATACCATTTTAAAAATATAGTTTCCAATTTACTTCTATTATCAAATTTACTTCACTTCCCATGAAATTCTGTGTTGAAGGGATACCTAGGTAGGCATCTGGAGCACTACACAGCAGGAAATAGTGCTGCCATCTAGTAAAGTTGCAAATGGATAACTTTCTTGCAAAACCGATGCCATATAGAGCTCCAGAAATTGGCTGACTCCTAAGCTTACATCCCATGCTTGTCAACAAACGATACCAATAGAATGAAGAAACATTAATAATAGAAGTAAATTAGAAAGTTGTTTCAAATGACATTCTCTTTCTGAATCCTGAAGAAAAATGTTGGGTTCATATCCCTTTAATCGTTGTTCAATAGTTTGCAAAATATACATTATTATTATTATTATTATGTCCACCGTGTTTAGCACTATACAAATATTCTGTACATTCAGGGGGTACATTACTAAGTTTTCTTTAAAATGCTGAAAACCAGTAGTTGCTTTAGGCAATTTGCATCATTTTGAATAAAACAAAATTTGCATTTTGTCCTCTTTAGGGGTTGTGGGACAAGTAAATAGGGGTTGTGGGACAAGTAAAAATGTACCTTTAAAATGTGTGAAAAATCTAATGTTAAGGGGCTAAACTCTGACATTAAGCACAGGACAGCAATCACACAATACAGATCTTTGAAAGCAAATGTGATCTTTCTCCAGGATACTAGGTATTGGACTAAAGACTTTCGACAACACTTTCATTCCACCTCTGACTCTAAAAAACGTGGGGTATCCATATTAATACACTCCTCCCTGCCCTTTATACACCAAGAAACAATTGAAGACAAGGAGGTAGATATCTGATTGTGAGAGGCCAAATTCAGGGTTCTGATATTTTGCTCTGCAATGTTTACGCACCCAACGACAAGCAAGACGCCTTTTTTAGACAAATCACCACCTCCTGACGGGATGGTCCCAAACTAGGACCATTTTGGTGGGTGATTTCAATGTAGATCTGACATTGCAATCTAAAAAACATATCTCCTCGCTTACAAATAAACAAAATAAACAATACCAGAAGATTAAAGTAATACAAGATTATTTAACCACAGGGTTACTGTTAGATTCCTGAAGACGCTATATGGCCACACAAACGACACCACCTTTTTTCAGCGACACACAAATCATATAGTAACTGGACTACATATTTTGTTAGCCAATTTTTGCAACCCATACTGATAGACTCTGCCATCCACTCCTGTGTGTGGTCAGACCATTCCATAGTACAGCTCGCAATGGGCAATATTCAAGTACCGAATAGGATGAGATCATGGACATATGATCCAATTTGCCTGAGGGACCCCATGGTCCTTAATGCAGTTGAACGTGGTATGTTAGAATACTGGGGCATTAACACAGGGATGACGGTTAACCCTATCATGACATGGGCGTCACACAGGACTCACTTAAGGGGATTACTTATAAAAGAAAAATCTACTCTTTTAAAAAAGAGAAATTCTCAGAGATTAGCTTTACAGAAAGAAATAGAAGCACTGGAAAGACAACATAAGCTCACACAATCTCAAACTGTACTGACGAAGCTCCAGAGCAAACAAACAGAACTCGCAGGTATCCTAAATGACCAAGCAGTTAGAGCAGCTTTTCGGCTTAAGTCAAACTATTATATATACGCAAACAAGCCAGAGAAATATTTAGCAAATAGGATTCGCGAACGTATGAGAGTAGCCTCTATAGCACAGATCCAAAAACAAGATGGCACGACAGCCACTCACCCACAGGAAATTGTACACTGCTTTGCCCAGTACTATAGCACTCTATACGAGGGAACCCATGTAGTCCAATCCCCAACCACTAAATCCATACTAGCAAACTTACTGAACGACGCGCAATTGCCCTCTATATCAGAAAAGGATAGAGATAGTTTAAACCAGGAAATAACTGCAGAGGAAGTGCTAAGGGCCATTAAGGATTTGAAACCGGGAAAAGCTCCAGGTCCTGATGGACTGCCTGGAGAATATTATAAACTATTTAAATCCTCCCTAACACCACATTTAGTCAAACTCTCGAACTATATCATGCAGGGGTATGAGATCCCATACGATTTACTGGGAGCTAGAATAGTCGTGATACCCAAACCAGGTAAAAACACAATACTGTAGCAGTTATAGGCCTATTTCCCTTATAAATCAGGATCTGAAGATCTTTACCAAAATTTTGGCGAACAGATTAAAGTATATATTGCCGAGGTATAGTGCACCCAGATCAGGTGGGGTTTGTGGCAGGAAGGGAAGCTCCTGACAATGTCAGACGAATAATTACTACGATAACCCAACTTGACCCGAACGAGAACGCCTTCTCTGGTCCTATCCTTGGACACAGAGAAGGCGTTCGATAGAGTAGATTGGATATATATGTTCACAGTCCTAGATAGAATGGGATTCAAAGGCCCCTTTGTAGACGCCCTACGTAGTATATACTCCACTCTCACGGCTGCGGTGAGGGCCATGGGACATCATTCTAGAACCATAGACATAAGAAATGGGACGAGACAGGGTTGCCCGCTCTCCCCACTACTGTTTGCCTTGTGCATGGAACCGCTAGCGGCTAATATCAGACACACGTCTGAGATAACCGGACTCAAAAATTAAAGACACTGACTATAAGATTTCTCTGTTCGCAGATTGACGTCATATTAACATTTACTAAACCCCTGACATCCCTTACAGGTTTGTATGATATCCTGCAGAGGTTCTCCCTAGTGTCGGGCTATAAGATAAATATGGAAAAAAGTGAGGCAATGGCCATAGCTTTACCAGCAAAAATGAATTGAATTAAACTTTTCATTCTCCTGGGTGAAGTCACATGTTAAATATCTAGGTATTAAGCTATCAACGCAATATACTGACTTGTATAAGATAAATTATCTTCCCCTGTATAAAGAGCTACGGGCAGATATCACTAATGGAGACTATTAAACTTTTCCTGGTACGGCAGAATATCTGCCATAAAAATGAACTTCCTGCCTAGGATCCTGTACCTGTTTTGGACTCTACCTGTCCCAATCCAAAAATCTGATCTCAAAACCCTACAGTCAGAGATCAACCTTTTTATAAATGGCAAGAAACAGGCAAGAATCCCTTATATAACATTAACGAGACATAGGCAGCTGGGGGTTGTGGGGGTGCCTAACTTACTGGATTATTATGAGGCATCTAGATTGGCCCAAAATGCTTTTGCTGAGCTCCCCAGTGAGAGATGTGGTGTGGAAGGTACTGGAGGCAGAGATAGGAAACCTGGATTCACCAGATGACCTGATTTGGGATAGATCACAATACCAACGCCAAATTAAGCAATGCTCCCCCATCACCACACTTTCGCTTAATCATTGGAAGACAGTAGCACTTAGGAAGGGTAGGATGCCAGAATTTTCCTCCAAGATGCCAATCAAATATCTCATCCCGACTGAATACCGAAAACAGCTAGATAAATGGGAGAACAAAGGTCTTTACAGGGTGGGAGACCTCTTAATAAATAGCAAACCACTGACTTTCAATCAGACGCAAGATAAACTAATGCCTTATCCCCTTAAATGGTATCTATATTTACAAATCATATCTGCCCTGAATAAATTCTTATCAAACATTAGTAAACAAACCCAGCACCACACTGGAGAGGCTCTGCAGAATCCGGTAAGACCTAAACAATCTATCTCACAGCTATATCTAGCAATGCAGGCTTCGGGGGAGAGCACTAGAACACCCTACTATGCTTAGATGGGAGGCAGACACAAACACAACAATGGAAATAGTAGAGTGGCAGGATTTATTTCATTCCTCTTGCAAAGGATTAATTTAGTGCTGACTTGCGAGAAAATAGCCTCAGGTCATCTTTCGATGGTATTTAACACCAATTAGAACATCCCACTACTCAAAGGGTGGGAATAGTAACTGTTATAGGGGATGTAACTCAACCGGAACTTATATACACATGTGGTGGGAATGCCCCAGAGTAGCCCACATCTGGACCAAACTCTCAGCTCACCTGAGTTTTCTTTTAGAAGAGCAAATATAGTTAACTATATCTCAGGGATTGTTAAACGCTCCATTACCAAATTTTAATAAACATGTTAATACTCTCATTAGAATACTGTGCACGGTCACGAGGGTTAGTATCGCTAGACACTGGAGGGAGGGAGTACCGACATGGAATGAAATACTAGAAGATTTAAAATGACATACTCCTTACATGAAACGGCAGCAATGATATTGGGCACGGTTGATATATTTCACAAGATCTGGTTTTACTGGATTATGCATCAGATTTAACCAATTTCACTTGAATACCACAAATGCAGATGAGAGTACAGTCAGGAGGCATGTTAGTCTATGCATGAAGCAACTGGGGATGTCAGAGTAGACCAGGTAACGATAGTCTTCCTTCATCAGTGGTGAAGGGAGACACACTAGAAGAATTAGTCATAAGAGATTATATTGATACTTGATTAATAGATCCTAAAAGACCAAATGTTAGGTTTGTTTGTTCAGTTATTTTTTGTTCGATTAATTTCATTTTTTTTAGTATAAAGAAAATGAGTTATATGCTGAATGTCTTTCATGGGCAACATATCAGGTATGAGATATCAGTTTCAAAAACTTACTGTATACATAGGATATCAATGACAGACTTGTAAACTTGAAAATGAAATGCACTAAATTTTGTATGTCAATGCCTGATGAGACGATTTTGTAAACCATTGTATGAGACATGTGTTATGTTGGAAGATGTTATCTCAATAAAAACTATTTTAACATAAATGTGTGAAAATGGGTAGTGAAACGCATGTTGGAGAGACTCTAATTTGTATGCGGCTTGTTAATTCATGAAGAAGTTTCCTGATTGGGATGCCAGTTTCTACTTAAAACAAAAAACACTTCTGCATGGTGGTGTTTTGGTAATATGATGATAGGAATATTTGATCACAAATGGTAACTAAAAAAAATATTTTGCACCATTTTCTTCTTAAACCCGTTAACTACCAGCTCTGTAACCTGAATGACGCTGGTCGTTTAGCCCTTAAGGACCAGCACCGACAGGACATTTTCTGTTGCAATCTCGCTATCAGTGGCAAGATCATTTCTGCATCTTCCAGTGTCCCTCTCTGCATCTGGTAGTGGTAGGGCAGATCGTTGGTGGTGTGGGAGGGTCAGGAGTGGGGAAAGTGTGGGACCGATACACTACAGAAATGAAACACTGAGTGCCAGATTACAAGTGGGAGCACTAAATATTGCTTACATGCAAGCAATATTAGCGCTTCACTTTGTAATACCAGTGCACGCTGGTATTACAAGTTAATCACAATGCGACCACAAGCTTGCATTCACATTGCTAGGAAGCATTCTGCTCACAAGAGCGCACTCCCATAGGCTCCTAAGTGAGCCTAGTTAGGATGCCGTCACAAAACCTTGCACAGTGATCGGCAGCATTTTTATATATATATATATATGAATATATACATATATATTTAAGTGTTTATTTGAATATATACACATATTAACACATAAATATATATATATATATATATATATATATATATATATATAATCATATACAATATATATTTATATTGCGGGTCTACGGGAAAACACAGTTCCCATAGACCGCAATGTAAAGTCACTTTTCAGTGACGTTTTTTCTAACACCCCACTCGCACCTGCTTTAATGCCTCAAAACTGCCTAGTGCAGTTTTTATTCTTTAACAACAAAATTCTAGATTTTTTTAAATAAAAAACTACAATGCCCTCTATTTTGAAGGCATTTGGGCACTTTTAGAAAATGAATTAAAGATCTAATCTCTAAATTTAATTTTCAGAGCACTAAGTGCGAGGTCGTGGATAGCAATAACAAGCCACTTGTAATGGCTGGTTAATTATTGTGCTCCCACAAACAGGACAATTTTCCCATTTGCAGGAGTGCAATAATTTAGCGCTCCACTTGTAATCTAGCCTGAGAGAGAGATTAAGGGCAGAGGGGAAAAAAAAGGCCCTAGAAAAGGATCGCTTGGAGGGGAATGGTGGGAAGGGCGATGAGAGGGGGGGGGGATAAATACAGAAAAAAAATGTGTATTAATAAAAAAAAGAAAAGCTAAAAAAAACAACCAAATGCATTTAAATAAACTAGGTTCTGGCAAACCGCTGGCAGTACCTAAGATGGGAGGCATCAAAGGGTAACCTCTATGTTTGCCTGTTTCTAAAGTGCTTTTTTTTAAACTTTTTAATTCTTGCATAACAGCCTTGCTATTTCATGTTTGCCATAAAAATAACATTGTGCTCACTCCTGGGAAGAATGATAATGGTTATACGAGAACCAGCATTGATTGGCTAAAATGCAAGATTGTTAAAGCAATGAGATAAAGGGCAGTCTAAGGGGGTTTAGATACAGGTAATCATAGAGGTAAAAAAGGTGTATTATTATAATAATGTTGCTTATGCAAAACTGGGGAATGGGTACTAAAGGGGTTATCTATCTTTTTCAACAATAGCAATTTTCAAGTAGACTGTCCCTATCATTTTAGCATCATGGACACTAGTCTATTTATTATAAATAAATGTAATATTTAGCTTTGGTGTAGTTAATTAAGAACTATGTCTTATTCCATAATCTTTGTTGTTTAACTTACCTCCCAATGTTTAATATCTTGTGTGTCTTTGTTCATCTGGTTTTTATTATAATACATATTATGCAAGGCATAGGCCAAAGCATACACTGCAATGTAAATGTTGTAGCTATTAGCAGAAATGTCAGTTAAAATATTATGATTGGGCAAATCCTTTGTCTCATTATATTTACACCCTATTTTCTTCATGAGGATCTGTGGTCCACAGACAATGGAAAGTGTTCCCACCATATATTTTGAATAAATATATCATTTGGGTAAATGTCGGGATTTACTCCAGTAAGGGCATCTGCCAACCTGGAATTTTTCTTTGATGAAGTGTTAAAGCCAAACTACCATTAAAACTATTAAAATTTAAAAAAGTATAGTCAAATCCAGCTGAAACATCCCATTGAGTAGAAATAATCCATACTTTGGATTTTTGGATTGGAAACATGAACAGTGCTATCTGTAAAGTGAGAACATAGTCTTGATCACCATAGACAATAACAACATTGGCAGAAGAGGTTTCCAAATTTGTGATCATTCTTTTTTATGATTATAACTTGATGCTGTTTGGTAAGGAAGAAATTCCAAAAAGGCAACACAAGCACCAATTTCCATGAGTTCATGCTCTAGCACCTGGCTGGCCTTTAGTCCAGCCTCATCATTTGAAACCATGATACCAACCCATGTCCAGCCAAAATGTTTTATTATTTTTATCATTGCCAAGAATTGTGAAAAATCGTTGGGACTGTCCGGTAAAAAGAAGGAAATTGCACTTTATCACTTAAAGCTGGATCCAAAGTCGCATAGCTTATCTAAAATATAATTGCTTAGGTTAGATTTTATGTTTTTTTTATTTGAACAATATTATGTAATAGTGTTTGCTGTGCAAAAATATTATGTGCAGCCTGGGTGATGTTTAGAGTAAAATCTTCCAAAGCATATGAAAAACTGTTAAACTAAAAAAAAAAGAAAAACCAAATAGCAAAACAGACATTTCATACGATATCCAAGAATTCTTTTTCCATGGGTTTTAACATTAATGGAAACAAAAGATACATGAGCAAAATGAAAGTTAAAAATTTAGCTAAATCATTCAAATTTAATGCTGAGTGGCTAATGTGGTCAGTTGATGCGTTTTTTACACGTTACTATCATTTTATGATGTATAGATGTGCTTAGATGAACTAATATGCTTAGATTGGAGATGTATTCATTTTTCTACAAAACATAAAAACATGATGTAATGAAATGTATTGTTATATCTACCTTGTGTCTGTGAAAGGAAATGTAAAATGGTATTGATAAATTCTATTTTTTTCTTCTATGTTTTATTTACCAGGCTTTCTGATAGATGATTCCCCCTGTATATCTGCAACTGCTTGAAGCCATACAATGTACAAACTTGGATACAGAGTTTCATAAAATGTATTCCTACTCATTGTATACAATCGTCCATTCAACAAAACCTTGTTGTAAAACTAATAGTTAATGGGGAAAATCCTCAAATTGCAACTCCTAAAATTGCAGAATACAAAATATGTACACACTCCTCTTTACATCTACAAGTTGTGAGTCACTCTCCATTATAACCAAAGGAGTATCATCTATCTTGTAATTATTCACCTATTGACACATAGAGCATGTTAGGCCTAGTGGGACCATTTTTGTATATTCCCAGTCTTGTCCTTTTCTTCTGGTTTAGCTCTTTCTCTCCTGCACACCTCTTCACTGACTTGTTCCTCATTTACTTACTCCGTATGCTAAAATTTCTTTCACTTCTCATTTTATCCTTAGGGTTCACCCCTCTTTATCATCACTCTCTCACAATGTTGCTTTATTGACCTGATAATCAGAAACTTGCCAGCATGAAGAACAATCTCACAAAGTCGTTGGTGGCTTTTCTGAGCACTAAATTGTTATGTAGATGCCTCTCCATATCTAGGCTCTCCTGCGCTATTCCAGCACTACAGAATTTGTCGGCGCTATACAAATAAATTATAATAATAATTATATAGGACCCACATAGAGAAATAAACAGCTCTCAACCTAAAATGTCCCTTTCAAATTCTTTTTGAGGGACCCTTGTATTACTGATAAGACTTGATAGATTATCTCAACAGAGCGGAAAGTTTTAGATCATTGGTCCCTTTGTGTCACTTCCATCCTGTCACTAACCCTTATCCCCCTTATTCCTGCTTGCATCATTCCAACTCTGATCCCCCTCTTTCTCCAACATTCAATTCTCCTTTTACTTGACTTCTCCCCTCCCTCTTACTTCTTTTAGCTCTAACTCACACTACCACCAGCAATTCTATATAAAATAAAGTGTGGTGCATTAGACAAAGGATCAAGTGTGTGCATATGTATTACTTGTGTTGCATGTTTGCTTTATTTATGTAAGTGAGCTGTATGCAAATTGCAAAAAAGATGCAAATTTGTATAACTCCAGGACTATCTTTTTTATTTTATTTACTAATTTAGTTGAAGGAACTGAAAAAGGGATATTAAGAAAGCACCCTCTTTCTCCCAATAGTTAATGTGTGGGTTGCAAAAAAATAAAATTCAAACCTTATTAGAAAAAACAATAAAAGTGGGATACTTTGAAAATATTGATGCTAGTAATGATAAAACTTCACAGGAAATAGCTATCACTTGGTACTTCCCCTCCTTAGAGGTCAATACTAATAGTCTTAACAAAATGTTGATTTCTTCACAAGTTAGTATTTATTTATATGTAATACTGTGTAATCCCATCCTTTGTAAAACAGGGTAGTCTAGTTTCTAGAGTCTTGAATAGTGTTAGAATCCTATGAGCGTTAATATATAGAACACTATACCTTTAAATGTTATATTACATTTAATATTTATATTTTATATTGTGTAATAGTCAATCAAAGTGTTACTCATGTATGCAGAATATTATTGAGAGGAAAGCTGATCAGTGAAATTATACGCTTTCCGCTTTCTCTTTAAGGCCTTATCTTGTACCATAATGCATATTGCCTTCTCAAATTATTTTTTCTTATTAAAGAAACCAAGGTTGCACTAAATACTAAACCTATGTTCTTTTACTCAATTAATAATTATATACACTTTAATTGGAACACTTCTGTCCAGATTAACACTATTATCCCACATACCTTTATAGTTACCTTTCATGCTGATAATTCCATGAGGAATTAATTTGAGAAGGCTTAAAAAGAAAGTATATTATTTCACTGACTCTTAAAAAGATCAGCTTTCCTCTCAATAATATTCCACATACATGAGTAACACTTTGACTATTTACGCTATATAAATATTAAGGTACTAAAATATTTAAAGGTATAGTGTTCTATATTATTAATGCTTAAAAGGATTCTAGCACTATTACAGGACTCTAGGAAATTATAATCCCTGTTTTTACAAAGGTTGGATTACATAGTATTACCTTGAATAAAATATAACTTGTGAAGAAATCAACATTTGCTTAAGACTATAGTATTGACCTCCAAGAAGGCAAGTACCAAGTGATAGCTGTTTCTGTGAGGTTTCATCATAACTAGCCTTCAATGTTTTTTTTAATTAACCCCCTTTTATTATTATTTATTTTTTTTTTTTTTAAAGGAGCTTTATTGAAAAAAATAAACAGACATTATACATGAAAGTCAATGGTATGCATGAAAGATATACAGAATTTGACAAGAGCTTTGACAATCATTTTGCTCCATTTTTACAATTTTTAGAAATTTTCTGTAACATGAAATATAACTTTTGTAGATGGGGCCCAAAAATTGGGCAAAACAAACACATAAAAACCTAACAGGGCCAGTTGGAGTAAAATAAAATGATATTGACTTATTTCAGTATGTCATCACTACTAAGATGACCGGTCCTTGCGTACCCCTCGACTTCATGTCAATAAGTGATAGTCAGAGAATATACAGAGAGATATTGTGTGCTGAAATAGAGAGATGTGGAAAAGAAAGAAGGGTGAAAGAAGGGGGGGGGGAGAGAGGAAAAAAAAAAAAAAAAAAAAAAAAATGGGAGATAGGTAATCTCACATTGTGCACCTATCTGTTAAGTTACAGTGGTTCCAGGTCTACTAACTAGCCCGCCAGGCAGGCAACCGTCCACATCGCAGAGCAGGGCGTCATATAGACGTCCAGCTTCTGAATCCTAACATAGTGATATTTTTCCAGAAGCAGATGTCTGCACACTTTGTTTCCAATCCGCCAGCGTGGGAATCTGAGCTGATTTCCACCTCCGGGGGACAAGGTTCTTGGCTCCTGTCAACATCAATTTTAGAAGTGTCTTTTTCAGACTGTCCTTTATTTTATTGGGGAAATGGAACAACAAAATCTCTGGATTTTTGGAATATCCATCTCCAGAATCACCAGGAATCTCCCGCCAAACGGAGGTCCAGAAGGGCTTTTATAAAGTTTTTATTTTTGACAACCCACACATTAACACTTGGGGAGAAAGAGAGTGCTTACATTTTTTTTTAGTTTCTTCAACTGAATTAATAAATGTGCATGTCGCGATCGCTCTCTGCTGTGATCGCTTCCTTCTTCCCTGTGTCAGAGTGGTAGCGCTTTCTTGGGTTGCTTAGCAACCCTGTTCTCGTCGGCCCCTTCTGCTGACGTCAGAAGGGCCTTCTTATTCCGGCGTCTCCTCTCCTCGGGGCCTGTTTGTTCTAATTCCTGGCTTGTGAGTACTTTTCGTATTTCTTGTTTTGATTAAGAATTGCTGGCTTATTTGACTCCTACCCTGCTTAACCCTTCCTGCCTGATTCCTGTTATCTGGGACTTTGCTTTTTAGAACATTTCACTGTTTAAACCCAAACTGCTTGTTAACAAGTTGCTGGACTTTGCCTGTTAGACTATTCTACTGTTTAACCTCAATCTGCCTGGATAACACGTTGCTGGACTTTGCTTGTTTGACCATTCTACTGTTTTACCCCAAACTGCTCATGATTACACTCTGCTGGAACTTTGCTTGCTAGACCATTCTACTGTTTAACCCCAAACTGCCTGATAACACGATTGCTGGACTTTGCTTGTTTAACTATTCTTCTGGTTAACCCCAACTGCCGGGATTACACGTTGCTGGAACTTTGCTTGCTAGACAATTCTACTGTTTAACCCCAATCGCCTGATAACACGTTGCTGGACTTTGCTTGTTTGACAATCCTTCTGGTTAACCCCTTCCTGTCTGATTTCATGTTGCCCGTTATTGCTGATGGATTACTCGTTTGGTTAACCCTTAACTACCCGAAGTTTCATCTCCTGACCCTGCTGTACCATCTTCCAGTTTATTTCAGTGAGTATATATTGCAGCTGTCGCAGGGTCAGGTTCTGGAATATACTCACAGTGCTAGAGTGTTATTCTAACTTCATTCTAGGCATTTGGGTCTAACTCTGGGACTTAACCTATCCTGACATTTACAAACAGGCCATATAATGGACCCTGGTGAGTTATCCAGAGCTTTGGCTCTACAGGGACAGCTTCTTGGAACCCACTCTTGCACACCTGCAATCCCTGGATTCTAAATTGGATCAAATTACTGCTTCTTTGCATAATCTCTCTCCACCTTCTCAAGTCTCTGCAACACCTGTTGTTCCTGCGGCCAGTTCTAACCCTGCATTTAATCCACCACAACATGCAGAACAGTTTTATTCCCAGAATTCCGCTACCGGAAAAATATGACGCAATCCTGAAGGCACTGTCGAGGATTTCTTAATCAGTGCCGCCTTCACTTCAGAAATAATCCTCAGATGTTTGTTTCCTCTTCCTCCAAGATCACCTTTTTAATTTCTCTTATGAAGGGTAAAGCCTTGGCTTTGGTTTCTCAACTGTTGGGAAAAGGGATGATCCTTTGCTCCATGATATTGACACTTTTGTATCCATATTTTCTTATGTGTTTGATAAACCTGGTAGATCAGCGGCTGCCGAAGCAGACTTTTAGATTTAAGACAGGGATCTCTTTCTGTAGCACAATACGCTATAGAATTCCGGACTTTAAACTGCTGAAACTATGTGGGAATCATGGGGGCCCTGCGTGCAGCGTTTCGGAAAGGTCTTTGTGATCGTTTGAAAGACGAACTGGTTTATAGGGATCTTCCTGATTCTCTTGAAGAACTTATCAACTTATGTATCAAAGCTAGATGCTCGTTACTCTGAGCGTCTCCATGAACGTGACCGTAACAGAAGATCCCTTATCAGATCTTCTTATCCGTCCTATGCCTCGTTCACCAAACCTTCCTACTCTAAATACTTCTATCTCTGAGTCAAGAGTGAACCCATGGAGGTTGGGTGCAATCAAATTATCCGAAGCTGAACCTTCTCAGAAGGCGTAATCTGGGACTATGTCCTTTACTGTGGTATTAAGGGGCATATGTTAAAAGATTGTCCAACTCGTCCAGTAAAAGCCAGGGCTTAACTCCAGAAAGAGGGGACTGAGTTAAGCCAAAGATCTTTTTCTACCCTCCAATCCCAAGCTGTTTGTTCCAGTCACTGTCCGCTTTGGCAACACCAAATTTCAGGCTCAAGCACTCATCGATTCTGGAGCTGCAGGAATGTTTATGGATTCGGATTTTGTCAATGCTTTTCGTATTCCTTTGCTTTTCCAAGAGCCAAGTAATTAAGGTCACTACTGTCAGTGGTCAACCCTTAGGTTCTGGTTTCATTCAATATTCTACGATACCAGCTTCTCATGTCTGTAGGAGTACTTCATTCCGAAACCATTTGTTTTGACATCATCTCTTCCCCACAGTTTCCTCTCATTTTGGGACTCCCTTGGCTTCAACTACATGATCCAGTTTTTTCCTGGTCTAAAGGAGAACTTGTTGCTTGGGATCTCTTGTTTCAAACAGTGTCTTCAGAATACTCCCAAAACTTCTAGTACAGGTTGTGGCAGTTTTGGACATTCCTGATTCCTTGCCTGAACATTATCATTCTTTTTGTGATGTCTTTTCTAAAAAGGATGCTGAAGTATTACCTCACACACCGGACTTTGATTGTCCCATTGACTATTACCAGGAGCACCTCTACCAAAGGGTAAAACATACGCACTTTCTCTTCAAGAAAATGTTTCACTTGAGGGAATATATCAAGAATAATTTGGCCCGAGGTTTTATCCGCCCTTCTTCTTCTCCAGTAGGAGCAGGTTTTTTCTTTGTGGAAAAAAAAGAAGGAGGTCTTCGTCTTGCATTGACTATCGTGCTCTTAATCAAATTACAATCAAGAATTGTTATCCACTTCCTCTCATTCCCGAATTATTTGATTGTCTCCAGGGTGCTTCCATCTTTACCAAATTGGATCTTCGTGGGGGCATATAATTTGGTCAGAATTCATAAAGGGGACGAGTGGAAAACTGCCTTCAACACTAGGTTTGGGGCACTATGAATATTTAGTTATGCCTTTTGGGTTATGCAATGCCCCTGCAGTTTTTCAACATTTGTTAATGAAATATTCAGGAGACTATCTTATTCAATTCGTTATTATCTATCTTGATGATATTTTGATTTATTCCGGAATTTACAGGATCACGTTCATCATGTTACACTAGTTACTTCCAGAGATTACGTGAAAATTCTCTCTTTGCCAAGCTTGAAAAGTGCTCTTTTCATCAAGAATCTATTATTTCCTGGGTACATTATTTCCCCATCTGGGATTCAAGATGGATTCTGACAAATTGTCGTCTATTATAGATTGGCCTAGACCTACTTCCTTAAAATCTCTTCAAAGGTTCCTGGGGTTTTGCCAATTACTATCGTAAATTCATAAAAGACTTTGCTAACATCTCGGCACCCCTTACAGCTCTTAGTAAGAAGGGGTCAGGATTGCAAGCATTGGTCTGATAAAGCCTTATAGGCATTTGAATCTCTGAAGTCTGCATTTACTTCGGCTCCCATTCTTTGCCATCCTGTTCCGAGTCTCCAATTCATCCTTGAAGTGGATGCTTCTCTGATTGCTGCTGGGGCTGTACTATCTCAGCGAAATCCTGTTACTAGCAAGATCCTTCCTGTGGGATTTTTCTCCAAGAAGTTCAATACTTCTGAACTGAATTAGGACGTCGGTAACAAGGAACTGTTAGCTATTAAGATGGCTTTGGAAGAATGGAGACATCTGCTTGAAGGCACGGTTCAACCATTTCTTATTCTCACGGATCATAAAAATCTTCTGTATCTTCATACTGCCAAACGCCTCAACTCACATCAAGCCCGATGGGCTCTGTTCTTTTCCAGATTTAATTTTGTCCTCTCTTATATTCCTGGGTTCTAAGAATACGAAAGCAGACGCTTTATCTAGACAATTTCGGGCCTCCTGATTCTACATTTTTTGGATTCTGAACCCATTCTCCGCCCTGCTAAAGTTCTAGCTCAGTTATCTACTTTTCCTTTCCAAGCATTACAGTCTGCTCAAGCCTCTGTTCCTTCATCCTTTAACATACCTCCTGGGATCTTGTTTGTACCTACAGAATTCCGCCTAAAACTTCTTTGTTGGGCTCATGATAATGTTCTGTCTGGACATCCAGGAGTGCGTAATACTTTGTGGAGACTCAAACAAAATGTCTGGTGGCCTTCCATGGGCAAAGATGTCAAGGATTATGTTGCAGGCTTGTCATTCCTGTACCTCTAAAAAACAGTCTTCATCTTACCTCTTGGACTCTTACAAACTCTGCTGTTCCGTATTATCCCTGGTCTCATGTTTTCCATGACTTTATTACAGATCTTCCTAATCTGCCGGAAATAAGACCATATGGGTTGTGGTAGACAGGTTTTCCAAAGCAGCTCATTTTGTTCCATTTCCTGGTTTACCATCGGCCTAGAAACTCGCTGAATTGTTTATTCTCCATATCACCAGGATTACATGGTTTCCTATGGACATTGTTTCTGATTGAGGAGTTCAATTTGTATCAAAGAATTTGGAAATCTCTGTGCAAACTGTTTGGAGTTACCATATCTCTTTCTACTGCCCATCATCCTCAGTCCAACTGTCAAACTGAGCGGGTAAATCAATCTCTTGAATCCTATCTCAGGCACTATGTTAATCATCAGCACTCCAATTGGTCTCAACTTCTTCCCTTAGCTGAACTTGCTTACATTCCCATTTCAATTCTTCTTTACAGACTTCTCCTTTTAAGGCAGCTTATGGATTTGTACCCAGAACTTTTCCTATGTCTTCGGGAGGTTCTGGAGTTCCTGGAGCAGATCGGTACAGTAAGAAATCTTTGTAAACACTGGAAGAAGATTCGGGAAATTCTTCTTCTCTCTTCTCAAAAGTATAAACGTTTGCTGATCGCAGACGCTGTAAGGCACCCTCATTTCGGACTAGAGACAAGGTTTGAGTTCCACCAATTCATTCGACTCAAACAACCTTGTGCTAAATTGGGTCCTAAATACATTGGACCATTCAGATTGTTTCCAAGGTATGTTCTACTGCCTACAGGGTGGCTTTAACCAGACAACTTGAAGATTCACCCTGTCTTTCACATATCTCTTCTTAAACCAGCAGTCTCTAACCGGTTTTCCACCAAATGTAAAGTTCCCTCTCCATTCCTTGTGGATGGTACTTCAGAATTTGAGATCAGTCAAATTCTTGATTCCAGATTACGGGGTAACCTTCTATATTATTTGGTCCATTGGAAGGGATATCCCATCACTGAACGTTCTTGGGAACCTGC
Organism: Bombina bombina; assembly: GCF_027579735.1. NCBI lineage: Eukaryota > Metazoa > Chordata > Amphibia > Anura > Bombinatoridae > Bombina > Bombina bombina. The sequence goes on along the minus strand of NC_069499.1, from coordinate 1,441,016,183 downwards.
TTCTCATGTCCGTGCCTCTGCTTTGATCAAACAGTTCCACGCCCAGAATCCTTCAAAGCCTGTTCGTGTTCCTCGGAGGGGTCCTTGAGGAGGGGGCACTGTCGCGATCGCTCTGCTGCTGATCGCTTCCTTCTTCCCTGTGTCAGCGCGGTAGAGCTTTCTTGGTTGCTTAGCAACCCTGTTCTCGTCGGCCCCTTCTGCTGACGTCAGAAGGCCTTCTTATTCCGGCGTCTCCTCTCCTCTCCTCGGGGCCTGTTTGTTCTAATTCCTGGCTTGTGAGTACTTTTCGTATTTATTGTTTGATTAAGAATTGCTGGCTTATTTGACTCCTACCCTGCTTAACCCTTCCTGCCTGATTCCTGTTATCTGTACTTTGCTTGTTTGAGCATTTCACTGTTTAAACCCAAACTACTTGTTAACACGTTGCTGGACTTTGCTTGTTAGACTATTCTACTGTTTAACCTCAATCTGCCTGATAACACGTTGCTGGACTTTGCTTGTTTGACCATTCTACTGTTTAACCCCAAACTACCTGATTACACGCTGCTGGAACTTTGCTTGCTTGACCATTCTACTGTTTAACCCCAAATTGCCTGATTACACGCTGCTGGAACTTTGCTTGCTAGACCATTCTACTGTTTAACCCCAAACTGCCTGATAACACGTTGCTGGACTTTGCTTGTTTAACTATTCTTCTGGTTAACCCCAAACTGCCGGATTACACGTTGCTGGAACTTTGCTTGCTAGACAATTCTACTGTTTAACCCCAATCTGCCTGATAACACGTTGCTGGACTTTGCTTTTTTGACAAATCCTTCTGGTTAACCCCTTCCTGCCTGATTTCATGTTGCCGGTTATTGCTTGATGGATTACTCTTTTGGTTAACCCTTAACTACCTGAAGTTTCTTCTCCTGACCCTGATGTACCATCTTCCAGTTTATTTAAGTGAGTATATTATTGCAGCTGTCGCAGGGTCAGGTCCTGGAATATACTCACAGTGCTAGAGTGTTATTCTAACTTCATTCTAGCATTTGGGTCTAACTCTGGACTTAACCTATCCTGACAGTGCAATTTGATACTCAGCAGACAGTAGCCACAACACAAATATAATAATAAAGGCATGGATTACAAAATGGCCTAGTACAGTCAGGATACCAGATAAGGTGACAAAATCACTACTCACATGGAGCAAAGCACCAAGAGGGGTGCTTATATTGCAGGCTGGAACTTTGTAGTTGTCCAGCTGACTAAGAGCAGGCAGTGTAGGTCCAGTAGATGAGTGAGGTGTTAATATCCAAAGATGTAGGCAATTCCTATATTTAAAAGACACAAAGCCACATTGCCTAGCAGAGTACAACACTCAGACCACACGCAGTGATAAAGTGGACTTACATAGGTGTAGCACCAAGAAGGTGCCAAAAACACAGGATGAAACTTCTCAGCCACCCAGCAGACTGTTCTCAAGCAAACAGCTTACAGAGGTCCTGTGTAGGGGGAATCTTACTGAATGCATATTTATTAGTGTATCAATATACAAGCCTATATAATCTTCATAGGAACCAATATATCCCATATATTGCTTGGAGAGTAAATACATATTACCTCTTGTGTTTTTGTTACAAAATAAAAACACATGGAGCTCAAAAGAATAGATCTAGATAACTTTTAAAGATTCTCTGTCTGGGTGTTATTTGAGATCATGTGTCTCTAATGGATCCTCTGTTGGAATTTAAGCCAAGATCAACTGACCTTATCTTGTCCCTGAGACGATGATCACACTTAACTGCAGGTGAACAGCAAACGTCAGCCGGTGGCGGAAGTCCCACTCCTAAACACAACGTGTTCACGGCCATCTCATGACTGGATCACTCCCCAACAGGAGTTTGGCGAATCGTCTGAGGGAAGGGAAAGGGTGTGTGTCAAAACAACATGACAGAGAGGAGGATAGTACACACGTCATATGGGGGGAGAGAGAGGTGTGTTGAATTGGATCAGCACTTAAAAGACCAATATATGACTAAACCAAAAACTGACATATTGAGAACATTAAAGTGCTAAAAAATATCTGATATATCAAGAACTAATACCATTTACCTATACACCATTATATAAAATAAATATGTCCGGACTTATAATATATGATGAAAATGAAAGTACCTAGGTGGAAGAAACTGATGGCTTAGGGGTGCTGAAAAGGAATGTGTTGGCAATAAGGCCGCTAATAAAAAATATATAAGGTAACCCTGATCATGGTGCCCTAGCCAGAAATGAATGTGTGTACTGGTGTCAAGCAAATGTATTAAAACAAAGTAGTAGTACTAACATGTGGATGGGTGTCAAACAGGTGTCACTAATAATGTATGAGAGAATATCATACTTAAATGTGGACCAAATGCAAATGGACCCCAGGGGTGTAAAGGAGAGAATACTCTAAAAGGAGCAGGAATTAATAAAAATAAAGGTTATGGGTATGTGATGAGAGTGACATACAGCCATAGTCTATAAATGTTCGAAAAAAAATTAATGTATATTGATATGCAAGAAGAGCAGAATGACAGTAAAGGCCAATATAGGAACTATTAATATGCAATAAATGGCTGGTGTATTAAGCTGAAAAACTGTGTTTGTAAGCCTCAAAAACAGGGGGTTGATAAGGGGAGTATTTGTGTGGTGAGATAGATGAGAAAATGAGATGTTCAGGGAGATAAAATATTGTATGAATGAGAAAATGTTATAATGAGACAGAAGACACTAAGGGAGGTGGAGAAGATAAGAATATGGGATACACTAGTGCAGAGTATAATAGAATCAGGTAATGTAGATTGTGTGTTCTTTCCTTAGATAATGCTATAGACAGAGAAAATAAATAAAAGCTGCCATTTCTAGATTCTCATTCAGGCCAACGGGGCCTAATTGTTCTTAGAGCGGTGATCCAAAAAGATTTCCCTTCTTGTAAGAGTCACCAGGAAAGCATTTGGATTCAACCTAAAGATCTGTTCAATGGGAGTAATTGTAATAACATTTTAATAGTCCCTTGTGTGCCTGAGTGCAAATCTAGATATTTTTATATTATTTTTCATATTACTAGCATATTCTCCCCATCTCTTTGTTTACTTTCCTGCAGGTGCGACCTACATATTGGGCCCACAAATTCAGTGTAGTAAATAAACCACAAAGGTGGATTTCTTAATGGGGAACTGTTCACCCGTAATACTGGACTTGAAGGATTGAGCCCCGTGTGTGATATATTTACACATAACACAACGTTTCTTAAAACATTTCTAGGCACCCCATCTTAGTAAGGCTGTTCTTATGAGAGGCCCGATGTGAGTTTGTCCCACACGATTTTACTAGAGGCAAATCGTGTTTTTCAAAGTGGGGGCTCTACGGTATGTTATTTTGTTTTTTTGTACCAATAATGTTCTTAAGTATTGAGTCATTGCATAATATTGGCTAATGTCGATAAAGTATCTTTCTAATCTCCCAATGATTGGAGTTGTACTTGGTAATGAGTAAAGTAGGACCATTCTCTAAAAAATATGTTTCTTGGTCTTTAAAAAATAGTGATTTATATCCTTCTCTCTAACTTTGGTATAGTCTCTATTTATGAGATGTTCCGGATAGCCTTTCTCCAAAAATGTATCGCTAATAATTGTCGCTTGTTCCTCATAATCCAATAAAGTGGAACAGTTCCTCCTTATTCTCTTGAACTGGCTGTAATGGGATATTGTTTTTTCCAATAGTGGTTGCTTTCATAGTGTAATAAAACTATTGCAACCCACCTGTTTGAAATATGTTTTGAAAGATACTAATCTTTCACTAGACCAGGAAAGATATATATCAAGAAAAGCAATGTGATCCTTATGTGATATATGTTATAAAAGAAATTATCCCAAAAACATTATTGTTAAGGTGAGTGACAAAATTAACAATATGAGATTCAGATCCTTTAATTACTAACAAGAGGTCATCAATATAATGACCATAGAACATCAGGCTTGCCGCAAACATGGAGTCGAAAAATATATTGATTCTCAAAAATTCCCATAAATAAATTTGCAAAACTAGGGGCAAACCTGGTGCCCATGGCTGTTCCCCTTGTCTGTAGATACAATTTACCTTAATATAGGAAGTAATTGTGCTGGAGAATATAGGAAATTATCTCAAGAATAAACTCCCTTTGTCTACAGGGCATATATATATATATATATATATATATTATATATATATATATATATATATATATATATATCTTGTTCTAAAAAAGAACATATAGTCTTGTTTAATGTTGGAGTATAAAACGCAAATATCGCATGTAAGCCACCAACAATCTTCATCATCTTGTATGCCCTTTAGTTTATTTAAAAGGTATGTTGAATACTTAATATATGATGGCAGGGTGACAAAATACTTTTGAAGGAAGAAAACAATGTATGCTGATAACGAATCAGTCAGGCTACCTATACCAGCAATAATAGGGTGACCTTGTGGGTTAACTGGTCCTTGTGAGGCTTGCAAACACTGTTTTTAGCTTAATACACCAGATGTTTATTGCATATTATGGCTCCTATATTGGCCTTTACTGTTATTCTGCTCTTCATGCATATCAATAGACATTGCTTTTTCCCCCGCCATTTATGGTCTATGACTGTGTGTCGCTCTCATACATACCCATACTTCCTTTTTTATTAATCTCTGCTCCTTTTAGAGTATTCTCTCCTTTACACCCCTGAAGTCCCTTTGCACTGCAGTTCATATTTCAGTATGATATTCTCTCATACTTTATCAGCGACACCTGTTTGACACCCATCCACATGTTAGTACTACTTCTAGAGTATTAACGATATTTGCTTGACACCAGTATACATTTTAGTCTATGACTAGGGCACCATGATCAGGGTTACCTTATATATTTTTATTAGTGGCCCTATTCCCAGCACATTCCTTTTCAGCACCCCTAAGCTATCAGTTTCTTCCACCCAGGCACTTCAATTTCATCATATATTAAAAGTCCTGGACATAATTCATTTTTATATTGTGGTGTATAGGTAGATGGTATTAGTTTTTGATATATCAGATATGTTTTAGCACTTTAATTTTCTTGATATGTCAGTTTTTTTTGTTTAGTCATATATTGGTTCTTTTATGTGCCGATCCAATTCATGACACCACTCTTTCCCGTTATGACTTGTGTACTATCCTCCTCTCTGTCATGTTGTTTTACTCTTAAGGTATTAGAGGCTCCATTCCTCTTTCATATACCATTTAAATCTTCAGCCTATCCCTTGACAACCCACCATTTGCCCCAATCTCACCCTTATGGCAACACCTGAAATAATCCACACTGACACCAGAGTTTGGCTAAATATGGAAAGTCACGTTTAATAATTTAATTACATTTCTTATTGGGTAATAACATACCCTAAATCAAACTCAACAACCAAAATGCACCAGCATTTTCAACACCAGAACTTGAATCCCATGTGTCAGGGTGGGAGACCACAAAAACCCCCCCCTGTGGCAGAGCAGGAGGGGGAGGATAGAACCTGCAGCATATACCAGCCATTAGCTAGACCATCAAATCACGACTTAGGCTGGGTATGCTACAGGATCCCCTCCGCCCCTCTCATGCCCTGCCCACTTCCTACCCCCCTTTCTCCTCCCCCACTATTCCAGTTAGGAACCCAGCCCTTATGCCGCTCCTGTCATAGCCATTCCTTCTGCTTATTTAAGGTCTTAGAGGCTCCATTCCTCTTTCATATACCATTAAATCTTCAGCCTACCCCTTGACAACCCACCATTTGCCCCAATCTCACCCTTATGGTGACACGTGACACCTGAAATAATCACACTGACACCAGAGTTTGGCTAAATATGTAAAGGTCACGTTTAATAATTTAATTACATTTCTTATTGGGTAATAACATACCCTAAATCAAACTCAACAACCAAAATGCACCAGCATTTGCAACACCAGAACTTGGATCCTATGTGTCAGGGGTGGAGACCACAAAACCCCCCCCTGTGGCAGAGCAGGATGGGGAGGAGAGAACCTGCAGCATATACCAGCCATTAGCTAGACCACCAAAATCACGACTTAGGCTGGGTTTGCTACAGGATCCCCTCCACCCCTCGCATGCCCCGCCAACATGCCAGATCCCAATTTCACCACCACTAAGATTCTTTCCGCCAATCACCACTTAGACTTTCCCGTGACCTTTCCTTACCTTTATTATATCCTCCAGCATCCTCCTGATGTCTTCCAGGAACTGGTAATTACTCGCCTTGTTTAGGTGAACTCCATCTGCATGAATATCTCCTCCCTTTTTGCTGCTATTAATGGATGCTCCAGTACTAGGCCTCCTATGTCCCTCACTGCCTTGGGCCACTACCAGATTAATCTTCTTCCTGGATCTATAGCCCGCCCTTTGTGTGTCCGTATTCCTCCAAAACAATCTCAATATTATGTTTGACCATACTATTCCTTACTCCTCGCCATGCTATTGCCAGCCAACCCATTACTCCTTTTATTTTCTCCTCCAATTCTCTTAGTGGGTATGATCCAATATCGTTCCTACCTAAATGTATAATCAATACGTCCGGCGCCCCCATCTTTGTCTTGCCTGATGTATGGTGCCTTCTAACTCTTCCCACTTCATTCCCCGCTTACCTATCCATTCTAACACTGGCCTCAGTGTGTTTAAAACCTAAGTGCGCCCTTTTGCCAATGATGCAGCCCTAACGTGTGCCCAGTATACGTATGAGTGTCCCACCACCCATATCCACAAAGCTCCTCCTTGCAACAAGATGGAGAAAAAACATTTTCATTCAGGTTGGTTCATAATTACAAGATAAATTATTTCCTCTAAATGCAATTATAGCCCCCATTCAGCCTGATGTAGGACTTGTATGCCGCTGATTTCCCACCTCCCCATCTTTTTAATCTGCTCAGCCGAGCACCCCGCTGCTTGCCGCGATTGTTGCTGCCCCTATTCTAAATGAATGTGGGGCGTAGTATACATTTGCCCGACCTAGTTTCCTCACCACCCGTTCTAGCACCTTCCGAAATTGAAAAATTGAGATGCTAGTCCCGTCCTTATGTCTAACAAAATGCGGGCCCCCTGCCCTCTCTGCTAACATAAACTCCTTTACTGCTGCTACTGGGCAGGATGCACCCCCTGCTGTTCCCATTGAAACCCATACCCCTTTACCAGCCGTATCCGTCTTTGATTTCCTGATCAGAACTAGTACTGCCTTCGCACCCCATCTCACACTCCACTTGTCGGAGACCACTGTCTGAGTCTTTTTTTATTCCTAGCCAGCAACTCCCCTATTCGCAATGCTCCATGAAAAGCCAGTGAAAACGCCACCCTGAATACCAGTGCCTCATCCTTATCAAAACATACTTCTTTAAGCACCGCTATCATTTCCGCAAGTCTATCCTCTGTTATCGTTACCTTCTATCTTTTTGCTTCCTTTCTCCTGCGCCCCATCCCCTTAATACCTTCTTCACCACAAATCTTTTTGTTACATCCTTTCTTCCTTGTGTAGCTGTTGCAAAATACGACACTCCTGCCATTACTGTGCCTAACTGCCCTTTCTTCATAACTCCCTGTTTTAATACCCCTAGCCATTCTAAAAAACTGGTTTCTTCCTTCTGACCTACAGTCCTGTTAAATTCACACACCGTTCCCAATATTTCACGTATACTGCCCACGTTTCTGACGCCACAGACTTCTCTACCATTTCCCTGATTCCGTCTATTTGCTGCCAATCTGCCAAAGAAAAACAGGGCAGTAATCACCTTCCTTTCTTGCTCCAGGAGCGACTTTTCTAAATATTTCCCATTTAAAATGTGAAAGTGCGTCCGCCACAATATTTCTATACTCTGGTATATGCTTAGCCTTGAAACAAATATTATACTTAAGGCACTTCAAGACAAAATACCTCAAATATTTAATTACTGGGCCAGATGATGATGACAAATTATTCATTACATCAACTACCGCTTGTTATCAGACCAGCATATTATTCTTTTCTTCTCCAATATATGGCCCCATAGCTCTATTGCCACTATAATGGGAAATAATTCTAACAGAGTCATGTTCCTTACCCATCCTTTCTCCTTCCAATCAGGAGGCCATTCGCCTGTGCTCCATCTACCCTGAAAGTATGCCCCCAAAACCCGCACGCCTGCTGCATTCCGTAAAAAAACTATAATTCCTCCACTGACATCACCTCCTCCCATATCCTGACTCCATTAAATTTGTCTAAAAATGAATACCACACTCTGAGGTCCTCTTTCATTTCCCTATTCACACGGACCATATGCTCAGGCAGCTTGGCCCCTTTTGTTCCCATCTCCAACCTTCTTTTAAATAACCTACCTACTGGTATGACTCTGCACGCAAAATTTAAGACCCCCCAGCAGTCTCTGCATCTCCCTGAGTGTCACTTTATTTCTTTTCAACATTATTTTAATCATATGTTTCGCCTTATCAATCTTATCCACAGGAAGCTCGCATTGGCCTCTCTCCGAATCTATCATGATTCCCAGAAAAACAAGCCTTGTACCTGGCCCTTCCGACTTTTCTGCTGCTACTGGCACCCCCAATTCTTTGAACATGACTTCCAGCTTTCCAGATTCTACATTCATCAGTTTCCTTCCTGCCCACAACCAGAAAATCATACTCTCACATCCCATCTTTTCCGTAAACAACCAATGTAAAAATGAACTAAACATTTCAAAAATTGAACAAGAAACCGAACACACCATGGGCAAACACTTATCTATATAGTAACAACCATCGAACTTACAACCAATCAAATTAAAACTACCCGGATTCAAAGGTAACAACCTAAAAGCAGACTCCATATCAATCTTTGCCATCAATGCTCCCTTCCCCTAGCCATTTCACTATATTCACCGCACTATCAAAGGATTGATATTGCACTGAAAAATCCAATTTATCAATTGCGTCATTGACTAAAATTCCCCCTGGGGTAGGACAGGTGCTGTATCATCCTGTATTTTCCTTTCTCTTTTTCAAGGTACTACCCCAAGGGGAGACAACAATCAAATCCACACAAGGCCTCTTCTTAAATGGCCCTGCCATTCTACCCAGTTTAACCTCCTTCTCCAACTTCTCTGCTAACACCTCGGGAAATTCTGCTGCAGATTTCAGGTTTCTAGCCTGCTTTGCCCCTTTAACCTCTGTTTTAACTGGAACAATAAAACCTTCGTGCAAACCCTTTGTTAATAGGTTTCTTTCCTCTCTCGGCGGATATGCTGCTAATTCCTCAATAATTCTATCGGTTCTCAGTGGTGTTTTGGCCATTTCCCGCTACTCCTGTCCCGTTACTGTTGCTCTCGTGCCCTCAAAAGGATCAGATACCTTCATCAACAATTTTATCTCCCTTTCTCTCCTAATTGTAAATTCCCCTTCCTGAATTCCCTATCGTAATCCTTCCAGACGAAACCGCCATATGTGGTATAGAATTTGGCTATTAAATGGATGTACCGCAGTACCCCCCTTCGCTTTATCAGGGTTAGCCGTTATGAAGCATTCCGCATAGATTACTATTCCCTTCATCCCCATTCTGGAAATGTTTGCCTTGCCTTCCTCCCCTTGCCTTCGTCTCCCCTGGACTTAAATGCCAGTGCATCCCTAGTCATCTCAAAAACATCCACATATCTGCCCCTCTGCGCTTTCTGACCACCTTTGCTTTCAAATGCGTGGGAAGGGGTAAAAGTTTGGTCCCTGCTACTTCATCATCCAGGTTCACCCCATTCCGGTGCTATATACGCCCTCTGCTATCTCTCTCCCCGCCCCCTTTTTTCTCTGCTTTGCATATATCCTTCTCACAATTTTCAATATTTTTCTCTGCCTGCTACCATTGCTCTCCGTCATCCTCAGAATCAAATTCGCTGGAACTCTCAGATGACTCTGATTCACTACTCACACAATAATACATTTTCTTACCGTGCTTCATCTGTTGCCTAGGAAACTCGTTCTTTCCTTCATTGCCCGCTGTTGCCGCTCCCTGCAACGCTGCATCTTTTCCACCTTCCTCTTTGTCCTTTGCTCCTTTATGCGCTGCCAGCCCTCTATCCCCTTTCTGAAAGATATCAACCATTCGCATTAGTCCTATCACCCCTCTTATAGCTGTTATGTCCCCCAGATCTCTGACCAGCCCTTGTGCTGCTGCGGCCTTTCACATTTAAATTCATAGCCTCTCTTCCCCTTTCCCCAGCGTCCACCATTATATATGTATTGCCCTCTACATCCCTGATTGTCCTGGGGTGCTCTGCCCTAAACCCCTCCTGCCTCACTCTTTTCTTGGGCCTTTCTCCCTCTGACTCCTCTGCTATTAAACCTCCACATACCCGGAGGCCCCTTGTACACTCCCCTTCTCTCCCTTACTGCCCTCCCTCCCTGCTCCTATCGTGCCAGCACGGCTTGGACCACTGGGTCCACAACCGGGCCCCCTCCTCCCTTGATTGAGCCCAGCCTGTTTGGGCCCTTTCCCTCCTTCATCAGCTATTGCCTCCAGCGGTGTTGGCCCCCCTCCAGCTCCTATCAACGTTATCCGTATAGTGTGCCAGGCCTCCCTTAGGACCTTCCGCTGCCAATTGCCCCTCTTCCCTTGATCGAGCACAGCCTGGTTGGGACCTCTCCCCCCTCCTATCCGCTATAGACTCTGGTGTAATTGCACCCCCCCTCCCGCTCCTATTATCATTCTCCGGCCAGTGGGCCGGACTTCCCTTGGGCGCATCCGCTGCTGCTTTTAGAGTGATGTCATACATACATTGACACCCTTCCAGAGTGCACGCGCACGCTGAGGATCTGCGACCAGGGGGAGGGGGGGACTCTACAGCTATGGCTACACCCAAAAACATGGAGGGCATCCCCCGCATTAGATCGATGCGACTCCTTGCTTTATGCCTGTTGCGCCCCCCTGCCGCCTATTATGCCCCTACTCACAGGCCACTTGTTAGCCGAAACGCAAGCCCTCCCTCCCGGCTGGGGATCTAGCACCATGCAGGGCGGCCCACCCGGTACTCTCCCTAGAAGCCGCCCTTTCATTTTCTGTTGGGCCCGCTCTGTCTCCTTGCCGTAGGGGAAATTCGGGGCTAGTTGAGCACTCAGAGTCACTAAAGAGCAAAAGATCCCCCATACTTACATTGGATGTTTCCGACAAAGCCCACCACATCCTCATCAAACACCCTACTAATACTCATGGCTCCTTCTCCTAAGCTTGCTCTCGCAGGTTTTGTTACCACTTCAACTCCAACTGGAACCTCAAACTTCTGCTTCTGACTCTCCTTCTGTTTTTTCTCTAGCAGCTTCAGCCTCTTCTGCACCCACATTGCCCTTGTCCTCCAAAGGGTCTCATCGTGGGTAAGGAAACGCCTGGGGATCTTCCTGCTTCTAGTAGACATCTTCAAACACCTTCTCTGAAACAAAAAGGTTAGTAATACTGTACTTCCTGTTTTCCTAACTATATATACCTCTTCCCCACCCCCTACCTGCTATCCCTGTAAGCCCTCCTCTGACCCTTATCTATCGCTCTCTCCCTATTCCCCCTCTAACTTCCTACCCCCCTTTCTCCTCCCCCACTATTCCAGTTAGGAGCCCAGCCTTTATACTGCTCCTGTCATGGCCATTCCTTCTGCTTATTTTCTCTCAGACGATTCGCCAAACTCCTGTTTGGGGTGTGATCTTGTCATGAGATGGTCCGCGAACACGTTTTGTTTAAGGGTGGGGCTTCCACCACTGTCTGCCGTTTGCCATTCACCTGCAGGTAAGTGTGATCATCATCTCAGGGACAAGATAAGGTCAGTTGATCTCGGCTTACATTTCAACAGAGGATTCCCCCCTACATATGTGATCCTTCGTAAGTATGATATATATATATATTTATAATTCTTCTATTGATGTGGTATTTTGTTATTTGTTATTTTTGTTATTATTTTTTTCTTTAGTTATGTATATTATTTGATTTATTGTGTTTTGAATGCTGTTTGTTTACAATATTAGAATGTTTCTATTCTTGTATCTATGACTACCCATCAACAGGGTGCTACCAATTGAGATTTAGATTAATTTTATTACAGCCTCCAGAGGGGCTATATATAGCAAGTATATTTCATTGCTTTTACTAGTCTGATGAAACAGTCCTCTTGTGACTGAGAAAAACGTTGCTGTTTTTTTAATAAAGGCTATATACTTTTTTATATACACTTGCTTTTTATTAATCCTGGAGGAACCTAATATCCTGGGAGTGCTGTAGACATTTTTACACAGGAACTCTGTGAGCTGTTTGCTGGAGAACAGTCTGCTGGGCAGCTGAGAAGATCAAAGCCTGTGTTTTTTTTTTTTTTTTTTTTTAAATTCGGTTTTATTATTGAGGATACAACAAATGAGTACAGGTACCAACAAATACAACCGTCTCAGCATTCATATAAAAAGATTACATACTTATTAGCCAGAAAGTTAACAGGATACATATGGACAGTGTAAGTAAGTTTTCCGACTAGTTAAGCCCACATAGAAGGGTAAGACACAGCCGTATTGTAGAACCATTCGTTGTTTACAAGGAAAAGCAGGTATTAGTTTCCAGTGGATGATTGCACGTATCCCTCAATATCTTTTTTCTTTTTTAAACTTAAAAAACAACAACAACTTAACATTTCTAATACATCTAACAACAATTAAAACTAAGTGCCTTGTTACCTAAGTAGTATACCCTCATGTTGACCCTCACATGTCCAGCCCTATGGCGTAATAAAAATGTGTAAGTGGGAGAGAAGGAAGAGAAAAAAAAAAAAAAAGGGGGAAGAAGGAAAAGAGGAGAAAGGGGGGGGGAGGGTGTGGGTGTAGTGTGAAGAGGAGGAGGGGGACCTCCCAGGTGCAATTAAAAGAAAGATTCAATCAGAATCATCTCAGACCCATCAGTTCTGTTCTGGGGGGTCTCCTCGGTGGTTAAAGCGGCCCATTCTCCCCGCAGAATGCCCTCCAACACTATCTCATGCTGTGCAAAGGGTTTAAGAATTTGTTTTTGCTGTCCTGGTGGTAGCTTTTCTATAAGATGTCTCCATTTCCTCAGAAAAGGTTGTAGTCTATGTTTAGTGTCCCAGCAAGCGTCTTGTCTCTCAATAAACATGTGCCTAAAGAGAACCCCCTTAAACTGTGTCAATGAAGGTGCTGAGCGAGAACACCATAGGGTAAGAATACAATGTCTTGCAAGTAGTGTACACAAAGTCAGTAGAGGCTGTTTCTTACTATCTATACCAGTCCATGTAAACAGATATATATTGGTGGGATTGAATGAGATGTCAAGACTCATGGTTACCTTAAGCCAGTATTGCAGGCATCCCCAGAATTTCTTAAGTAAGGGGCAGTCAAAAAAGTAGTGGACTAAAGAGGGATTGGGGAACTGACATTTTATGCATTGGTTTGGGAGATGGGGGTTCCATTTTCGCCCTTCTACTAGGGGTGATATAGTCTCTGTTAATCAATCTAATTTGCGCCTCCCGCAATGGCAGTGCCAAAGTTGCTGATTTGGTTTTCAGGAGACTATCTTTGACGTCCTGAATGGATATCTCTGCAGTAGTGTCCAATTTCAGTTTTTCCAATAATCCTACCTGGGCCTTAGCACTATATGGCCGAAGAATTTCCTGATATATCCCTGACATAGAAAAGTTCCCCAGTTTGAAGGCAGTTTGGGGAATTGCAAATGGGGCCTGATTCCAGAATCCTGGGTTGGCGTCCATTATGGCTCTGATATAATGCCTGAGTTGCAGATAGGCATAAAAGTGTTGATTTGGAAGGTTGTAGGACGCTTTCAGGTCCTGAAATGTTCTGACGGTGTGCGACAACGGGTCTAAAGCATCCCCGAGCCTCCGCAGTCCCCTCTCGTCCCATATTGCAAATGGAGCATGTTCATCTCCTCCTGGGAATTTAATGTTGCCCCTGATAGGTATATACTTAGGTGAAGGGCACAGTTGGCCCAGTGCCTTGTGCGCCTTAGACCAGGCCGCAAGCGGATCTCTATACAAAAACGTTGTTCTTTATGTGTTGGGGTATATCCCCTGGTTGGCAATATGGGAGGTATGCCAGGCCACAGCGCTCAATTACCGCCCTCCTCCAGTTGCTTATCATAGAAGTGTGCCGTACCCAGCTGCCAATCCAGTACTAGTCTTATTAAAGCAGCCCAGTTATAATATTGGATATGTGGCAAAACCCAAGCCACCATTAAGAAATGAGGCATGCAGTTTATTGGCTGCAATTCTGGGTTTTTTTCCCTTTCCATATGAAGCAGTTCAGAGCTCTATTGAGCCTCCTCACCCCTCCATTAGTCATCAAGAAGGGCAAACAAGCAGTGGGTACAGGAGCCTAGGTAATAGTGACATTTTAAATAAGTTTACCCGTCCCGTGAGACTGAGCGGAAGGTTATGCCAGCTTGTCAAACGAGAGCATATCGAATTGCACTGTCGGGTGATGTTGAGGTCATATATTTTATGTGGATTCTTATGTAGGTTAATACCTAAATATGTAAGGGAGTCAGTTACCTCAACAAAGGGGTACCGGGTAGTGTCCGATGTGTGTTTGTGTAGCACAAGATCTCGGAGCTTAGTGTTGTTCACCTTATATCCCGAGAATCGGCCGAATAATTCCAGTGTCTCAAGGATCTTAGGTATAGATGACTTAGGGGAATCCACAAATAACAACATGTCGTCTGCGTACAGTGCAAGATGAAGTACTCGTTTCCCCAAGTTTATTCCCGGAATTTTTTTTCGCAGGGTCACTGCCAGGGGTTCCAGGGCCAGATCGAAGATCAGAGGAGACAGGGGGCACCCCTGTCTAGTGCCCCTCCCTAGGGAGAAGCTCAAGGAGAAGCAGCCGTTAACCAGGATATGAGCTGTAGGGGTTGAGTAGAGTTTCCTCAATACCTCCATATACGAGCCTCGGAAGTTAAAGTGATTCAGGACATCAAATAGATAAGGCCATTCGACACGGTCGAAGGCCTTCTCTGCATCTAGGGAAAGGAGAAATGCCTCCGAATTGTCTCCTCCAGGACGGTTCTGCCCCCGTTCCCAGTAATAGTTGATAACATGTAGCACACGTCTTAAGTTGGTTACCGGGGTACGCTGGTACACAAAACCAGTTTGATCCCGGTCTAGGAGAGTAGGCAAGATAACTTTTAGGCGATTTGCAAGAATCTTCGTAAAGATCTTGTAGTCCGAATTTAAGAGCGAGATCGGACGATATGATCCCGGCTCCAACGGATCTCGTCCCGGCTTCGGAATTAGAGTGATATGAGCGAAGAAGAAAGGTATCGGAAGGGTGGTTACCTTCCTTGAAGAGGCCATTGTACACTTGATTAAGTATGGGCGACACCTGCGGCAGTAGCAGACGATAAAGTTCTATGGGGAGACCGTCCGGACCCCGCTACTTTACCCACAGACAAGGATTTGATTGTGGTCTGTACCTCCTCCACTGAGAAGGGGGCGTTAAGAGACTCCAATTGGTCATCTGTCAACTTTGGAAGTGATACTGAGCGCCAGAATCGTTCCAATACCTCCGTTGGAGGCTCTGATTGACTAGTGTACAGCTGTTTATAGTAGAGAGCAAAACCCTCCGCTATCTCTAGAGGTGTCCTATATGTATCGCCGTTCAGCTGTATCGCCGCGACCTCTCGACTCGTCTCTCTTGCATTTACTAGGTTGGCAAGCAGCTTACCCGATCTGTTCCCATATCTTGGAATTTACTCGCCGACTTCAACAGGTCAGAAGCCGCTTTCTGTTTCAGGAAAGCCTCTAACTCCTCCCTAGCCAACAACGAACAGCCTCTTGTGTGTCCCTGGATCTGGAGACATGGTAAGTTTGGTAAGACTGTTCCAGGGTCTTCTGTAGCTCGTCATGTCTCTGTTGTGCCCCTATGCTTTAAATTAGCTACATAGGAAATAATGTGTCCTGTTAGAACTGCTTTGGCAGTATCCCAGAACAGCTGTGGTCGATCCAGATGCTGGTGGTTCTCTGTATAGAAATCGTTCCAGCAGTGTGTGAGGTATTTTTTGAAGGCCTCCGAGGTCAACAAGTATGATGGGAACCTGAGCATATTCCTATTTGGCTTATTTCTGTGGAGCTTCAGCATCAGTCCCACTGGGGCGTGATCTGATAGTAAGATAGTGTATATTTTCTCTTGACTAACCCTAGGAATTAGCCCTTCTGATATCCAAAACATGTCAATTCTAGATAGAGAGCTTGCTGTCTTGGACAGGCATGTATAGCTCCTCTCCAGAGGATGTCTCCTTCTCCAGATGTCGCACACCTCTAATTTGAGTGGAGTTTGGAGAAAACCCTTTGTTTCAAATCTTCCCTTATGTTTTGAAAGCCGAGCATTAGCGTCTATCGGACCCAACCAAGTTCTATCCAGCTGCGGGCTTGGAGTCAGATTAAAATCTCCCCCCAGGATAAGTGGAGCATCACCAAAAGGAGTCAATGCTTGAGTCAAAGTGTTCCAAAAGGCAAAAGTTTTAGAGTTGGGGGCATAAATATTGCAAAGAACGTAGATGGTGTCCTGAATTTTAACCCTCAGTATCAGAAATCTACCCTCCTTATCCTTATACGTCTGCAACAGTTCAAATGAAAGGCGCTTACCAAATAGAACAGCCAAACCTCTACTTGAGCTAGTATAAGACAGGTAAGAGATCGATCCCACCCATGTTTGTTTTAATTTGTCATGTTCTGTATCTGTTAAGTGGGTCTCTTGAAGGAGCGCTATGTCAGAGTCTAGTTTTTTTAAATGAGAGAGGATCGCTCTCCTCTTTATTGGGGAGTTAATACCCCCCACGTTCCAAGACGTCAATTTAAGTGTCATTTTATCCATATAGAGGGGATAAGAGGAATGAGTACAGAGAGGGCGGGAGAGGAGAAAGAAAGGCAGGAGGGAAGAAGAAGAGAAAGAGAGGGAGAAAAAAAAAAAAAAAAAGGGGGGGGGGGGGGAAGAAGGTTAAACTGTGTACATGTGGAATTAAGGTATGTGTTACCTAGTTTGGCCAGAATAAGGTATATATTATATTCTACAAGCTTGGACATGGCATCCAACTAACATATATAGCAATGTTACGAGGGGTCTTATCCATATATATCTGAAACAGAACTTGCAAATTTCTCCCAGATAAGCCATAATACCATATGAACCAATATATTCCCACAGCAATGTTCTCCCTATCCCAACCACAACCCAAATATTTCCCAGAAATTGAACCCCCTGTAGCAATAAAGCAACTATGAGCTCCCAGCAAAGATATCTAGCAATACATTGTAATGGTAATGTCTGGGGATATGTGCAAATTATTGGATCGGAAGGGGTTCCACAGCAATACACAACACACCTGGCGACATGTAATACAGTGAATCGATTACCAGATCCGCTCCCCTCGCCACCCAGCCCACAGGCGGATTCCGCCCGCGGAGGAGGCAGCAGGAAAGTCAGATAGAAATACACATATGTGAAACTCCCATGTAACAAGTCAACCCTCGTGAAAGGAAAAGGTAATACAGTGTGATGAGTGCAATTTGGTGAGTACACAGGATAGGAGAGGACAAGTCATAGTACATTGATATACACTGGGCCGAATAGGTGATGGTGTTGCTAATCCTATGGCCCACACGGGCCCCCTACCGCCCCCCCCACAGGCGGGCCTCGCCCGCGGAGGTAGCAGCAATCGGGCCAGGCGACCGCCAAACACGGGCCTGGAGTGGAACCTCCAAAAAGAGAGTCCACACCCGTCCAGACATCCTAAAGTCTTAAACACACAGAGTAATAGTAGGAATGGGTAGGGTGTATAACGCCTGAGGACCTGTATGGGAGGAAAATTCAATGTTAGAGTCCATCTAGCCATGAGGGCACATAAGAAAAGTGTTAGTTCAGAACTGTTAGGTGCAAGTATAAGCAAGGCAATCAAACAAACATCAAATAAAATTAAAACAACGAGCATCACACTAGTTAACAATAACTGACATAACATGTTCAAGCCCGTGATTACACATTGTCCTCGGGCATGCAAGGTGAGACCCAGACCAGGTCTCTCCTTCAAATCACCAGTCTCTAGGAGTGTTCTTTTAGAGTCATATGTGCATTTTCTTTGTGAAAGTCTATCAAAAACAAATAAAAACATAAACAGTAACAGTGATAATTATAATATAGTTACGTGCTGCGTCATGAGAGAGTCCAGGGCCCTCAGCCCGCGTCCTTCTGTTTCCTCTCCGTTTCCAAATAGCTTTCCACTGCCTGAGGGGAGTGGAAATATTTCGGGCCTGTAGGGGTTTGCAAGCGAAGCTTGGCTGGAAAGAGCAGGGCTACTTGTCGGCCTTGCTCATATAAGCGTGAGCAAATAGGTGAGAAATCTTTCCGTTGCCTGGATACCTCTGAAGAAAAATCTTGAAATAACAAGAGCCGATTGCCCTCATATAAAACTTCTTTCTGGAGGCGATAAGCCCTTAAGATTCGCAGCTTCTCTTGGAAGTTGAGACACCTGAAGATTACTTGTCTCGGTTTCATGTTGTTGTTTTCCAGATTTCTTTCAGGGCCTACTCTGTGAGCCCTCTCCACATCCAAGGGCAATATATTGTGTGGTATGCCCAGAAGCTTTGGCAGAATTAAAGCTGCAAAAGCCAGGAGATCCTTCCCCTTGACTTTTTCAGGCAGACCCACCACCCGCAGATTATTGCGGCGGCTGCGGTTTTCCAGGTCGTCCACACGCTCTTGCAGTAACTTATTCTGACGTAGTATTTGTTGCAGGGAATTACTAGATGCCGCCTGTCTGTCTTCTATTTCAGAGATGCGGCCCTCTGCTTCAGAGATACGGGTAGAGTACTGCCTGACCTCGCTAGTTAGGGTGTCAAGTCCTGCTTGCAGGTTCTCCATTTTTGGGAGAAAAAAGGATTTCAGGTCTTTCATAAGTTGTGTCTGATCTCCAGTGCGTTTGGCGGTGTCCTCTGGGTACATCTCAATCACCGCCTGAGTTTCTAGCTGGTGCTTAGCTTTTCTATCGCTGCTTTTATTTTTCTGGCTCATGCTGTCACTTTGATGTGATTTCAATTTCTGAAAGTATTCGTCCACTCTCATCAGCAAATTCAGTAATCACCCAGAGTCCGCCAGTGAATATTTATATAGAAGCTGGTAATGTAGATTACAGATCTCACAGCTCCAGCAGAGCAAATATCCAGGTTAGGCCTCAATAGTAAAGGTGCGTGCCAGGGGAAGAGAAAGATCAAAATGGCTCACAGATGCAAAACCCCAGCTATTTCATAAGTCCAGTTTAGACAGAGTAGAAGGGGATAAGGTGATAGTTAGCTTCAATCTGATCCAGAGAGCAAAAAGGGATCCTAGCAGATGTGGCCCCCGGTCACTGTAGGTATTGCGGTAGTCACTCACTCCTCCACCCAAGCCTCTGTCTTAAACAGTCCCAGGCTAAATACTTTTATAGACCCGCCTAAGTGTGTTGTAGGGCCAGCTTGTGTGATATCTCAGTGGCTGTCTGTTCCTTACCGGACTGATGCGATCGTGCATGCCCAGTCTGCACAGTTAGATAATTGCCTCCTTAGCCGTGACCGGAGGTAGCTTGTCCACAGCTCCCCAAAGCTTCAAACCCAAGCACACCGGAGCGAGTCGGGTTCTGGGTACTTTAAGGGACGCCACTCAGTCCCGGATCCTCCAATGCTGTCCCCTCAGAGTATATTGCTATCGTGGCGCCATGCAATCTGGCCGCCCACGTGGGTAAAGTCACTGCAGCGCAACCGGGGGATAAAGTAGCTGTTAGACTTAGCGCAGCACTTTTGGTCGGTTAGCGATGTCCCCTGTGAGGGAATCCCAACAAGATATAGCTGCGGGGAGGCAGATCAGGAGCAAAAAAGCAAGGTATATAGCAAGTTTAGATGTTTCTAATGTCGGAGCTCTCGTTCCTTGCTGCCGTCTGCCAAGCCCTCCCACCGGAAGTCAAGCCTGTGTTTTTAGCACTTTTTGGTGCTAGACATATGTAAGTACACTTTATCACTGTGTGTGGTCTGAGTGTTTTACTTTGCTAGGCGATGTGGCTTTGTGATTTTTACAATTAGAAATTACCCACATCTTTGGATATCCATACCTCACTCATCTACTGGATCTGCACTGCCTGTTCTTAGTCAGCTGAATGACTACAAAGTTCCAGCCCGCAATATAAGCATCCCTCTTGGTGCTTTGATCCATGTGAGTAGTGATTTTGTCTTATTATCTGGTATCCTGACTGTACTAGGCAATTTTGGGGCAATTTTGTGTTTTTCTCTTCCCTTTCTACAGACCATACCTGTGCCAGAAGACTGACCATCTCTGGACAAAGGACAGCCTGGACTAGTCAGCACACATATGGACTTTTTATTGTTTTTCTGGACAGTTTATTTTTATTTATTTATAGTTTGTTTTCAGTTTTTGTTGAGAGCACCTCCTGGTGTCTATTATATGGTAATTGTTGTGAACCACTTATCTTTATCTCAATAATAAAGGCATGGAAAGTATTTAAAGTGGCATTATCCCTCATTTAAAACAATTTCAAAGTAGTGCAATCAGTTTTTCTAATCTCTAAAATTATCGTTTTTGCTTTGTAATTTCAGCTATTCAACAAAAATTAACAAAAAATCATCTTTTATGAGGTAAAACAATGTATCTGTTTGTTGGTGAAGGAGTAATTCATCTTTGGCTAAATAAACCTAGCTTCTATGAAGGCCTGAGAAATGAGGATCATCATAAAGCCTCAAATAATGTTATAAGCACACATCCATATGTATGCTTGTTTTTAAGCATACACAAACAAATGTTGAAAATCTGGAAATATTGAACTTTACTCAAACTGTTTTACTTATTCATAGGAACATAGAAGCATAGTAGATGAGAAAGAAAAAAGACAGATTTACAATAAAAGCTCTAATTGAGCTCAAATTAATTCAATTAAAAAGGTGACCCTTTTAACACAAGCAATGATGCCAACAAATTGTCGGCTAGATTATGAGTTGTGCGTTAGGGTAAAAATGCAGCGTTAAGAGGTCCTAACGCTGCTTTTTTACGCCCGATGGTATTACAAGTCTTGAAGGTTTAGGGTCACCGCACACTTCTTTGGCCTTCCTGCAAAACGACTTACGTAAACTTTGTAAAGTCTTTTATCTATGGGACTTCCATAGCGCCGGTATTATGAGTCTGTCCTGGGAGGCCAAAAAGTGAGCGGTAGAACCTCTCCTGTCAAGAGTCCTAACACATTTAAAAGACAGTAGTTAAGAGTTTTATGGTACAACGCCATAACATAAAACTCATAACTAAAGTGCTAAAAAAGTACACTAACACCCATAAACTACCTATTAACCCCTAAACCGAGGCCCTCCCGCATCGCAAATACTAAAATAAAAATTTTAACCCCTAATCTGCCGCTCCGGACACCGCCGCCACCTACATTATATTTATGAACCCCTAATCTGCTGCCCCAACATCGCCGACACCTACATTATATGTATTAACCCCTAAACTGCCACCACCAATGTCTCCGCCACCTACCTACACTTATTAACCCCTAATCTGCCGCCCCCAACGTCGCCGCCACTATAATAAACATATTAACCCCTAAACTGCCGCACTCCCGCCTCGCAAACATTAGTTAAATATTATTAACCCCTAATCTGCCGTCCCTAACAACGCCGCCACCTACCTACATTTATTAACCCCTAATCTGCCGCCCCTAACGTCGCCGCCACTATATTAAAGTTATTAACCCCTAAACCTAAGTCTAACCCTAAGCCTAACACCCACTAACTTAAATATAATTTAAATAAATCTAAATAAATATTCCTATCATTAACTAAATTATTCCTATTTAAAACTAAATACTTACCTATAAAATAAACCCTAAGCTAGCTACAATATAACTAATAGTTACATTGTAGCTAGTTTAGGATTTATTTTTATTTTACAGGCAAGTTTGTATTTATTTTAACTAGGTAGAATAGTTATTAAATAGTTATTAACTATTTAATAACTACCTAGCTAAAATAAATACAAATTTACCTGTAAAATAAAACCTAACCTAAATTACACTAACACTACACTATGATTAAATAAATTTACTAAATTAAATACAATTACCTAAATTAAATTAAATTAGCTAAAGTAAAAAAAAAAAAAAACACTAAATTACAGAAAATAATAAACAAATTACAGATATTTAATCTAATTACACCTAATCTAATAGCCCTATTAAAATAAAAAAGCCCCCCAAAATAAAAAAAAACCCTAGCCTAAACTAAACTACCAATAGCCCTTAAAAGGGCCTTTTGCGGGGCAATGCCCCAAAGTAATCAGCTCTTTTACCTGTAAAAAAAATACAAACAACCCCCCCAATAGTAAAACCCACCATTGAAGTTCAATCCTATTGGCTGATCCAATCAGATAATAGGATCGAGCTTGCATTCTATTGGCTGATTGGATCAGCCAATAGGATTGAACTTCAGTCCTATTGGCTGATTGCATCAGCCAATAGGATTTTTTTCTACCTTAATTCCGATTGGCTGATAGAATTCTATAAGCCAATTGGAATCTAAGGGACGCCATCTTGGATGACGTCACTTAAAGGTACCTTCATTCTGTTTTAGTCATCAGATGAAGAGGATGCTCCGCGTCGGATGTCTTAAGATGGAACCGCTCCGCGCCGAATAAATGAAGATAGAAGATGCCGTCTGGAGCACCACTTCTGCCCGGCTTGGATGAAGACTTCTGTTACATTTTTTTAAGGGTGTATTGGTGATTCTGGTTTTAATCCATAAAGGGCATAAATCACCTAACATTCCTAAATTGTTTGGAATAATGTGCTTTAAAACATCAGGTATGATGTTGGATCGATCAGGTAGTGTAAGGGTTACACCCGCTTCACAGTGCGCAGTGTAGGTGATATACCTGCCCTGACCATGCTTTGCAGACCAGGTATCAGTGGTCAGATGGACCCTTGCCCCAACACTGTGTGCCAGACATGCCATTATAGCAGACTTATATGGCTTTGGCATTGCTTTTTGGTAATTAGAAGGCTGAAGGGGTTAATTAGGGAGCATGTAGGCAGCTTGTAGAGTTAATTTTAGCTTAAGTGTAGTGTAGTAGACAACCCAAAGTATTGATCTAGGCCCATTTTGGTATATTTAATGCCAACATTTCACCGCCAAATGCGATCAAATAAAAAAAAATTGTTCACTTTTTCACAAACTTTAGGTTTCTCACAGAAATTATTTACAAACAACTTATGCAATTATGGCATAAATGGTTGTAAATGCTTCTCTGGGATCCCCTTTGTTCAGAAATAGCAGACTTATATGGCTTTGGCGTTGCTTTTTGGTAATTAGAAGGCTGCTAAATGAACTGCGCACCACACGTGTTTTATGCCCAGCAGTGAAGGGGTTAATTAGGGAGCATGTAGGCAGCTTGTAGAGTTAATTTTAGCTTAAGTGTAGTGTAGTAGACAACCCAAAGTATTGATCTAGGCCCATTTTGGTATATTTCATGCCACCATTTCACCGCCAAATGCGATCAAATTTAAAAAAAACTTACATTTTTTCGCAATTTTAGGTTTCTCACTGAAATTATTTACAACAGCTTGTGCAATTATGGCACAAATGGTTGTAAATGCTTCTCTGGGATCCCCTTTGTTCAGAAATAGCAGACATATATGACTTTGGCGTTGCTTTCTGCGCATCACACGTGTATTATGGCTAGCAGTGAAGCGGTTAATTAGGTAGTTTGTAGGGAGCTTGCCGGGTTAATTTTAGTTTTAGTGTAGAGATCAGCCTCCCACCTGACACATCAGACCCCCTGATCCCTCCCAAACAGCTCCTTTCCCTCCCCCACCCCACAATTGTCCCCGCCATCTTAAGTACTGGCAGACTTTCTGCCAGTACTAAAATAAAAGGTTTTTAAAAATGTTTTAATTTTTTTTAAAGATATTTACATATGCTGTGGTGTAGCATCCCCCCTTAGCCCCCAACCTCCCTGATCCCCCCCAAAACAGCTCTCTAACCCTCCCCATCTGCCTTATTGGCGGCCATCTTGGCAGCTGTCTGCTATTGTTTCACAGTCAAAAAAGTTTTTTTTTTTTTAAATGTACACTACTGTTACACCAGATATGAGTGGTGGCACTGGGCAAGTGGGCACAGTATACGCTGTAAGCCTGACACACACGCTGGCAGGCAGGCAACTGCAATTAGATTACACAGGAAAAAAAGGAAAAAAAAGCAGACTGATGTTCTAGCCCTAAAAAGGGCTTTTTGGGGTGCTGTCCTTACAGCAGAGATCAGATGAGTCCTTCAGGACTGTAGTGGACACTGAATACACTAGCCTAGCTATCGATTTCCCTATTAAATCAGCAGCAGCTACACTGTCCCTCCTCTCACTAGGAATGCAGCTTCCGAATGAATCTAAAATGTATGCTGTCCAGGAGGTGGGAGGGTCTGGGAGGGAGGGTCTGCTGCTGATTGGCTGTAATGTGTCTTCTGACTTTGAGGTACAGGGTCAAAGTTTACTCAATGATGAGGAATAGGGGGCGGACCGAACATCGCATATGTTCGCTGTCCGCGGCAAACGCGAACATGCTATGTTCGCCGGGAACTATTCGCCGGTGAACTATTCGCAACATCACTATCCAAATGCCCTTTCCAGGGCAACGGGGAGCTTAGGTTTTTTTAGCTAGTATTTTATTTGGGTGGTTGGTAGTGTGGGTGGTGGGTTTTACTGTTGGGGGGGTTGTTTGCATTTTTTTTTACAGATAAGGGAGCTGATTACTTTTAAGGGCTATTGGTAGTTTAGTTTAGGCTAGGGGTTTATTTTATTTTGGGGGGGCTTTTTTATTTTAATAGGGCTATTAGATTATTTGTAATTAGTTTAAATATCTGTAATTTGTTTATTATTTTCTGTAAGTTAGTGTTTTTTTTGTGTACTTTAGCTAATTTAATTTAATTTAGGTTATTGTATTTAATTTAGTAAATTTATTTAATTATAGAGTAGTGTTAGGTGTTAGTGTAACTTAGGTTAGGTTTTATTTTACAGGTAAATTTGTATTTATTTTAGCTAGGTAGTTATTAAATAGTTAATAACTATTTAATAACTATTCTACCTAGTTAAAATAAATACAAACTTATATAACTATTAGGTTTAGGGTTAGACTTAGGTTTAGGGGTTAATAACTTTAATATAGTGGAGGCAACATTGGTGGCGGGAGATTAGGGGTTAATAAATATAATGTAGGTGTCGGCGATGTTGGGGGCAGCAGATTAGGGGTTCATAAGTATAATGTAGGTGGTGGCGGTGTCCGAAGCAGAAGATTAGGGGTTAATAAGTATAATATAAGTGTTGGCGATGTTGGGGGCGGCAGATTAGGGGTTAATAAATGTAAGATGAGGGGTGTTTAGACTCTGGGTTCATGTTAGGGTGTTAGGTGTAAACATAATTTTTATTTCCCCATAGGAATCAATGGGGCTGCGTTAGTGAGTTATACGCTGCTTTTTTGCAGATGTTAGAATTTTTTTCAGCCGGCTCTCCCCGTTGATTCCTATGGGGAACGTGCACGAGCACGTTACACCAGCTCACCGCTGATTTAAGCAGCGCTGGTATTGGAGTGAGATTTGGAACTAAATTTTGCTCAACGCTCACTTTTTATCTTTTAACGACGGGTTTCTGAAAACTCGTAATACCAGCGCTGTATGTAAGTGAGCGGTGAGAGAAAACTGCTCGCTAGCAACGCATAGCCTCTAACGCAAAACTTGTAATCTAGCTGTCTGTTTCTAGCCATTCAGTTACAGGTTTGGAACCAAACTCAAGCTGCATGAAATATTTTTGCATAGTAAATTCAATTAAATTGAAATAGAGTCATGGAATTATAACCTTCACAAATATAGCTAGAGGTTTAAGTTTCATGATGTTTTTTGTCAGGTAACTTGAAGATTTAGATTTTGACTATGATTTGTGTGTTATTGATTGTAGTATACTTACATCTATGTGGTAAGGTATGATGGGATACATCAGTTTGGAAAGGAATGGAAAAGTTTAACATCCAATTGTAGCATATGGTAAAGTTATAGTTATTTAAAGTTTTGATAGCTACATTTATGTTTACATATTAAGATTTCCTTAAAAGGATGTAGAGGTTTATTGCTTTGGGTTTTGTGGATGAATTTAGATCACATTTTAGGCCAGATTACAAGTGGAGCATTATTTAACGCTCCCACTTGAGTGTTAACTGCACTAGAAGTAAGCATTTTCTGCGCATTGGATTGTGCCCGTATTATGTATTGAAAATAAACTGTTTTCACTTGAGCGCTAACCCAAGGAGCACAGAAAGCCAAACTTAGAACATCACACGTGCAATATATCTATTCCCCATAGAAGTCAATTAAGCAAAAAAAGTGGGGAAAAAACCCTACTGGTTGAAAAAACAACCAACTCGCAGGCAAACCGAGTCCCATATTCTCAAGTGCACTAGTCCAACATGAAAATCATCACATCCCAGAATATGTTCTCTTTTTTCATAAATACATATTTATATATGTATATGATGTTTTTTGGTACAATATACAGGTATACCTCACTTTACAGAGCATAACTTTACAGCGCTTCACTAAAACAGCCCTTTGTAGAACTGAAGTTCAACCTCCAATGATTTTGAATCAGTGCTGTACTCATTGTGAGATTGCAAGAAAAGTGACTGGCACCATTTTGTTATGCACAGTTCACTCTGTTTACAGCATTACAGTGCAATCTGTGTCTCAGTATTGTAGTCTGGCATATTTTACTACAGTAATTGTCACTATTTTAGAGGTACAGTTTTTATTGAATACTGTGCTGTGCTAGTGTTAAACTAAACAGAGTTATTGCACCCCTAATATATGTTAGTTCAAACATGTTTTCAAGTTTTCAAATACACTGACAAGTAAAAAGAAAGCTAAAACAACGTTGTTTCACTTTAAGGCGGTTTTCACTTTACAGCGGGGCTCTGGTCCCTAACTCGCTGTATGAGTGACGTATACCCTGTGTGTATATATATATGCAAGTAGTAAAGCACTCTAAGGAATTCCATTCAGGACTAAATCCATCTGTCCTGCCCAGGGTGCACTTCAATGTACCATATAGCATCAAAAAGAGGAAGGCACTCCCTGGGTCTTGTCAGAAAAATAACTTTAATAAAAAGTTATAAAGTTATTTTTCTGACAAGACCCAGGGAGTGCCTTCCTCTATTTGATGCTATATACTCTCTCTCTCTATATATATATATATATATATACATGATATATCCAGATATATTTATGAATATCTATTTAGAAATACTTAGAACATATTTTAGCTTGGCATTTGGGAGTACGGCACGAGCGCCGGTTAGAGCTATGTTGCTCACTTATAAATTATAACATTTTAGTCTGGAAAAAGGCCCAAATTGGGGCTGAAACGTCGACAGTCTTTATTGTTTGCAATGATTTGGAAATTAAATTTAACTTGGTTTGCTAAAAATCCTTTGAGTGCCCTCTATATTTAAGAATTATTGTGTGTATATATATATATATATATATATATATATATACACACACACACACACATACATACATATACATCTTTAGAGATGTACAGTATTTGTATGTATGTCTATGTTAAAGCCCCTTGCCTGTCTTTTTTTTATTGAGCCCTTATAGCTTTTTTTTACAATTTTTTTAAAGTAATTTTTAATAGATGGTGTTATTATGTAAGTGTACTTTGTAATGTATTTATTATGTGTTTTGTGACAATTTTTTGCTTTGCAAAACAGTTAACCAGAGCTCTGAGGATCCGCTAACCTGATGAGCGTTAACTTGAATTGTGATCGCATTTACTTTAAACTTGTAACATGAGAGGAAAACCCGAAGCGTGTATACACCCACGATATACCCCTTATCGCTTGCTCGTAATTAAGCGGTCCACTTGTAATCTGGCCCTTTTTGTATTTTGGATTAGCTTGTTCATATTGTTAAGGGTTTCTTTTGCAAAAGGAATTGGTTAGGTGCATTAAACTACATTTGGGTAAGCTGTTGGAGTCTGTCCCTTATTATTGTCAGAAGTCACATACTAGTATAGGCCGAGATAGGCTTGCTATGCAGGTTGGAGCAGTCCCAAGAAAATTCAAAAAGCAGTAAGCATGTTTTATAAGAAAGCATGTGTTTTTATCACTATATAAAGTGAGTTTTGGGGGTAGAAGACCATAAATTCTTCCTGAAAGCTGAGGTCCATGTAAGTTGGGTTGACTTTTTAAAAGGTTATATTAAAGGGAAAGTCTAGGCCAAAATAAACGTTCATGATTCAGATAAAGCATGTAATTTTAAACAATTTTCCAATTTACTTTTATCACCAATTTTGCTTTCTTCTCTTGGTATTCTTAGTTGAAAGCTTAACCTAGGAGGTTCATATGCTAATTTCTTAGACATTGAAGCCCACCTCTTTTCAGATTGCATTTTAAAGGGACATTATACACTCATTTTTTCTTTGAATAAATGTTTTGTAGATGATCTATTTATATAGCCCATAAAGTTTTTTTTTTTTAAATAAATGTATAGTTTTGCTTATTTTTAAATAACATTGCTTTGATTTTCAGACTCCTAACCAAGCCCCAACGTTTTATGTGAATACTGTCAGCTACCTTCTCCAGATTGCTCCTGTTTGTGTAAAGGGTCTTTTCATATGTAAAAGGAGGGGGAGGGGGGAGTGTCGTATTTGCCACTTGCAGTGGGCTTTCCAGCTACCTTTTCAACAGAGCCAAACTGACAGCTTCTAAGTAAGTTTTTAAACAGTTTTATACTGGATTTTTATATCAGTATCTGTGCATCTTATTCTTTATAGTAGTGTCTATTACATGCAGTTATATGAAAATGAGTGTATACTGTCCCTTTAACAGTTTTTCACCACTAGAGGGTGTTAGTTCACATATTTCATATAGATAACACTGTGCTCGTGCATGTGAAGTTATCTGGGAGCAGGCACTGATTGGCTAAACTGCAAGTCTGTCAAAAGAACTGAAAAAGGGGCAGTTTGCAGAGGCTTAGATACAAGATAATCACAGAGGTTAAAAGTACATTAATATAACTGTGTTGGTTATGCAAAACTGGGGAATGGGTAATAAAGGGATTATCTACCTTTTAAAACAATAAAAATTCTAGTGTAGACTGTCCCTTTAAGGAAGGGATAGAGCATACATTGGTTTGAATTGGTTTGTCAAAGTAATGTTAAGTTAATTACAGGGGATTAGCCTGATTTGTTATTTAGACTAACAAGGATTTGATGGTTGCATCTTGGCACTCCACAGATAGTTGGCCTAAAGAGTGGTTGAAAACATAGATTGTATTATAGCTGAGTGGTAATGTGCATTTATGTGTAGTCTTGGAAAGGGTTTTAGTATGCAGAATGTGGATCTATATTCTAGAGGAAAATATTAACGTAGAGTAAATATATGGCAGGGAAATTAGTTATTTAGGAGGATGAGTCACAGTTTAAATAGCTAATTAAAAGGAAAATTGGGTAATTGAGGTAACTATTGAAGTGGGGGAGGATATTTATCTATACAAAATAGGAATGTGTAATGGTATTAGTGCAACAGACAATGTGTGATAGACACACTCTGTAAAATCATATAATAAACTTTCCAAGCTAGCTTGTATATACCCCAAAATATAAAATAGTATCAGATAATTCCAAACATAGATTAAAAGTTAAAATTTAAATTATTCTATGTTTAACTTACAATTTACAATAGTGAACCAATAACAAAAAAAGAAACATACAGCATGTAAAATATAGAACAAGCAATTGTAATAACTATAGAATAATACCAAGAAAACCAACAGTTGCATATGTATCTGTGTGAAGGAGTTTGGAGATAATTGCATCTGTAAATTAATTTTAGACATTTTGGTAGAAATTAATTACTGTAATACTAAAAAAATTGTATATTGGTAATACACATTTTGTATACATTTGCATTTCTTTAGCTATACCAAATAAAATATATTATTCTGATACAACAGTTAGAAGTTGCATTATATGGTACCAGCTCATGTTAACCCCTTCTGGGATGGATGTAATTTGGTTATCATGTCTGTGTTTCAGGAAACCTCTTTGAACTGACTACCTAATTCCTCTCTTCCTTGTGTATCAAGTGCAATATTTTATTTACATTTTCAATATAAGCATATGAAATCTCTGTCCTTCAAAATTATTTAAGAAGGACATAAGTCTAAATTAGAATGTAGGGACATTAAAGGGAAAAGGTCAACCTACGTGTAAGTGGATAAAAGTATTTACTTAAAACTTTTCAGAAGAACCTCTAACTCATTTGTCTTTAGTTTTAGATAAATGTATAAACATTTTCACACTTAGTAAATATTTTATACTGCAAGACAGTGAGCTATTAATTACATTTAATTGGTACTTTTTAAAATGAATCTGATTTTTAACTGAAATAATCTTTAGTGAAACTAGTGTGATAATATTTATTAGTATTGATTTATTTTCTCATAGCTCAATTGGCTCTTAAAAGGACATAAACCC
Source organism: Bombina bombina (assembly GCF_027579735.1). Taxonomy (NCBI): domain Eukaryota; kingdom Metazoa; phylum Chordata; class Amphibia; order Anura; family Bombinatoridae; genus Bombina; species Bombina bombina. Next base: position 1,440,985,554 of record NC_069499.1, on the reverse strand, counting down.
AAAACTTTTCTTTCATGATTCAGACAGAGAATAGCAATTTAAACAACTTTCCAATTTATTTATATTATTCATTTTGCTTTATTCTTTTTTTATACTTTATTGAAGGAGCAGGGAGGCACTACTGGGAGCTAGCTGAACACAACAGTAAACCAATGGCAAGATGCATATGTGTGCAGCCTCCAACCAGCAGCTAGCTCCCAGCTCCTGAGCCTACCTAGGTATGCTTTTCTACAAAGGATATCAAGGGAACAAGGCAAATTAGATAATATAAGTAAATTGTAACATTGTTTAAAATTGTATGCTCTATCTAAATCATAACATTATTTTTTTCTTTTTGTTTCATGTCTCTTTAAAGATATTTTAAGGTATGTTATTTAAAGGAGGGTCAATTTTTAGATGAGACTTAGTTGACCTAGCATTTAAGGGATGCTTAGCAATGGGGTCTTGGCTGTTAAGTAGTCATTAGCAATGGGGGTCATGGTTTGTAGGTTGTGGAGATAATTGTGGAGATAATTGTGGTTAGGAAATTAACAAGTGGAGCTCTAATTTATCCCTTGCCTGCAAACGGGCAAATTCGCCATTTGTGGGCATGTGATAAATATCCAGCCACTACAAGGGGTTGGCTATTGCTACCGTGGGTTTGCGGTAGCAATTAGCACTCTAAAAATTATTCAGAGATCAGATCTCTGGTTAATTTTCAAAAAGTGCCCCAATTGCCCCCAAACTTTAGTGTATGTAAGTTGCAATAATAATAAAAAAATGCATCTTTAATATTACAAAAAAAATGGCACAAAGCAGGTTTTAGGGGTTACTGTGGACTGTGGAGGATTTAGAAAAAAAATGGCACTGAAAAGTGCCTTTACATTGTGGTCTTTGGGGAACTGTGTGTTCGCTATAAATATATATGTATATACTTATATACATATATATTTATGTGTTAATATGTATATATATATTCATATTGATATATATTTCACTTTTGCTGCACAACTTACCCCTTTCACTGCTCTAGGTTCTCAGGCGTGTCTAACTGCATAAGAACGAGGCTCCCATTGGAGCCTATAGAAGCTCGCTTTGCAAAGCGAAGGTGAGGTTGCATTTGCATTGTGCTGAACTAGTAATACTGGTGCACATTTGTGCACGCTGGTATTACTAAGTGGAGCGCAAATATTGCTTCCATGAAAGCGATATTTTACACTCCACCTGTATTCTAGCCCTAAGTTGCTAATGATCTGAGGCTAAGGGGTCTATAGCAATTAACAGTAAGGGGTTAGGGGAATTTGAGGAGGAGTCTGAAGGCTCTTAGAGTTAGAGATAATTGTGACTGCACTAAGGGATAAATGTGATTATCAATTAATAGTGCAGTGCGATCCTGATGGATGGGTTGTGATTTTTTTTTATTTTTATTAGCTTTTTTGTATCCTTTAGGAATTGTAAAACCTATAAAAACATGTGTGTATTTATCATAGGATCTAGGGTTTAATAGATGGGTATTGTATTGGGTGAACCCTTATATGCTCCAAGCAAAAGGGTAAAAAAATCTGTCAACCCTAATTTGCTAAGATTTTAATGTATCGAGAACAAAATGCTGCTGGCAAATCTTCTAATTTACATCTATTATAAATTTTTTGTTGAAGAGCATACCTAGGTAGGTAGCGTGTACATATCTGGATGATTAAATGTCAGCAGTTTTGCAAGAATTTTTTTAACTTGATTGAATTATTATTTACACAATATATAACATTGCTAAAAGCATTCTTGCAAAAAAGCAGCTGCCATATAAAACTTTGGATTTTTATTCACCTTTTTTCAAGGAGTCTGTAACACCTTATATTTTTGTGCACAATTTCAACAAATGATACAACGAGAATAAGGTAAATTTGATATTAGAAGTAAATTGGATTTCTTTTTAATTTGAATACTATTTCTGAATAAAAAATGTAGTTTCCATGTCTCTTTAACGCTATCACTGTTTCAGTGTTAGCCTCCCACTGTGCTGAAAACACATCAATATCTTAGCCATCCTTCTGTTACTTTTATATCCATATTATTGCTGGTTTTCTGAGCAGGTGCAGTGTTTGAATGTAATTCTACAGAGCATATATACATTTGATACATGTGACAATTCACAGTAAAAAATATCTCTGAAACAGTGAAAAAGTGACAGTGTTCAGTAGAAGCACAATAACTGTGTATTGCAAAATAGCAGCTATTCAAAATGTATGTCCATTTAAATGTTAAGACACACTAGTACAAAGCTTATCATATCTAAAGGTTACTGTGTTTACATTTACCTGTGGGATATTGAACATTCCAAATAACTGAGCAAGTGTGAGGGATACTTTGGAAGATATTCCATCCACAAAAGCCATCAACTTAGGTGAATCTCCACAGTGGTAGTTAAATATTGGATCTCTTATTCCAGTCATGATATCAACCATTCCAATTATTGCCATTAGTTCAGATAGACAAGAATCTGCTATACGGAAGCCAAGGGTGATGTTGGGTAGCAGTTTCTGGTTTCTATTAATCTCATTAATGGCAAATACAAATGTCAGTACATTTTGATAGTGCCTAGGATTGTATCTAATGCAATAAATAAAGAGAGTATGCACCAAATTAGTGTTCTAACTTAAATAAAAAAGTTAAATTTTTTAGTCTTAAGTCTAACGTAATTTAAATTTATTTTGTTCTACGGCACCCTTTGTGTACTTTTGAATAACTATATTAATGTGGTGGAATTATGTAAAAATTAAAACACTATGAGCTAACTATAGAATAACATATCAACCGGGTCTAAATTAACATCTTGTTTGCTGCAATTGTTTTCCAACAGCAAACCTGCTCACACCATTATTTGGAGATACAGTACTTACAAACGCAGGTATGGCCACAGCACTTGTTACAAGCAAATGGAGGTGGTTTACCAAAACCCAGATTCAACAAATGAACAATGTCCTCTTGCTTCCAAGATTCTTTAAAATAGATCTTTATTCAGAAAATATGGG